>NC_090938.1:214031794-214748461 GCF_040938575.1 Ambystoma mexicanum | reverse complement strand
AGACGAACAGGCGCAGGCACACCTCTGCAACCCAACCTGCAACAAACTCCACTAAACCATCCTGTGGAGGCTAGTAAACACAATAGCACAACGAAGCACAAGACATGCCTATGATTGATTTACGAATGCTGATCCAGCCACCCGAGGGGCACAGACAGGCATAGACAGAAACACAGAGACTTGCAGCCGCCTGAAGTGGGAACAAAGAGACGCACACAACGTGCCCGAGGTGGCCGCAAGAGGTAACTGCAGATGAAGATGTACGGGGTTGCCCCATGAAAGTGGGGACCGGCAAGAGTGGCCACCGAAGCCCGCAGAGCCACACCAGCGCCCGACAGACAGCCCGGGGAGCCAGATCGACTGAGGCAGGGTCCTAGACATTTTGGGCAACTTAGCACGTTCTAAAAGAGGACAGCACGTTTTGGGGCCGACTCACTTTACAAACCCATCAGACAGAAAGGCAAGCAGCCCACACTGGACGATTTTGCCAAAACACCACCAGGTGCTGAAGGGGCCATGAAGAAAGACAGGACCCCCGCTGGGGGCCCAGACATTATGGGCAACCAGGAGGTACTTGCAGCGATTGCTGACCTAAAAGTGGCCTTGGAGACCAAACTGGGCCTGGCAATCAGTGAATTGAAAGCTGCACTTGAGCTCAAAGATGGACCGGTGCAGGAGGACGTAAATCTTTTCCGGCAAGACGTACGATTGTTGGCTGAGCGCACGGAGGACCTGGAAAAAGAGGTGGCCCCGAACACAGCAGCCTGTGCTGCCCATAAATCTGAACTTCACGCCTTGGTACAACGTGTGGGCAATCTGGAGAGCAGGGCGGAAGAGGCGGAGGGACGCGCCCGAAGGAACAATATTCGCATTGTCGGAAGGAGCTGAGGGAACTAACCCTACGGAATACATTGAGTCTATGGTATTACAGGAGATAACCGGGGGAGCCCTGTCCTAGGGGTTCGCTGTAGAGAGGGCACACAGGGCCCTGATGAGGAAGCCACCGCCGGGGAACACCCCCAGGCCGGTGATAGCGAAGATCCTAAACTACCGGGAAAAAATCCTTCAACACTTTCGGAAGGGCGGCACGATACAAAGAGGTGCTGCGAACATAACGGCATACCCGGATTATACCTTGCAAGTACAGCGCAGCCGCATGAACTTTGGGTCAGTGAAAAGAAGATTGCGGGATGCGGGCCATAGGTACATGCTGCTTTATCCAGCTAAACTGAAGGTTTTCTACAAGAGCAGAACCTTGTTTTTTGACACCCCAGAGGACGCCATGGGCTGGTTAGATGCGCAGAGCTGTCCCCAGGAACCGGACATCCAGGGAGCAGAAGGTGGAGATAAGTAACATGCGTCGGTAAAGCGCCCTAGGTGCTGCAGCTCATGACAATGGGACTTGAATATAGCATTGCATATACCGGCAGAGGAGTGTGTTCAGAGCTACAATTATGAATATGATACGGTGGCACTGGAAACCTTGATATAGATATAGGAGCTATACGGAGCATGACCTCACAACCCCATAGCGAATAGTTTAGTTAGGTCACTGGTAGTTCGGTGACACCCTGCTGGGTTCTGGGCCGGGGCCTTTTAGGGCAGAACCAAACGCGGGGGGCCTGAGATCCAGGGATGGAGCTGGGCACTTGTTGGGGTTGGGTAGACGAAGGTGGGGGGGGGTGGGTGTGCAGTGGTTTGAAGTTGGGGAATGGGGAGTTGGGAAGGGGGCTGGAGGGAAGTTTGATGGGAGGGAAAGGGTATTGAGCCAAAATGTGACCCTTTACAGGCGGGATAAGAGGCGGGGAAGGAGTGCGGGATATCATGGTGATGGCGCCAGGGTGCCTTAGAGTGGTTACCTGGAATGTCAGGGGCCTCAACAGCTATCTGAAACGTAATAAGGTGATGATGTATCTGAAAAGGATGAGGACCGACATAGCATTATTGCAAGAGACCCACCTCACTGGGGAGAAATTGGAGGTGGTTAAGAAGAAGTGGAGGGGTGCCTGGTGGGATCCACATACTCGGCCTACGCTAGAGGAGTCATCATCTGGGTGGCGCCGCAGGTGCCATTTCAGCCGCTTCAGGTCACGGGTGACCCAGATGGCAGATTGATTGTTGTGAGGGGTATATTGGAAAACCGAGAAGTGTGTATTGTATATGTATATGCCCCTAACCAGGACACAGCGGCTTACTTTAGGACCCTGTACGGTAGAGTCGGCCCTCTGCTGGGTGGTGGGATTATTTGGGGAGGTGATTTTAACTGTGTACTTAACCCTAATATTGACAGGACGGATAGTAAGATAGACAAACCAACCCCTTCAGCAAAGGTGCTACAGGCCCTCCTGAGGGACTTCGACCTAGTGGATGTCTGGAGGCAGTTGCATCCAGTGGATAGACAATACTCGCACTATACGGCACCACACGCCCTTCATACAAGATTAGACTATGTGTTCGCCTCCATGGAGTTGGCAGGAGAGATGGAAGGTGCTGAATACAAAGCTAGGGTGCTTTCGGCCCACTCCCCCCTGGTCTTGGACTGGCGGCATCAACCTCCCAGGGCACGGATTCCCACTTGGAAACTCAGAGCCGAGGCTCTGCAGGACCCGGGATTCAGGGAGGATTTAAGAGAGGCGATCACTGAGTACTTCGAGATAAATACTGGTAGTGTAAGCTCTATGGGAACTGTTTGGGAGGTGTTTAAGGTGGGTTTGCGGGGGGTTGCCATTTCGAAGTCTAGGGGGCTTCAGGGGGGCATGGAGCAGGAGTTGAAGGGAATTGAGGAGGAGTTGATGGGCAGGATGCGTACGGAAGGCACCGCTGATGAGGACAGAGACAGGATAAGGCAATTACAACAGGCCAGTGGGGACTGCTGGGACAGGTTATGTAAACTAAGCTATAAGAAATATGTGGAAAGACAGCACGCAGGGGGAGATAAGCCGGGCAGGTTGCGGCCTGGCTATACAAGAGTGAGACGCCGCGAACGGTGATCAGGGAAATTAAAGGCAAGGGAGGGTGGACTCAGAATACCCAGGAGGGGGTGAATGAGGAGTTCCTGAGATTCTATAAACATATTTATGGGGACCCAGGTGGCCCTAGAGACCACGAAATTCGGGTAACATTGGAGGACATGGGCCTACCCACCTTAGATGAGGCAGAACGCGCAGACCTAGATGCCCCTATTACGATGGAAAAACTCGAACTAGTGGTTCGCTACTTGCCCACCTGTAAGGCCCCCGGGTCCGATGGGCTTCCAAGTGAATTTTATAAAACCTATAAACAAGAGTTGCTTCCCCCGCTGCTGGCCATGCTTAACGAGTCGTATGAGCAAGGCAGGCTACCAGAGACCCTGCGAGAGGCGGTGATTATCCCGCTTCTGAAGCCGGGCAAGCCTAGCACTGATTGTGGGTCGTACAGGCCCTTATCGATGCTCAATCAGGATAGTAAAATCCTCACTGCTGTACTGGCAAATAGGCTTAAGGCTGTCATTGGTAAACTGATACACGCCGACCAAACGGGCTATGTCCCGGGCAGGAACATAACTGATAATCTCAGAAGACTGCATCACATCCTTGACCAGACAAAAAATGACCCAGGTGAACTGGCAATAGTTTCACTAGACGCGGTCAAGGCCTTCGACGAGTGAGATGGCCCTGGTTGATCGCGACCTTAGATGGCTATGGAATGGGACCGGGGTACCTCAGGTGGGTGACAATATTATACAGCTCCCCGATCGCCAGGGTCAAAACGGGTGCTATCATTTCGGACAAATGGCAACTAAGCAGAGGCACTAGACAGGGCTGCCCGTGGTCGCCCATGTTATACATATTGGCACTGGATCCATTGGCCTCCTGCCTGAGACAGCAATACGAGGAGATAGGTATTCGCACTGTGGGTGGCATGCACCTGGTTTCTTTACATGCGGACGACATACTGTTATATTTACGCTACCCAGAAGAGAACATGAAATATATTCTAGACATGATGGAGCAATTTGCCGTTCTCTCTGGCATAGCGGTTAACCCCAAAACGTCTAGCGTGTTCCCTCTGGGGAGAGACAAGCTTGTCTTGCCCGGGAGTCTGCCAGTGTTGCCGATACCCTGGCACACAAAGTCGTTCCGATATCTCGGAATTGACATATACCATACGGCAGAAGAAGAACATGCACGCAACACGGTTAAAGCAGTAGAAGGAATTAAGAACAGCATGGGATTCTGGTCCAGGTTACCCCTGGCTATGGTGGGGACGGCTGCTCTGCTAAAAATGGTAGTTTTGCCCAGACTGTTGCATTTCTTTGTTAACATCCCGCATGGGATCCCAAGGCACTTTTTCGCTAGCCTCCATAGCCTGTGTAGGGGCTTCATCTGGGGCAACTCCAGGAACAGGGTGGCCCTCTGGAAACTACAGAACTCGTGTGATAGGGGAGGTATCAACCTGCCAAATTTTGAGCTATACTATCTGGCAGGGCAGCTGCAGTATGTAACAAGATGGCTGTCTGACGAGGAGACGGCAGAAACCAGGCTGCTGTGCAGGGAACCGCTCCCCTTCTTCCTCAAAGAAGTGGTGTGGCTGTCCAAGTCGAGGGTCCGGGGGATGGCGGGCTGCTGGTACTGGGATGGGAGATATGGCACAGAATGTGGCAGATTGCGGGGCACCCGGTTCCGTACTCTATGCAGGTGCCGCTTGCAGCACTATGTGGAGAGGATCCCCAGCTGATACAAGGGGTCCGCAAGTACTGGGAATCAGTGGGCCTAGCCACCCTGGGAGACATATGGCTGGAAGGGGGGGCATTAGAGTTCCCAAACCTGATCGAAGATACTGGGGTGCATAAAGGGCAGTACATAACTTACACCAGAATTGTCAAGAGAGTACGAGCGAAGTGGCCAACAGAGGTGCTCACCGGACAACCGGATGCCACCATGGAGGCTATGTATGATATTTCAGAGGGTGGGCATGAGATTTCCCGCATATACGAGCTGTTGTGGTCCAAGGTGGGGAAGGACTTGCCCCAACTGAGACAACTTTGGGAGGATGAGGTGGGAGAGCCTATGTCGGATGGGCTCTGGAAAAGAGCCCAAAGATATCATAAAAAAGTGTCCCGGAACGCAAGGCTCCAGCAGATCCAACTATATGTCACACATAGAGCATATCTCACCCCCAGTAAGATCGCTAGGTTTGGTGGCCATACGACTCAGAAATGCCCTAGGTGTGGGGTGGAGGAGGCTGGGCTACTCCACATGTTTTGGGCCTGCCCTGAGGTGGGGTGGTTTTGGCAAGAAGTGAAGACACGCTTAGCAGGAACCGGTATTACACTGGAGGTGGAGTCGGCCTGGGCATGCATGCTGGGGGGATTCCCTAGGCCACGTAACTTAAGGCACATAAGCAAAATGAAAGATCTAGCATATGTCCTGGCCAAACGAAGGATAGCAATGTGCTGGAAGGCAGCCCAGAGGCCGAGGATAGAGTTGTGGTGGGCTGACCTCTTAAAATGGCCAGAGGCAGAAACGGCTGTTTGGTGGGACACGGTTTGTAGGGGAGGGGAGGAGGAGGTAGGACCCCTAATTGAATGGAGGCAGCTGGTGGCTACCATGAGTGGCCCCCACAGTCTGATCAGAGCGATGATGAAACAGATAAAGAGACGACGATAAACCCGCCTGAAAAATCACAGGATGATGACATGGACATATTGGCTCAGGTTAGGGGGAGGGAGGGAATGGGACTGGACAATGCTGATTGTAACACTCTGACGCTGAATCTGATGATGGAAGTCCCAAGAATTGTAATGTTTAATGTTTGGTGTGTTATATAAAATAAAAATTGTTTAAAAAAAAACAAAAAAAAAACTCTGTGCGGCTCCCGCCGGCTTCTCTGGGATCATTTGCATTACTGCACTGGACGCTGCAAGGGCGCCCGTCCCTGCCACTCTGGTTTCGGGGATCTGAACCCGACTTCCTGTTGATCGGCTGAGGGCAATGGAGGCCATAGCCCATCCCTTCCGAACGGCGCCCGCCCATCTCTTAGGACTGACTGACCCATGTTCAACTTCTGTTCACATGGAACCCTTCTCCACTTCATCCTTCAAAGTTCTCGTTTTAATATTTGCTACTACAACCAAGATCTGCACCTGCGGCGGCTCCACGCGGGCCCTCGCCCCGGGCTTCTGTGCGTACTGCAGCAGCCCTCCTACTCGCCTGACTTAGCCCCCGCGGCTCTCAACACCGGCCTGGTATGGGCCTGATGCTCCAGGGCCATCCATTTTCAGGGCTAGTTGATTCGACAGGTGAGTTGTTACACACTCCTTAGAGGATTCCGACTACCATGGCCACCATCCTGCTGTCTATATCAACCAACACCGTTTCTGGGGACTCATGAGCATCTGCATCATGCGCCTTAAACCCGGGTGCGGTTCATCCCGCAGCGCCTGTTCTGCTTACCAAAAGTTGCCCACTGAGCACTTTCATACAATACCCGGCTCCACGCCAGCAAGCCGGGCTTCATACCCATTTAAAGTTTGAGAGCAGGTTGAGATAATTTTGGCCCGCAAGACCTCTAATCATTCGCTTTGCTAGATAAAACTGGGGTTTCCGTGCGCCAGCTATCCTGAGTGAAACTTCGGAGAGAACCAGCTACTATATCATTCGATTAGTCTTTTGCCCCTATACTCAGGTCGGATGACCGATTTACACATCAGGACCGCTACGGACCTCCACCAGGCCGAGTTCACCATCTTTCGGGTCCTATCACACACGCTCATGCATCATCTCTGACAGAGCGGGCGAGACGGGTCGGTGGAGGGCCACCGCGACAGGATGCCACTGCAATCGCCGGGCACCGGCCCTCAACATCATTACATCACAGGGTTTCATTCATCCCTCTGACTCGGGCAGGCGTTATACTCTTAGTCAGTGTTTCCAAACAGGTTCGGTGGTTAACCGACATCACCTCAGACCCCTGGCGCCCTTTGTGGGCCTCCCCGCCCGGCAGCACGACGTGGTTGGGGCGTATTGAGGGCAGTCCACCACAGTCACATCGGGAGCCCCGTCTCCCGTGGCCACTCTAGCAACCCCCAAGAGGGGCCAGGACAGTTGCCGGATAAGGGCCCGGTGGCGTTCTAGCTCCCTCAGCCCCGTGGACACAGCAAAACTGCTGTCAGGGGGCTGTAACACTCTCTGCTGGAGCAGAGAGCCACCTGCCCCCTGGGGCCTTCCCAGCCGGTCGTGTTGCACCGATACAGAGGAAATGCGCCCTGCTGGGGCTGGATGTGCCCGGGCCGCAGACCTGCAAGGGCCTCCACCGTTCCAGGTGACCAACCTGCCTGCCGTGTTGAATCCTGTGGGTGGAATGCACAGACCCCACCAGTTTACCGCTCAACCGTTTCACACCCTCTTGAACTCTCTTCAACTTTCCCTTACGGTACTTGTTGGCCACCAGTCTTGCGCCCGTATTTAGCCTTAGAGTTTACCACACGCTTTGGGCTGCATTCCCAAGCAACCTGACTCCAAGAAGACCTGATCCCGGTGTGCAAGAGACTGCTATCGGCCTAACACCATCCGCGTGGGGAGACTCGATCAGAAGGACTTGAGCCCCCTGAGCGATGCCGGGGAGTCGGTCTTCTGTACGCCACATTTCCCACGCCTGCTGCTGAATGGGGATTCGGCGCTGGGCTCTTCCCTTTTCACTGGCCTTTACTGAGGGAATCTTGGTTAGTTCCTTTTCCTCTGCTTAGTAATATGCTTAAATTCAGCAGGTCACCACGTCTGATCTAAGGCTGTGGTAGGGGAGCACAAAGCTCAGGGCAGCTGGCCTCGGGCCCGTACGGGGGGTTGCCCCAGCCCTTGGCGCAGGCGAGTGTATTCTGTCCCAATCTGTGACCGAAGCCCACATGGTCACGAGGTCCGCGCTCCATGGTCATCCTGCGCCGGCAGCCGTGGGACACCAAAGACAGCCACACACACAGCACGGCCAGGTGCCCCGGGATGGGGTGAAGGTGCGCCAGGCTTTTTTAAAGCCTGCTGCCGCCGCCACCACATCCAGGGCGCGTCGGCCACCCGGCCCTCCCGAAACCAGCATGAGGAGGGGAAACTGGGGAAGCCAGGACGTGTCGGCAACGAGCTTGCGCGCCAGATCCAAGGATCCAGCGACGATGCTGATCGGAGTCTGACCATAGGGGGATAAATGGAATGGGGTCCCTGCGACAGCCCCAGCCACGACCCTGGGAGTGAACCCCTGGGCGATTCATGTACAAGCGACCCTCAGACAGGTATAGTCCCGGGAAAAACCCAGGGCCACATGGTGCGTTCGACGTGTTGATCAATGTGTCCTGCAATTCACACTAATTCTCGCAGCTAGCTGCGTTCTTCATCGATGCACGAGTCGAGTGATCCACCGCCAAGAGCCACAGGCAACTTTTTTTGTCCTAGACGTCGGCCTGACCCTGCCGGTGCAGGAGAGGTTGGGGGAGGCAGCTCTGGCTGTGGCAGGACAGCCCAGCTCCCTGTCTAGCTCGGCCGAAACCATTGTGGTTTTAAAAAAAAAAATAATAATAATAATCCAGGTGCTCAGCCTGACCGCCAGCTGCAGCAGCACAGCGCTTCCCAGGGGGATGGAGGTAGGCCGCTCCGCCACCTGCCCATACGGCCCGATCCACTCATCCTTCCCCGACCCCTTCCCTTTTGGGAGGGGGGCTGGGAGATGGACAACGAGGCAGGCCAGAGACAGCACAGACAGGGGGTCGGGTGGGACCACTAGAGTCTTCAAACCCCAGCCCGGCTGCATAGGGCCCAGCTCCAAGAGGGAAGGTCACCCACTGTGCCAGCGGGCCTGGCCATTGCTCACACACAGATGTGGGCGGCTGGAACCTTGGCGCCCACTGTCAAGTGAGCCAGCTGCACCATGGCTCAGGGCTCATGCCTGGCGTGCCGGGCGCCTGTCTGCCTGGGGAGGCACCCCTCGAGAGCAGTCAGGTTTCCCTCGGGTCCCGGCTGCCCCCACTCGGGGCTTCCCTGGTGACCGGGGTGTGCCCACCAATGCCCAGCCGCTGGCAGGTCAGAGAGAGGAGTGTGCGCCCCCGGCCAGCGCAGATGCGGGCTCAGTGAGGAGAGGGGGCTGGTTGACCACACGCACCGGACTGCTCTGCGAGAGGTGCCCCGGGCTGTGGGTGTGCACGTCTGGGATGCAACCGAGGTCGGGCCCACAGCTCTCCCTCCCGCTGCTCCGCTGTTAATGATCCTTTATGCCCCTACCCACAAGCAGAAACCATTCACACTCAAACGCCCCATTTCTCCTTCCAAACACGTTCCAGATTCAAATGCCACCTCCCTCCTGACCTACATGCCACCATCCCTCCATCCGAACCCACACAAAGACACCAACATCTGTCCCTCCATACCTACACCAAGATGCTCCACCCCTCAGAGCCACACCCATATGCTTCATCTCTACCTCCACACTCAGATGGCGCCATTCACCCTCTCTCTATACCCACACCCGATTACCCCATCCCTTCGACACACACATGCTCCCACCACTCCAATAAACCAACATCCTTCTCTCCAGACAAACATACCCCATATCCCTCCATTCACACCCAGATGCCCCCTTCCTTCCCACCAGAGCGCTCCAGCCCTGACCCACATGCTCCACCATTCCCTGACATGCCCCCATTATATGCCCTGTCCCTCCATTCCAGATCAACAATGCCCCCTCCGATCCAGACACCACGATGCCCAATCCCTTCCTCAAGACCCATACCATGATGGCCCATGCTCCCTCCACACAGAAAGATGCCCCTATCCGTCCTCCGACCAATGAGCCCCAATCCTTCCCTCCAGACCCACACCAATGTGTCCTATGCCTCCCTTCATACCTACAGCAATGTCCCCATCCCTCCCTACAGACCCACACCCATGTGCACCATCCCTTCCTCTCCGGACCACACCAAGATGCCCCATCCCTCCCTCTAGACCAATACCATAATGCCCCATCCTCCCTCCACATAGCAAGATGCCCCTTCCCCTTGCATCAGATGCCCATGTGCCGATCCTGAATCACATGCGGATAGCCCCAGCCAACCCCCTCTAAAACTACCCATCCTAGTATGCCCCCATCCGCCCAGACCCAAACCAATGTGCCCCGTTCCCTTCTTCCAGACCCACACCAATATGGGGTCATCCCTCCCCAGACCAATGTCCCCATCCCTCCCATCAAACCCACACCAATGTGCCCCCAACACTTCCCTACAGAGCCACACCAAGATGCCCAGTCCAACTTCCCAACCCACACCTAGATGACCCATGCCACCCTCCAGAACCACTGTGCCCCATCTCTCCCTCCAGAAACACACCCATGTGCACCATCCCTCCACCCAAATCCACACCAATGTACCCCCACCACCTCCCCCCAGAGCCACACCAAGATGCCCCGTCCAACTTCCTAACCCACACCTAGATGACCCATGCTACCCACCAGACCCACTGTGCCCCATTTCTCCCTCCAGAAACACACCCATGTGCAACATCCCTCCGCCAAGATCCACACCAATGTGCCCCACCACCTCCCTCCAGAGCCACACCAAGATGCCCCATCCAACTTCCCAACCCACACCTAGATGACCCATGCCACCCTCCAGACCCAATGTGCCCCATCTCTCCCTCCAGAAAAACGCCCATGTGCCCCATCCACCTCCCTCCAGAGCCACACCAATGTGCCCACCACCTCCCTCCAGAAACACGCCAATGTGCCCCAACCACCTCCCTCCAGAGCCACACCAATGGGCCCCCACCACCTCCCTCCAGAGCCACACCAATGGGCCCCCACCACCTCCCTCCAGAGCCACACCAAGATGCCTGTACCACTTCCCAACCCACACCTAGATGACCCATGCCACCCTCCAGACCCACTATGCCCCATCTCTCCCTCCAGAAACACACGCATGTGCACCATCCCTCTGCCCAGATCCACGCCAATGTACCCCCACCACCTCCCCCCAGAGCCACATCAAGATGCCCCATCCAACTTCGCAACCCACACCTAGATGACCCATGCCACCCTCCAGACCTGCTGTGCCCCATCTCTCCCTCCAGAAACACACCCATGTGCCCCCACCACCTCCCTCCAGAGCCACACCAAGATGCCCCATCCAACTTCCTAACCCACACCTAGATGACCCATGCTACCCACCAGACCCACTGTTCCCCATCTCTCCCTCCAGAAACATACCCATGTGCACAATCCTTCTGCCAAGATCCACACCAATGTGCCCCACCACCTCCCTCCAGAGCCACACCAATGTGCCCCCACCACCTCCCTTCAGAGCCACACCAAAATGCCCCGTTCCACTTCCCAACCCACACCTAGATGACCCATGCCACCCTCCAGACACACTGTTCCCCCATCTCTCCCTCCAGAAACACACCCATGTGCACCATCCCTCCGCCAAGATCCACACCAATGTGCCCCACCACCCCCCTCCAGAGCCACACTGATGTGCCCCCACCACCTCCCTCCAGAGCCACACCAAAATGCTGCGTTCCACTTCCCAACCCACACCTAGATGACCCATGCCACCCTCGAGAACCACTGTGCCCCATCTCTCCCTCCAGAAACATGCCCATGTGCCCCATCCCCCTCCCTCAGAGCCACACCAATGTGCCCCACCACCTCCCTCCAGAGCCACACCAAGATGCCCCATTCAACTTCCTAACCCACACCTAGATGACCCATGCTACCCACCAGACCCACTGTGCCCCATCTCTCCCTCCAAAAACACACCCATGTTCACCATCCCTCCGCCAAGATCCACACCAATGTGCCCCATCCCCCTCGCTCAGAGCCACACCAATGTGCCCCCACCACCTCCCTCCAGAGCCACACCAAGATGCCCCATTCAACTTCCTAACCCACACCTAGATGACCCATGCTACCCACCAGACCCACTGTGCCCCATCTCTCCCTCCAGAAACACACCCATGTGCACCATCCCTCCACCCAGATCCACACAAATGTGCCCCCACCACCTCCCTCCAGAGCCACACCAAGATGCCCCGCCCAACTATCTAACCCACACCTAGATGACCCATGCTACCCACCAGACCCACTGTGCCCCATCTCTCCCTCCAGAAACACACCCATGTGCACCATCCTTCCGCCAAGATCCACACCAATGTGCCCCACCACCTCCCTCCAGAGCCACACCAATGTGCCCCAACCACCTCCTTCCAGAGCCACACCAAAATGCCCCTTCCCACTTCCCAACCCATACCTAGATGACCCATGCCACCTTCCAGACACACTGTGCCCCATCTCTCCCTCCAGAAACACGCCCATGTGCCCCATCCACCTCCCCCCAGAGCCACACCAATGTGCCCCACCACCTCCCTTCAGAGCCACACCAAGATGCCCTGTCCAACTTCCTAACCCACACCTAGAGGACCCATGCTACCACCAGACCCACTGTGCCCCATCTCTCCCTCCAGAAACACACCCATGTGCAACATCCCTCCGCCAAGATCCACACCAATGTGCCCCACCACCTCCCGCCAGAGCCACACCAATGTGCCCCCACCACCTCCCTCCAGAGCCACACCAAAATGCCCCTTCCCACTTCCCAACCCATACCTAGATGACCCATGCCACCCTCCAGACACACTGTGCCCCATCTCTCCCTTCAGAAACACACCCATGTGCACCATCCCTCCACCCAGATCCACACTAATGTGCCCCCACCACCACCCTCCAGAGCCACACCAAGATGTCCCACCCAACTTCCTAACCCACACCTAGATGACCCATGCTACCCACCAGACCCACTGTGCCCCATCTCTCCCTCCAGAAACACACCCATGTGCACCATCCCTCCGCCAAGATCCACACCAATGTGCCCCACCACCCCCCTCCAGAGCCACACTGATGTGCCCCCACCACCTCCCTCCAGAGCCACACCAAAATGCTGCGTTCCACTTCCCAACCCACACCTAGATGACCCATGCCACCCTCCAGACCCACTGTGCCCCATCTCTCCCTCCAGAAACATGCCCATGTGCCCCATCCCCCTCCCTCAGAGCCACACCAATGTGCCCCACCACCTCCCTCCAGAGCCACACCAAGATGCCCCATTCAACTTCCTAACCCACACCTAGATGACCCATGCTACCCACCAGACCCACTGTGCCCCATCTCTCCCTCCAGAAACACACCCATGTTCACCATCCCTCCGCCAAGATCCACACCAATGTGCCCGACCACCTCCCTCCAGAGCCACACCAATGTGCCCCCACCACCTCCCTCCAGAGCCACACCAAAATGCCCCGTCCCACTTCCCAACCCACACCTAGATGACCCATGCCACCCTCCAGACACACCGTGCCCCATCTCCCCCTCCAGAAACACACCCATGTGCACCATCCCTCCACCCAGATCCACACAAATGTGCCCCCACCACCTCCCTCCAGAGCCACACCAAGATGCCCCGCCCAACTTCCTAACCCACACCTAGATGACCCATGCTACCCACCAGACCCACTGTGCCCCATCTCTCCCTCCAGAAACACACCCATGTGCACCATCCTTCCGCCAAGATCCACACCAATGTGCCCCAACCACCTCCCTCCAAAGCCACACCAAAATGCCCCGTCCCACTTCCCAACCCACACCTAGATGACCCATGCCACCCTCCAAACCCACTGTGCCCCATTTCTCCCTCCAGAAACACGCCCATGTGCCCCATCCACCTCCCCCCAGAGCCACACCAATGTGCCCCACCACCTCCCTCCAGAGCCACACCAAGATGCCCCGTCCAACTTCCTAACCCACACCTAGATGACCCATGCTACCCACCAGACCCACTGTGCCCCATCTCTCCCTCCAGAAACACACCCATGTGCAACATCCCTCCGCCAAGATCCACACCAATGTGCCCCACCACCTCCCGCCAGAGCCACACCAATGTGCCCCCACCACCTCCCTCCAGAGCCACACCAAAATGCCCCTTCCCACTTCCCAACCCATACCTAGATGACCCATGCCACCCTCCAGACACACTGTGCCCCATCTCTCCCTTCAGAAACACACCCATGTGCACCATCCCTCCACCCAGATCGACACCAATGTGCCCCCACCACCTCCCTCCAGAGCCACACCAAGATGTCCCGCCCAACTTCCTAACCCACACCTAGATGACCCATGCTACCCACCAGACCCACTGTGCCCCATCTCTCCCTCCAGAAACACACCCATGTGCACCATCCCTCTGCCAGGATCCACACCAATGTGCCCCACCACCTCCCTCCAGAGTCACACCAATGTGCCCCCACCATCTCCCTCCAGAGCCACACCAAAATGCCCCGTCCCACTTCCCAACCCACACCTAGATGACCCATGCCACCCTCCAGACCCACTGTGCCCCATCTCTCCCTCCAGAAACACACCCATGTCCTCCATCCCTCCCCAGACCCACACCAATGTACCCCAACCCATACCACTGTCCCTATCCCTCACTCAGACCCACACCACTATGTCCTATCCATCCCTCCAGACCCACACCAATGTGCCCCCTTTCTCCAGAGCCACAGAAAAGTGCCCCATCCCACCAGACCTACACTAGCATGCCCCTATCTAACCATTTAGACCCCAGCAAGATGCCCAATCCCTCCCTCTAGTCCAATTGCATAATGCCTGATCCTTCTTCCAAATAGCAAGATGCCCCTTCCCCCTTGCAACAGATGCCTGTGTGCCATCCCGAATCACACGCAGATAGCCCCAGCCAACCCTCTAAAACCACGCATCCTAATAATCACACCCTCATAAAACATTACATCACTCTATTAACCCCGTTGATCAGTTAAGCACATGCATACACTGTCTCCCTATTCCTTTTCTTAGCCCTCCATACCTTTCCATACATTTCATGTTGAATAGCTGAGCATGATTTTTAAAGTAAATGTAATTTCCTGCTCCCCCGTCTAAATTGGGTGTCTTGCAGGAACGTTCACGGTATCCGGAAGAAAATTCCAATTGTATTTACAGCCAAAAGCACACGAGTTGCTGCTGTTCCTGCAGCCTGGCAGCCAGAGCCTTGCCGCTCAGGACGCTCCAGGGCCTCCTAGAAATGTTCCCGGTGTTGAAATGCCAACCTCAAACGCTGCAAGCAAAAGGCTGGCAGGGTCCGGTTGCACTTAACCATAGCTCTCAGCCATGTGTCTCGCAAAGGCGGGTGAAATCACCCGATTTTGTTTCTGGCGGGTGAGATGCCCATTGGAATGAATGGGCGTGCATGAGGCTTGGCGGGTGAGTCAGCCCTTTGCAAGGCGGGTGACACCCGCCAAAAGCGGGTGAGTTGAGAGCTATGACTTGCACCGGCGGCAGCCAGAGCGTTCATAATTCCCGCTCAGCCCCAGCCCGCTTACTGAACGTGCTCCGGAACCGCTTCTCTGCTCCGGAAAGCACACGGATGACATCAGAGGTCACATGACAACGAGGGGGCGGGCCGTCTCTATGGTCCTTTTCTCGGATGGGAACTAGTCGCTACCATGACTTGCACCGGCGGCAGCCAGAGCGTTCAAAATTCCCGCTCAGCCCCAGCCCGCTTACTGAACGTGCTCCGGAACCGCTTCTCTGCCTCGGAAAGCACACGGATGACATCAGAGGTCACGTGACAACGAGGGGGCGGGCCGTTGCTATGGTCCTTTTCTCGGATGGGAAATAGTCGCTACCATTTCGGTTGCTGTATGCAGTCCATGTTCAAGATGCCATGAGGAAGAAAGAAATGCTTCAGGAATTCAGGAAGGAAAACCTAATTGTTGAAATTGGCTCATTGAGGGCTGCTACGTGACCATTGCCTAAATGTGCGTTCGTCAGGAACTAATCCAAGGCAAGGCAAGGATGGATGAATTTCGGGCCGCATGTTTCTGTTGAAATCTTTACAGTGCACATCGTTGGTGCATGCGATACCGACAAGGAACATGAATTTATGAAACTCAAATCTTAGGACAATGCAGATTCGGCGGTATTATCCCAATCTCCGTTTTATGTGGACATAAGGTACTGTTTTGGTTGGATGCATGTGATATTATTATATGCGAGGGGCAATAGTAATGCTCCTTGCATAGATTAATTGAAAGAACAGTTTACGGTTCTATTGGTTGCCTCCAGCCATTTTCATACTGCAATTTATGGACTACAGTTAGTGTCCAATCTAATGCAGTAAATGTTGTTTCATTTCAAGGCATTTTTGTTTATGAAATTATACATTATAGGCAATTTGGAACGTTATTTGGAAACACATTAATTCTGCAAGATGTGTTCAAAGGTGATTGCAGATGTTTTGTACCATTTAGGATACAATTATTTTACATTGCTATGTTTTAGCAAAGTGAATATTTTCCTGTTATAAATTTTATATTATTTTTGCTGATACTGGCATGATATAACTGAAGGGTGTGAGTCCTGGTAAGGATGTTATGTATGTTTGTTGGAATGATGGTGTGCCTGGCTGGGAAGATGCACGGTGCATATGATGTTTGAGTGAGGGTGCATGGTGTATGGATGGTATAATACTCACCAATTAATACCCAATAAACAACAAAAAAAGGAACATTTTAAATTGTAATATATGTATATTATTTCCGGTGTTGTGTTTAACAATTTTGCAGGATTTATAGGGCAATCCTGCAGGCTGCATTTATGGACTGCATGTATGGACATTTTAGTCACATAATTCATGGATGTATTAGCCCATGTATTTCTGTATGATCTATTTTTCTGCTCTGTTAATTGATACACTCTGTTAATTGATACTTAATGTGAAATGTTTATGATGCTCATGATGGTGATGTTACATAATATTTTTGAGGGCATGGTTATACGTTTATTATACTTGAGACTGCAGCAACAGTTGTCAAGTGATTTATATATATTCTCCAGCATTGGATCTTTCATGGATTCACATGCTTAGAATATTCCCCGTCGTCAGGCTGGGAATCCTCAGTAAATTATATAGACCTTTTCCATAGGAAAAATTAGGACACTTTTGTGTCCTATCTATGTCGTTTTGGGCCCCGTACGCCTGCGCCACTAGGACGTAGAGGTATAAGTAGCCCGTCCCCCGCGGCTCTCTCAGAGTTCAACCGTCTTCCAAAGTAGTGGGATTACCTCGAGAATCTACTATTTTTGCTAGGTTGTGCGTATTTCTTCTTCGACTTCCCTCGAAAATGTCTGGAAAGGCGTTGTTTCGTCCGTGTGCTACATGCGGTCTTAAGAAAGTATATGAAGGTGATGGGCATATGGACAGTATTTACTGTCATCACCCTAATCATTTGGCTGACACGTGTGAGATCTGTCAAGGCTTCTCCCAGAAGACCCTGAAGGACCGAAACAGACGCCTGGTAACTTGGCTCAATGACGGGGCGGGTGCGTACCCTGCATCGGAGGTAGGCTCTACTGCCTTGAGATCTAAATGTCCAGTGCCCCCTCGTCGCTCTACGTCGGCAGAGCCTCCGACGAAGAAACCACGTTCATCGGATAAACGCCCCGCTGATAAACATCCTGCGAGGGACTCTTCATCAAAGAAAACGTTATCTTCTTCCTCCTCATCAAAAAAGGAGAGAAAAGATCGATTGAAATCCTCCTCGGGAGACCGCCATGGCTCTACCTCGAGTCGAGTGTCGTCGCCCCACAAGTCGAGTGCAAAACCGGCGAGTACGCCCCAAGGCTCTGCGCCAGAAACTTCGTTGTCGACGACGGCCAGATCGTCAACGTCTTCTTTGCCATCTGCGCCTGCGCTTCCCGCGATCACTTCGACGGGTCAAACAGCGGTTATGGAGAAAATGTCGTCGTCGACGGTGGCACCTTCGGCAGCTTGGCTACCGGAGGTTTTTGACCCGATCTTGCCTGAGGCCTTGTTGCAACCAGAAGCAGTCTTCTCAATCTCATTGGCGGAAGATGACCGTGGTCCGATCGTACAGCTAACCGGTCTGGGGTTACGTGCGACCAGTTCGGTGGAGCTCCCGAGTGGCAGTGCCATCCCAGCCGCCTCTTCCTTGCTGAATCCCCAGGCATTATTGTCCCTGGAGGTGTTGAACACGTTACAGAAGCTGTTGCAGCGTTTGGACACACAGTTGCCTCACACTAGTGTCCCAACGGTAATGCAGGCCATGCCGGTCGTCGCCAAACCAGGCCCGGCTCCTCGCTCGACGACCAGAATGCCTACAACTTGCCCGGTTGAGGAGGATCGTTCTCGCTCACACTCGGAGGAAGGAGAACTGCCGGAGTCGGAGCCAGAACGTGAAGGGTCTCTTTCAGACGTCTCATTATCCCCCTCAAGGGACCCGACATGGGAGTCGGATGCGGAAATGGAAACTCCAAAGAGCCCGGCACAACCATCACCGCCGGATGACATCGGGGCCTTCCATGCAATGATGGGAAAAACATGTGCGGAGTTTGGCCTAGCACCGGAAGAAGCAACGAAAGATTGTTTTCTCTTCGATCATATGGGCAAGAGAAGAAAATCGATGTTTGCTATCCCCATTTTGGACCATGTCTGGCAAGAGGGGTTGAGGACCATGCGTCATCCTTTCTCAGAACCGGTGATAAAAGGACGGTTAGAAAAGAAATTCAAGGCTCCAGAGTCCACTCCCAAGTGCTTGACTTCTCAACCTTTGCCGGATTCAGTGGTGTCCACTGCTGCGGCCAGAAAAGCGAGGTCGCAACACAAATGCACACCCCGCCGGACAACGATGCCAGGAGACAAGATGCGTTTGGAAAAAAGGTATTTTCAGTCGGTGCGACTACAGTAAAAGCTGCCAACTCCCTGGCCATTATGGCGCTGTATGATAGAGAGATGTGGCATCTTTTGGCTCCTATCTTGGACCATCTGCCAGAGGAACACAGGAAGTCCTCTATGCTGCTAGTACGTGAAGGCGAAGAGGCTTCCAATCATTCCATAAATATTGCTGTCGACCTGGCGGTTTTAAACAAATCAATAACGGCGTAGTGTTAAGAAGGCAAGCCTGGCTTAAGTGCACGACTTTTAGACCGGAGGTGCAATACAAGGTGCTGGACATGCCGTGCGAAGGGGAACAACTGTTTGGCGAGAAAGTAGATGAGGCCTTGAAGGGCATGAAAGAAGACTCTGACTCTGCTCGGTCACTCTGAGCCCTCCAGAGTGGCAGAAATTTTCGTTCCTTTCGTCCTTTCAGAGGAGCTTCCGGTTTGGATCACCTAGGGACCGAGGTTTCAGTAGACCCTCCTACTCTTCCCAAGGCTACAGACGAGCAGCCCAAGCTACTCGTAGAGGCAGGGATTATCAGTCCTCAAGAAGGAGAGGCTCCTACTCATCATCGTCAAAGGATCGACAGGCAAAAACCCAGCAATGACAAGTTTCAAGACGTCCGGGGGGCAGAGTGTCTCGTCGCGTCGACGAGTAGGAACGCATAACAACGGACCAATGGGTTTTGGACACGATACATCTGGGTCACTCCCTACAGTTTAAGGGCAAGCCGCCACACATTCCACCAGTGTTCTCGGCACAATCCCATCTTCAGATACTGGTGCAGGAAGTGACGCTTATGCTGCAGAAAGGGGCTATAGAACTGGTCCCGGTGGCAGAAAGAGGAAAGGGAGTGTACTCCGTTACTTCGTGGTCAAGAAACCCAATGAAAAATGGCATCCCATTCTAGATCTGCAGGCTCTCAACAAGCTGCTAAAGAACCTAAAATTCAAAATGCTTACACTGCAAGAGGTTATCCGATCGATACAACCGGGAGATTTTTTGTCGTCGCTAGACCTTCAAGACGCATACTTTCATATCCCGATGCGTCGACGACAAAAGATTTCTGCGGTTCGTCGTCGGACGAACCCACTATCAGTTCAAGGTCCTCCCATTCAGACTAAAATCGTCTCCCAGGACGTTCACGAAATGTTTGGCTCCAGTTGCAGCTTGGTTAAGGAAGGAAGGTCATCATGTGTACCCATATCGGGACGATTGGTTAGTAAGGGGAGTATCTCTGGAAAGGGCACGGGAGAGTCTGAATGCCACCATGTCCCTCCTACAGCGTTTGGGCTTTGCAATAAACTTCGAAAAGTCCTCCTTAACGCCATCAAGGACCTTGGTCTTTCTGGGGGTGGAGTTCCAGACACACTCAGGACTGGTAAAACCATCCGTCGAAAGAGTTATGAAACTACGACACAAAGCATCGGAATGGAAAGTCAACACCAGAGTGTCAGTAAGAAGGTACATGTCCCTGCTGGGGACCATGGCGTCCTGTATACCCTTAATCAACAATTGTCTCTTCATGAGGCCCATTCAGGAATTCCTGACAGATCGATGGGCACAGAGTCAAGGGCTTTGGTCGGACAAGTTGACCATCAACAGCAAGCTCGCGCAGGCACTTCAGTGGTGGAGAATCTCCAAAAATCTAACAAAAGGAATGCACTTACTGGAACCTATGTTCCAGATGACAGTGGTGGCAGATGCTTCTCTGGCTGGATGGGGAGCTCATCTGGATTCCCTACAAGTTCAAGGTCGGTGGTCATCGGAGGAGTCCAGCCTTCACATCCATGTGCCGAAGTTAAGGGCAGTGCGTTTGGCTCTGAAATCCTTTGTACCACGCATAAAGGGATCCGTTGTACGGATAATGACAGACAATACGACAACAATGTTTTACCTAAGAAAACAGGGAGGTACTCGCTCTAGGACTCTGTCGATCGAAGCCCAGGAGATCTGGCATTGATTGGGCCCTCCGTCAAAGGATATATCTATTGGCATTCCACTTCCCAGGAGTCAAAAATGTGCAAGCAGACTCTCTCAGCAGAGAGATGAATCGACTACACGAATGGGAATTGAACGACCAACAACTACACTGTGTCTTCGAAAAGTGGGGTCGTCCGGCCCTAGATCTCTTTGTGACGAGAGAGAACAGGAAATTCTCACAATACACGACCAGGTGGCCACAGCAAGACTCACTGGGGGAAGCGTTCTCCTTCCCGTGGACGGACAAGTTTTTGTATGCGGTACCCCCCTGTTTCCACTCATACGTGGGACGCTGAATGGATCCACAGATATCCATGTCGGATGATCCTGGTGGCCCCGTACTGGGCGAGACAAGTGTGGTTCTCCGATCTACTCCATCTTTCAGCAGCGGAACCGATGAGGTTCCAGAGGATCCCAAACTTTCTGTCTCAGGACAAAGGGGCGGTTTGGCATCACGACCCGGACAGCCTCAATCTGACAGCCTGGCTCCTGATTTCTCCGAGTTTGGTACGTTAGCAATTCCATCGGACTGTCGTCGCATTTTGCAAGCTGCAAGGGCGCCGTCCACGAACGCTTCGTATACATACAAATGGAAGAGATTCTGCATATGGTGCGGGGATCAGCCAGGTTTACATCCACTTAACATCACACCAGAGCAGCTTCTACCATCTTTGCTACTCCTGGCTCAAAAAGGTTTGTCGTTTTCATCGATAAAAGTGCATCTGGCTGCCATTTCGAGATTTACTCAGAAGAGACATTCAACTCCATTGTTTAGTGACCGGTTGATTAAACATTTAATGAAAGAATTGTTCCGAACTTTTCCTCCAAAGAAGAAGTTTCCTCTGATCTGGAGTCTTAACCTGGTTCTAGCAGCGCTAATGAAGGCTCCTTTTGAGCCGATGTCATTGTCGTCATTGAAATTCCTATAATGGAAATTGGCCTTTCTGGTGGCTATTACTTCGGCTCGACGTTTGTCAGAAATACAAGCGTTAGTGATTGATCCACCATACTTGAGATTTTTCAAAAATAAAGTCGTGTTGGCTACTAATCCTCATTTCATTCCTAAAGTCCCTACCATGTTCCATAAGCACTCTTCTATGGTGCTACTGACGTTTTTTCCAACACCTTCGTCTGTTGCGGAGAGGACTCTCCATACATTGGACATGAGAAGAGCTCTGAAATTTTACCTCCATCGCACTCAAAATCTCAGGGACACTAGACAGCTATTTGTGGCTTATGGCCCTTCGGCTAAAGGTAAAGCAATCTCAAAACAAGGACTGTCCCGATGGGTGTCATCTACCATTTCTTTTTGCCACTCAAAAGCTGGAAATCCGCTGGAAAAAGCCAAAGAGCCCATTCGACGAGATCCACTTTGTCGTCGGCGGCATTGTGGTCCGGGATTCCGCTGGGAGATATCTGTCAGGCGGCTTCCTGGTCGGTACCACATACGTTTACCCGGCATTATTGCCTCGAACAACAACATGCTAAGGATACACAGATGGGTTGTGCAGTCCTATGGCACCTGTTTCAATAAGGTAGGCCCCAATAAAGGGGTATATCCTTCGGCTAATGTACTTTAAAGTGTTGCTTTTTAGCTGTGCATGTACTATGTTTTGAAGTTTAGCCAGGGCAAATATGCATTTATGGTTATAGTGTTATTGGTTTGCATACACACCTCCAACAATGGGGGATACTGCTATACAATCTATTCTAAGCATGTGAATCCATGAAAGATCCAATGCTGGAGAAGGGAAGAGTTTCTTACCTGTAACTCCATTTCTCCAGCATAGGTATCTTTCATGGATTCACATGCGCCCGCCGGCCTCCCCTAGCATGCAAACCAGATGTCCCCCCATACTACTTTGGGGGTTGAAATCTGAGGGAGTCGCGGGGCGGGGCTACTTATACCTCTACGTCCTAGTGGCGCAGGCGTACGCGGCCCAAAACGACATAGATAGGACACAAAAGTGTCGAAATTTTTCCTATGGAAAAGGTCTATATAATTTACCGAGGATTCCCAGCCTGACGACGGGGAATATTCTAAGCATGTGAATCCATGAAAGATACCAATGCTGGAGAAATGGAGTTACAGGTAAGAAACTATTCCCATCTGTGTTAGGCAGATATGGTTATGTATGAGTAATGACACCGCATGATGTGCGTTAGGGCCATGAAGTTTTCTTGAGCCTTGATGTATGGTTCATATGCAATTAATATTTGCCCTGGATATTTGAATGCCCTAAAGTGATATGTTGTGAGACGGCATGAGCGTATGAGTGAATATTTACAGTTAACCGGTTTGTATTTGGCCATATTGTTTTTTTTGTTGTTGAATGCTTTCATAAGTTTGACTGCATTTACTATTTTCTTCAGATCTTGTGCACTTGGACTGAAGGTCTGATCAGCTTTCTGTCGTGGTGTTTCTTTTTAAGCACAGTTCTCTTTTCCAGTTGCGTCGTTTATATGTGATCTTTGTACCTTTTCTATATTTTCCCACTCTTCTATGTTTTTCTTCGGGACAGTGTGCGTGTATGCTGATGTACAAATGGAGGGCGCAATTGACGGGTGTTTCTGTGGTGAGAATGGTGGTGTGATTGTTTTTGGTTGTGATGATGATGTGAGTGATGGTTATGTGGATGTTAGTTTGTATTTCTTGACAGATGTGCATGTGTACACGAGCGGGCGTGGCAGGCCCGAGTCCTCTCGTGGCAGGTGAGGAGGAAGGTGATACGATGTGTTGGGTAGAATGTGGTAGTGATTGCTTATTGCTTGCAGGTGGCAGCTGCGAGGCCCGGTTGTGGCAGAGTCGGTCAGATAGTTAGTTATGTTTTTTTGTATGTTGGATGTTAGATACGTGAATGTGGTTTACGCTGTGACAGTTGTGGATGTGGTGGTCAGTTGATGTCAAATGTGTTATTTTGTGGTGGTTCCAGAGTGCCTATTTTTAGGTTGTTGTTTGTGTGTTCCTTTCCGAAGAAGGGGAGATGTGTAATATCTAGGCCGGTTGTCTGCACTGGGTGCACACTGTGCAGATAGTGGAATGTCATTAGGTCATCTAGAGCCTTATGTGTCATCAAGGTGGTGAATCCTACAGTTTGGACTTTCAGGATGGGAGCGCTTACTGATTGGATGTGCATCACTTAATTCCTGTCCCAACAATCATCTAAGCTTACCCTGTAACTAATAATAAAGCTCATCTACTTTTATAATAATCAGTCTCCAGCAGTTTATCTGTTTCTCCAGTAATGCAGATACTACATGCACGTGAAGAGGCCTCAACCAGTCTGGGAACTCAATGTGGTGTTGGGCGCATTGGCCCACAAACCATTTGAACCAATGGCATCCGCTGACATCAGATTGGTTACCATAAAGACAGCTCTGCTCATGGGCCTCACCTCAGCTCGCAGGATCAGCGAGATCCAGGCCTTTGTGGCATCAGAGCCCTACACCGCTTATCACAGGGACAAGGTGGATCTTCCAGACGCACCCTGCTTTCCTACCCAAGGTCCCATCTGCCTTCAACCTTAACGAGGAGATTGTTCTGCCTACTTTCTTCTCCAATTCCAAGGATGAACCTCAGAAAGTCTTGCATCGCCTCAATGTCCCACGTGCTCTGAGGTATTACTTGGACAGGACCAAAGCTTTCCACAAGTTGGATGCCCTTTTCATTACCTTCGGAGGGGCAAGGCCAGGTTATCAGGCTTCCAAGGCCTCCATCTCTAGGTGGATGGTCGCGGCCATCAAGGAGGCTTATGAGCGGCAACACAGCCCGGTTCTGGCCAATTTTCATGCCCATGCTATCAGGGCCAAGAGCACGGCTATTGCCTTCCAACACCATGTGCCGTGGCAGGTCATCAGTAGGGCGGCCACCTGGGCCACCCCCTCTGCTTTTTGCAAGCACTACTGTCTGGACGTCGCATCTAGGTCAGACGCGGATTTCTGGCAGGCGGTTCTTAGAAACCTTTTTGCTTAAGGAGGGTCTTCTCTCCCCCCTGGGGCTACACGCAGTTGTAATCGTCCATACAGTATGGAGGAAAGAAGATGGGACGTAAGAGTAAATAATAGTACAGTGCTGGCAGGCAGTTTCCTTGGGATATGTGAATCGAGGTCAGGGTCTCACCACCTGCCCCTCAGCCACCCCTGGGATTGGCACTCTTCCCAGGGGATCAAGCACTGCCCTGGACACAGCAATTCTCCTCAGTCCAGCTCCTTGGAGACAAAGTTCCCTCGCAATGCTGCACCCCCTTCTGCACACTTGGTCAGTGTCCTAACGTTCCGTTCTTGACTGACCCTCGAGGCTCCTACAGCTACAACCTACTGTCTCCCGCCTTCCACGGTCCATCCTGCAACCCTAGCTCACTTTTGTCTGGCAGAACTACACCTTTTATAGCGTAACTGGGAGTCAAATGAAATCAAATGTATATGGTTAATGTCAGGTGCCCAACCCTATTAATGGGACAGCCTAATGGTGGAGTGTAGTAGGCCTTTCCCTGCATCTTCCTCTTCACAGTGTTGTTCCTATGGGTAATCTTTATAACTCTTGGTTGCCTCTGCCTCGTCCCAGTACATGTTGGAAATGTGGAGGGGGAGATGAGGTGAGACTGAAATTAACCCATAAAGGCTGAGGAAGAGTGTGCTGATGAACAATTGGGAAAGGAGGAATACCATATATCCCCTTTAGGCATTCTCCTCCCATTTCCCCGCAACCCTCCACGCAGGTGATCCTTCCTTGCCTGTCCACCCCCAGGGCCGGGATCCAAAATTGATGGCCCTTCCCTGGCCACCTGAATGAAAGATCCTGGGGGAGTAGGTAGGAGAATACCTTCAAGTTTCTTACAGTACCTTACAAAAATCCAATAAATAAATAAATACATGTTACCTTTGAACGTCGCATGCTTTTTTTTTTGTCCCTGGTCTATTACCTCACAAACTGGCACACCACTTGTTTTCATCTTTGTGCTGTTGTACAGGCACACTTCCTGGGAATTATATCTGACTTCTTAGACTTCTTCATGATAAAAATACGGTCTGCTTAAAACTTGATTCACAGGGTAACATGACAGCACAAGTTGAACAGAATCGAGGTGTTAAACATGGGTGTGTTACTGCACCAACGCTATACTATTTATTTGTGTATGATCTCCCTTTAGCTTTTGACAAGGTACATAATTGTGTTCCACGAATAGGGGCAGATAGATGCACGGTACTGGCTTACGCAGACAATCTTGTCATTCTAGACCACACATTTAGTGGTCTGTGACGATCTGCGAAAGCACTCTGGTTATACAGTAAAAAGAACGAGCTGGAAATTAACTTGGAAAAGACTCAAGTTATGGTCTTCGCAAATAAAAAGATTGCACGTGTAAGACTTCAAGTCCTGGAATCGGTCATATGTTATAACGTATGAGGCATTGAGTTTGAGATGACTAATGACTATCTGCACTGTATTCAAGTACGCAAAATTAGGGCAGCTCAAATTACAGCCTTAGTCTATTGTTTTACTTTGACCCATGGGGGATTTAGCATTTGGGCTGCGCGACTCTTGTTCCAGCAGGTTTTAACCCCTATGATGATATATGGCCTTGAGGCCCTCCAAAGAATTGATCTAAAGTGGCTACAGATGGTGGAGGGTAAATTTTGGAGGAAAGTGCTGGGCCTCCCAACCTGTATCCCTATGGCCATCATCAGACCTGAGCTGGGGTTGTTATCACTGAAATCAATGGTACTTAAGAAAAGGACTGAATTTTATCTGAAGCTTAATAGTACCTCTAGTAACCAATTGTTGGTTTCCTTGTGTCAAGAACTGCATATGGAATCGAAGAGATCGATATTAAAAACCAGTCTCGAAAATGTTATGCACATTATAAACTGGAACTGTAGCCAGGAGATATTCTCCCCAGCAGCTAAATCTGCTGTGTCAAGGAAAATTGACTTGGTTGACTGGATAGATAATTATACTCATTTAGAACATCTGAAAAAATACCATTTTGTGAAGTATATTCTCTATACATATAAAAAACCTCAACAGTATTTAAATGTATGTCCAAGCGTCAGACTCCAAAGATTTATATTACTCGCCAGGATTAATTATTTACCAGTTCTTGTTGCTCGAGAATGGTAAACATGTATTACAGATATTATGGGAATTGTGTGCATAAGATGGAACAGATAAAGGAGGACATTTTCTGGTGGCGGATCTTGAACTCCACAAAACTGAAAGGTTCAATAGCAATGTACAATGTGTGGTTAGAGATTGAGAGAATATTGGGTATCTCTATCTGAGTCAAGCGTAATGTAATGGAACTACCTGTGTGTATACCTAGAGGTATAGGGAATGAAATGTAGATTGGATATTTATGGATGTACATATGAGAATGTTTTAGAACAGATTTTACTGATTGTATTGAATTTTAGGTATTTTTTGATAGGGTTTTTGGTAAGTTTTACGAGTATTAATTATGAATATGTAAGTTGGTTTTTTCTTTCTTACTATTGGATTATGTATATATAATATGTAATTATGTGAAAAGTGTATTTATAAACTGTTGCACATTAATAGTAAAAAAAATATATCTGAAAAGTGGTATCTTGAACAATGGATTTACACATTTTAATTATTGACTCATAAGCGGAGATCAATTGTTTTTACTTATATTTCAAATATTTCATGAACGATACAAACAATAACACAATGCAGTTATTCATTCAATAATTCAATTCATTCAACCCATAAAACACTTTCATTCCTTCCATTTACAGAGTTAATCTATACACTCAATAAAACTGTGTACAGAAACAATTACAGCATAGAGAAAAATTGTGAATAAAACAACAATGAAGCCAAAGAAAAATATTTTGACCATTGTATAATTTGAAATGTAGACAGGAGAAGGCTGAAATAGTTCAATTTTACTAATGTTGACTTCCTGCTACCCCAAAAGAAAGCACCGACCAGTTTCAACGTTGACAAAAGAATTCTAAAACGTCTTCATTTGGGGGATTAGTAGATCTAAAAACAGATACACATATAAACATTTTCAAATCAATATACAGCAAACTGCGTAAAGTAGAATCCAAACACACAGGAACTTTAATGAAAACTATATTTACTTACAGTCAAGGTCATCTAATTCACATACGACCAGTTGAATAAAGAACCAGGCACCAATGGTACATTTGGAAGCCTGTGCAAGGAAAACAGAGGGTCATCAACTATAGGTGCAGCCAGTGACAAAAATGGCAAACACCTCACCATAAAGCTGTATGTACATGGTTTATTATCATGATCACCATCATTCCCTCACCAGGGCCTAAAACTCCAACCAACCACTGAAGTGAGAGTGAAAATCCTTGAAGTGTATTACCTTTACAAGTAGTGTCAGTGTCTCCAGCAGGGCCAGCTTGAAAATTAACAACACTGTAGTTCATCCACATAACAGTTTTGCCATCAGATGGCCCTACCACTCGAGTACCACAGAGTTAGTGGAAACAAGCCTTATGGGCTGCAAGGAGAACCACACAAATAGGGGAGGATGTTGGTACTGAGACTAGGACCACAGTCCTACAATCAATTTGCAACTCAAGCCACCTACCAGAGGGCCAGTAAAAACAATGGCGTAGCTGTAGCGATGCGGGTCGCCTCTCTAAATGTGTTGGTCAAATGGAGCGGGAGCAGTTTGCTGTGTGAACAAAAGCCCAATTAGAAACCTGGCCTGAAAAGTGCTGTCAGATATTGTGTGTTCTGTGATATAAAATAATTGCTGACAAAAAGTGCTGGTCTGTTTACCTTCTTTTGCATTTCAATCCGCTCAGCGCCAGGGATGTCTGTTTTACTCTGGGCACATAGGGTACACTCAAGTCATCCGGAAGCTAACTACGGTAGCCACATACACGGGACTGCCCTTCCATAGTGGAAATGGAAAAGGGGCAGGGATGCATTATACTGAACACCATCTTGAAGAAGGTGAGTTACAAGGGGTTATTCTATGTCAAGACTCGGAGGCTCAGATTATGCTCTGATCTTCTCTTTACTCCTCGAGCAGCAAAGTATAAATAATTATGAAAAACAATGTAACATAAAAACTACAATTCCCAAAAACTGCAGTGATTTCGTAGTTTGTTTTTCATAAGTCCACAAAACCCATGTGACCTTTCCAGTCCAATCACATTTCACTTTCTCTCTATTAACACTGCATAATCCACAGTCCTTCCTCTTTCTTTGCTGCTCGAGCAGCTAAGTACTTTTGCTTTATTTAACAATTTCAATGTTTTTACGAGTGAATGGCTGTAATGTTGTGCATGTGAACATGCACGCGAGTAGGTAGTGTCTATTTAGACATGCAGCGCCTCAGGGAGTCTTTGCGGTGCATATCCGCTTAGGATTGTAATGCGACGGGACTTTTCGTTCCAGCGTTTACTTGCCTCGTTAGGAGGCACTGTTATACAGAGGTTCGCAATGGCGTGACGGGACTCTTGGAGTTCCGGCGCCATTGCGAACATCCGTGAATAGATAGTAGGAGTTCTGGTATGGTGATAAGAGCGCGTTAGAATATAAATATAGAACAAAGACATTATCGAGTAGTGGATCTGCCCAACGCACGCTACACCGGTGAGGAGAGCTGATTGGAGCTCTGACAACAGATGGCAGACGCCACTTGTTGGCCAAAGAGCAGCACCACAGGTTTTATTAGTCATTGCTGCAATTTCAGTAAGTGACGGGCTCAGTCCCAAGTGAAACTACGATCAGACCCCTCATTATCTGCCTGAATTAGGAGGTAATAGCTTTCAAAGGGTATATATATATATATATAGTTAATTCTCTTAATAAGATGGACACAGTCCCAAGAAAAACTATAATATATATAAGAGACCCGCCTAGCTACAAACAAAAGTATAAGCAGATTGACGGGGGCAAACCAAGAAAACTACGCATTATTTACACAGCACGGCTACAGAATGAGTGGTTATTCTGAAGACTCTGTGGGACCTCATGTTAGCGGGATGTGCATGAGTCAAGCTGTACAGAGGATGAATAGTGCCGACAGACCCCATAGAGAGGAAAGGGGCATAACGCAAGACCTGGCAACTTTGTCTCAGAGCATCTCGGAGCTGAACAAAGCACGCAGGAACAGAGGGGGAAGAAAGGAAAAGACCTGCAGGGATCGTAGCTCCCAGACCCCCCAGGTTCACCAAATAGGTCCAGAGCGGACAAGAAGAAGGCGAGGTCTCACCAAAGACATAACTTCAGTTCAGATTAATCATCTGAAGAATACTGCAGAAGCAGTTCTAAATCTGACGGATATAGTGCGTCAGGAAATCAGACCTCCTCAGAAATCGAAGGGCAGGAGCCCAGGAACAAAAAAGGCAGGAGGGAGGACAAAGAGTCTCACGGGGACGAATTTGACCCAGATGAATTGGTGCACCTGAGGTCGAATGAGTGGGAACCCCCCGAGAGAATTACTGAATACATAAGAAAGAGAATGAGAACACCTCTGAGAAAGCAGGCTAGAAACAAATTAAGAGCTGAATGCCCCAGGCCTAGAGTGCCGGACGGGGTGGCTGATACACCGGATATCGACGAGAGAATAATTACGTTCCTGGGGAGATACGGCAGGGATGTGAAGAAAGGAATTGATAGGTCCTGGAGATCTTGTCAGGACAAGCATTTAGACATGCTGGGCCCTATCACTAGGATGTGGTAACATGCTGAAGAAGCCAAGGCAAAGAAAGAACCCATCGATCTGGAGATCGTTGCTGGATGGGCACAAAGAACCCTATGCTTGATGGGGAATGCCAACACAGCATTGGCAACGGAAAGAAGGGGATCCATACTGATGAAGTTGGAGTCCAGGCTGGGAGAACAGGCTTCTTCCGAACAAGCAGCAGCAGCGAAAGGCAAACTGTTTGGTGATCTATTCATAAAAGACATGGCAAAATTCACCAACACGTATGCATCCATGTACAAGGCGCAATCATCACTCAATCATCACTCAAGAAAATCTTCGGAAGGAAGTTTTTTAACAAGGCTGGAAGAGGAAAGGGCCGCTCGTCCAGCCGTTATCAATATAGTAGGTCGTACAATGAGAGATACCACTGGAAGCTAGAGGACCAGAGGCTAGAAAGGCAGCAGTAGACAACAACACCAGAATAACACAGGTGAGAGAAATAAAAGCGCTAGCGAATAGGAAGGAACACACACATTCCTCCAGTAGGAGGAAGAGTGAGGTTGCATGTAGGAAAATGGGAAGAGATATCCTCAGATGCATGGGTGATGCAGACGGTTCGAGGTTTTCAGTTAAAAGTTAGCAGGAACCGTCACAGGTAACCATACCAAAACAGATAAGGTTCAGCAAACAAGACGAGGATCTTCTAGATAGAGAAGTAGAGTTACTCAAGATAAAGGAGGCAATCGGCCCAGCCTCAGAAGGACAGGGAGGTTTCATAAGCAACCTGTTTTTGGTAAAAGGCAAACACAAGGTAAAACCAGTAATAAATATCAAGGGTCTGAACTATTTTCTAATAAACAGACACTTCAAGATGGAAGGGATTCACCTGTTAAGGGATATCCTACAGAGAGGGGATTGGTTAGCAAGGATAGACCTCAGGTACGCCTATCTAATGATTCCGATTCAACAGAATCAGAGGAAACTACTGCAGTTCCTCTGGAAACTAGAGAAATTGGAATTCAAGTGTCTTCCGTTTGGTCTAGCATCAGCAACATGGTGCTTCACCAAACTATTGAAACCAGTGGTAAGTAATAAGGAATCAGAATGATTATATACCTGGACAACATTTGTCTGATGTGCCAGGACAGGAAGATTCTTGTAGAACAGATTCAGAAAATAACAGATTTACTACAACAGCTGGGATTTCTAATAAACTGGGAAAAGTCAGAATTATAACAATCACATTAAATGGAATTTCTGGGTTTTATATTATAGACAGCTCAGGGTACTCTCAGACTACCTTTGAGAAATAAAGAGTATGATGACAAGGACAAGACAGGTGATATCTTTGAGGGAAATAGCGAGGCTGGTAGGTCGTCTGTCATCGTCGATACAAGCAATCTTTCCAGGATCTCTGCACTACAGAGCGTTATAGAGGTTGAAGATAGACAATCTCAGGAAAGGTCTATTTTACGGACAGAAAGTGCCCATATCCCAAGAGGCGAGAACGGAGCTAGAATGGTGGTATTGCCACATGGAGGCATGGAGTGGCAGGGCAATATTTGGCTCATCCCCGGACCTGGTAATAGAATCGGACGCCAGTCAATGGGGAGCTAGATGTGGCGACCAATCGACCGGGAGGAGATGGTCGAGTGAGGAATTGGGTCTACACATCAATTGCCTCGAACTCCTGGTGGGATCCTTCGCAGTCCATTGTTGGGCACAGGAAGGAACGAGATGTGCCATTTTACTAAAGATGGACAACATTTCGGCAGTCAGATACATAAATCGACTGGGCGGGACGAGATCCAGGATGCTGACAGAGATAGCCAAGGAGTTTTGGCACCTATGTCTCCAGAGGGGAGTCAGCGTGAAGGCGGAACACATTCCGGGGGAACTCAACCAGGTGGCGGACTGGAATTCGAGATACATGAGAGACTCCAGCGATTGGCAGCTGGACAACTCAGTATTTCAGGAGATCATGAATCGGAGAGGTCCGTGCCTGATGGATTTGTTTGCTTCGAGGTTGAACAGGAAGATCTCCAGATTTTTCAGCTGGAGAGCAGATCCAGAAGAGACAGATGCATTTCTCCAGGTATGGGGACCAGCGAAGGAATATGCTTTCCCTCCGTTTGCCATGATACCACCCACTGTGGCACAGGTCAGGAGACACAAAGCGACAGTAATTTTAATGAGACACGATTGGAGGGGTCAAGCATGGTTCCCAGACGTGCTGGAGATGTCGTACAATTTTACAATTCTATTGCCACATAGAAGGGACATAGTCTTAGGTCCAACAGAAGAAACTCACCCATTGGTACAATCAGGGAACATGAACCTGATAGCATCGGCAAATTCAGGAAGGCCTGGGCCAGGCCAGGTCTTTCGGGGATGGCTCAAGAATATATCAAAGAGTAATGGGCCCCGGGAACCGGTAAAGTCATACAGAATGGCATGGCGAAGATGGAATATTTGGCATATGGAGAGAGAAGTTAATCCCATACAAACTAATGTCATTTACGTAGTGAATTTTCTGGCGGCTCAAGCAGCCCAAGCTAAACCATACAGAACCATAAACAACTACAGATCTGCAATATCTGCAGGACAGGAGTACATTGAAGGAAACCAGCAGGTGAACATACTTTAACATGCAGACTATGGAAAGGTGTCAAGTGCATGAGACCACCTACACCTAGGTATTTGCGTCTTTGGGATGCAAGTGTGGTCTTGAGGATGTTTGAGGCCTGGCCGGACAATCAGAATCTTTCTAGGAAAGCTCTATGCGCTAAATTAACTACTTTGTTATGTTTAATTTCCTGCAAAAGAGTGTCAGATGTGAAGAAGTTAGAGACGAACAGGAAATCTTTTTTGCCTAGAGGTGTTATATTCTATATTGAAAAAAGGACGAAAAAAGATATTAAGCCTGTAGAATACATGGTATTTCCAGAAAAGCCCAGATTATGTCCAGTTAGGTGTCTGAAAGCTTATGAGACCAGGGCAAATATGGTGATAACCATAGGGGAATATCAGCTGCTGATAGCGAACAGGAAACCTTTTAAAGCACTAGCTTTGGTCACCTTGGCTAGATGGGTGAGATGGTGCATGGCAGAAGCAGGCATTGTCATAGGACAGTTTGGAGCACATTCGAGGAGAGGTATGTAGTGATCTTAAATATATGTAGTGTGATCTTAATATATTTGCTCAATGTGTTGAAGCAGCTCACTGTGTGAGGTCATCAGGGTGGAATGTTCCGTGAGGTATAGAATGTGAGGTGCGAGAGAGTTCTTGGAGTGACGGTTGGGGTGAACTGACATGAGGGCTGCTAGATGTCTTAAGCTCTGAACTGTATTTTAATATATCATCTGTAACATGCACGACTTGACAGTAAACGTGCTTAAATCAATATAAGATTCAGTCTCATTTATGTGGTACAGCATAACTTTACAAGGTGCTATGGCGTCGTCCACCTTTATGTCAGGAGCCCGCCTGGAGGATATTTTGAAGGTGGCAGACTGGTCTAATGAGGCAACGTTTAAGAATGTTTATTTTAGACCAGTGAAACAGATAGCGTCGTCGGTGGCAAGTAAGCTTTAAACATGCATAATCTGAGCCTATGAGTCTTGACATAGAATACAGATTTTCAACACATTCGTTACAGATGTCATGATTCTATTAAAGTCTTGGAGGGGTAAGATTATTCCACCCAATTCAATCGCTATAATGGATGAATGGTAGTAAAAATATTGTTTTGAATAGTATTATATTTTGTAAATGTGTAAATTGTAATGAAATGTTTTGATATTATGCGATTGCCCACCCGTATGTCATGGAATATATATTTTTTTGACAGGAGCAGAGCAGAAGACAACAACGCCGTGAAGAGGGATCAAAGTAAAGAATAAGAAGTCGTCTACCGGTTGGGGCGCAAGTTATTAAGTTGTTCAATCATCGATAGAAAGAGGAAGGACTGTGGATTATGCAGTGTTTATTGGGAGAAAGTGAAATGTGATTGGACTGGACAGGTCACATGAGTTTTGTGGACTTATGAAAAACAAACTACGAATTCACTGCAGTTTTTGGGAATTGTAGTTTTTATATTACATTGTTTTTCATAATTGTTTATACTTTGCTGCTCGAGAAGTAAAGAGAAGATCAGAGTTGTCAACATGGGGTTGTCTTTATGGTTAGATTTGTTGGGCCTTATGCTCACTTGGGTCATGTAATGTTGGGCTGCAGCCTATGCTTATTTTTGCTTACATTTTTTAGCTGTAGGAGTTTTCTGTTGCTCTAGGACTCATTTGCTCATTTATTCCTTGCTCACAAGATTTATTTGCCTATTATATTTGTGCAGTTTAAAAAAAATGTTTATGTATTGTTGTTTTATATTTAGGATGTGGGTGGTGGCTGGTTGCTATTTGGCCCTTCTTGCACCATGTTCCAGTTAGTGAGTGTGTATGTGATTTACCCCTCCCTTTCTATTTACTTATTTATTTACCCCCTCCTTTTAAAAAGAACATTCTTCTTTCTTTCTTTATTTGTTGCTTTGGTGGGCTGGTCTTCTGTTCCTCATTCTATGTGCAATGGGTTTGTGTTCATTGCACGGATGGTTATTGTGGTTGGGTTAGTGGTTTGCCACCTTCCAGGTTTTTTTGTGCTGGTGGCGGTGTGTGATTTGAGGGCTGGCATATTCTCACTGCTGCAAACTGGATGTCTGACAGCTTAACATTTTTATGCTGGAATATCAAAGGTGTAAATAACATAACAGGCGCCTTTGTAAATCGCACGTTCACCCCTGAAGGGACAACTTGGCACTAATAACAGATGTTTATTGTTACAACCTTGGAAGGATGAAGGGCTGAGTGGACCTGCCGGGATTCAAATCTGTGACCAGAAGGTCAAATACAGGCCCCAATATTGGATGCATTAGTCCACTGAGCCACAGACCCGACAAATAACCTTGTTAAGAGGAAAAAATACCTTCTTCAATAAGAGGGAGCATGATATTGTCTTATTGCAGGAGACACATCTGGACTTTGAACGTGCAGATTATATTCTAAATAATACCTATGTGTAGGCATTCTCAAGTACATTTGCGAGTAATTCTAGAGGTGTGACCATTTTATTCAGGAGGGTTTAGAGGTATGCTGTGGATAAGGTGGATGTAGACGTAGAAGGTAGATATGTTGGGATCAAGTTGCGGGTGGAAAACATGTGTTTTGTGCTTTTGAAAGCCTGTGTACCTAATGTGGGTCAAGCTGAAATTTTTCATAAGATAGACGGTGTATTGGACGGCATGGGAGACGCATAGCTTATCTTGATTTTAATACAACTTTAGACAGAGCTGTGGATACATCCAATGGTTTGCATTCTTACATGGAAGTTAGGGTAAAAAAGGGTTTGGAGAAATTTATGTGTAAATGGGACTTGTATGGTGTAGTCTTAAATGGGGTTATTGGAAATATACCTTTCATTCTTCTCTGCATGGGACCTCCTTAAGCACTGATATGTTTTTGGTTAGTATGGGCGTTTTTGGTACTGTTCATAGTGTTTCTGTGGGCAGTGTTGTAATCTTGGATCATGTCTACATAGAATTTGCCATAGAGAAATTGGTGGTGGGTTGAATGAGTTTAGGCACCAGTGTTGAATACATCTTTATTGTTGGACCGTGATTTTGTGAAACATATTGAGTCAGAGATCTCATTATTTTTACAGGAAAACTTGGATTCCGTTGATGGACTATCTGTGGTTTGGGATGCTTTGAAAGCCTATTTACGTGGTAGAATTATTAGCTTTGATCTTATAAGTGGAAATGAAGGCTGAAGGAACTTGATGAATTGGATAAGACATATAAATTGGTGGAAGAAGTTTAAATGTGTTCTCTGTCTGTTGTTAATATGCCTTCTATGCTTGGTGCTAAGCGATCTCTTGATTCTGAGTTACATTACAGGGCTGAGAGAGAGTTGTTTTTTACTAGGCAGGTTTTTTGGGAGCGAGGCGAGAAATCAGGTACGTTATTGGCCAACCAGCTTAAATTCAGGGAAAAGGGAAAGCAAGTGCTATTTATTGTACTACGTTAACGCTCAAACATAAGAAATGCGCCGGTAGTCAAGTGCAATTTAATTAATACGTCTTATTGGCCCTTGTTCTATTTATTGCAGGCGATGATGGATCAATCTTGAGAAGGAATGAGAACATTTGTGGGGCTTTTCGGACGTTCTATGCTTCCCTATATAGTGATGATGGGCATATATATGAGACTAGGGTGTATGGCTGTGTTGATCTTGCAGGGCTGGGGGAACATGGCAAGCTCAATCTCAACGCGGATTTCTCTCTTCAAGAGGTCGCTGATTCTATGGAGGCGTTCTGGCAAGTGACCAGGGCTTAAAGGTCTTATGATCGAGTTTTATAAAACCTTTTGTGGCGTTCTTTCCCCCTTTTTAGGGTGGCTCTATGCCGAAAATTGTACAAGAGGAGGCAGTGACGGTTACTATGCAGTCCACACTGATCACCCTGATTCCTAAACCAGGCAAGGGTCATTCTGTTTGCACTCATTTTTGGCCCCTATTGTTGCTAAATGCGGATGTCAAACTCTTGGTGAAACTATATGCATGGAGATTTAATAGCTTGATGCTGAAGCTATATCACAAAAATCAAACAGGGTTTGTTTATGGCGGGGAATAGCTATGATAGCCTGAGGGAGTTGTTGAACTTTATCCATCTTAGGAAGGACTTCCGTGAAGCTTTTGCAGCTGTCAGTATTGATGCTGAGAAAGGATTTGATAGGGTGTACTGGACTTATCTCCATGTAGTCCTGCTTAAATAAATTGTGGGCCTTGGTTCTTGTGACTCCATAATGCCTTTTATAGTGGGGCTAAGGCTGCGATGTCCTTCAATGGTCTGGTGATTTTTTTGCCATTAGAAGGGGTACACAACAAGGCTGTCCTTTGTCGCCTATGCTTTTTGACTAGTTCATAGAGCCGTTGGCTGCTATGTTCAGAGCGCATCAGGGTAAACAGGGAATTCTGTTTGGTGGTTGTGTTTCTAAGGTGCTTTTATATGCTGATGGTCTATTGGTGTTATTCTTGTATCCGGAAAGCTCTTATAGGGAGTTGATCTTATCTTTGCAGATGTTTGGCAACATCTCTGAACGTAGATAAGACGATGATCCTCCCTATCTCGTCTTCGTGTCACAGGGCCTTTGTTGATGTGGGGTGAAGTGCTTGGGTCCTGGGTGGTTTTAGATATTTAGGTATCCAGATCGCTAGGGATGTAGATTCATTCCTAGGTTCGAACATTGGCCTGAAGCTTGCAGAGATTGCAGTGTTATGTTTTAAGCGGGATTGACTTTGTCGCTTGGGTTAAAATTAGTACAATTAAGATGACCATGCTCCCCAACCTGGTGTATGTGTTTAGCATGCTTCCTCTTCTGCTTTCGGGTAAGCTGGAACGTGATATTAACACATTATTTAGTAATGTTCTTTGGGGGGAGGGTAGGAAGCCAAGAATTCCCCAAATCTCTCATTTTGAGGCTGGTGCACTTGGGTGGTTTTGGTTTTCCTATAGTTATGCAATATCAAGCAGCATTCACACTGCATACTCTCCATTACTGGTTACTAGACAGAGATGATTGGCTGAACTGGTCCATTATTGAGAAATATTCTGTTTCTCTATCCCCCTTGATTGTCTGCTTTACATCAACAGTAGACTTCATTGTGACTTGACTGCACCTTTTATTAAGCATATCTTACATGTCTGGAAGAAGAGTAATGTGGCCTGTGGAGATAACTTCTTGCTTTGCGCAGATTTTTGTTTGGGAGGAAGCCAGCTGCGCAGATTAATATTCAGATACTTTCTTGGGTTTCCCTGCAACAGGCTGGAAAATAGGTACATTTATTTCACGATGGTCATACTCATCTTGATTTTGAGTTGTTGCGCTTCAAATACAAGTTGAGGATGTCTGAGTTTAATCGTTATTCGGCCCTACAGAACCTTTTTGGTGTACTGCTCACATCCCCCAATGCTAGTCTGCAGTGTTTGCCTACGATTCTGTATCTGAGAATGTGTACACCACTCTGAGCTTCTTTGCTCTATAAATAACTTACTCCATGTGAATATAACTTGGCATCCTTGTGTGACAGAGACTACTGGGACCGAGACCTAGGTTGCAAACTCTTTGATATTGAATTGTCTTGTATATGTGCTGGTCCATGCATATTCAAGATTGACTTAGATTTGTGCTTTATGTAGCAAAAGATCAATCATTACATCTATTGGTTGCCAGAAATGTTGGTGACCTGTAGTTTGAGTCTAGATTGTAAATTGTAATTGTAAAAGTGTTGTAGGTACCACTTTGCATATGTTCTGGTATTGTCAGAAGATCCAGTCGTACTGGGGGGAGGTCCTCCAGCGTATCGTATGGACCTTGTGCTGGACCTTCCTCTTCCTGGCATGCCTATGTGTGTTTTGGGCCTATTACCAGCTTATTTTGGCTTGTCTGTTGGTAAGCTCTCTTGGGTTTATAGAGTTCTTGTGGTGGCTAAGAAAAATATTGTGCTTCTTGTAGGAGGGATACCAGGCCTACAGTCGATGACTGGCTTCACAGCCTGTTGCTCCTTTCTGGCCGGGAGAAGGCGTCCTTCAAGTATAAAGAGCGACTTGATAAGTATGCAGCCATTTGGGATTATTTGAATGACTTGTATGTTTAGCTCCCCCTCCCCTCCTTTTTTTCCCATTTAGGTTTTTTTCCTGGAGGGTATTTCCTTTTTTGCATTTCATAATTAATGGGACTTTTGCTGTTATACCCTGGATGTTTTTTGAATGAATTGCCCGTTTTGTATAGAGTGTTGATGTTCTTCTTTCAGAAAACTCAAACAATAAAAAAAAAAAATAACATCACAAAAGTTAGGAAAACACTTCAAAGACAGCATATGTTGTTATTATGCTGCTGTGCATGACCAGGACGTCAGGGAATGCTCCAGCATCCCCAGCACACCTCATTCCAATGCTACTGATGCTGTTTGGTCCAAACAGGTATAGGCTTACCCATGCCAGTTTTAGGGAGGCTTTGGACCCAGTGGTTTTATTCATCATAGCAGACATTTAAGGGTGGTTTGCAGTTTTTAACCACATGGAACAATGGCATATTTCATTATTGAACTCTGTAAATCTATGGGATGAAGCAAACGTTTGTGGGGAGATGTTATCTACATATAAATATTGTTATTGTGTTTATTGTGTTTGCTGAGGGCTATGTTTGCAGGGTTGTTGTACATATGGTGATGTAAAAAAACTCTGCTTTCCTCATAGGTCCTACAAGAAACCCCCTACTTAATGCTAGGTGGTTTGGTCTTGGGGTGCTGCTAAGGATCTTAAGTTAGCCACTTTGCCATCTGACCCCCAACATTGGGGTTATATATAAGACAGTCCCTTACATTCTCCAGCATTGGATCTTTCATGGATTCACATGCTTAGAATATTCCCTGTCGTCAGGCTGGGAACCCTTGGTCTCGTTTTAAAAAGCATTTTCCATTGGAAACTTTGACACTTTTGTGTCCTATCAATGTCCTTTTGGGATGCTTACGCACCACTCAGTAGGACGTAGGATATAAATAGACCCGCCCCCACGGCTCCCTCTCAGATTTCAACCAAACTGAGGTGTCGGGATCACCTCAGTTTTTCTACACTTTGTTAGGTTGTGTTTTGCTTTCCCAATGTCGGGGAAAGCATTGTTTCGCCCGTGTGCTACGTGCGGAATGAAGAAAGTTTATGAAGGGGACGGGCACATGGACTGCCTTTATTGTCTCTACCCTCATCATTCAGCGGATACCTGTGACATCTGCAAAGGTTTCTCACAAAAAACATTGAAGGACCTCAATCGGTGTCTAATATCGTGGCTGAACGAAGGGGCCTACCCTTCATCTGAGGTAGGATCGGTGCGCAGTCTGGCATCGGACAAGCCTAAGTCCCCCGCATTTCCTCGCCGCTCGGTGTCGACTGAGCCTCTGGTAAAAAAAGTCACGGCCTACGGAAAAGAGTTGTTCCTCTTCAGGGAAACATCTGACAAAAGGCACTCCTTCGTCATCAAAACATGGTGAGAATCCAGGAAAGTCTTCATCTTCTACTTCGAGAAAGGATGTAAAAGACACTTTGAGGCGTTCCTCCTCAGGAGACCATCATAGGTCTTCTTCGAGTAAGGAATTTTCAAAACACCAGTCCAGAGACTCGAAAAAGGTGGGATCGCCTAGCAAGTCTGCGCCACAACTGCCAGTGCCGTCAGCGGAAGTCCCGTCGTCGACGGCTTCTTTGCCGTCTGCAATGTCGATCCCTACAGTGGTGTCGTCGGCCCCAGTGGCGACGATCGACGAGGGACCCAGGTTTTCATCATCGACGGTTGATGCTCCAGGGTCTTTGCAACCTGCGGTGTATGACGCAGTTCTACCGGACACCTTACAGCAGCAGGAGTCCGCTCTCTCAGTGTGGTCGATGAAGGAGGAACGAGAACCTGTAATGCATCCAACAAATCTCGGCTTACAGTGCGTTGGCCCTTTCGACGACAGCGGGCATTCAAAATGTTCCACCTACCTCTCCTCTGTTGAATCCGCAGTCAGTGCTATCTCTACAGGTGTTGTCTATGCTACAGTCTCTGCTAAGTCAGTTGGATGCAAGACTGCCTCCCATGGGTACACCTCTGGGGACACCCATCATTGACGCGGCAGGCCCCGCTCCGCATTCAGCGTCCACGGCGTAGTTACCGGCTTCCCGGCCGATCAGTGCAGAGCCTCCTCATTCACACCCGAAGGAGGGTGAGCTACAGGACTCGGAGTCGGATCAAGGTCCTAGAGACTCCATCTCTGACATTTCATCGTTGCCTTCAAGAGACCCGATGTGGGAATCTGATGGAGAAATAGAAGCTCCTAGGAGTCTGGCGCAACCGTCAGCCCTGGACGACATTGGGGCCTTTCATGCCATGATGGCGAAAGCCTGTGTTGAGTTTGGTCTGACCCCAGAGGAAGAACGGAAGGAATTCTTCTTATTTGACCATATGGGGAAGAGAAGAAAGTCAGTCTTCTCAGTTCCGATCCTTGACCACGTTTGGCAAGAAGGTTTGCGTACCATGCGCCATCCATTTTCGGAGCCGGCAATCAAGGGCAGGTTGGAGAAAAAACCACCAAAGTGTTTAATTGCACAGCCCTCACCTGAATCAGTGGTGTCAGCGGTGGCTAGCAGGAAAGCTAGAACACAACACAAATGCACAACACCACCGGACAGTGAAGCTAGAAGGCAAGATGCCTTTGGTAAGAAAGTCTTATCAGTGGGGGCGACGACGGTTGAGGCTGCTAACTTACTAGCGATTATAGCACGCAACGACCGCGAAATGTGGCATCGCCTGGCCCCCATCTTAGAGCATCTGCCCGAAGAACACCGGAAGACAGCCATGCTACTGGTGAGTGAAGGTGAGGAGGCATCAAATCACAGCATTAACATCACTGTAGATTTAGCGGAATCGGGGTTCAAGCATTATAAGGTGCTAGACATGCCCTGTGAAGGTGAACAGCTATTTGGGGAAAAATAGATGAAGCCCTCAAAGGCATGAAGGAGGATTCAGATACAGCAAGATCATTGGAAGCGTTACAAAGTGGGTGAGTGTTTCGACCCTTTCGTCCCTTCTGCAGAGCTTCGGGGAATTCTCGATTAGCCACATCCAGAGATCGGAACTACAATAGATTGGCATACTCCTCGCAAGGGTACATGCGAGCAGTTCAAGCTACACGAAGAAGCCGTGATTTTCAAACTTCCAGAAGGAGAGGAGGACAGCCTTCGTCGACCAAGAGTAAGCAATCGAAATCACAGCAATGACAGTCGTCAAGATGTCCTGGGAGGCAGAGTGGGCCAACGCGTTGACGAATGGGAGAAAATCACATCGGACCATTGGGTGTTGGACACGGTGAGGCTTGGCCACTCTTTAGAATTCAAGGCTCCGCCACTTCCCATTCCTCCAGTGTATTCAGAGCAACCTCATCTTCACAATTAACAGCAGGAGGTTTTACTTATGCTGCAAAAAGGGGCTATAGAATTGGTTCCGGTGGCCGAGAGAGGTCTGGGGGTTTACTCCCGTTACTTCGTGGTCAAAAAACCCAACGGCAAGTGGCGACCCATTCTGGACCTTCGAGCTCTCAACAAGACTCTACAATGCCTGAAGTTCAATATGCTTACACTTCAGGAGGTCATCCGGTCAACACAACCGGGAGATTTTCTGGCGTCGTTGGATTTGCAAGACGCATATTTCCACATACCTATGCGTCAGCGACACAGAAAATTCCTGCGGTTTGTATTGGGCTAGAGTCATTACCAATTCTAAGTGCTCTCATTCGGTCTAAAATCATCTCCCAGGACGTTTACGAAATGTTTGGCTCCGGTGGCGGCGTGGCTCTGACGAGAAGGTCATCACGTCTATCCTTACCTGGACGACTTGCTAATACGGGGCTCGTCACCGGCGGTGACACAGGCAAGTCTCGACGTTACCATGCAGCTGCTGCAACGGTTGGGCTTCGTGGTCAACTTCGAAAAATCTTTTCTGTCTCCCTCCAGGAGCTTGGTGTTTTTGGGCGCGTAATTCCAGACTCAGTCGGGGATAGTGAAGTCTTCTGTTGAAAGAATTCAAAAACTCAAGCAGAAAGCGGCGGAGTGGAGAGTTGGAACCAAAGTGTCAGTCAGAAGCTACATGTCGCTGCTGGGAGCCATGGCGTCATGTATTCCGTTGGTAAAAAACATTGTCTCTTCATGAGGCCAATACAGGAATTTCTAGCGGACCTCTGGACTCAAAGTCGCGGATTATGGTACGACAAAGTGGTGATCAACAGCGATTTACTGGAAGCGCTTCGGGTGTTGGCAACTCTCGGACAATATGACGCGAGGAATGCCGCTACGGGAGCCAGAATTTCAATCCACAATTGCGACAGATGCCTCCCAAACAGGATGGGGAGCTCATCTGGGGTCCTTACAAGTTCAAGGTTGGTGGTCCCCAGGAGAAGCGAGCCTTCACATCAATGTGCTGGTTCATTGGGCTCTAAAATCTTTTTTTGCCACGCATACGAGGATCTGTCGTAAGAGTGTTGAAGGACAATACAACCACAATATTCTACCTCAGGAAGCAGGGAGGCACTCATTCCAGAACGCTCTCGACTGAGGCTCAGGAACTATGGCATTGGGCCCTCAAACAAGACATCACCATCGTAGCGTTTCATCTACCAGGCGTGATAAATGTACAGGCAGACTCTCTCAGCAAGGAAATGAACCAATTCCACGAGTGCCAGCTGAGGATCAGCACGTGTTGAAGATCTTCAAGAAATGGGGTCGTCCTTCACTGGATCTCTTTGCCACCTGGGAGAACAAGAAGTGGAAGCAGTTTGCAAGCAGATGGCCGCAGCCCAATTCGCTGGGGGATGCGTTCTCCTTCTCGTGGACGGGCAGGTTCGCGTACGCGTTCCCTCCATTTCCACTCATTCATCTGACTCTCCAGTGGATTCAGAAGTATCCATGCCGTGTGATTCTAGTTGCCCCTCACTGGGCTAGGCAGCCATGGTTTTCGGACCTGCTCCATCTATCCGTAGCAGAACCAGTGAGAATTCAAGTGTCGCCGGACCTTCTGTTTCAAGACAAGGGAGCAGTTTGGCATCATGACCCGGGCTCCCTCAGCCTGACGACTTGGCTACTGACTTCTCCGAGTTTGGGTTGCTAAACATTTCTAGAGAATGTCGCCGCATTTTAGAGGCGGCGAGTGCCCCATCCACTAATGTCTCATATGAACGCAAATGGAAAAGGTTCTCAAAAATAAATCCCTCCCAAATGCGGTATTAAGGCACGAATTGGGATTGACATCCTTGTCCACACGATACAACTGGCGGCAACTCTCTAACCTTACAAAAATGTTATATCCCCGACTAATTCATTATATGAGGAGCTGGGGATAATGGTTAAAAATCTCCATCCTTCCTCCATCAAAAGTTTTTATAGAAAAATGGAAGTTTTATTGAAAGAGTTGGCATTAACTCCTGCCGATTTGGAACATTGCCAAGCACAAGTCAAAATTTGCCTATTTGCCCATGACTCCTGCAAAACAGTGAATGCTCTAGAGAAATTCAAACTCTATAAAGAAGCAGCCAATTTTGCTACTCCGCGTACACCTTGCAAACAATATCTAATACAATTTCCATGCCCAATAGCTCGTGACCTGTACTTAAGATTCAAATTGAACCAATTTCTAACTTTAGAAAAAGTAAAAAATTGTGTAAAATCATCAGAAGCATTGCTTGGTGAGAGTTGTAGATTCTGTAAAATTCACAACTCCAATGAAACGCTCAAGCATCTATTAATTTACTGTGTCTATTTTGAATTGCATCGTAATTAAATCTTTGATTATCCCAATCCTTGTTGATATACTGGATTTTGTACTGGTAATAATTACTCTCCAAGCATCCCATGTGACCTTAGTGCTAATATACACTCCTTAACTGTTAACACTGGCAGTGAATGCAGGGTTGAGCCGAATTTAGTGAAACCGTAATGCAGATAAGTGGAAGGTAATATCTTACATCCCCATAAGCTCTTTTACTGGGCTTTAAGAATGTTTTTAATGTTCCTAATTAACACTTTCTTTCGTTTATCTGAAGAACTTTGTAAAATGAAGACGCATGAAAAGTATTTGATGTCATTTGTAAATTGTCAAATGTTAAATTGTAAAAAGAAGTGAACATGGGAAAGTTGTAAAAGTTTGTAAATCAAACTATAAACAACGTATCTTTTAATAATAAAAAAAAGGTTCTGTGTGTGGTGTAAGGATCAGCCTGGAGTAGACCCTTTAAACATTTCATCAGAACAAATTCTGCCTTATTTAATATACTTTGCTAGGAGAGGTTTGGCATTCTCCTCCATAAAAGTTCACCTGGCGGCCATTTCTAGGTTTACTCGGAAAAGGCACTCGTCTCTGTTGTTCAGTGATCGACTAGTTAAACATTTTCTAAGAGGTTTGTTTCGAACCTTTCCTCCAGCCAAAAAGTTCCCACCTGGTTGGAGTCTCAATCTGGTGCTGTCAGGGCTAATGAAGGCCCCGTTCAAACCTATGTCGTTGACGCCCCTGAAGTTGTTGTCATGGAAAATGGCTTTTTTGGTGGCCATTACATCAGCAAGAAGAATATCGGAGCTACAAGCTCTAGTGATTGATCCTCCGTTCTTAACGTTTCTTCAAGTACAAGGTGGTGTTGGCGACTAACCCTCACTTTATTCCAAAGATGCCAACTACTCCATAAACACTCTTCTATTGTGCTACCAGCATTCTTTGCTTCGGCTTCATCTTGGGCAGAGAAGGCTCTACATACGTTGGACGTCAAAAGAGCATTGAAGTTTTATCTGAGTCGTACTCAGGAATTCAGGCGTTCAAGACAGCTGTTTGTAGCTTATGGACCCTCAGTAAAGGGAAGAGCAATCTCCAAACAAGCACTATTGCGCTGGGTTTCATCAGCTATTTCCTTCTGCCACTCTAAGGCGGGAAGCCTCTGGATAGGTGCCCAAAGGCCCACTCGACAAGATCCACCGCATCGTCGGTGGCATTATGGTTGGGGATTCCGCTGGTGGACATTTGTCAGGCAGCCTCCTGGTCGGTGCCGCATACATTTACTCAGCATTATTGCCTGGAGCAGCAGCATGGGGCAGACGTACAGATGGGACGTGCAGTCCTGCAACGCCTGTTTCAGTAAGGTAAGCCTCCGCAAAGTGGGTTACCTGTTTCAATGTTACCACGGCTAATGTTGGCTTACTGATTGTATGTTTGCGTTCCTAATGTATTGGTTTGCATTACACGCCACCATGTAGGTGAATACTGCAATGTAATCTATTCTAAGCATGTGAATCCATGAAAGATCCAATGCTGGAGAAGGGAGTAGTTTTTTACCTGTAACTCCATTTCTCCAGCATTGGTATCTTTCATGGATTCACATGCGCCCGCCGGCCTCCCCTGAATGCAAACCAGAGCTGTATATCTGTAGATATGTAAATAAAGCTACACTGGAACTACTACAGAGGCTGCCAGGCTGGTCTGTGAGTGAGCCTACCATACAGCATCCATATAATAACAGGGTGGCAAAGCACCATGACTGGGAATACCATTGGTGTTGTTCTGAAGAAGTGGAAAGTCCATATTTCACCAAAAAGAAAAGATGTGCTATTCTTGGAACTTTGGTTAACAAAACTTTAGCTTGACTTTGAAACATCAAGAACCGATCTGAGACTATCTTACATGCAGGGATTTCCTTGTTTCTTTGTTTTGTTGAGCATTGGAGTTGAATTCACTTTGAATCCTGGGGAATGGAACTCACTCAGGTTATTGAGAGGTTATCAAGAAACTGTGAATGTTGTTGATGTTATTTGAATTGCTGTTTATTTTTCTTTGTATCTGATGTTTAGTGCGAGAGCCAGACATTCTGTGTTAGAGTGTCTCCCTTTAGTTTTGATTAGGCAGGGAAATCCTCAGCAGAGTAGGGTTAGTGAGGCATTTAATATCACTCATACTTCAATAAAATGGCATATTTTGAACAATCAAAAAACAGTTGTCTGCCTCGCACTGCTGAACACTCGGACTACTCATTCTGTGGTGATGTAACGCTCACCTGATTCTCGCAGAGGCGCCGGTCTTGACTGGGCGACTACCGTATCTTCAAAGGTGATGTGTAGCACCCGGTTGGCTCTTTGGGCTGGACCTCTGTGCACTGTATGCCTGACGTGTAGAGTAAGATGTCTGCAGATAGAAAATATGGGGTTAATGAACTGGGGTTATTGGGGTGTCCCTATCTCTTTCCTCTTCTCCTCTCCTGTAGACCCCCAAAGGTTAACGCTCTCACCTTAGGTAAGTGAATGCCGAGCTCTCCATCTGCCTCGGGGCAGGGTGCTGTAACCAGTTTCTTCACTGGATAGGTAGCGCAGGCCTCTTGACTTCAGAGGACTGCTGTCCGTCGTTTACTGCACGAACGGTAAGTTTCGAGTCATTCAAATGTCTTTAAAGTCTTTAGTAATGATGTCTCTTGTTTTGCATGGTTCCGGCGATGGCGGATGACGGGCTGAAGTGAGTTGAAGATGGAGCCCGTGTGATGAATAGAAGCGCCTGGAAGCACGTAAGTAAGCGCTTGTTGCCTGCTTCACTATGCGCTATAACTGTCTTTTTATTTTGCAGGTACGAGTTCGGAGCGGCTGCAGGGTGCCGGAATACCCACTGGATTAGATGTGGAAAGGAGTAATGGCACGTGAGTATTAAAGTTCCCCAATGTCTTTAAACGCACCTTGTTTTGTCTTTCAGATGCGGGATGCAGCGCCGAAGGCCTCCGGAGCGTACGAAGAGTAGGTAAGCCTTTGCCTTTCAGATGCCGGAATGCTAACCTGTTCTTTCTTGTCTTTATAGGTGTTGCTGAAGACTGGATTCAGGATGGTAAGCCTTTGCCTTTCAGATGCCGGAATGCTAACCTGTTCTTTCTTGTCTTTATAGGTGTTGCTGAAGACTGGATTCAGGATGGTAAGCCTTTTTCCTTAGGCCCAGGACCGGATGCAGAAGCCACGATGAGCGTTCTGCTGCAGAGGTTGCAGAATAACGCAAAGCAAGATTCATCCACCGGGTGTGGTTTAAATAGCCTCCTGTAGTGCTTAGGTGTCTCCTTCCACAGCCACGCCTAAGTAAGAAAAGAGTTCCTGGTAAGAAAAGAGTTCCTGCCTTCCAGAAGAGTTCCAGTGTTCTGAATCTAGGGAGTGGCTCCAGCCCCACCCAACAGGAAAAGTAGTTCTAAACAGAAGAGGATCAGAGGCTCAACTGGCAGGCAAGTAAGCAGCATGGTCTGCTGAAGGTAAGTCCACCCAAGCATTATGAGCCCGGCGCTTCCAGCGCTGGGACTGGGCATATTTATGAGCCTGGTGCCACTGGCGCCAGGACTGGGTCCAAAAGGTCCCAATTGGGACTGGTTGGCACTCGGAACCTGGGTTATGGATCTGCTTCCAAGGGAGTTGGGAAAACCCTGACCTTTTGGAAGCAGAGATCATGACAGGTGAGTCTCCATGGGGTGGAGATGTAGGGGGCAGACTCTTTGTTTGCTCTTTTCTACTGCGCCCCCTTGGGATGGTGTTTGGGGCAGATGTTTTGGCTGCTAATTTGTGCTACATCCTGTTACAGGGGCTGTCTCTTTAAGAAAGACCCCACAAGTGCGCGTCACACCAGGATGTGACGCGGGAACAGAAGGGGCTGTGGGAAAGGGGCAGGAAGTAAGACACTTCCAGTTGTACAAGGAATAAAGAAGGTTCCAAATATATCGCTGGTGTGTGCCTCCTTATTTCCGAGGTCGGAATCAGCATAACAACTGGCGACGAGGATCACTATGGCCCGCCAGCATCCTCCTGCCAATGTGTACCAGCAATTCCTGCTGCGCGCATGCCCATGTCCGTGATCCCACGGATCTGCGCACATCCATCAGCATCCGTGATCCCGCGGATCCAAGCCGCTGGGTCGTGCGCCCGCGTCCCCACACGCAAGCGGTCCTGCTGCGTGCTCCATCTGGAGGATACAGACAGTGTCTTACTCCAACAGCGATCCCGCTGTGTAAGCCATCCAGGGCAAGTCATTCCATAAGGCTCCCACGCCCACGGCCCCTCCTGCAGACAGTGATCAGCGATCCCGCCTGAACCACACACTCCCTGGGATTTCTTATGTTGTGTCAGGTGGTCCTGCCTTGCTCCCGAGACCAACCCTGCCACAGAGGGCCATCCAGCCCTGCCACAGGGGCCCATCCACACTGGCCACCCACGCGCATACAACAGGGAGCCCAAACAAGGAGCAGCAAGCCCAGATAAGGCCCAAGAAATCAGCTACAAGAGCAGCCTGCAGTCCTTGCCAGGGTAGGTGGGTGCCCCCACTTCCTCAAAGCCTCCCAAAGGCATATCAACAAGAGTGAGGGGAGGTTAAAAAAAAAAAACCTGCATATCCAACACACCCGCCAAACAGTGCTAATTGTGGACAAACAATACCGATAGCATAAAGAGCCAAGGCAAGCTTCCTGCATCTTTCCACCAACCCACGCACCATGAGCACTTCCCCCGATCAAGCGGGACAGGCCCAGCAGCCCCCCACCAGTGTCCAGGTCTACGGCCACAGCATGGCGCATGCCCTGCCTTTCTCCATGACACCACAGGCTGACAAGGGCCCTAGATGGATCGAAATGGCTTGAGGACTTTCATAGCAGCCGTTGAAGAAAACTCTCCACACCTATGTAGCATGTTTATCAACGCGACTGGTAATGAAATAAAAACCTTAATCAAAACCATCCCACCAGCAGAACACACCAATTTCGCCGCATTGATAACGGCTGTAAACAAACGACTGGTCACAGAACCAAACGGGGACTATGAAAGATATATGTTTAACCAATGTACATAACGTAGTGATGAGACGGTGGATAAATTCATCACCAGACTTCAAATCAAAGGAGCCCATTGTCAATTGCATGCATTTTCTCTAGAGGAGGCCATTTGTCTAAGAGTTATAGAGGGGTGTCTCTCGCCGACCCTGAAAAGCAGCTACCCAAGAAACCCCTCACCATTGAGGAAGTAAGCGAAATGGCCAGGATCCTCGGAAGGGTTGATAAGCAAGCCACGCAGATGACCAGCACAACAACACTCAATCATGAAAAACATGAAATGATAGCTGCGTTCCAGCCTACTAACACCAGAGTAAGCGAGAGGCCTACCAACTCCAACCTCGCATCAACCCCAAGATTGCAAAGACAGTGTTATAGATGCGGGATAGCTTTCCCCCACGCAGGATCATGCCTCACACTCACCCAAAAGTGTGGGAACTGTTGTAGAGAAGGACACTTCCAGTCTGTTTGCAGCGAAGGAAGACCTTTTCCCACGTCACAACCAACCTCCTCACCACAATATAGATCATATGAAAGGACTATGTCAAATCAACCTACCAAGCTCGCCCATATCAACAGGGGCCGAGAAGATATGTCAGAGTAGTGGAAGAACTATATCCCGAAGATGAATTTCAAGACTATGAATCACGAGAGCTTGGCGCTCGCATCCGGGACGAATATGACAATCCACCCCCGCGGAGGCCAAGCTATCACACCATACCTCAACACCCTCAAGAGTATGAAGGTGACCACTTCGACTTGTACGCGCAAGACGAGTTTGTGAATCTCATCATGGACGAGGAAGAGGCGTGTGAAGCACCACAAATACCTGTAGACATCTGCGAGAAACGCTTTTGCTTCATCATTGACTCGAGGGCCACAGTGAACATTATGGGAGAGAGAGAATTTCAACAACATCAACACTCACCACCACTGACACCAACATCATCCCGCATATTTCAATGGGGCGCTGACGTCCCCTACACAGCATTGGGTCATTCAAACGACGATTCATTCACAGAGGCAAATCGACAACCACCGTAATTCACGTCATAAGAAGCCCTACAAAAGGAGGATGCCTCCTGAGCTACAAAACGGCCCCCTCGCTAGGCCTCATCAACATAAATCTACTGGAAGGTGACATGATTACCTCAACTGCGCCAGGAAAAGAACTTCAAAATCGCATTTATAACATGGATTACATGTCACACAGGGGCCCAGTCATCATGAAGGAAGACATCCTGAGAGAGTTTCCACATCTCTGCCAGGGACTGGGTAAACTGAAAGGCCCACTGGTCAAGCTACACATTGACCCAGCGGTCCGCCTGATCCCACAGCACCCACACAGGGTCGGGTTCCACCTTCAAGAGGCTTTATCAAAGGAACTAGATCAACTCCTGCGAAATGACATTATAGAACCAGCCACGGGCCCAACCCCATGGGTTTTCCACCTTGTGATTGTCCCAAAGGAAGGGGGTCGGTTGCGGTTATGTGTCGACATGAGGATGGCCAATACAGCCATCCAAAGGGAACGCCACCCGGGTCCCAAGATCGAAGACATGATTGTTCAATTGAACAAAGAAGTCCTCTTCTCAAAGCTGGACCTAAATTAGGGATATCATCAGCTAGAACTCCACCCAGAGTCAAGACCAATCAACACATTCGCATCCCATGATGGGCTATTCCGTTACAAGCGACTAAACTTTGGGATATCTTTGGCGACTGAAATCTTTCATGAAACCATCAGGCAGATCATCCGCCCCGTAAAAGGTACCTTAAACTACAGTAATGACATCCTCGTGTTCTGAAATACTCAGAAGGAACACAACGAGGCACTTCGTGCCACTTGTACGGCCGTGCAAGACTCGGGACTGACCCTAAACCTGGAGAAGTGTCGATTCAGTAAGTCCAAGCTTAAATTCTTTGGACACATCTTCTTAGCGGACGGAATGACTCCTCACCCGGACAGTTTATCACCTGCAGAGGCCTGAACAGGCTGCGGACGTGAGATCATTCCTGGGGATGGCTGGCTACTGCACCCGTTACGTACCCCACTTTGCCACGATCACGAACCTCTTCGACAACTATTGCAAAAGGATATTCCGTTTGTGTGGACTGATTCGTGTCAAGGAGCATTTCACACCATTAAACAAGCCCTTGCAGAAGCCAGAAGGCTCGCCTACTTCGACCCTGACTGGCACACTGAAATCGTGGTGGACACCAGTCCCGTAGGTCTGGGAGCGATTCTTGCGCAAAGGAGCGGCGCGGACGCGCACCCAAGACATGTAGTTGCCTATGCCAGCAGGGCGCTTGCCCCACCGGAGTCAGCGTACTCCCAGGCAGAGAAAGAAAGTTCGGCAGCAGTATGGGCCTGTGAACATTTTCACAATTTCATCATTGGTAAAAGATTCACACTCATCACGGACCATCAGGCCTTGCTGTCCCTCTTCGGGAACCCAAGAACGAAAATGCTCCCCAGAATCGAACGATGGGGCATCCGTCTACAAGAACATGACTTTGAAATAATTCATCGACTCGGGTGGCGAGAACAACCCTGCTGACTATTTGTCCAGGCACCCGACAGGAAAACCTGTTCCGAGGACCGCAGATGCCAAATACATGAGCTATGTAACTGCCAATGCACTGTCCCCAGCCATTTACATCAAAGCCGTTGCGACCGCATTGGCAGCAGACCCCTCCATGGCTCTGGCAATAACCCTTAAGGAAAACAATAAGTGGAAAGACTTTCGCCGAGCGGCCCAGAGACACCCTGGCACATGCAGAGATGAACTCGAAAGGCTCACCAAAATACACACCGAACTGGCAGTTCAAGACAGGACAATCCTACTGAGAGGATGCCGGCTGGTGATACCAGCAGCACTCAGGTCTGAGATCATCAAGACAGCACGTGAGGGCCATAGAGGCGCAGATAACACCAAAAGGCAACTCAGATGCCACGTTTGGTTCCCGTTCATGGACGATATGGTCAACAGGTGGGTGCAGAACTGTGCAGCTTGCCAATGCACCGCAAAAGTGGAACCACCAATGCCACTCCGAGTGACCACAATCCCAGATCACCCGTGGGAACGCGTTGCCCTTGATTTCTATGGCCCACTCAAAACCGGCGAATACCTGCTACTGTTCATTGATGAACACTCCCGATTCCCCATAGTGAAGAAAGTAAAGTCCACAGCGTTTTCCCATGTAGCCGCCACATTCGAAGTCATCAGCGAATGGGGTATTCTGGATACAATGAAATCAGACAGTGGCCCGCCATTCAGCAGTCATTAGTTCGGAGTGTTTGCAAAGCACATGGGGTTCAGACACAAAAGATCACACCACGCTGGCCCCAAGCCATATAGGATGGCAGAAAGGTTCATGGCCTCAATTAAGAAGACGATGCAAAGAGCAAGAGTGGGAGGATCAGACCCACACCAAGCACTATGCAGAATGCTGAGAGACTATCGGAACATCCCCCATGAGGTCACCTTAAAAACGCCAGCTGTACGTATGATGAAATACCAGGTTAGAACCAGACTTGTCAACAACCCAGCAATTCGGCCTGAACCAGACCACAAAGTCATCAGGCGGGATGCTGAAAGGAAAGAGAAAGCCAGAGTCCAGACAGATGGGAGGAAGAAAGCCGAGGAAAAGGAGTTTCAAATAGGAGACGAAGTCTGGGTCCAATAAGCCATGATCAAGAAAACAAACTCACGGTATGCGTCAGACCCACTCCACGTGACTGCAGTTAATGGAACAATGATAACTGCAGCAAGTGAATCGAGAGAAGTGACCAGGAACAGCTCGCTGTTCAAGCATGTCATGAGAGGAGAAGGAGAGAGACTGCCGCCGGATGACTCGGACCCCGACATGGACCACCAATTCAATGACCCACACGATGAAGAATGGGTCCCCCTCGAACCTCAGGTTCTACGTCAGGCTGATGGTGACTCACACATAGAGTCGCGAGGACAACCTCAAAGGGTCATCAAGAGACTTCCAAGGCTCGTGGAAGAGTGTTAAAGAAAAGTTTTAAAAGTTTCAGTTAGATCCATAGAAGGACATTTGTCCGGGGGTGTTATTGTAGGGGCTGTCTCTTTAAGACAGACCCCACAAGTGCGCGTCACACCAGGATGTGACGTGGGAATGGAAGGGGTTGTGGGAAAGGGGCAGGAAGTAAGACAATTCCAGTTGTACAAGGAATAAAGAAGGTTCCAAATATATCGCTGATGTGTGCCTCCTTATTTCCGAGGTCGGAATCAGCATAACACATCCCTTTGGGAAGGGTGTAGACGGTGGGCCCTTTTTCTGTGTGCATGTGTGATGGGGAGGACTTTTCAGATGCTTATTCTCTTCACTACTGTTGTGGCTAGGGGTACAACTGCTAGTTGTCCTAAATTGTTTAATGTGCTACATCTCATGTTTCACTGTGTATACCATTTAGTTCATAATAAAAACCAACTATAAAGATAAAAAAATAGGTATTGTGAGGATAAGGATATATTAAAAAATACAACTCGTTGTTACCTTTACCATCATGCTGTACCTTCTATGTACCCAATTCCATAAATATCCCATGTGGCTGTGTTATATTCTAACTAGGGCTAGTCTGAGTCAGTGCTTTAGGTTTGGAATGTTGATGTTGGTGGAATGTTCCTCTGCTTTGGATTTGAGTGTTGGCAGTTGATGAGACCTGGCCAGAGTGAGGGGCTGGTGGATGTTTCTTCTATATATTCTTACTTCATTTCATTATACTACGTTCAACCCATGTAACGTACAACTGAAGTAAACAATTGAACAGTAGCATGTGTCCAGTCTCATTTGTTCAACAACAGTTCTAAAATTGGTGACGAGGATTTTAAAGTTCTGTGTAACAAAGTCACAAAGAGAAACGGCAAGGAAGAAGTAATTGCTGAAGCAGCGCTGAAAGTGAGGAAACATCCACCAGCCCCGGGCCCCCAAAGGTGAGTCTACCCCATCCCTTTGAAAGATTTGTGCCCTGAGAAGCGAGGAGCATCGGTGGGGAGGCTGTGAGACTGTGATGTGAGGCAGAGGGTGAGCAATTGAAGGCCTGCAGACATCGGAGATGCCTTTAGTACCGAGGACTCCTGCAAGTCGCATAGTAAAGGAAGTGAACTCGCTGATTGCCGCGTGGGAATTGCATATGAAATAACCAGAGTTTAAGAGCAGCAGTCAGTGTCAAGTTGTGTGAGTCCTGGATGCATGTCCCATAATTTAGCTACTACATGGGAAGTGTGAAGTGTCAGCTGATGTGAACAGTGTGAAGTATCAGCGCAGTGTAAAAGAGTCAGAGCGGCAGTTTGAGTAGATAGATCGGGCTAAGGGAGAGACCGGTAGAGAAAGGGTAAAAGTCGTACCTTCTGTATGTGCACTTCCAGTGCGTGTGTGGCTGGGGCTGTGGTTCCAACGGGGAGCTCTGTTGCGGTGCCCAAGAAGAAATGATGATGTTGCGAGGTCTTTTAACGCCTGAAACTGTGAGACGTTTGATGCACGCAGTGGAGGTTCCTTACTCGAAGGAACAGAATGTAAGTCTTCTGGGGAAATAAAGTGTCTGTCATCATGGCACAGTTTCCAATGAAAATATCGAGGGCGGAGCGCTGATAAATACCGGCAAAGAAGAAATCATTAAATAAGCTTCACGGTATGGGAAAAGTTCAGGCCGGCCGATTCAGAGATGAGCATTCAGATTGAGCCGACCAATTCAGTGATTAGCGTTCAGATTGAGCCGACCGATTCAGTGGTAAGCGTTCAGATTGAGCCGGGGGGCAGTTTTTCAACAGCAACAGTAAGAGAAGGAGAAGAAACCGGTAATGGAGGTGGGCACACAACAGGGACAAAAGTAAAATGTGCATGTTCATGACTTTTGGACGTTCTGTGACAGGGGCTCTGCACTTTGTAATCGTTGTGTGGTGGCCACTGAAAAGCTTGACCCTCATTGGGATGAAACATGGGGCCATGACTGTGCATATGGGGTTTTATTTGGAGAGGAAGTTGATACTTCTATTGCCATGTTAGAAGAGTTAGACCCAGATGTTATCCGATTTTTCAAAGAACTGACGGTCTACAACATAGAGTACTAGAATTGTAGTTGTGATGTGAGGCCTGTGTTGACAGTGGATGAGATGGAGAGGTGTTGAATGTTGTGGCCTCTGTTCTAGTTAAAGTGTATTAAGGGATTAAGGGAACATTGCAGTTCGTTGTGTAATTCATGGACTCTGAAAAGTGGAAAGTTGGGGGTTTACTTCTGTTAGTTGTGGTGTGTGAGGTGCTGTAATTTAGTGTTGAGGTGCAGTGTGTATCAGGATGGCCGGGTGGGTCCTGGTTGTGATTTGTGTGGTGTTGCAATTTAGTGCTGAGGTGCAGCGTGGCTCAGGATGACCGGGTGGGTCCTGGGTGTGATTGTTGAGGTGCTACAATTTAGTGTTGAGGTGCAGCGTGGTTCAGGATGGCCGGTTGGGTCCTGTGTGTGAATTAGAGGTGCCACAGTGAGGTTATTTAGTAATGAGGTGCTGCTGTCTGGTAGTGGTGTTGCAGGCAGGTGGTACGATAACTCAAGGTGTTCTTGGTACACTTTTGGGTGGTACATTTATTTGTGGTATTATTAGTGGACTGTCAGTGTGATGTATGATGGTGTGGTGAGTGATGTGGTTGTATTTATTTGTTGTGAGAGGTTGTTGGGGCTGGTCTCCATTGTGTGAATCCAGCTGCAGGGCCAGCATGCTTGGATATGTATGATGGTATAATAGGGATGCATGCGCATATCGCTGCAGCGTAGATGGGATGTGTTGGGTGGAAGTTTCCTTCTGGTTTCACTAGAAGGCGTATACTGGTGGGAAGCTTCTTGCAGGTGATGGGGAGCTTTGGGATATGTTACTTTAGGTTGTTTTAATTGAGGGTTTCTGTTGCTCTGTTTGCCTATGTTTTTAATGTTCTAAAGGGGAAAGATACTTTATATTCTAACGAGCGTTTTCTGAGTCAGTGCTTTAGGTTTGGAATGTTGATGTTGGTGCAATGTTCCTCTCTCTGGATTTGAGTGTTGGCAGTTGATGAGACCTGGCCAGAGTGAGGGGCTGGTGGATGTTTCTTCCATATATTCTTACTTCATTTCATTATACTACGTTCAACCCATGTAACGTACAACTGAAGTAAACAATTGAACAGTAGCGTGTATCCGGTATCATTGGTTCAGCAACAGATCTAACAGACTGCAGCCTGTAATAAGGTGTTATTCATATAAAAATAGGAGATATTCTAAATGCCACTTGTTTTTACTGATGCCACCTAGCTGCAATGAAATCTCCATTCAAATCTGAAAATTCTTTGTTTTCCCCTATGATATATTTTCATTCCATTTCATCTATACATAATAACCGTACATCATTTTCATAATCTAATTACGTTCAGTTTCCTTCCTGCCATGAGAAAATTACACCAGGGGCGATCTCACAATGACCTCTGTCTCTACTTAGAATTTTTGGAGGCCAAGCCCAGCTCGCACGAGCTATTTGTTTGCACGATGGCAGCCGTTTTTGTCGAACAGGAAAGGGTCTTTGGGACAAGAAGTAAGGACGTTTTTATTAAAATGGTAAATGCTGTAAAACGGAAAGAGCCAACAAAATGCAAATAGAAAAGCAGACAAAAATGTGATAGAAAATAAAAACTAATGGCCAGCAGTTTATTGAAATAGCAAGTAAAGAGCACTTTGTGGTCAAGACAATGAGAAAACCATATCATGTGTTAATTTCTTAACATTATTTGTGCAATTATAATAAAATTCAGAGGAAAACTCCAATCATTTGCTACTTATATATGTGATTTGAAATTATGAGAGAAAATGCCCCAAACTAGACACTCTTTTTTCAAATCTCTCATATGTTCTCCTCCCAACCCTATGCACTTCGTAATTAAAGATGGAATACATTAAACAATGATAGTTAAAATCATGATTTAATATAGTGCTTTATGGTGAATTCCTCAAGTTTCCAAGCACTGACAAAATAGGTGTGCAAATATTAATTTAGGAAAGAATTGCTGAATCTGAGAGGTAAAACAGGGAGACAAGCTTATCATTTGTTATGTGAGGTTAATACTCGTAATATAAGTTCCAAGCATGTTTTCTTTTTGAGAGTTATGTTTGCTAAAATGGGCAATGTGAGCTAAACTGAGAAACACTGCTGATTGTTGTACACATAAGGAGCACAGCCTAAATCCATGGAATGAAAATCTCACTCTTTGGCTGGTCTGAAACTATCATTATGTTTTAGGCACTGTTTACCCAGAACATGGAGTTAGTTGTTATGTTGTATTAATATGATGTTGGAGTGTGGTGATCAAGTGTTGTTTGCCATGGTGTGGACAGTCTTTCCTTGCTGGCATTCACAATTGGAGGCGGACATTCATCATCTCCCTACCTGCATGCACCTTAAAACCAGCACCAGGCACAATAGCGTAGCGTGGCATGGAGTGCAGTGATCGAGAGAGGTTTGCTGTGGTGTGGACAGTCGTTCCTTGCTGGCATTCACGATTGGAGGCGGACCTTCATCTTCTCCCTACCTGCAATCACCTTAAACACAGCAACAAATGTGGTTTGCTGTGGTTCGCGTGGGAGTTGAGGAGTACGCTAATGGTATTGTTGCTTAATTTCATATTACTCTATTCACCATTTAGTGTCGCAAGTACCAGAAGAACTGAACTGTGTAGTTGGTTGTGCGGGCCTTTGAGTGGCTCAGCTGGTGTCTAAACTGCCTTTTGGCTGTCCTGGTGGTAAGCAGCGACTGCAGGCTTATCTTAGCCTTTGAGCTGCTGGGGTAGGAACACTTACTTGGACAAGAGCTTGGACAACAGTGGCTACTTGCTGTAATTGACAGAAGTAGTAACTGCAGGCTGGTTTAAGCCTTTGAGCTGCTTAATTGAACACATCCAGCTAACTGATACGCTAATTGACTAATTGTGGGATTCCGAGCCATTGTTTATTCTTTGTAGTGAGTAAAACGTGCTGTGTATATTCCATTGGGTTATTCCTAAAATGACCCGTGCATATAATTTACGAATCGGGCGCTAGGAGATAACCTAAGGGCACGGAAGTGGAAGACATTATATGGGCAGGAAAACATTTCAGCAAATCTCACCAAATCCATTTTGAAACCTCAGCCTACAGACTGTTGCAGTTTTAACCCATCTGAGAGTAACTTCATGGTTGATAACCAAGTTCCTGCAGTTTCAAGATTGAAGGAAACTATGGCAAATGGAAGCGCAGTAATAACTGTTTCCACACCAAATTATCTATCCCTGACGGATGTCTTGCCAACACATAATCAGTATAACCTCACATCTATTACTTTAAAAAACACAAGGTAGCATGGACCCCCATAGCTCTCTGCACTCCTCGTTTGAACACAATGCCATTCCGGGCATTAGACAGATCACAAAAGAGGAGATTTATAACTTAATAAGAACACAGGAAATGGAGTATCATCAAAGTAATAAAACCAAGCAGGTGAGCGATATCCCTTCAGAATCAAACCCCACGCTGTCCGCTCTGAACTTTGTACTAACCTCTTTGGTTAAGGTATTTGAATAATTGAGGAGCGAAGTTCAGCAACACACAGGAATCCTGTTGGAATTAACCAAAGATATGGATGAGAGTGAAACCACCCTGGTGGGCCTAAAGTCTGCTATAAACTCCACCATAGGGGATCCCCTGACACAGATTAGAATGGATACTAAACAACAATCAGACAAACTTTCATTCTTGCAGGGGCATTGGGATGGAGTGAAGGCTGAATTAAATTTGGTAAGTGAGTTACTCAAAGGGCGTGAATTTAGGTGGCCACTGCTTACATCTCACCAGGTGCACTCTAGGATTGGACAAAGTAACTCCGGAAGCCCCAGCCAATCTTTTTGATGATACACCTATGTGAGCGTCTACAAGGGAGGAATATGTGCACTTGGCACAGATCTCAGAAGTCGTCTACCAAAGACATTTAAATCCAAGTTCCATGCCATCTAATGAACAAGATTTAGTGAAGGGAACATTTGAGTCAATCCCCAAGCCAAATGGGAAAACCAAAAAGAAGCGAAAGAGACAGCAGAGGGAACTGTTGGGGGACCTGGTGTCCTCAGTGGCACAGGAACAAAAAGAAAAAATCAAAGAGGAAAAAAGACTAGGAAGTCTGAAGCCTCACAGTTTATTCCGAAGATCAAATTACCTCAATCTGGAGAAATAGGATCAAGGGTATTGGCAACGAAGGGGGTGGTGACACAGCAAAATCTGACAACAGGGGAAATAAAGCAAAGAAGCAACCTAGCTCCAAACCCATGGTGCTTGGACCAGAGATCACTGTGATTACTGTGGGAGTTCAAACAGAAATACAGTGCGAACCAAGAAAGATTGCACCTATCTTCTTAAGAGGGAAACCTGGAGTGAAAGCCTCCAAGGATGATTTTCTGAATTCTGGAAACCTGACTGCACCCTCAAAGGTCCAGTTTCAAAATACCTCTCTTGGTACAAACCTTGGAACAGAGAACAGAAAAGATAATCACTGTGGAATTGACCAGCAGGAGGTTTGCTCGACTGTTTCAACTCTACTCGAGCAAAACAAGATTGTGTCTGATGAGGCTCCTGAGAGTGCGGTGTTATCAACAAACCAAGGTTAGTTATTTGCAATTGCTCCTGTTACGCTCACCTGGTATCCACAGGGACGACACCCAGCTGGGTTACTCGTTGGTATGCTTCTCAGCTTTGCCCTGATGTGGCCTGCGGGAAGGTTCTGCCTGAAAATACAGGACTGTGTTCAAGACTCACCGAGTGGGGTAATTATCCTCCCGCCACCCCTGTATGCTTTCAGTCCCTCTGGCGCCCTCTCCTCACCTTGTGGTAGAATTAGGTGTGCTCTCCGTCCTGCCTTCTTTGCAGGGGAGCGTTGTCTTTCATGGGCAAGTGTGGTCCAGTTACTTCACTGACGCCGGCCTGTTTGATATTGTTCAGGTAGGTCTTATTGCTGTTCTTTAGTTTTGTTACTATCCTGCATGCCTTTCTTTGTTTAAAATTTCTCTTTTTGCTCCCTTAGGTATGCAGAGCTTCAGCGCAGCGAACTGGCTTGTTTGAGCCCCGCTGGTAAATGATGGCGCATTAAGAGCACTATGATGTGGTAAGTAAGCGCTATGCGCAGCGCTGCAAAGTCTTGCCTTTCCTAACCTGTGTTTTCCTTCCTTGTAGGTCGCAGTGTTCTTCAGCGCGAGTGGAATGTCCGGAGTGGTGCCAGCCGAGAGGCGACCAGCCAGATAAGCCTTTTGAGCAGTTCGTAATTTGTAAATGTCTCTACAGCTTTCTTTAATGTTGCCTCTATCTTCCTCTTTCAGGTTGTTCTGTCTGGCAGACGTGCAGATTCGAGGAAGCTGTTCTAAGTAGCTGCAAGTGTTTAAAGATGAATACTGCAGGTAAGGTGCTGCTGCTAATGATGTTCCTTTTGTCTCCTTGCAGGTTCTGCTTCTCCGAGGTTCGAGGGAATAGCTGGACACAGTGAGCGTCACGTTGCAAGCTGCAAAGTAACACAAAGCATGTTCTGCAGTCAGTGTGTGGTTTATATGGCCCAGGTAAAGTAGTACCAGGGAAAGTAGTTACAGGCCTGCCACACCCAAAACACTAGACCGCATAGATTGGTTCTTAAGAACCAAGCTATGTGGATGCCTCCATGTTGGCTGACAATACAATAAAGTAGTTCCCAAGCACATTGTTGTTCATGGTGTATGAGCCTGACGCCCTAGGCGCCAGGACTGGCCCCATGAGGGCTTTTGAAGAGGATGCCAGGCTCTAGAGGCCCGAGTCCTGACTCCACCTGGCCAATGAGTTTGCCAGAGAGGGTTTTGGGCGAGGGTCGTGACAGATCCTTTACTCAGACTGGCAAAGACCATATCAACCAACAAAGAAGACCATGGGGCATCCAACAGAGATCGGTGCCCAAGCTGTATATGCAATGTGTGGTGAGAGACAAGCACAAGACGGAAGCCACTAAATCGAGTATGATTTTATCTGTATTCAAAGGCATACCAGACTTGTACTATTTCACCTCGGTTGACATTGAGTACATTCGATTTCCACATGGGCGATGCACGGACATTGTGGAAATGAAAATTCAATCTAGGTTGGGTGCTATAAGGAGCTGTTGGATTTGGGATACAATGTTTCCTCTAAGATGTTTTATAAAAACAACAATAAAACTACCAATCAAATGAATAGGCAAGTGAAAACTACAGAGGATTACCCAACGGTGGATTTGGCGAGAAAAGATAAACAATCAAAGGGGACTGAGTCAATGTTCCCTCTAATTATTGTTCTCTATGTGCGGAACCAGTTGGCTGTCGTGCACACATTATTTTCCATGTGTGCAACTGACTAATGAGGTAAGCCACTTTCTGAGCATGCGTATTTTGTGAACTACCATTTCAGAAGAGAGTTTGGAATGGAGTTTCCTCTTCCCAACCACCGCAATTCTTTAGAAATCTGTGTAAAAGGTGCATTTTCCAAGGAAAAAGGTTAAAAAAATATTTTATATTTTATAAAGAGAACTCCTCAACCAATCCAAGACTTCAACATCTGCCACAGTAACTTCCAAATGTACTTCTGTGCAGAAAAAAATGTGTGTTTTATGCCACTGGAAAAACACAACAAGAGATATTTGTTTTGGTAATACACATAACGATCTGGCTGTCGATTAATTCAGACAGAATGCAACATTTGCAGATGGATTGATGGCAAATAAAATCAATGTGTCAAAAAACATGGCAATAGGAGTTCCAGTGCCAATTTAATTAAGTAATACAAGGGCCAGGAGAACACTCTGCTAATAATTTGTGTAAGAATGATAATTGCATCAGAATAACCGCACCTCTGAATATGATGATCCAAATTTCTCTGCCTCTGCTTACTATCCACATTACGTTGTCCTGTGAGTTGTGATAACACCAATTTTACAGCTAAGAGACGTATACACACTATCCATTTTACCCCCCCCCCCCAGAAAAGGAAAACATGCCTGTTAGGTAAGAATCAGTGCAGTGCAACTGGTGTGGGACTACACACGATTTATCCAGTTGGTATTAGGTAACCCACCTTTTAATATAGGCCTGTAACGACACAAGTTGGTAGTGTGACTGAGCATCCAGGCTTATTTTTATTTTAAGAGGGGTAATGTGAGCTGTAGAGCGGTGCAATGAAACCAGTAATTACAAGTATCCTATTAAACACTTACACACTTAGTTATATAATTTAAAGCATTCTTTAAAAAGCATTAATTAGTTGTAACATTAATCCCAAATTAGGATTAAATTCAAACAGTGAACAATAAAGCAGGTGAATAAGTCATTCATATGTTACACATGTTCCAGCACCTGGAGGTGACGTCATTATAGCATGTATATAGTATCACCTTTGCAATATTTAATTTTTAAGGAAGGAAAGATTAGGGTTAGATCAGAACAGACTGATAGGTTATAAGAACAGTTAGATTCTCACAAAGGGATGCAGGCAGTCAATTATCCCAGCATTAAAGTGTTCAACATTTAAAACCTGTGAGGGAACAAGTACGGCCAAAGCCAATAGGTTCAGAAGGAGGCCTTTAGGGAGCCAGGACAGCAAAAGTCAATGGAGAAAGTCAAAGTTCTCATGCCCTTCTTAGGAATGTTTTCTTAAATAGTCAGTGTTCAAAAGATAAATCACAGCAACTAAAGAGGAGCCACCTTTGAAAAGCACAAGCTATAAGGCCAGTGCAGGTAAGTTGAGGTCAACTTAGTGTATGGTTAAATCACACTCCCAAAGATAGGAAGAACCCCAAATGGCAAAAGGATAAAATATACCCCAAGCCCCACATTACCTTGACCTGATGTCTCAAGCCAAGACAAGGCAAGGGAGGGGGACGGAGACAAGCAATCTTACTAGGCCAAGTTACATTGAGAGCACGCAAATGCAAGGGATAGGGGAGGGGAAAGTGCAAGGGGAAGGGGTGGAAGGATAAGTGCTGTACACGGGATCAAATAACAACAAGTAGTGCGGCCAGCAGTGCAACGGTAAGTGCAGACACCAGGTGTCCAGTAAGTGCAGGTAAGCAGTCTGTAGGGTTGCAGATATGGCCCAAATGCAAGAGTTGCCAAGAGGCAGTGCGGGTGTGCAACTGGGCGGGCAGGGAACCTTGGCCTAAATTCAGAGGGTAGCCAGGTGACCAGTGCAGTATCAGATAGGAGATCAGCAGGGGAGAGGAAGAGAGAAGGCAGAAGCAAAGAGGAAGGTCTTGAGGTGCTTCCAGAACCCGGAGATGGTTCTGCTCAAGTTTCAGAGATGCAGGGGGCTGTTCCAGATGGAGGCCCCAGCCGAAGAAAGAGATCTACTGCCAACTCATGGTTTATGAATGAAGAAAGTGTTCCAGCTGGTTGCCTACACAATACAGTTCAGGAGACCCTTTTTCCTGGTCCTTGGTCATGGTGACTAAAGGGGAGATGTCTGGTGGGCACCTGTGGCAGCACTCGAGAGAGAGAGACTCTGCAGCAATGGATTTCTGTAGATTCAGTGGCTCTTTGTGGTTTTATCGCCTTTTTCTCAGCACCATTGAAGAACGAAAAGCTCTGTTTAGGATTTACTTGATCCCTCGGTCATGGACTCTAGTGAGGGGACTCTGGACACATATTTCTTGCTTCTGTAGGGTCCTCTGGATGCCCAAGAAGATCTGGCCGGATTTGGACTTCAGAAGACAATGCACCCACAAGTGGTCGAGGTACCCCGGGTATTGAATTTCTGCAGCGTAGGAAAGTCGCAGCAAGTCGGGGGTTGTGCCAAAATAGTTTGCCTCGAGGCTAGTTCGTCCCACCAGCCTAAGGGAGGAAGTTGTCCTTTACGGGTCTTCCCTGTCGATTTGAAAACTGGGTCAGAACAGCTGCAGGGCTTCACTGGGCACTTAATGGTCCAGGAGGGTGCTGCTGGCGTCTTCTCTCGTCTTCTGCTTCGGATGTTGTCCTCCAGTGGTCGACTCTGCTCTTAGTCCCAAAAACCTCACTTTTTATGCAAATTCCCATTCATTCACTTGTAGGCCAAGAAAATGATATTGCAATTTTGCTCTCCACTTACAGGGTAACGGTAGCAATGCTAAAGTGGGAGGCTCTACAGCACATTTGGCTACTCAAAATCCTTAGAGGGGAATTCATATTTGATTTTTATAATGCTTTAACTTGCAAGAGGACCGCTTCAAAGCACTTGCGTGTCATATGTACAAAGAAGACGAAGTGTGGGATAAGGTTACACATCCATGTAGTCTGATTACTTACAGCCAGTATCCTATATTTGAGCTGGAATATCAAGACTAGTTCTTTATTTTAAGAGAAAGAAAATGTCAGATAATTGCTGTGGTTTGTACCTTATTAAATCTTTTTGAATAGGTGAGAATTGGTTGTGTGACCTGGTAAAAATCTTCTGAGCGGCACCCAGAAGGAAGCTGACCATGCGCACAGCTTAGAGGAAACATTGGATGAGACATCCAGCTAAGGATAGACAACCCCAAAAAGCTGCCATTCTGTGAAAGTTTGCTTACAGGCCTGGGGTAGTTGCTTATCAAATATGTGTCCCTTGGAACAAATGCCTGATACTACACATGTCTCGGTGTCCTCTTGAAAAGTGATCTGAAACTCAATCAATTTATGTCCTCACACTGTGTCCAATGACCTGCGGTCTCAGTTTCTTCTTCGAAATGATCTCCAACTCAATCAATGTGTTGCCTCCAATGACCATTGTAGGGTACAACCCACTAAGCATCAGGAATATTCACACCCTATTTTCTTGTCACGCTTCAACATTCACTTCAACCAATGTTCTGAGTTGACTAAACTACTTCCCCAGCCTTCTCCAGGGTATTCTCTCTCTACTCTTTTACCCCCTTCTCAACTGCTCCCTTCTCAAATTCACAACTTGCACTCTGTATAACCTTCCCAATACAATCCCATCTCTGACTCATGCCACATGGCTCTCCATGAATCGCTAATACTTTTCAAATTCCGTCTAACCTTTAAATCAATTAATGGTCTAGTCTCCTCTCCCATGGCTCACCCGCATACCTCTATCACCTCTACCAGACATCCGGTAATGTTTGCGATCCCCAATAAACCCACTGACCCCACTCACCTTGTCCCTATGTCATTCATCACGACATAGATTGCGATGAGGAGGTGAGCGGGGGCCACAACAACCCCATGCTGCTTCAGACCACAGTGCTCTGAAGTCCACCCGCGGTGCCTGAGCATACTGCGCCCCACGCTGCAGCTGGAGCAAGGAAGTACGCCTCGAAGCATGTTATGTAGTTGGTCACTGACATCATAACACTAAAATGTATACATATAGTATAGAAGTACGTAGTATGATTCGTTTGTGTAGATGAGAATGTTTACAAGAGTACCTCCCGGCGGTGTTGTGCTCCGGGGGCTTATGAATAAAGCTCTTCTTCAAAGCTTTACAGAGTGCAGCAGTTTACTACATATTGGTGAAGAGGGTAACTAAAGATTAACCAAGCCCCCGGAGCTCCCTAAACAGTTGCAGGGTAAAAGAAGCCACACGCTACAAGCTCTATAGCGGTTGTGATTGCTGGGAAATATTGGGCTGCCTGCTGGTGATATTGGGCCCGGCGCCACAAAGAGAGACTTTGCCGTGGGCGTTTCATTGCAATACGAGGTAGGAGAGAAGAAGAGTTTGTATGAAAACGCTTACCGCGGTGGGTGCATCATTTGAACTGCGGGCCAACGGCGGCCACTGCATGTTCGAGGAAGGGACCTTAGGACGTAACGTTACGTGCGGCTATTTTATGAAAGTGCATTCATGTTACCATAACGACTATGCTACGGTGATCGTACAGGCTGCAATAGTTTTAAACACAACGTAACGCTGTGCGTGGCCATCGTATGAAGCTGCATCCTAGTTACTTTAGCAACCGGACTAGAGTAATCATACAAGCTAGGATGTATAAACTATAATGCTACATCAGTAACAAACAGAAAGCCTACTTCAAAGTGACAGCCAGTAGAGTGTGTGAACATTGAAGCAGGGAAGCCAATGCCACATGCAGTATGAATTCAAGCCGGATTAATTAGTAGCAAGCAGTACAGAGTAAAGCAGGAACAAAACCTGCGAACTGCAATGCCAGGACACTACGCATTGAAGCCACATATGCAACCCAAGTAATACAAGTTGACAACACTGATCGCTAAGTTTGCAAGTGGAAACACCACTTACACCACGGATTGAAGGAAAAGAGACATTATGTAAGGACAAAAAAAAGGAAAAGAAGAGAAGAGCAAACTAAAATTACATCATGCAGCATGTCGCAGCTCCAATGCAATTTTCTCCGTGTCCTGGGAACCCCACGTGCCCTTGGGAACAATGGATTGATGGCTTCCAGGTGTACTTGAGGGCTATTGGTGAGAACAAATTTAACAATGATCTCAAAGAGGCTACATTACTTAACTGTGTTGGGGCAGAAGCTTTAAGAATTTTCAGATCGCTCCCTGAATTGGATGATACAGAGGGTTGCTCTGGTGATGGCAACCATAAGTTTGAGAATGCTTTGGGGAAACTTGCAAGACACTTTGGCAACAACACTAATGTTGTACTGGAAAGGTACAAGTTCTTCTCTAGGAAACAATTAAAATCTTAATCAATTGACACCTTTATGGCATCTCTTAGAGGACTCATGTCAACATGTAATTTCACCAGCGTTGGGGATGAATATTTAAGAGATCAGCTAGTGTTGAATGTAGCTGATTCGCGGATACAACAGATATTGTGGCAAACTAAGAACCCATCATTAGAGCAGGCTGTGGAGATAGCGAGGAGCATGGAACTGGGTGATCGCTGCTTGAATGAAAGGTTTGACCAGATGGAAGGTAAGGAGGTCAAAATGATTCAAGAGAAGCCTAAAGAAGATTTAGAAGAATCCTTGGTAGCTATGGTGAGGAGAATGTCAGTCAACAGTGCTAGAGCCAGTTCTAGGAGAGGGAGAGTTACTGGGTATGGAAATCAAAGTCAGGGACGCTGCCAAAAATGTGGCTGGTACAAACATAATGACAGTGACAAAGAATGCCCCGCGGCAGCTATCGAGTGCTGCAGATGTGGTCATATAGGACATTTTGCAAAGGTATGTAGGAATGTACGTGGCAGAATGGGCAGATTCAACAGGCAGACTTTCAACAGGATGCCGGGAGGCACCATAAGGAGTGTCGAAGAAAACCAAGGACGAGATGATTTGCTGACTGTCAACCAAAGAAATGCAGATACAAATACTTATGGTCTCATCACTGCAGCAATCTAGGGAACTATGGGTTGACATGCAAATAAATGGCATATCCTTGCCCATCATGGTGGACACTGGATCCCCATACACCATGGCGGATGTTAAGACTTTCATTGGAGAATTGTCTGGCAAAATGCAGGACATACAGAGTACTGGAGTGAGAGCAACAGGATATGGGAAGACCCCCATAGATATCATTGGATGTACTTGGGTCAAACTTAAGTTCCGCGATAGAGACAGATATTGTAAAACTGAGGAGTTTCCTTGGTATGACGGAATATTATTCCAAGTTCATAGATGACTATGCCAATAGAACCAAGAATATGAGAAGCCTTATGAAAAAAGCAGTTAAATATGTATGTTCTGATGAGTGCAGGGATGAATTTGGAAAAATTAAGGCTGCCATCAACCAAGTAACAAACAGAGAAGAGAGTGGGCACCACCATGTATTCAAAAATGTTCAGAATATTCAAGTAAAAATCAAATATTTCAAAAAAGAATATACATCCAATTGAAAAGGAGCTGGCTGTGACAAGTCTGGAGACACCCGGACTTATAATTGCAACACACGCTGGAGACCAAGTAATAATACTGGGTCACACAACCGCTCTCATATGGGGCCCAAGATGGGCACGTATTTATATCTGATTCACGACAATATGTTCAAGTATCCATAATATACCATACTTCTTAGAGAAAGGAAGATGAGTCTTTCTGATTCATATCAAAAATGATTTATCCATAGTAGTTCAAACAAAAAGCTATCACTAATAATCCTTAGTGAGGAAGCAGTTGCCACAATCCACATGTATTAGACTAAAAAAGCCAATGCATTTTGGAAATTATTTCCTTCATCAGGGCGAGTCTAATTATATAAATCCAGCAAGCAAGTATATAACATAACAAATGCAAGTATGTGACATAAATTCATATAATGGTGACAATTCAACCGAAACATACATTGAAAAAAATGAATGAAAGGAAACATACCAATCAGTAGATGTTACATCATGGGTAAATATCAATAGCAAAAAAGAAAAAAGAAAAAGAAAAATGCCATAAGTGGTTTATAAGGTAAATAAATGAAACCAAAGAATATTAGGTGTGGATTTACCTCATTGGTGTGGTCAGTGGTGAAAAACAGAACGTCCTGTGTTCATGCCCACTCAGCAGTGGGTTGTAAATGACATTATGCACAAAGGCATGGAGAAAATCCACTCGTGCTTACAAGAAAACCAATCTGTGGATCATAAAAGATCCAATTAGATACTGTGTTTTACACTCATACTTGGTCAAAGAGAAGGATTGTAATCAGATTCTTACCTTGTAATACACAGAGAGAAACGATCCTCCACTGTGCAGCTGCAGGGCAGTGACACAGACTGCAGTGTGAAGCCGTTGTCTAGGCAACGGTTCTTTTGTTTAGCATGTGACCCCCTCGTTTCTGTGAGATGCAGGTGGTCACAATTAATGATGTAAAATCGGCCAGGGCCCACAAAAATGACAAACCAAATATTTATGGGGCATCATAATTGTAATGATAAAATCCGAAAAAAATTAAACATTAGAATAATGAAGATAGAAAAAATACTGTCACAGGTCCTGTGGCTGTCTGGTCACAAATACTGCTGTAAATTCGACCAGGGCCCCCAAAAAATAAAAAATGAGGTATTTATAGGGCATCACAAATGGGTGCCCATAATTGTAATAACAAATTCCCAAATTAAAAAAATTATGAAAAAACAAAGTAGTAGTGATGGATTTATGTAGGTGGTCACAAATAATGATGTAAAATAGGCCTGGGCCCACATAGATGTCAAACCAAGTATTTATGGGGCATCATAAATAGGTGCCCATAACTGTGATAATAAAATCCGAAAAAAAATTAAACAAGAGAATAATGAAGATAGAAAAAATACTGTCACAGGTCCTATGGCTATCTGGTCACGAATACTGTTGTAAAGTCGGCCAGGGCCCACAAAAATTAAAAATGAAGTATTTATGGAGCATCACCAATGGGTGCCCATAATTGTAATGACAAAATTCCAAATAAATATATGAAGTAACAAAGTAGTAAAGATAGAAAAAATACTGTCACAGGTCTTTAAGCTGTCTGGACAGCAAGACATAACAAAATTAAGCTAAGGTAATAGTAAGACTGTTCAAACGTAGATGAGCAGTTGAAGCACAGTCACAGTGCGTAAGGTGTCGCCCAGGGGCGGCACCTTGGGTCCCAGACATACGTCCGGGACATGCACTAGGGCTGTTACTAGAATGCTCCAAACATGATTAGACAAAAGGCAACATATGCCAGACAATAATTAAGAAAATAAAGCAAAAAAGGCTACATGAGGTAGAGTGATTCGAACAAGTTAAGCTCCACGGCTGTCAACATGTGGAAATGTAAAAAAACAGTATCCAAATGTTCAGAACATCTTTCACAAATTACTCTGAGCATCATATAGAGTAGCCAATGCAATCAAAAAGTAATAATTAGAGCACAGGGCAAAGAGACCCCTATGTATGAAAACATGTTAAAGTATACAACTCAAGCACAGAAAGAACAGTAGAAACAGTAAAGTCACAAGAGGAACAGTAGAGACCCTTATGTGTGAAAACATGGCAAAACATACACCTTTAACACAGGCAAAACAGTAGTATCACAATCAAATGTAACAGTGGTAATTGATCTCCTCATTCAGACCGCTCGGGACCAGACTACAGAGTTTATCAATCCAAAATGTCTCTCTGCGATTGAGGCGCAGACCTAAATCTTCATGAGGATTATTTCTTGTGAGTACCTCCAGAATCAGAAACTTAATCTGTGAAAGATTGTGATTGTTCAAGGCCCAGTGGCGAGCTACAGCCGAATTAGGGTTGGAATTACGGATACATGACCGGTGTTCGTTCCATCTGATTTTGGCTGCTCTAGTTGACTGGCCGACATAGTATTTTCCGCAAGGACATTCAATGCCATATATGATGTTGGCAGTGTCGCATGTGCCAAATGTCTTGAGGATGATCTTCTTACCTGTACGTGGATGGAAGATTACATTGCCTTTAATGACGAAATTGCAATTAATGCAGTGTAGGCAGGGAAACGTACCAGTGCGTTGTGTGATAATTTTTTTCAATGGAGGTCTTGTATGTACAAGTTCGTCCCTGAGATTCCTACTCCTCTGGTATGCAAACACAGGTAATTCAGAAAACAAGTTTTGTACTCTTATGTCGTTTTTGAAAATGTTCCAGTGTTTCTTAATTGTTTGTTTGATTTTATTGCTCTGGGTAGAGAATTTTGATACATATACTGGTGATTTAAGGTCCCTTGTTGGTTTCTTAGGAGTGGATAGTAAGGTTTTACGGTCAAGACTGTTGACCCTTTCAACTGCAGAATCCAGTTCTTCTTGATGGAAACCTCTTGCAAGAAATTTCTCTTTCATAGCCAGTTGCTGTGAAATACAATCCTCGGGGTCACTTACTATCTTTTTGACTCGAAGAAGTTGACTCCCTCTATCGACACCCCTCTATCGATATTTTTCAAAAACTGGTCACTCGAGATCTTGAACGGATCAATTATCGAACCCAGCCACACAAGAACTTGAAACCTCACGAAATGAGACTTATTAGAGATCTCTACAGCGACACCAAAATCACTATTCGTCCTGCAGACAAAGGAGGTGCCCTTGTCATCCTTAACACTACAGACTATGATTCTGAGTGTAGTAGACAACTTCAAGATCAGACCACATATGCCACTCTAGATCATGATCCAACTATCTCAATCAAACAGAACTTAGTTATTCTGCTGGACAAAGCACTCGAACTAAATTGGGTAAATGAACATACACATAAGTTCCTGCTCAATGAACATCCGAGAATTCCGAATTTCTACACTCTGCCAAAGATTCATAAGGACCCTATCAAACCCCCTGGCAGACCCATTGTCGCAGGAATGGACAGTATAAACCAGCCACTTGGTGTTTACATTGATTTTTTCCTACAACCCCTAATTCAAGAAACCCCTACTTATACTCGAGACACAACTCATTTTTTACAGAAGCTTAACAATATTACTTTCCAACAGGATCATCTGATGTTTACTATAGATGTCAAAAGTCTATACACTTCTATACCACACGACCTTGGAATTGAAGCAGTAGAATGGCTTTTACTTCAATCACCGGATGTTCGAGCCCAAAAGGAATTTATTCTAACCCTTCTGCAATTTATTGCTGAAAATTCTTATTTTCAATACCATAACCAGTTTTTCCTTCAAGTCTCTGGTACATCCATGGGCGCAACTATGGCGCCGACTTACGCCAACTGCTTTATGTACAAATTCGAGTCGGACCACATTTTGAACAAACCGGAATGGAAGAAGGATATCTACATGTGGACTCGATACATAGATGACATTTTTGGCATTTGGACAGGCACAGATACAGCATTTGATGACTTCTTTGAGCACCTTAATAACATTGACCAACGAGTTCAATTCACTAGGGAATCATCACGGGACAAGATTACGTTTCTAGATGTACAAATAATAAAGAAAGACAATGGTTATAGTACCACCCTTTTCCGGAAGCCAACTGATCGCAATAATCTGTTACACCGCCTTAGTTTCCATCAGCCTAGCTTACTAAGGAACCTGCCATTTAGTCAACTTCTTCGAGTCAAAAAGATAGTAAGTGACCCCGAGGATTGTATTTCACAGCAACTGGCTATGAAAGAGAAATTTCTTGCAAGAGGTTTCCATCAAGAAGAACTGGATTCTGCAGTTGAAAGGGTCAACAGTCTTGACCGTAAAACCTTACTATCCACTCCTAAGAAACCAACAAGGGACCTTAAATCACCAGTATATGTATCAAAATTCTCTACCCAGAGCAATAAAATCAAACAAACAATTAAGAAACACTGGAACATTTTCAAAAACGACATAAGAGTACAAAACTTTTTTTCTGGAATACCTGTGTTTGCATACCAGAGGAGTAGGAATCTCAGGGACGAACTTGTACATACAAGACCTCCATTGAAAAAAATTATCACACAACGCACTGGTACGTTTCCCTGCCTACACTGCATTAATTGCAATTCCGTCATTAAAGGCAATGTAATCTTCCATCCACGTACAGGTAAGAAGATCATCCTCAAGACATTTGGCACATGCGACACTGCCAACATCATATATGGCATTAAATGTCCTTGCGGAAAATACTATGTCGGCCAGTCAACTAGAGCAGCCAAAATCAGATGGAACGAACACCGGTCATGTATCCGTAATTCCAACCCTAATTCGGCTGTAGCTCGCCACTGGGCCTTGAACAATCACAATCTTTCACAGATTAAGTTTCTGATTCTGGAGGTACTCACAAGAAATAATCCTCATGAAGATTTAGGTCTGCGCCTCAATCGCAGAGAGACATTTTGGATTGATAAACTCTGTAGTCTGGTCCCGAGCGGTCTGAATGAGGAGATCAATTACCACTGTTATATTTGATTGTGATACTACTGTTTTGCCTGTGTTAAAGGTGTATGTTTTGCCATGTTTTCACACATAAGGGTCTCTACTGTTCCTCTTGTGACTTTACTGTTTCTACTGTTCTTTCTGTGCTTGAGTTGTATTCTTTAACATGTTTTCATACATAGGGGTCTCTTTGCCCTGTGCTCTAATTATTACTTTTTGATTGCATTGGCTACTCTATATGATGCTCAGAGTAATTTGTGAAAGATGTTCTGAACATTTGGATACTGTTTTTTTACATTTCCACATGTTGACAGCCGTGGAGCTTAACTTGTTCGAATCACTCTACCTCATGTAGCCTTTTTTGCTTTATTTTCTTAATTATTGTCTGGCATATGTTGCCTTTTGTCTAATCATGTTTGGAGCATTCTAGTAACAGCCCTAGTGCATGTCCCGGACGTATGTCTGGGACCCAAGGTGCCGCCCCTGGGCGACACCTTACGCACTGTGACTGTGCTTCAACTGCTCATCTACGTTTGAACAGTCTTACTATTACCTTAGCTTAATTTTGTTATGTCTTGCTGTCCAGACAGCTTAAAGACCTGTGACAGTATTTTTTCTATCTTTACTACTTTGTTACTTCATATATTTATTTGGAATTTTGTCATTACAATTATGGGCACCCATTGGTGATGCTCCATAAATACTTCATTTTTAATTTTTGTGGGCCCTGGCCGACTTTACAACAGTATTCGTGACCAGATAGCCATAGGACTGTTGAGATTTATAACTTTGGAGAAATGCCATACTCACTTTAAGTTAACACATTGCAAGTCAAGAACATCATGATGTAACCTAGTTCTATCTCGAATGTATTGAGGTTGTGTATTCTAATTGGAATGCTTGCGTGAGTTTTCTTTTGTATGTAATGACAGTTGTAGCCGGCCTCTTGAGGAGGGTGCCTGCTGTGTTTTGATCTGCTTCTTTATAATAAATCTTCAAGCAAATATACGTTGGCTCCTGATTTAACATTGGCGACGAGGCGAGGGCACCGTCAGGACTCGCGCGCGTTTAATTCGCCCTCGTTTGTTCCTGCCTTGCCTATTCAAGTGTTCCGACGTTTCTTCCCCTCCGACACAGCAGGCGAGAGGCAGGCGGAGGGAGTGGCTGATCCGTCGGAGTGTCCGCGTGAGTACTGTGCCCGCGGCTCCATTCACTGCATTTGGGGTGACTTTTAGAGGGTTACTACAAAGGCCCACTGCGGCCTGCTCGAGCCTCAGCTCAGCTCACGGAGACTCGCGCTGATCCTGCGCGCATCTCGGCGTGATCCACAAAGAGAGTTCGCTGCGTTTCAACACGCCCACCTTTCTGCGTGTCAACTCGCCAGCCCCCATTGTTACGTCACGCCCAGCAGAGTGCTGCCATTGGCTGGGACGCAGTGCATTGTCTACCCTGGATCTCCCTTGTGACATTCTTTATGCGTGTGAAATTCATACTACGGAAGAACTCATCTGAATTTAAAAGGGAACACGCATAACCAAGTTGTTTTATTTTCAAGCACCTGCATAACTTTCTAAGGATCCCCAATGCATTATGCCACTGCTAACACAAAGGGAATACAAGCAGTTTTAAAAGCAGTTCAAAGGGAGTTGGAAAAGTAAAAAAAAAAGACTTTTGTAGGCAAAGTCGTTATTCACACTGGTTATTCAGTTCTTTTGTCTTAATTGTTGGAGGCCCCACAGCCAACCACACACATCCCAGCTGCCGGATTCTATATTTAGTGTAGAGTGTTTCTGTCTCCAGTACAAAACATGACCTCTATTCCACCTCCTCTCCCTTTAGTCAGCGAACCGGGCCGTCCTGTCATCCCATGGGATCGGTGGAAAGATGTATTTGAGAACTATTTGGTGGCCATGGGTGGGGACAGATTTCCCGCTGCACGGAAGAAAGCTCTCCTTCTTCATAATCTGGGCACTGAAGGGCGTAGAATTTATGATGGACTTCCTATACAGCGTGACCTGGGAGCTGGTGATATGGATGAATACTCATTTGCTCTTAAACAACTTTGGGACCACTTTGAGCCAAAGAAGAATGTCAGTTTCGAGCGGCATAAGTTCTTTCAGAGAGTTCAAGAGAAATCGGAATCTGTCGAATCATACGTTGCTTGTCTCAGATCATTAAGTTATACGTGTGAATTTGAGCATTTGGCTGATTCTCTCATCAGAGACCAGCTGGTCAGATGCAAAAATAATCCAAGAATTCAGGAGAAGCTACTTGCAAAACATATGGTCCTTGTAGAAGCAATTGAAATGGCGAGAAGCATTGAACAGACCTCTGAGTATGTCAAGGAACTAAAGATTGACAAGTCAAATTCTGATCAGGTCTCGGTGTGCGCAGTGGATCAGAAAAGGAGGGGTAATTACCCTACGACCAAGAGAGGAAGTTGGAATGCAAAAAGCATGTGTTCTCGCTGTGGCAGCTCCAGACATGGAATGAATTTTCCCTCATGCCCTGCCAAGTATGGAGAATGCTTTAGATGTAAAAGCAAGGGTCATTTTGCAAACGTTTGCAAAAATAAATCAATCAAATGCGTGGAACTCAAAATGTTGGATCATGAGGAAGTTGACATCAAGACAGGATGCAAGGTTCATCAAACATCTGCCATACAAGAAATGACCCCTAAACATGTATTTCAAATTTCGGAATTGTCCACTAATACTAAAGGCCCTGTGGACATGTTCTGGATTGATGGGGTTGAACTCTCAATGAAAGTAGACTCGTGTTCACCGTGGTCTATCATATCCAGGGATACATTGAGAAATGTTCTAAAAAAGGATAATGCCGTCATTCTTCCCTCCAGTGTTAGAGTATGTGGATATGCAAATTCTGACATAAATATCGTCGGCCAATTCTCTGCAGGAGTGTCCTACAAAGGTAGAAACTGTCAAGCCACACTCCTTGTGGCAGAAAAGGGAGCTTCTTTACTGGGTTGGGAGGAACAGAAGAAATTAGGTATAATAGTACAAGCTAGTGCATCTGTTCCAGTCTATATTGCCGAAGTGGGGGACGTCTGGACGAAGGAATTTCCAGAAGTGTTTTCTGAAGGACTTGGCAAACTCAGAGATTTTGAGCATCACATTAGACTGAAAAACAACGCTCAACCTGTTGTGCATAAGGTTCGACAAGTGCCATTGAGGATGAGGGCGCAACTTAAACAAGAGCTTAACAGTCTTATGGAGAAAGGGGTTATTAACCGGTAGTAGCCACAGAATGGTTGTCCCCCATCGTTCTAGTTACCAAAGCCAATGGAAAAATGAGGTTGTGTGTTGACCTACGCAGCCTCAATAAGAACATTGTAGTTGAGAGACATCCTTTGCCGAACATTTCGGAAATTCTGTCCACACTAGGAGAGCCCAAAGTGTTTTCCATTATTGATCTTTCCTCTGCATACCATCAGGTCCCGTTGTCTAAGGAGTGTCAACAGTTAACTGCATTTATTACACCGGAAGGTGTTTTTATGTATAAACGTATGCCCTTTGGATTGGCCTCGGCGGCATCTGTCTTTCAAAGAGTGATGGAAACAGTACTTAAAGGCCTTAGCAATGTAACTGTATTTCAGGATGACATTCTTATTTTTGCCAGGAACAGTGTTGAACATGACAATGTGTTGAGGTCTGTGTTGATCAGACTTAGGGATGCTGGTTTAACTGTACAAAGAGAAAAATGCAGAATTGCTATGACAGAAGTAGATTATTTGGGGCACAAAATTTCATGCAATGGTATTTCCCCTAGAAAGTCCTTGGTGGATAGCATTGTGGGTGCTCCCCAACCCCTTGATAAGGAACAATTGCGCTCTTTCATGGGGTTGGCGGAATATTATCACAAATTTGTTGATGGGTTCTCTAATATTTCGTCTCCCTTGAGAGATTTATTAAAGAAAGGTTCCAGATATGTTTGGTCGGATGAATGCCAGAAAGCCTTTGATAAAATTAAAGAGAGCATAGTCGAAGCACCCTCTTTGGGTGGGTTTGTTTCTGGGAGAAAAACTGTACTTGCTGTGGATGCGAGCATGTTAGGACTTGGGGCTGCCCTGTTTCAATATGAAGGGAGCATTGAACATGTCATAGCTTTTGCCTCCCGGCCACTAAGGGGGGCGGAAAACAACTACTCGGTGGTGGAGAGAGAAGCTTTAGCTGTGTCGTGGGCAGTAGCCCATTTCAAATTTTTCCTATGGGGCCAATCGTTCATTGTAAAAACTGATCACAAACCTTTAGTTCAGTTGTTGGGCAGTGCTGACTGGGCCAAAGGTTCGCCCAGGATATCCCGGTGGATGATTGATTTGTTGGCATACGATTTCAGGATGGTGTATGTGCCTGGTGGTGAAAATGTCATTGCTGATTGTCTTTCCAGACTACCCATTCAAGCCAGAGATTTCAAGAATGTGGATGTGGAGTCTACTGTTAGTATCTGTGAAATGGTGCACAATGCAATAAGTAAAGAGGAATGGGTGTCTGCTGATAATCTGGATGAGGTACTGGGCCAAGTCAAAGAGTGGGTCAAAGCTGGTTGGCCCAGAAAGGATCTTGTGGAGAGGAAGTTTGATGTGTTTCACAATATCAAGGAGGAATTGAATTTGTCGGAGGACGGGTCTCAACTCAGGAAGGGGATGAGGATTATACCTCCTTATGAAATCAGATCCAAGCTAGTGGACATAGCTCACCAGGGCCATCTTGGGATGGGGGGTACCAAAAGACACATCAGGCAATCATTTTGGTGGCCAGGGATAGATAGTGAAGTGGAGAGATGTGTCAGGAATTGCAAAGAATGTGAAAAGAGTGATAAAAGTAAAGTTGTTAGAGATACCCCGTTAAGGCCGGTTAGTGTCCCAGCAGAGCCTTGGAGGAAGTTAGCAGTGGATTTGATGGGACCCATTCAAGATTTAGGTGAGGATTTCAAATACCTCATTGTCTTAGTGGATTATCACTCAAAATGGGTCGAGTGGAAACCTATAAGGGAGGCAACTACTTCACAAATGATCACTTTCTTTGAGGAGGTGTTTTACAGAGAGGGGTTTCCCTCGGAACTCATTTCGGACAATGGGGTCCAATTCTGTTCGGACAAAATGGTGGAATTTTTTAATAGATATGGTATCAAACATTACAGGACAGCATTGTACCAACCCAGAGCGAATGGCCTAGTTGAAAGAGCCAATAGGTTTCTTAAAGGTGGGTTACAGTTGGCCATGGCTTCGGGATTGAAGTGGCAGAATGTCCTTAGGGAAATGGTCTGGAACTATTTTGTGACCCCACACTCTGTTACTGGTATTTCACCTTTCTCATCTCTCAAGGGTAGACACCCTGGGACAAGGCTGTGTCCGGGTTGGTTGAACCTAGCGAAGAGTATACATGTTGATAGAGAAAAAGTTATGAACCTGGTTAGGGAGACTCAGAATGATTACAAAGTTCGCTTTGATGCAAAAAAATCTGTTGGAGAAACTATTTGGTCTGTTGGGGACTGGGTTTACATCAAAAATCCTAGGGTTTCTCCTAAATGCATTACTAGCAAATTTATTGGTCCCAAGAGAATTGCAGCCATAAGGGGGAATGTTGTTATAATGGAGGGTGGTGAATGTTGGGCAATGTCTAGACTTGCCAAGAGCAATAAGGTTGTGAGTGAAGGAAGTGAGGAGTGGGACCAGAATTTGTCTTATGAGGATGAAACTATAGTTCCTGGACCAAATGCGGATAGAGTGGTGAATTTGGAGTGTGACCGCAATATCAACCTCGACAGTGGTTTTAATGCAAGCAGGGTCAGGAATAGACCTACTAAGTTAAATGACTATTATTTGGGTTAAATGCTTCTGTTTTAAAGGAAGGAGATGTGTTGAGATTTATAACTTTGGAAAAATGCCATACTCACTTTAAGTTAACACATTGCAAGTCAAGAACATCATGATGTAACCTAGTTCTATCTCGAATGTATTGAGGTTGTGTATTCTAATTGGAATGCTTGCGTGAGTTTTCTTTTGTATGTAATGACAGTTGTAGCCGGCCTCTTGAGGAGGGCGCCTGCTGTGTTGTGATCTGCTTCTTTATAATAAATCTTCAAGCAAATATACATTGGCTCCTGATTTAACAAGGACCTGTGACAGTATTTTTTCTATCTTCATTATTCTCTTGTTTCATTTTTTTTCGGATTTTATTATCACAGTTATGGGCACCTATTTATGATGCCCCATAAATACTTGGTTTGACATCTTTGTGGGCCCTGGCCTATTTTACATCATTATTTGTGACCACCTACATAAATCCATCACTACTACTTTGTTTTTTCATAATTTTTTTAATTTGGGAATTTGTTATTACAATTATGGGCACCCATTTGTGATGCCCTATAAATACCTCATTTTTTATTTTTTGGGGGCCCTGGTCGAATTTACAGCAGTATTTGTGACCAGACAGCCACAGGACCTGTGACAGTATTTTTTCTATCTTCATTATTCTAATGTTTAATTTTTTTCGGATTTTATCATTACAATTATGGGCACCTATTGATGATGCCCCATAAATATTTGGTTTGTCATTTTTGTGGGCCCTGGCCGATTTTACATCATTAATTGTGACCACCTGCATCTCACAGAAACGAGGTGGTCACATGCTAAACAAAAGAACCATTGCCTAGACAACGGCTTCACACTGCAGTCTGTGTCACTGCCCTGCAGCTGCACAGTGGAGGATCGTTTCTCTCTGTGTATTACAAGGTAAGAATCTGATTACAATCCTTCTCTTTGACCAAGTATGAGTGTAAAACACAGTATCTAATTGGATCTTTTATGATCCACAGATTGGTTTCCTTGTAAGCACGAGTGGATTTTCTCCATGCCTTTGTGCATAATGTCATTTACATAATGTCATTTACATAATGTCATTTACAATGTCATTTACAACCCACTGCTGAGTGGGCATGAACGCAGGACGTTCTGTTTTTCACCACTGACCACACCAATGAGGTAAATCCACACCTAATATTCTTTGGTTTCATTTATTTACCTTATAAACCACTTATGGCATTTTTCTTTTTCTTTTTTCTTTTTTGCTATTGATATTTACCCATGATGTAACATCTACTGATTGGTATGTTTCCTTTCATTCATGTTTTTCAATGTATGTTTCGTTTGAATTGTCACCATTTTATGAATTTATGTCACATACTTGCATTTGTTATGTTATATACTTGCTTGTCGTGAATCAGATATAAATACGTGCCCATCTTGGGCCCCATATGAGAGCGGTTGTGTGACCCAGTATTATTACTTGGTCTCCAGCGTGTGTTGCAATTATAAGTCCGGGTGTCTCCAGACTTGTCACAGCCAGCTCCTTTTCAATTGGATGTATATTCTTTTTTGAAATATTTGATTTTTACTTGAATATTCTGAACATTTTTGAATACATGGTGGTGCCCACTCTCTTCTCTGTTTGTTTCTTTTTTCCCTCTTTGCGAGACACAAAACAGTGGAGGCACACCATTTTTACTCCAAAAAATGTTTCACTCAAAGATTTACTACACCAATATGTCATTTGAAGACATAGAAGGCCTTTCATCTAAATGTGCTGAGACCTTAGGGTTCTCTTCAGAGGAAGCAACCGCGATCCTCGAACTTATTAGTGAGACGACAATAGGTGCACATGGGACAACACCAAAAGATCCAGCAAAGCGGATAAAACAACTAGAGTATCTGGTACGCAAAAATATAAATAGGAAGCTTCATGCAATCACTCTGGGGCGCTAATTTAAAAACCAGCGAATTCCAAGGGGACTCCGAGTACAATTACGCCCGACCCTTTGTAAAGAAAGCAAGGAGTTTGTTCGCAAGTGGGAGGCTATCCTAAACAAATGTTCATTAGACCTGATCCTACTTACCATCCAGGAACTCGCAAAAAACTTGGTTACTTTGGGTACAGAAATTCAAGAGATTGAAGAGGAACTAGTGGCTACATTGGGTAAAGAGGAATACGATTCAATTCTTCTGGATATTAATACAAAACTTGAAGAATACAAAACTGAGCTGGAACAAAAGAAAGTTAAGAAATTTAAGCGCGACACATACGACTATATTAATGATGAAGTGTACACATGGATGGAGAAATATGGCCCAGTAGCACCAAAAAAGCTCTATAAATACCCATCCGACAAACAATCATCTGATAACACCTCTAGTTCAGACTCAGAAGTACAGAGAGATTCAGAAACACCAATTGAACAAGCACTTGACAACCTCAACCACACAGCGAGCTCCTCAGCACAAACATCCACCGCTGTTTTTTTAGGCGCACGGCCAAAAGAACCCGCAGGGGGAGGAGGAAGCCTAAGACCCAAACCTCAAACACGTCTACAATTAAGGAAAACTTAGTGATTAATATCTCAGACAGAACTCTTACTAAACAGGAAGAAGACACATTACAAAAAGGTCTCAGTTTTGTTCCGACCTATAGTACAACATTGTTCAACAGTAAGATCGAACTCTATAAATTTGTAAGGAAGCTTAAATTGAAAGTGTTCTTTGAAGAATTGGAAACATACGATAAACCTCCCAACATGCCTGATTTCCAAGAGTTTAGGGCTAAAAGTGGGTTCATACCTCCCATCAGTGTCCCCTCTATCGATATTTTTCAAAAACTGGTCACTCGAGATCTTGAACGGATCAATTATCGAACCCCGCCACACAAGAACTTGAAACCTCACGAAATGAGACTTATTAGAGATCTCTACAGCGACACCAAAATCACTATTCGCCCTGCAGACAAAGGAGGTGCCCTTGTCATCCTTAACACTACAGACTATGATTCTGAGTGTAGTAGACAACTTCAAGATCAGACCACATATGCCACTCTAGATCATGATCCAACTATCTCAATCAAACAGAACTTAGTTATTCTGCTGGACAAAGCACTCGAACTAAATTGGGTAAATGAACATACACATAAATTCCTGCTCAATGAACATCCGAGAATTCCGAATTTCTACACTCTGCCAAAGATTCATAAGGACCCTATCAAACCCCCTGGCAGACCCATTGTCGCAGGAATGGACAGTATAAACCAGCCACTTGGTGTTTACATTGATTTTTTCCTACAACCCCTAATTCAAGAAACCCCTACTTATACTCGAGACACAACTCATTTTTTACAGAAGCTTAACAATATTACTTTCCAACAGGATCATCTGATGTTTACTATAGATGTCAAAAGTCTATACACTTCTATACCACACGACCTTGGAATTGAAGCAGTAGAATGGCTTTTACTTCAATCACTGGATGTTCGAGCCCAAAAGGAATTTATTCTAACCCTTCTGCAATTTATTGCTCAAAATTCTTATTTTCAATACCATAACCAGTTTTTCCTTCAAGTCTCTGGTACATCCATGGGCGCAACTATGGCGCCGACTTACACCAACTGCTTTATTGACAAACTCGAGTCGGACCACATTTTGAACAAACCGGAATGAAAGAAGGATATCTACATGTGGACTCGATACATAGATGACATTTTTGGCATTTGGACAGGCACAGATAATGCATTTGATGACTTCTTTGAGCACCTTAATAACATTGACCAACGAGTTCAATTCAATAGGGAATCATCACGGGACAAGATTACGTTTCTAGATGTACAAATAATAAAGAAAGACAATGGTTATAGTACCACCCTTTTCCCGAAGCCACCTGATCGCAATAATCTGTTACACCACCTTAGTTTCCATCAGCCTAGCTTACTAAGGAACCTGCCATTTAGTCAACTTCTTCGAGTCAAAAATATAGTAAGTGACCCCGAGGATTGTATTTCACAGCAACTGGCTATGAAAGAGAAATTTCTTGCAAGAGGTTACCATCAAGAAGAACTGGATTCTGCAGTTGAAAGGGTCAACAGTCTTGACCGTAAAACCTTACTATCCACTCCTAAGAAACCAACAAGGGAGCTTAAATCACCAGTATATGTATCAAAATTCTCTACCCAGAGCAATAAAATCAAACAAACAATTAAGAAACAATTAAGAAACACTGGAACATTTTCAAAAACGACATAAGAGTACAAAACTTGTTTTCTGAATTACCTGTGTTTGCATACCAGAGGAGTAGGAATCTCAGGGACGAACTTGTACATACAAGACCTCCATTGGAAAAAATTATCACACAACGCACTGGTACGTTTCCCTGCCTACACTGCATTAATTGCAATTCCGTCATTAAAGGCAATGTAATCTTCCATCCACGTACAGGTAAGAAGATCATCCTCAAGACATTTGGCACATGCGACACTGCCAACATCATATATGGCATTAAATGTCCTTGCGGAAAATACTATGTCGGCCAGTCAACTAGAGCAGCCAAAATCAGATGGAACGAACACCGGTCATGTATCCGTAATTCCAACCCTAATTCAGCTGTAGCTCGCCACTGGGCCTTGAACAATCACAATCTTTCACAGATTAAGTTTCTGATTCTGGAGGTACTCACAAGAAATAATCCTCATGAAGATTTAGGTCTGCGCCTCAATCGCAGAGAGACATTTTGGATTGATAAACTCTGTAGTCTGGTCCCGAGCGGTCTGAATGAGGAGATCAATTACCACTGTTATATTTGATTGTGATACTACTGTTTTGCCTGTGTTAAAGTTGTATGCTTTGCCATGTTTTCACACATAAGGGTCTCTACTGTTCCTCTTGTGACTTTACTGTTTCTACTGTTCTTTCTGTGCTTGAGTTGTATACTTTAACATGTTTTCATACATAGGGGTCTCTTTGCCCTGTGCTCTAATTATTACTTTTTGATTGCATTGGCTACTCTATATGATGCTCAGAGTAATTTGTGAAAGATGTTCTGAACTTTTGGATACTGTTTTTTTACATTTCCACATGTTGACAGCCGTGGAGCTTAACTTGTTCGAATCACTCTACCTCATGTAGCCTTTTTTGCTTTATTTTCTTAATTATTGTCTGGCATATGTTGCCTTTTGTCTAATCATGTTTGGAGCATTCTAATAACAGCCCTAGTGCATGTCCCGGACGTATGTCTGGGACCCAAGGTGCCGCCCCTGGGCGACACCTTACGCACTGTGACTGTGCTTCAACTGCTCATCTACGTTTGAACAGTCTTACTATTACCTTAGCTTAATTTTGTTATGTCTTGCTGTCCAGACAGTTTAAAGACCTGTGACAGTATTTTTTCTATCTTTACTACTTTGTTACTTCATATATTTATTTGGAATTTTGTCATTACAATTATGGGCACCCATTGGTGATGCTCCATAAATACTTCATTTTTAATTTTTGTGGGCCCTGGCCGACTTTACAACAGTATTCGTGACCAGATAGCCATAGGACCTGTGACAGTATTTTTTCTATCTTCATTATTCTCTTGTTTAATTTTTTTTCCGGATTTTATTATCACAGTTATGGGCACCTATTTATGATGCCCCATAAATACTTGGTTTGACATCTTTGTGGGCCCTGGCCTATTTTACATCATTATTTGTGACCACCTACATAAATCCATAACTACTACTTTGTTTTTTCATAATTTTTTTGATTTGGGAATTTGTTATTACAATTATGGGCACCCATTTGTGATGCCCTATAAATACCTCATTTTTTATTTTTTGGGGGCCCTGGTCGAATTTACAGCAGTATTTGTGACCAGACAGCCACAGGACCTGTGACAGTATTTTTTCTATCTTCATTATTCTAATGTTTAATTTTTTTCGGATTTTATCATTACAATTATGGGCACCTATTGATGATGCCCCATAAATATTTGGTTTGTCATTTTTGTGGGCCCTGGCCGATTTTACATCATTAATTGTGACCACCTCATACCTCTCAACTCACACGCTTTTGGCGGGTGTCACCCGCCTTGTAAAGGGCTGACTCACCCGCCAAGCCTCCTGCACGCCCATTAATTCCAATGGGCGTCTCACCCGCCAAAAACAAAATCGGGTGATTTCACCCGCCTTTGCAACACAAATGGTTGAGAGCTATGCCACCTGCATCTCACAGAAACGAGGTGGTCACATGCTAAACAAAAGAACCGTTGCCTAGACAATGGCTTCACACTGCAGTCTGTGTCACTGCCCTGCAGCTGCACAGTGGAGGATCGTTTCTCTCTGTGTATTACAAGGTAAGAATCTGATTACAATCCTTCTCTTTGACCAAGTATGAGTGTAAAACACAGTGGCCCTCATTACGACCCTGGCGGAGGTCCATGGTGCAATTTGCACCATGGACCATGGCGCAGAGCTGCCAATACCGCCATGGGGGTTGGCGGACTTACCGCCCCATTCCGAGGTTGGCGGGGCGGTAAGTCCCCAACCCCCATTTACCCTTCCCCATTCCCATTTTTGCCCCATAGGGTATAATGGGAGTGGGGAAGGCGTCAATTACGCCACCGTAAATTACAATTGCAAAAAGCAGGCGTAAAAATCTCCATGGCGCTACGGAATGTCGTAGTCTGGCGGAGAGGTACGCCATGCATTACGCTGGCGTAAACCCCTCTCCGCCAGGGTCCTAATGAGGGCCAGTATCTAATTGGATCTTTTATGATCCACAGATTGGTTTCCTTGTAAGCACGAGTGGATTTTCTCCATGCCTTTGTGCATAATGTCATTTACAACTCACTGCTGAGTGGGCATGAACGCAGGACGTTCTGTTTTTCACCACTGACCACACCAATGAGGTAAATCCACACCTAATATTCTTTGGTTTCATTTATTTACCTTATAAACCACTTACGGCATTTTTCTTTTTTCTTTTTTGCTATTGATATTTACCCATGATGTAACATCTACTGATTGGTATGTTTCCTTTCATTCATTTTTTTCAATGTATGTTTCGTTTGAATTGTCACCATTATATGAATTTATGTCACATACTTGCATTTGTTATGTTATATACTTGCTTGCTGGACTTATATAATTAGACTCGCCCTGATGAAGGAAATAATTTCCGAAATGCATTGGCTTTTTTAGTCTTATACATGTGGATTGTGGCAACTGCTTCCTCACAAAGGATTATTAGTGATAGCTTTTTGTTTGAACTACTATGGATAAATCATTTTTGATATGAATCAGAAAGACTCATCTTCCTTTCTCTAAGAAGTATGGTATATTATGGATACTTGAACATATTGTCGTGAATCAGATATAAATACGTGCCCATCTTGGGCCCCATATGAGAGCGGTTGTGTGACCCAGTACATAGCTCTCAACCATTTCTGTTGCAAAGGCGGGTGAAATCACCCGATTTTGTTTTTGGCGGGTGAGACGCCCATTGCAATGAATGGGCGTGCAGGAGGCTTGGCGGGTGAGTCAGCCTTTTACAAGGCGGGTGACACCCGCCAAAAGCGTGTGAGTTGAGAGCTATGCCAGTATTATTACTTGGTCTCCAGCGTGTGTTGCCATCAACCAAGTGCCAGCAATGGGAATGTTTGACTGCAAAGCTAGAACAATCATTTCAGTGGATGCCAGCAAAACTGGTTTGGGAGGAGTACTAGAACCACTACAGAATAAAAGCTTGGTGACAATTGCTTTCGCGCCAAGAGTGTTGAAAGGAGCGGAATTAAATTACTCCACAATAGAAAGGGAAGCATTAGGAGTGAAGTGGATCCTAGAACATTTTAGAAACCTAATTTGGGGTTTACCTGTCCTGCTTAAAACAGACCACAAACCGCTACTGCATGTTCTCCAGTCTAAAACTCCTCATCTCATATCGCCGAGGATCAGACGGTGGATGCTTGACATTATGCAGTATAATCTTCATGTGTGTTATACGCCAGGTGCGCAAAATGAAGTGGCTGATTGTTTTTCCAGATTATCAATCAGCCAGTGTACCGAGAATGAATCCATGGATGGAGACATCATTGCCACTATAAATACGGCCATTGCTAAAGATGAATGGAAATATATGACTGATTCTGACCCAGAACAGCAGGAAATTAGAAAAGCCAGAGCTAATGACTGGAAGGAATGTGGACAAGACCTTGCAGATTTTGAGCAAATCAAAGAAGAAATATCCATGGATCTGGAACACATTTATAGCGGTGATTGTGAAATCCTTCTGTGCAAGTTAGGAAGAAATTACTCAACTTGGCGCATGAGGGACACCTGGGAAGGAGTCTAACGAAAAACAGAATAAGACGTAATTATTGGTGGCCAAACATGTGGAGGGAGGCAGAGGAAATTGTCAAGAATTGCACTGCTTGTGCCGCAAGTGACGAATACAATGTTTTAAGGAAAACACCATTGCAGCCAGTAGAACCTCCAAAGAATGTGTGGTCCAAGTTGGCGATAGACGTCATGGGGCCATTTGAGAATCTTGAAATGGTTAGGATATACATTATAGTGCTTGTGGACTACACTTCGAAATGGACAGAGTGGGGAGTATCAGAGGAAAATATTACCACTGAGAAAATTACAAACTTTTTAACTGAAGTTTTCAATAGAGGCGGAGACCCCAAGGAGTTAGAGTCAGACAATGGGTCTCAATTCACATCATTAGAATTCTAAAGATTCCTTAGAGACAGAGCAATTGAACATGTAACAACCTCAGTGTACCATCCTATTTCAAACGGGCTGGTAGAGAGAATGAATAACTTTGTAAAGAGTGTGATCCAATTTGCTACTGCCAACGCCCTCCCATGGAGAGAGACACTTAAGGAAACCCTCTGTGCGTATAGGTCAACCCCGCACTCCACCACCAATGTTGAACCTTTCACCAAGATGCTTGGCAGGGTTGCATCGAATCGACTGAGACCTGCATGGATTTTCATGGACACGGGTGAAGCAAAATTGGGTATGGATCAGATATTGAGAAATGTGAAGGAGAAACAGGTCAAATACAAAGATTATTATTACTCCAGAAATGGAGTGAAGGAAGTGATGATCAAAGAAGGAGAGTGTGTGTGCATTAGAGAACCAAAAAAGACACTCAAAGGTGAATCCAGGTTCAGATCGCTGCAAAGGGTCAAAAGTTGTCATGTCAAGTCGGTAGTGTTAGAGGAAGGGAGAAGATGGTCTTGTGATGATCTTGTAAGAATAAACAAAGACTTCAATAGACCAAGCACGAGTAAGGACAACGACATTAATCCAAGAACACCTACTGAGGTGTACAAAGACAATTTCATGAATATGGGTACAAGAATGAATGATGATTCAGGAGTTGCAAGAGCACCTGAACAGGCGAACAAAGAGTCTGACAATAGTGCCTGTAATGCTAGTGGTGGAGCTTTAAATGGGGGACTATCTAAGAGGAACCGGAGAATTATTCGGAATTTCAATAATTACTATTTTTATTACTAGCAGTTGGAACCGCCACATATATCCTTTTCAGTTATTCAATACTTATTAGAAATGTCTGTTTTATATATTTGTCAAGGTGTTGATGCATATTTTTTTCATCTTTCTTTCTTCCCTTTCCTCTGTTTTTCCCTTTTCCCATTTTCTGTTTTCTTGTTTTTTCATTATTGCTTTATATAAAGAAGGGAGATGTTATGTAGTTACTCACTGACATCATAACACTAGAATGTTTACATATAAAATAGAAGTACGTAGTATGATTTGTTTGTGTAGATGAGAATGTTTACGAGAGAATCTCCCGGCGGTGTTGTTCTCCGGGGGCTTATGAATAAAGCTCTTCTTCAAAGCTTTACAGAGTGCAGCAGTTTACTACAACACGCTCACCAATAGAAAGTGGCCAATCAGCCCCAGCGTGAGCGTGACGCATTGAAACAGAGTGAGCATTGGAGCAAAGGACCCTACGCTCAACACGGAAGAGCTGGGCTGGGCTGAGAACTCATTGTGATGCCACAATGAAGGACATGGAATGCCCCCAGTGCTCAAAGGCCTGACAGTAGAACGTCCTAGTAGAGGACAAGTATAGGAGAGTGAATGAATCCCACTCCATAAAAAAAAAGAGGAAAAAAGAGGAGATATCTGAGAAGGGAGTATAACTAACAGAAACAAACACACACACACACACACCAAAACTAAAGACTAAAAAAAGGAAAGGAAAAATGCAGAATGCACCACCTCCCTTCCCCTTTTTAGCGACACCAGCGGATTGGGAACAGTGGTCAGATTCTTTCCAAGTATATGTACCAGCATTAGGGGGTGAGAAACTCTGCGATGACCTGAGAGAAGCATCTTTGTTAAATTGTCTTGGAAGCGGATTATTACGAATATTCCGCACCCTTCCTGATACAACAGTCCAAGAAGGATCTGTAGATGTGGTGTTAGAACTATACTATTTTTTTCAGAAAGCAAAACAAGGGTGAATTAGTGGATTGCGAGTTTAGTGATGATTACCTAAGGGACCAACTGGTATTACACACAGCAGACCCACACACACAGCAACACCTATGGAAGGCCAATGATACTACACTTGAACAAGCGATAGAGATCGCTAGAACGATAGAGTTGGGTAACAAATGCATAAAGGCATTTCAACAAAAGGAGAACAATTCCACAACAGAAAAAGTACAGTCAGTAACGGAAATTGAAGAGGGGGAAAGTGAGGTGGCTCTAGTTTGGACAAATCAGAAGTTGACCAGAGCAGGCGTGTATGGATCGGAGGGCTCAAACAGAGCTAATAACCACCCCCCATCCAATTGCTATCAGTGTGGATATTTCAGACATGCCGAAAGAGAGAGAGTGTCCAGCCACGAACGCTGAACGTTTCAATTGTTGTATGATAGGACACTACGGAAGGACGGAAGAATTTGGGGTTGTTTCACCGGGGATGAAATGTTTGTGACGGAAATGACTGCATGAAAACTTTCAGTTATACAAAACTGTTCATATATTTCCTGTTCGTATATAGAAGCACTAACAAAGTTTTTGTTTATTGAAAAATTCAATAGAAATGAGCATATGGAGAAATATTTTTATAAAAGAAGTCACACCTTTTAGACCGCAAATAACGCAAGACAAGCGTTTCAGGAAGAGAAAGCTTGTGAAAGGAAAAGAAAATCAGTTAATCTGTCGCCTAATGACTGTGAGAGGAGAACAAAGTAGTTCTACACCGGCTGTACTTATTTAGCAAAAACACACTCATTACTGAAAATCCAAAGTTTGCGCAGTAAGAGTCATAAAAAAAATGCTAAAGAAAAAAGAGTGCTTGCTGATGTAGCCAAATTGGAAAAATTGGAAATACCTATGTTTAAAATCTTACATCCCTGGAGAAAGATGTAATGGAATCACTAGCAAAGAATGACAACATCATTATCAAAAAAGACGATAAAGGCGGAGCTATTGTGATGCTCAATAAAAGGGAGTACATTGAGGAATGTCTTAGACAACTTAATGATGAGCATTACTATAAAAAAAACTGGCCCTAGACTCCACTCAAGAACTTAAACACCTGATTGAATTAAAAACCACGAAGGCCTGGGATAGAGGCTGGATAGGCAAACAAGAATGGTCTTTTTTGAATAACACAGAACCAGCGATTCCCACCTTTTACTGTCTACCCAAGATTCACAAATCTTTGGTTAAACCCCTGGGTAGACCGATAGTTTCAGGTATCAATTCCATCCTTGAGCCTTTATCCAAATTTGCTGATCATTATCTTAAAGGTTATGTGCTACAAATGAAATCATACCTGAAAGATACCAAGGATGTGATAAGAAAGTATGAGCATCTTCCATATGATTGTGAAAATTCTTTTCTAGTGGGTTTGGATATTGTTTCATTATATACCAATATCCCACAGCAGGAAACTGTAGAACCAGTTGGAGACACTTTCCTAACTAGACTAGATAATGATCCAGTACCAAGCTCTTTTATCCTTTGGTGTATAGAAATGGCCCTAACAAGGAACTATTTTGAATTTCAGAGTTCGTTTTTTCAACAGACTGAGGGTACCTCAATGGGGGCCATGATGGCCCCCAGTTTAGCAAATCTCTACGTTTAATTTTTTGAGAAACAATTTATTTTTTCAAACCATCCATTTGAACAACATGTCCAATCTTGGGCAGAGTACATCAATGATGTCATTATGGTATGGACAAGGATGAGAGAGAGAGCTAATGAATTTCTATTGTGGCTGAACCATCTGAATACCCACTTAAAATTCACCATGAACATCCAGAAAGACTCTATAGAGTTTTTGGACTTTACCATCTTTCATGAAGAAGGCTGGTTAATGGTAAAACCGTTTCATAAATCTACCTAGAAAAATTCCCTACTACATAATCAGAGTCACCACGTCAAACACCTAAGGGACAATTTGCCATATGTACAATTCTTGCGCCTGAAAAGGAATAGCAGTCACCAAACGGCTTTTGAAGAGGAAGCAAAGAATCTGGCTACGAAATAGAAACAAAGAGGTTATCCGAAAAAACTGATTAAAAAATCGGTGAAAAGAGCATCTAACAGCAATCGGGATGCTCTGTTGGAAGATAAGATCAAACCGCCCCCTGGGGAAAGGCTGGTATGCGTCAACACTTATTCTAACCTCAGCCTAAAGATTAATCAAATTGTGAGAAAACACTGGAAGGTGCTTATGGACACAAACTCTGGAGTACCGTCCCCTAAATTTGCATATAAAAAATCCACCACAATTGGGTACAGGGTCAGTAGTAGTAAACCTAAAGAGAAGACACCCAAAATCAATAGCCCAACGCAATCATTGGGTCTGACACCGATTGTGGGGCACTACCCATGTGGATATAGTGCCGCATGCAAATTAACTTCTAAAACCAAAGAAGTGGACATCGGATTACCGAAGTTGTGGCAGCAGAAACACATGACGAATTGTAATTCAGAATACGTAGTCTATATGATTACGTGCCCATGTAACCGTCGCTACATAGGGAAGACCAATAGAAAGATCAAGACACAGATCCTAGAACATAAAAGTTTTCTTAAAAACAAGGTCCTCAAAGCCCCCATGGTGAAACATTTCACTGAAGTGCAACACGGGCATTAGGAGTTTCAATGGACTGTTCTATTAACCATACCAGGAAATAATCACAACATCAAGAGTAAGTTACTGTTCGAAAAAGAACAGAGGCTTATATTCCTGGCCCAAAGTGACACCAAGGGCCTCAATGAATCAATTGATTGGTTAAAAATATGATAACATCAACAACGTACCGTACCCTGAGCCGGGATTTAAGGTCCATTTTCCTTTTTTGACTGGGATCCTCTTTCCAATCTGATGGGTATTCATGCGGCTCAGTTCCGCTAGAGGGTGTCCTTTCCTCCTTTTTCTGAATCTTTCCTATATTCATATGGATCCAACATGAAAGAGGCCTGTGTTGTGGTGCTCCCAAAACCAGGCAAAGGCTGCAAAAAATGTGAAAACTATAGGCCGATATCGTTACTTAATGTTGACCTTAAGTTATTTACGAGAATAATGACTAATCGGCTTGATAAATGCATTAGTGATCTGATCAGTAGTTCCCACGTTTGCTTTATGCGGGGTAGATATGGGTATAACCATATGAGAACACTAATAGACCTAATGGGGCTACCAAAGGAAAAGATTCAGGAAACGCTTTAAATTTTATGGATGTGGAAAAGGCCTTCGATAGGGTCAATTGGGCTTTCTTGGACCACACACTTAGGAGAATGGGTTTTGGGGATACTTTTATAAGAGTTATCAAAACACTGAACTCGTCTATCAGTGCCAGGGTCTGGGTCAACTGTGTTATGTCTTCTCCATTTCTCCTGTCTAGAGGTACCAGACAGGGATGCCCGTTATCACCATACCTGTTCAACTTAGCAATGGAACCGCTGATTGCATATATAAAACAAGAGCAGAGTCTGCATGGACTCACATTTGGGGATAGTGAAGTTAAAATCTTGTGTTATGCAGATGATATGACCATCATCTTGTCAAACCTGATGGAAAGATGTGAGAAACTTAAATGTATGTTTAGAGAGGTGGGATTGTTATCTGGCCACAAGATAAATTGGGAAAAGATGTTGGGTTTCCCTCTGGATGTTGGACAACACAGAAATGTTATGGGTTCCTGGAACTGTCAATGGGAAATGGGATCAATGAAGTATTTAGGAGTTTACTTGGTCCGTGATCTGAAAAGGATGGCAGAATCCAATGTTTCAAACATATTAGAGAAAATCCAAAGAGATATTTTAAAGTGGGGTCGCTTAAAGCTGGGGCTGTGGGCAAAAGTTAATGCCATAAAAATGGTCCTTTTATCGAAAGTGCTTTACATTATCCAATCCATCCCCCTGAAATTCACAAAGAAGGTCATCCTTTGTATTTATAAGGTTTTTCAAGGGTTTCTTTGGGGGGAGGGTTACAGGCCTAAGATTCCGAAAGTACATCTTAACACTCTCTGTGAAGGAAGGGGGATTTGGGTACCCTAACCTAATGAATTATTGTACTAGGTTTGTTCTTAAAAAGTCAACGTTCTATCTTTCTGAAGTCAATAATTATGTCTCTTACTGGCAGGTTATTGAGAATGAGCAATTCTCTCCCTATTCTTTGGGTGATATGTACTCAGTGTCTAAGATGCCAAATTCTACGGTAAGACTACCTACTATGTGTAGAACCAGGGAGACGTTGCAACATTTTATGACAAATAGAGGGGAAAACATCTGGATACACTACGACGCATCTCTATGGCACAATGCAGGGCTGCAAATAGCAAATAAGACTTTGTGCTGGCAGAGTTGGATCAGAAAGGGTATATTTAAAATATGCAATGTATGGGAGAATGGTCACATGATCCCTTTTGATCGTCTAAGAGAATCCTTTGGGATTGGTGGTAGGGCACGTGTGCGTTATAGGGACTTCAAAACTCTTTTGTCAGAAAGGCAAGGAATGTTAAGTGATACCATGAGAGAAAGACCCTCGGTTTGTGAGATTATTCGCTCTCTCCCTTGTGCAGTGCCTACATACATGAAACTAATGCCGATGGAAAGCTCACATATTGAAGCGTGGGAAAGACTTTGTCAGGCTTGGATGGAGGATCTCGGCGTAGATATCCCTAGTGTGGAATGGGAGCACTTGCTTCGTATAGGGGTACAGTCAAACATGGATTTAGGGTTTAGGTATGTTAGACAAATAATTCTTTGCAGACTATTGGACCCCTTCTAGAATGGCCAGGTTAGGACTGTTGAATGCTGATGCCTGTTGGGGTTGTGGTCGTGAAGGGGGCACCTTAGTGCATATGCTATGGACATGCTCAAGGGTATCTGCCTTTTGGAAAGAAGTCCTACATAGACTAGACATTGTACTGGGGGAGTCTCTTCCACGTACTCCTTGTTCAACGATCTTGTTGGCGAGCAGAGAGATAGGGGATACGGCCAGAGGGAGAACTGGCGGGATTAATAAGGTTCTGGTAATGGCGGCTAAACAAATACTAAAAGTTTGTAAATCAAGAAAAAAGCTGACTGTAGAAGACTGGCTGTTTGCACCTTATCAAACTATGAGAAACTAATGTTAACTAAACAAGGAAGAGAGGGGTATTATTTTTGAATTTGAGGTTCTTTTAATGAACTATACATCTGAAGCTCATTAACCACATGAATTGTTTTCTGTATGCAGTAGTTGGTGGATTATTGTAATCATTATATGGTGTCGTTTGGTGTGTTAGTTGATGTTGTATTGTCCATTACAGTTAGATATCTAAAGTTTGGTTGTGAAATAGAGGTTTGTAGTAGTTTTCTAAGGTTTCACTTTTATGAATTTTTAGATTATAATGCTAGATTGCTTAACAGATGTAAGTATTTTGCAATCTGGGTGCAAACCCATGATATTATGGATATGTTGATGTTTCTGTTCTTTGTATGTTTTATTCTGAAATAATAAAGTGATAAAAAAATTTAAAATCATCCTTGATGAAAACACTACAGAAGGGTTTAGCACGTATCAGTGGAACCAATTGTCCTTTGATGTTTCTTAAAGTTGAAATGTCAGCAAATACAGACTGAAAGAATGCCACAGACTGCAGGGACTGGCTCACTTCGCATCACTCCGCTCCGCGGACTTCGAGGCTTCTTAAAGATCAATGCTGCCTTTAGGAAAATGCCAGCAAAGACAGACTGCAACAACACCACAGACTGCTCGGACTAGGAGGATATTAATTAAAGTAAATTTCTAACTGTGAAACATTTCAGTAGGTAATGCTGTAAGGCTGGAAGGGAAGCTTGGTACTTCCATCTTGGTAAACTTATCTCCTCCTTGTGGGTTTCCTACCACCTATTTGCTGGCGATACCCAGATCATTCATCTTTCTCACCTTTGCCCCTGATGTCTGCTCTTTAAGCTCTTACTGTCATTTGACCATCAACTACTGAATGGCACTTTGATGCATAAGCTGAACTTCTCCAAGACCAAAGTGTTACATGGCCCTACCGTCATGTCCATGCTCGTCTCTCAGTATCTTTCTCTGGTGTTCTCACACCATGTCCAATGACCTGCAGTCTTGGTGCCCAAACGCCATCAATGTATTATACCCACTGCAAGGACAACCTTTTTAATACAATGCGCCATTTTCTTCTTACTCTGTAACATTCACCTCTACTTATGAACTCAGTTGACTAGACTACTGATCCAATATTCTCACAGGTTTTTCAAAATCGCAACTTCACGATTGCACAACCTCCCTGATCCTTTCTGACCGCTGCTCACTTCCTGATGCCGACTGGCTCACCAAGAATCACTGACCCCCTTTCCGAATTCCTTTCATTTGTCTTCGAGTCAATCAATGGTCTAGCCCCTGTCACCGCCGGCTCCTCTGGCTACCTCTATCACCTGATGCTCCCTTCTTCCTCTCTTTTTTTATTTCCCAGTACTGATGCTGCCTCCCATATAAGCTTCCAGACCTCTTCAATGGAACTCCCCCTCCATGATATGAAAAACATCACCTCAGTATCTACCTTCAACTATGTCCTTAGCTCCATCTCTTCGCTAAAGGAGTATCTGTCAAAATCCCCGGACACCATCTTACTCCCATTGTACATATTGCATATTCCGCTTTGTGTTATACATTTTCCATTACATTGTCTATCATTTCCAACAATATATCCCATTATGTACATTGTTCTCATCTCACTCCTTTTATACTATTACTCCCCGGTTGTAGAGCACCTGGCCGTACGTTTGAAAAACCATGCCTTGCTTTAAATGTGAATAAATAAAGATGCATTGTGATGTAATGGAGAGAGGCTATTCCAATGATCTGAATTTGAGCTTTGAGTTGTCCAGCTTTTCTCAGATGAAGCAGTGCTACTTTCTAGATGTGATAAGTGGAGTCCTTGGGTTCCTGAATTGTACTGACTTTAAAACCATCACTTGAATATATCTTCACAGGTTGATTGTAGTGGTCAAAGTAATTAGATGAGACCAATGTTCCCTCTAATTATTATTCTCTGTGTGCGGAACCAGTTGGCTGTCCTGCACACATTATTGTCCTTGTGCGCAACTGACTAATGAGGTAAGCCACTTTCTGAGCATGCGTATTTTGTGAACTACCATCTCAGAAGAGAGTTTGGAAACGAGTTTCCTCTTCCCAACCACTGCAATTTTTTTACAAATCTGTGTAAAAGGTGCATTTTCCAAAAATAAAGGTTAAAAAAAATATGTTATATTTTATAAAGGGAACTCCTCAACCAATCCAAGACTTCAACATCTGCCAGAGTAACTTCCAAATGTACTTCTGTACAGAAACAAATGTGTGTTTTATGCCACTGGAAAAAAACAACAAGAGATATTTGTTTTGGTAATATACATAACGATCTGGCTGTCAATTCAGACAGAATACAACATTTGCAGATGGATTGATGGCAATTAAAAGCAATGGGGATCATTACGACCCAGGCGGTAAGGGATTACCGGTACCGGTAATGGTACCAGTACCGGTAATCCCGTACCCCCTTACTACGAGGTCCCTTTGCGGGTCCCGACCTTAACGGCTGGTTCGTACCAGCCGTTAAGGTAGAGACCCGCAAAGGACCTTGAAGGTGATTACGGTACCGCAATTTGCGGTACCGTAATTACCGCCTTCCCCATTCCCATTGAGCCCTATGGGGCAAAAATGGGAATGGGGAAGGGCCAATGGTAAATGGGGAATTACGCCCCGCCAACCTTGGAATGGGGTGGTGATTCCCCATTTCACCATGGCTGAATCAGTAAAATACCGGCGGCAACCATGGCGCAACTAGCGCCATTGGTTACCGCCTGGGTCGTAATGACCCCCAATGTGTCAAAAAACATGCCAATAGGAGTTCCAGTGCCACTTTAATGAAGTAATACAAGGGCCAGGAGAAACACTCTGCTAATAATTTGTGTAAGAATGATAATTGCAACAGAATAACTGCACCTCTGAATATGATGATCCAAAGTCCTGTGCCTCTGCTTACTATCCACATTACGTTGTCCTGTGAGTTGTGATAACACCAATCTTACAGCTAAGAGACATAAACACACTATCCATTTTAACCCCCACACTCCCCCCAAAAAGGAAAACGTGCCTGTCAGGTAAGAATGAGTGCAGTGCAACTGGTGTGGGACTACACACGACATATCTCATTGGTATTAGGTAACCCACCTTTTAATATAGGCCTGTACTACACAAGTTGGTAGTGTGACTAAGTGTCCAGGCTTATTTTAAGAGGGGTAATGTGAGCTGTAGAGCAGTGCAATGAAACCAGTAAATACAAGTATCCAATTAAACACTTACACACTTAGTTATATAATTTAAAACATTCTTTAAAAAGCATTAATTAGTTGTAACATTAATCCCAAATTAGGATTAAATTCAAACAGTGAACAATAAAGCAGGTGAATAAGTCATTCATATGTTACACATGTTCCAGCACCCAAAGGTGAGGTCATTATAACATGTATATAGTATCACCTTTGCAATATTGAGTTTCTAAGGAAGGAAAGATTAGGGTTAGATCAGAACAGACTGATAGGTTATAAGAACAGTTAGATTCTCCCAAAGGGATGCAGGCAGTCAATTATCCTAGCATTAAAGTGTTCAACATTTAAAACCTGTAAGGGAACAAGCACTGCCAAAGCCAATAGGTTCAGAAGGCGGTCGTTAGGGAGCAAGAACAGCCAAAGTCAATGGACAAAGTCAAAGTTCGGATGGACTTCTTAGCAATGTTTTCTTATATAGTCAGTGTTCAAAAGAGAAATCACAGCAAATCAAGAGGAGTCACCTTTGGAAAGCAGAAGCTGTAAGGCCAGTGCAGGTAAGTTGAGGTCAACTTAGTGTAGGGTTAAATCACACTCCCAAAGATAGGAAGAACCCCAAATGGCAAAAGGATAAAATATACCCCAAGCCCCACAGTACCTTGATATGATGTTTCTAGCCATGACAAGGCAAGGGAGGGGGACATAGACAAGTGATCTTACTAGGCCAAGTTACATTGAGATTGCGCAAATGCAGGGGATAGGGGAGGGGAAAGTGCAAGGGGAGGGCAGTGCTGTACACGGGATCAAATAACAACAAGTAGTGCAGCCAGCAGCTGGCAGTGCAAGGGTAAGTGCAGACACTTGGTGTCCAGTAAGTGCAGGTAAGCGGTCTGTAGAGTTGCAGATACGGTCCCAAGTGCAAGAGTTGCCAAGAGGCAGTGTGGGTGTGCAACTGGGCGGGAAGGGAACCTTGGCCTAAATTCAGAGGGTAGCCAGATGACCAGTGCAGTATCAGATAGGAGATCAGCAGGGGAGAGGAAGAGAGAAGGCAGAAGCAGGTAGGAAGGACTTGAGGTGCTTCCAGAACCCGGAGATGGTTCTGCCCAAGTTTCAGAGACGCAGGGAGGCTGTTCCAGATGGAGGCCCCAGCCGAAGAAAAAGATCTACTGCCAACTCATGGCTTGTGAATGAAGAAAGTGTTCCAGCTGGTTGCCTACACGATGCAGTTCAGTAGACCCTTGTTCCTGGTCCTTGGTCATGGTGACTAAAGGGAGGATGTCTGGCGAGCACCTGTGGCAGCACTCGAGAGAGAGACTCTGCAGAAATGGATTTCTGTAGATTCAGTGGCTCTTTGTGGTTTTATCACCTTTTTCTCAGCGCCAATGTTGAACGAAAAGCTCTGTTTAGGATTTACTTGATCCCTCGGTCCTGGACTCTGGTGAGGGGACTCTGGATGCAGATTTCTTGCTTCTGTAGGGTCCTCTGGATGCCCAAGAAGATCTGGCCGGATTTGGACTTCAGAAGACAATGCACCCACAAGTGGTCGAGGTACCCCGGGTATTGAACTTCTGCAGCGTAGGAAAGTCGCAGCAAGTCGGGGACTGTGCCAAAATAGTTTGCCTCAAGGCTAGTTTGTCCCACTAGCCCAAGGGAGGAAGTTGTCCTTTACGGGTCTTCCCTGTCGATTTGAAAACGGGGTCAGAACAGCTGCAGGGCTTCACTGGGTACTTAATGGTCCAGGAGGGTGCTGCTGGCGTCTTCTCTCGTCTTCTGCTTCGGATGTTGTCCTCCAGTGGTCGACTCTGCTCTTAGTCCCAAAAGCATTGCTTTTTATGCAATTTCCCATTCATTCAGGCCAAGAAAATGATATTGCAATGTTGCTCTCCACTTACAGGGTAACGGTAGCAATGCTAAAGTGGGAGGCTCTACATCACATTTGGCTACTCAAAATCCTTAGAGGGGAAATTAATATTTTATTTTTATAATGCTTTAACTTGCAAGAGGACCACTTCAAAGCACTTGCGTGTCATATGTACAAAGAAGACGAAGTGTGGGATAAGGTTACACATCCATGTAGTCTGATTACTTACAGCCAGTATCCTATATTTATGCTGGACTATCAAGATTAGTTCTTTATTTTAAGAGAAAGAAAATGTCAGGTAATTGCTGTGGTTTGTGCCTTATCAAATCTTTTTGCATAGATGAGAATTGTTTGTGTCCGCTGCTAAAATTCTTCTGAGCGGCACCCAGAAGGTAGCTGGCCAAGCGCACATGCGCACAGCTTAGAGGGAACATTGCATGAGACATCCAGGTAAGGATAGCCAATCCCAAAAAGCTGCCATTCTGTGAAAGTTTGTTTATAGGCCGGGGGTAGTTGATTATCAAATCTGTGTCCCTTGGAACAAATGCCTGATACCACCCATGTCTCGGTGTCCTCTTGAAAAGTGATCTCAAACTCAATCAATTTATGTCCTCACACTGTGTCCAATGACCTGCGGTCTCAGTTTCCTCTTCGAAAATTATCTCAAACTCTATCAATGTGTTGCCTCCACTGACCATTGTAGGGTTCAAACCACTAAGCATCAGGAATATTCACACCCTATTTTCTTGTCACGCTTCAACATTCACTTCAACCGATGTTCTCAGTTGACTAAACTACTTCCCCAGCCTTCTCCAGGGTATTCTCTCTCTACTCTTTTGCCCCCTTCTCAACTGCTCCCTTCTCAACTTCACAACTTGCACTCTGTATAACCTTCCCAATCCAATCCCATCTCTGACTCATGCCAACTCGCTCTCCATGAATGGCTAATACTTTTCAAATTCCGTCTAACCTTTAAATCAATTAATGGTCTAATCTCCTCTCCCCTGGTTTACCCGCATACCTCTATCACCTGCTCTTACCAGACATCCGGTGATGTTTGCGATCCCCAATAAACCCACTGACCCCACTCCCCTTGTCTCTATGTCATTCATCACAACACAGACCCTACAATATCCCCAGACAGCAGCCTAACCCTTATTCACCTCCTCTCATCCCATTGCACACATTGTATATTTAAGTATTTCTAGTTTGCAATTACAGTTTGCATTAACTCTTTCTCATTAACACCCTCGGGCCAGATTATCTAAGATTTTTACAAGTTTGAAAAAGTGAGCAAATGCTGTAATAGTATAGAATGGAGCAAACAGGTTTTGTCACAAACCGTATTATCTAAAAACATTTTCACTGTCCAAAATAAATCATAATATCATTTTTTGTGCTATGTTTGCTACATAGCATAACAATGAATGTTTGCTACATTCCTTTTCATGTTACTCAACACACATAGCTCATTAAACAGTCTGTTTCCCTTTCGCCCTTGTGAAAACATTTTTAGTTAATGAAAATTGGAGCTAAATCTATTTGCTCCATTCCCAATTATCTAAATAGTAAAATCGGTGCTAAATTAATTTGCTCCACTCTTTTGCACCAGTGCAAAGCTTTGATAATCTGGCCTCTTGTCTCAACGTTTGGGTTGGCTCAGCCATTTAGGATTGATGCTGGCACTGTTATGTGTTATTCGCTCATAATCTCTGTGCATGCCAAGCTCGGCCAGCGGACCAATGTCTTCTCTTCTGCGCCAGCCTTCCGCCTTTCACAGAGCATTCCCAGGCAGCTGTTGAAGTGACTCTCCGATCCTCCCCCAACCTCCTCGTCTCCTTCGAGCTGATGGCATTGCCCCATTCATGTGATGGCGTGTCACATGCCATTGCCTGCAATGCTAAGCCCATATGGTGTCCCATAGCGTGTCCATGTTGGCATGGCTGTGCTAAGTGGTGGGGACTATGCACTTGACTTCTAAATGACACCCATTATTGTTTATAAAGGTAGATCAAGCCCCCACAATTGCTAATAGCATTGGAAGCCATGCAGAGAGGCATTTCTGTACATTGGGTGCCTAAAGCTCTCCTTAACACCGTTGCTTGGCTCGGGACATGAAGTCAAGCTTTTCAGGGTCTTAGACCCCAGGAATGCCGCTTTGCGCAGGCTCTAAAGCTGAAGTGTTCCATAACATGTCCCACCCAATTTACCAATCACTGCCCAAGATAATGCCCACTACCACCAAGGGTGCAAGGCTCCCATGTGGACACAAATGCTTCTATGCCCTTGAACCAGACCACCTAGAAACAGACCTACACACAGTGCATGGATAATTCAGAACTGCACATATCAACTCAGCAGCAAAGCTATCTTGCATTTCCTCTCTCCCCGCTAACCTAACAGACCCCCCACTGTTCACACCCACCAAGCCACTTGGTGGCCTGTGTGCGGTATAACTTCCGGTTGTATAGCATAACATCATGTACATTGCTCTCATCGTGGTTTAATCCTTCATTAAAAGTTCTACCCCTTTGTGAAGCAACTGGGCATATGTTTGGAGGATTTGAAAGTGAGCTTTGAGTTGCCTGCATCTTCAAACGTTGCTCAGATTCAGTGGGAAACTTTCCAGGTGTGATTGGTATCATTCATTCCTTGAATATATCTTTACATGTTTATTGTCTCGGCTCATAAAATGTTCGGGGTGGCCAATCCCGTTGAGAGGTAAGGATAGCCATCCCCAAAATTCCACTGCTGCCACCCTGTGGGATTTTGCTGATAGGTTTGTGGTATTTGATTATCAACATTCTTGCTCCTAGACCTTGCTGTCAGTCTGTGTGGGTTTGCTGAAAGGGCAGGCATTGTAATGTATGTCTTGTTCTTGTTCTGTCCTGCTGGCAATTGATGCATGCTGGTAGAATGTTGATGAGGAGAATGTTGGGTGAGTGTTGTATCTGAATGTTTCATGTGTGTCAGTTGGGGGCCTGAGCTGGTGATATGAGGATGACCAGTGGGTGTATTGCGTGTCTACTCATCTGTAATTTAGCTGAGAGTAACTGGAACTATATAACCTGTAATTATGTACAATAAAGATACTTGAAACTACAGCAGAGGCTTCACAGCTGATCTGTGTTTGAACCATTGAGCTTTCTACCTTTTATTTACAACATTGGCTGTGAGTTGAAAACCAGGAGTACAAGGCAGAAGGAAATAACAGGAGGCACAGGAGCAACAACCTAACCAAGTAAGGAGAGCTGTGGGAGGGTAGGGGGGAGCAGCTACAATCGGTCACCGACCATTCCCCCATCTCTCTCATACATCCATGCTCAGCCAGCGCACAGACTTTAATGACATTGGGCCTCATTACGACCCAGGCGGTAATCTTCCGTCATTACCGCCATGGCGTAATGAGCGTTTACGCCGTGGGCCGATGGCGTAAAGAGCGCCACATTACGACCCATCGCGCACGAGCATTACGCCATGGCGGTAGTGCAATTAACGCCATGGCGGAAAAGGCCCCTACCGGCATCGTAAAGCGAGCAAGGTGCACTTCCGCCACCGTAAGTAGCGGCCACTGTAATTAGCGGCCACCGTAATTAGTGGCCACCGTAATTTGCGGTGGCCGTAAAAAGCAGGACCTGAAATAGCATCATCGCGCCGGAACGGGAAACAGCACGTCGGCCATCGTTAAAAACACAATCCATTGCCATCCTACCGAACAACACCAGATCCAACCCTGACACCTGTCCCAACCAATCACCCACCCATCCAACTACCCAAAAATGCCTAAAGCTGTTAAGAAGGCATGTGACCGCCAGCGCCAGGAAAGATTCAGCCGGGAGGAACTCTGCATGCTTGCGGAGACCCTGCAAGACAACGCAGCTGTCGTTTTCTCCCCTGAAATGACCAGGACAGCGATAGGGAAAAAGAAGGCCATCTGGGTCCTGGTGGCCGAGCGCGTCAGCGCGGTGGGGACCGGACCCCTCACCCCACAGCAGTGCAGGAAGCGCTGGGACGACCTCCGCATACGGGTCAGAGCGGTCATCTCTGCGAACCGCAACCTTGCAATGGGTACCGGTGGAGGGTCGGAATCCCCACTAAAACTCCAACTGTGGGAGGAGATTTGTGCAACCACGATTGGCATGGAAGCCATTGAAGGCGTCGGAGGGATGGAAAGGGGAGCTCCGACATCAGGCGATGAAGGTAGGTGCCTCAAACAAGACATGCCACAGTCACTGCAGTCCATTCATGTGTAGCACAAGGTTGCCCTAGAGTGTAAATGCAACACATTTCCACACTGCCCATAGCCACATGCGAGCACCACCCTGTATACACTGCTGGCACCCGCATACCTGCATCCACATTCCACACTAAAAGGAGACAACCTGCATGGCCCTGCCTGAAATCTACCTCATCTACTGACCAGAATAATGTCTATCATTGTCATTCCAAAGTCCGCAGACCCATCAATAACGCTCTCCCTCCTTTGCTCCACCACAGGCACAGATTCACACCCCTAGGACCAGGACACCCCTGCGACGAAGAGAGCCAAGAAGGCCAATTATACCGTACCCGCACCCTCGACCTCAGCTGCAGTGAGGCAGACCCCACAACAAGCAGGACCCACTGCAAGCATACCGGACGTCCCACCGGCAAGCACCCCTGTAGTCGGCAGGCCAGCAGCAGCTGCTCCACCTCTACCAAAATTGGCTGCCACAGAAGGCACCGGGTCAGCGGCCAGCAGCAACATGGGTGAGACAGCTGCAATAGCTGCATGTTCAGACTCAGACATTGAGGAGCACGAAGTCAGAAGCCCCACTGACCTACTACATTCCCCCTGTTTGTCAGACGCCAGCCCCCATGAGGATCACACACAGGGGAACACAGAGGTAGAGGAGTGGCCTTCTACCCCATGCCCATTCCTCAGTCCACAGGAGGGGAGCAGCCCCTCCACCACACCACCAGCACTGGCCATGGGCCAGCAGGGGCAGCAGTCCCTCGAGGACATCACAGAACGGCAGCAACAACTGTCCACGATGCTGGCTGAGCATGCCACGGAATGTGTGGGGGCTAGGGCAACCATTGAAAAGGCCACGGAGACCCTAAGGGCCGAAGTTGCGCAGAGCACTGCCACCCTGAGGGATGCCATGCAGGCCATGTCCAGGGACATCTGTGCTGAACTTGCCGGCTTGCGTCGTGCGCTCACTGAGCTCACCCACACCCTACAGGACGTGCATGCAGGGGGGCAGGCAGGGACATCCTCCACTGCCAGTTCTGCACAGTGCAGCCCCGTCCGACGTTCCGGACGTAACCTGCGCTCCACAGCCAGGGGTGCCCCGGGGGCCAGGAGAGGGGGCTTGTAACAGCCTGTGCCCACTGTCACAGGCATCTGTTGACACCTACAAGGGGTGTGTTGGGGTGTGCAGGGGGGAGGGCGAAGGGGGTGTGTTGGGGTGTGCAGGGGGGAGGGGGGAGGGGGTGTGTTGGGGTGTGCAGGAGGGAGGGGGGAGGGGGTGTGTCACGACGTTTCATAGTTTAAATATACTTTTTTCTTTCCCAAAATGAAATGTGTGGACATTTTCATTGCGTATGTGTGCTTTATTGGTGTACAGTCCACAGTGTGCATGTCCCAGAGACACACAGTGCCCCAAGTGCAGTCTCCATGTGATTCACACCAGCCGTGTGTGCTAGAAGCAGTGGTCGATGATACTTAGGCGCATTGCACGCCCCTCCTGTGCGTCGCCTCCTCCATGGGTTGCCGCCCCATCTGCACCCTCCTCATCCTCATCGTCAGGTGGTTGCAGTTCTGCGTCAGGGGGCAGGGGCACATTCCGTCTGACGCACATATTGTGTAGCATGACACATGCCATGACGATCTTTGCCATCTTCTCATGGTGGTACAGGAGTGCCCCACCAGACCTGCTGAGGCTCCGGAACCGTGCCTTCAATAGGCCGAATGTCTGCTCTATGACCACACGAGTACGTGTATGTGCACGGTTGAAGTCCTCCTCGTGCTGGTTCTGCGGGTTACGGACTGGTGTAAGGAGCCACCTCTTCAGGGGATAGCCTGCATCACCTGTATGTAGGCGAGAATGTATGTGTCAGTCATGTCGTCTGATCAAGAACATGATGTGCCAACATGGCTTGCATCCAACTGTTACTTTGGCTCACTTCTACATGCACTAATTGATTCACACAATGCAACCAGTATATGCTCATGGCTCCCATGGCCTGTTTTGCATGCCATCACCCAATGTATGCAGAGGGGTTGAGTGCATTGTGAGTGCCCATCCTCTGTCTCCGTTCTCTGTGTTACTCACAGCCAGGTGGAGTATGCATCATCCCCCCCCCCTTTCAGCCAGGTGGAGTATGCATCATTCCCCCCCCCCCCTTTCAGCCAGGTGGAGTATGCATCATTCCCCCCCCTATCAGCCAGGTGGAGTATGCATCATCCCCCCCCTTTCAGCCAGGTGGAGTATGCATCATTCCCCCCCCCCCTATCAGCCAGGTGCAGTATGCATCATCCCCCCCCCTTTCAGCCAGGTGGAGTATGCATCATTCCCCCCCCCCCTATCAGCCAGGTGGAGTATGCATCATCCCCCCCTTTCAGCCAGGTGGAGTATGCATCGGTACGTCATTCACCTGCCCACTTCCATGACATTGGACTCACCGAGTAGCCAGGATCTTGGGCCTGCATGTCGCTCCATGTAGCGTGGTATTGTGGAGTTCCTCAGGACAATAGAATCATGGGTTGATCCGGGGAATCGGGCACAACAATGTGTGATGATCTTGTTGGAGTCACAGACCATTTGCACGTTGATTGAGTGGAACTGTTTCCGGTTGCGGTACGGTACCTCCATGGCACGTGGAACCACCAATTCCACATGGGTGCAGTCGATGGCACCAATGCAACCGGGTATGCCGGCTAGTGCATGGAAACCCACTTTGGTGTTTGCAATGTCCTGGGCAGTCCGTGGTAATGAGATGTGGTCGTCTCTGTGCTTGAGGAGGGCATCGAGCACTTGGATGAGTGTTCGTGAGAATAATGGTTGTGAAATGCCATGCAAGTGCCCCACTGTGTGCTGGTAGGTGCCTGTGGCCAGGAAGTGGAGTACAGACACTACCTTCAGTAGGGGGGGGGATGGCGGTTGGAGTTTCTATCATGCTGACGATGTCGTTGTGTATCATGTCTACGATGGCGGCGATGGTGTCCCGGTCCAAACGGTACAGGGTGTGGATCTGCTCAGCAGTGAGGTTGAATGGATTGGCTCTGATGCGTGGGATTGGGGGCTGCCTGCGTGGTGGCACTGGCTGTGCTGGTGGGGCTTGCTGGGCCTGCCTTGCCCTCCTTCTCCTCCTGCGTCTCCTCTGTGCTGCCTGTTGTTGTTGTTGCTGTTGTAGCACATGCATTGCTATCAGGTCCTCCAGCCCCAACATTGCTAGTCGTATTGGTAACATTGTGGAGTGTGACTGGGTGTGGGAAGGGGTGGGGTGTGCTCTTTATGTACTTCCTGAGTCTGTATTGCCTTCACCTGTGCTGTTTCTGTGCACCTGTGGCAGCTGCATTCACTTTACATGGCCCTTTACGGTTGGTTCGCGATGGCGTAATTAGCACCATGGCGGTAAGGTACTTAACGGGCTGGGTGATGGCGTTAGGTGCATGTCCGCTTGGGTCGGCATTTGCGTACCTTTCCGCCATGGCGCTAAGTACGGTGTGGCCAGTCGCGTGCGCGCACCCTTAGCGCAGTTAACGGTCACGGGTCATGATCGGACCTGGCGGAAAACGATGGCGGTAACCATTTACCGCCATCGTTTTTCACTTAGCGCCAGGGTCGTAATGAGGCCCATTGTGGGCTTTTTTGGTGATAGGCCCCAACTGCCAGTGGACACCCAGAATTTGGCCACCAAGAGATTGGGCATCTGGACCATAGACATTTAACCCACCTGGCACGAGCAGTGGCACCCCATGGATGCCGTGGAGAATTTAGGGATCCGGCGGGAAGGCGTCAAAATATGCCTGTTACAGCGTTTATGTTCCTGTCACATCGGACTTTCTAATGCAGATTTGCTATTTTTCATTGCGGGCAGCGTTTGCCTTACCTCTACTTATCGATGTTGCTGTGCTGAGTTCTGATCTAGGAGGGAGCGTTGTGAGTGCAACGCTAGAGTGATAATGAGGGCCGCAGCTGGTGGCATGCGTGCACAGCTCAGAGTGTTGCAGGAGTACCATGTAGGGGCAGTTCAGCACCCTTAGGAACTGCTGGTGGTCTCTCGAGCGGCATCAGCGCGTTCACGGAGCTCTTCCCTCTTGGATGCCTGCTCCATAATGATGGCGTCAGCAGAGAGAGCAACACAAACACATCATTCAGTTGGCAGGAACATCTGTGCATTAGAGGAAAGGAACTAGAACATGCCTACGTTACGCCGAGGAAGGCGTTTTATTTTTATTTGATATTCTTCATTTATTTCATATTTATAGGGATAAAGAAGCATGGTGGATTCTGGCAACAGAGGACTATTCAGCGGGCTCTAGGCAGAGGAAACTTGCAAATGAACAGGTCAAGTTATTTTTGGTAACCAGGAAAAACAAAAAAAACTTCAAGGAGCCTTCTAGGATTTCATGGATATTTTCGGAAGCAAATATTTTCCTAATGTGATGGGGATGGTTTGTGTGGTATTGACATCAATGTATCAAGATGTTTATGTTGCTGCATTGCTTTTGTAGGTGCTCATCTTAACTGTATGTTGGTCCTGATCACAGCAGAATAAACATACTGGGAGGCTGTTTTTCATGCTCCTTTGATTGAAATGGACAAATATTGCAGCCTGCAGGATTTTGAAATGTTTATTTCTGTAGAATTTCAAGGATATTCATTTTTGTGTGCTTTTGGGGATGTGTTGCACTTAGGGAAGTACAATGGAATGTGCATTTATATAGAACTGCTCTAAAAGAATTTAGTGAAGAAAGAATGTACAATGTCAACCCATGGTATGATACATTAAGGATATGCTCATAGTGGGTTAGGGTCATTTAAAATATTTGTTAGAACTGTTACATTGCATGTCATGATTTCATTCATTATTTTTATCTTGCAGCCCTACATCTGCCATGAGGGTGTGTGAAACTAGCAAGTCTGTGATAGTGGTTTTGATCTGAAATTCTGTTCACTTGTAGTGCTCAAGCCGTTGTGATGTCAAAGTTGCATTTAGTGTTGTGGCCTACTTTTCACTATGAACGTGTGTCATATTATACTTAGTTCTCTCATGGTTTTGATGTGTGCTAGGTCTGCTCGAGGAGATACAGGGGGAAAAGAATGTTGTTGTATTTGCATTTAGGATTATGTGTTCCCTTTTAAGAAGGTATACGCCTGTGTTAGAGGTTATCAGGTGCTCTAGTATGTAGGAAATGGGATAAGGGTGCATCCTGCTCCTAGCATAAGGATTTCCTTTTTTAAACTGTACTGCCGTTTCAAAGCAAAATGTGAGCAATCGCAGTAGAATAGAAGAAATGCTGACTGCCCTGGAGTTGATTGGGCAAGTTAAAAGGTGTTGTTGTTCTGCCCTTTCATAAGGAATTTAATGGGACATTTTAAGTAATGTTTTGGACTGCCCCTTCAAAGGAGTTTAAGTGGGCAATTAAAAAGGACATTGATTTTGATGCATCTTAGATATGTATATATCTTGGTCAACTGTATCCTAGTTTCTGTTTGCAGATCTGCTGTTAAATCTTTAATAGTTAGCATGTTTTAAATTTACAGTTGTGTTATATGGTGTTACCACGAGCCCCCCAATGTTGAATTTGTCTTGTTTTGGTGCCTGTTGTGAGTGGTGTAGGTGTAGTGGTATATAGGTGGTTGTGCAGTGGTATATATGCTCTTTTTCACTCGCAATGGTTGTGGTGCAGTGAGATTTAAGTGCACAGTGAAGTGATGTGATGATCGAGTGTGGTTGGTTGCTTTCTGCGATTTACATTCTGGATGGGATTTGCTGGCTTGGGAGTTGAGTGCACGGTTTGAGTGTCTGTGTGTGAGGGTGGAAGCAGGCGGATTACGCACCCCTTCCTGTGTTGCTACTCTCGGATATGGATAGCACTACCCTCCCTGTGTGTTGGTGTGTGGACGTTGGCGGTTTGGTCGGTCTGCCCAGGTGCTGCACCCACGAGTAGAGAGGCATCCTGGTCCGGTGGTTGAGCAATCTGTGGTTCCCTCCCTTGTCATGTCTTACCCAACTTTCAGTGTGTAGTTGGTGTACCGAATGTTTCCTTTTGCAGATGGTTTGTTTACAGGGTGTGGCAGGCCCTGTATCCGGGGATGGCAGTCCCAGATGGAAGGTGTTTGGATGTGATGGAGCAAGGCTGTGAATTCGCACCTGAGTGTGTTGTGGAGTGATTGAAGTGTGCATGTTGCTTCTCGTGGTGTATGACTTTGTGTGCGAAGGGGGTGGTTGTAATGTATGTCTCGTTTTTGTTCTGTCCTGATGGCCATGGATGCATGCTGGTAGAATGTTGGTGAGGTTTATGAATGGTAGCTCAGGAGAATGTTGGTTGAGTGTTGTATCTGAATGTTCCATGTGTGTCAGTTGGGGGCCTGAACTGGTGATGTGAAGATGGCCGGTGGGTGTACTGCGTGTCTCCTTACCTGTAATATAGCTGAGAGCAGCTTGAACTATATAACCTGTACATATGTACAATTAAGATACCCGGAACTATAGCAGATGCCCCACAGCTGGTCTCTGTGTGAACCATTTAGATTTCTACCTTCTATTTACAACAGCAGGGGTGCATGAGAGAGGAATCCTTTTTTTTGTATCTCTGATTATGCCACAAGGTGTGGGTTTTGTGAAGGTTTAATTTACAACCCCTCTATCTCTGCCCCCCTCTCCCACTGCTCCATCTTTGGATGGGTTTCATGGTCGCAGTCATTCACTGATCTTCTGCAGATCCATGGGATAAAAACACACGAAAGTCTTTGCACTGCATGCATTCCACAAGCAGCATTTTCAAAAAGATCCTCTAGGAAGGTAATGGGGAAGGGGTATACTTCAGGATGTAACATTTTATGTATTCATTTATTTATTTATTTATTGGATATTCATACGGTGCCTATACAACTGAACAGTGTTTCAAGGCACCACAACTCTATAACATAGAGTGGAAGCTCAGTTCTTGGTTAGGATAACTGTCCAGAATGATCCTATCCTATTGACGGTCATGGGTTCTTCAAGACCTAGCTGCGTTTTCTCACTATTGCTCTGAATCATGTTCAGTATGGCCTCCCTTTGTACTGGCATGGGTCTTGGCCAACGTGCCACCATTTTACCCCAACGTGTGTGTTGCCACACAACCCCTTATTATTATACTAATATTAATATCATTAATATATATATTGGAGTAAACTAACTTTTGTTTACTTCTTGCTTGGTGCATTACAGAGCGAATAGCACCAGGGTGATGAGAGTAGCCTGTGAGCAGGCTTCAGGAGGATATTTCGACTAGACTAGATCTAAGATTGGTCTTGGACATACTCTGTAATCATATAGATCTGGGATAACGTACTCTTCCTTTTATGCTTTACTAGGGATCACGTACCCGATCAACAAACACTAGAGGAGGCGGCGAATCTGTAGGCTGAGTTACAACCTAATGTCGAAACTAGGGATGTACTGATAACACAGGAAGAACCACATGAAGAACAATCTAAGGAGCCACAAGTCCATGTGGTGACTTCAAGCGGCGACCAACTGGAAGAGGAGGAAGCAGTCTCTGGCAGCTTCCTGACCTCCAAGTATGTTGGATCTGTTGTGGAATGTCAGCCGACCGCTGACGCAGCAGAAATACGTTAACGAGTGTAGTGGTGATCGACCACTCGAGAGTGATGAAACCCCATCTTCTGGTAGGTCAGATGAGCAAGGGCAGGGTGAGGCATATCCAAAAGAGCAATTTCATGCTAGCACAAAGGGAACCCTTGACAATCAAACCAGGGCTGATATTAATGAAAAAGTAGAAAACTATAGCAAAGTTCGTCCATTGTTTGAGGATATCATCATCTCAAACCTCAATGGACGCTCAGTTGGAGTCCAAACCGAGGACATGGAAAAGTCACCACCACAAGTGGAGCAGAGGCTGTAGGAGGCACCCCGGGAATGCCACAGCTCTGAGGTAGGTTTGCTGTCACAAACTCTAAACACAGACACAGTTCCAATGTATCCCTGCTCATTGTTGTATATATAATCCATCCACTGTCTATCACACCACAGCATTAAGAACATCTGTGCAAGACACTGTAAAGCAATATCTGTTGTAGTGTCTAATAGACTTAGGGCCTGATTCACAGAGTGTTTTACTATGTGATTGCACCATTATAAAACCCTTCTGTGAATCAGGCTTTATGTTTTGTTAACAAAACACTGATCATTAGGAGATGCAGGGTTAATAATTTGAACCAGGGATCACTGTAATTAAACTAGCTTAAACTGCCTCTTTCGACACCTTTAAAGGAGTTACACATAGTTGTGCCTTAGCCGCGGCAATATTCAGCCTCTTTATATCTGATATAGGTGAATCAATAGACGAGGTAAAGTTCTTTCCGCCAAAAGTCGCCAACACACATCTAAGTTGGCTTCTTTATGCAGACAACTTGATCGTTATGGATGTAATGCCTATCGGGTTGCAAAGAAAACTAAATGCTGTTCAACGATACGTTACATCCAACAATCTATCGATCAACACTAAAAAATTTGAAATACTGGTCTTGCGAAACTTGAATGGCGGCAGTGTGTCTAACATAAAAAACATAAAATGGTCTCTAGGACAAGAAACGTTCAGATTTCTCAGAATGTTAAATATCTTGGGATGAGAATAAGCTCAACCTTAAACGACGGGCCCAGGCTTTATGAAACAAAAAGGAAATGTAAACAACTAGCCAGCCAGGCACTGATCATCCATAAGAAATGTGGAAAATTTTCACTACGACCCATCTTGTCCTTTTATCAACAAAAGGTTATTCCGGTCGTGACATACGGTGCAGAAAATGCCCTTGGTTGTCCTCATGAGACCTGGGCCTCCTTAGAAAACTGCTTTTGGTCCAAAATACTAGCTCTTCCCAGGGGTGTGAAGATGTCCTGCATAATATATAAGCTAGCACTGATATCGATGCACGCCAGGATATGCTGGAGTCTGTTGAACTTATATCGTAAGACCTGTACACGCGTGCAGATTCCACAATTTGACATCTTTTACAATGTCTCTCCCGCCAACTCCAAAAGTGTGTCTATGTGGACAAACAGGTGCGAAGCAATACTAAAGATGCGACCCAGGTTGCCTCCCATGATGCATCTGCCGGTTTCTCTTCAGAGAAGTGGAAGCTTTTCCAGGAATGGCTGAAGGAACTCTATGAGAATGTGCTGAAGGAAATTGTTCAGGCCCTGGTGTCACTAGGGATGCTGCAACTGCTGGAGAAGGTGCCAGTTCCCCAGATCGGCCAGGAGACAAGCCTCGCCCACAAACCCGGAAACGTTGACAAATAGGCACTGCCGCGCGCACCAGCGCACGTGCACCGAGAAGTGCCCAGAAGTGCCTGTTTCGCCTGGGGAGAGCCTGCTGTGCCTGCCGTGCTTGTGATCACTGTGTTTCTGTGGATTTTCAAGTGGACTTTCATGGACTGATTTAAGCTTTTTTCAGTTGCTAAGGAGACAAGCCCCGCCCACAAACCCGGAAACATTGACAAATAGGCACTGCCGCGTGCACCAGCGCGCGCGCATCGAGTAGTGCCCGGAAGTGCCTGTTTCGCCTGGGGAGAGCCTGCTGTGCCTGCCGTGCTTGTGATCACCGTGTTTCTGTGGATTTTCAAATGGACTTTCATGGACTGATTTAAGCTTTTTTCTGTTGCTAAGGAGACAAGCCCCGCCCACAAACCTGGAAATATTGACAAATAGGCACTGCCACGCGCACCAGAGCCCGCGCACCGAGAAGTGCCCGGAAGTTCCTGTTTCGCCTGTTTGTCCTGGGGGCCGGGGCTCGGGGCCACAAAATGCTGTTCGTGTAAATACGAGCATCAAGTGAGAGAGGTGAGAGAGGTTGTAATTGGTCCTCGTCATAGAGGTAGAACGAGAGGTATCGCAATTGAAATATCATTTTGTATCTCGGACTCTGTCGAAGAGCTTGTTCACTTTGCCGCATAGTAGCAGGCGGCAAAAAAAAAAAAAGTCCTGTGTCCTCTCTGGTGAGAGGGTATTCCTGTACGGGGAGGATGGTGGGAACCCTAAGGAGTGGCACAATACCAACACAGTGTGGGGCCCATAAAAAAGTGGAGAAGCAAAACACAAGAGGCAAATTGACGAGGCAAAATACAATCATTGCAAGTGGGTCTTTTGTATTTACACAGACAATAAATCCCTTAGTGATAAGTCCCCTCCCCACTAAAATGAATGATGAAGATACCAGGGGTGCCCTGGGGGTGGTTCAGATGGACAAATGGGAACTGGTATAGATTTTCCGCCGCTAACAAATGTAGTTAGTGATCGGATAATGGCACAAATGGAATCATTCAAGAAGACAGACCTCCTTGAACAGACAGCGCAGAAAAGTTTCTTAAGCATGCAAGAAATACCGGTAAGACTGTCGGTACTAAATATGGATGATTCCCTGCCCTCCACACTTCAGCCGGACAGGTCTCTCATGGCCCCAGCAGTAAGTGCGGAGTTAGACAGAAGGGTCAGGATGTCTACTGGCCCTTCCACTCCTGCGAGGGCTAGGGGAGGTGAACTTGAAAATGTACACCTACACAGACCCACTTTTGGAATAATGGACGAGTACGAGATCTTAAAAAAAACATGACCATAATGAGAACAAAATGGGTGAAACAATGGCCATTTTTGTAGGTGGGGAAATGGGCGATGGCAAGTCAACTCCAAACAAATGCTCTAGCCCGACCAACTCTGTTCCCCCTAGGAGTCATGAGACTGAGGAACTGATGTATACCCAGCCCAGCAAGGAACTAGAAGGTGGTGAAATCATGTCAGAAATTGAGTCTTTTCCGTTCCTAACCAGGATACTCAACCTCCTGGATAAGGGGCACGAAAGGACTCATGGCGAGATACAGGAGTTAAGATACATAATGGTAGAGTGGACAGAAAAAAATAGTAGGCTGGAGGGATTTGTACATGCCTTAAATATGAGTAAAAAAGAAAAGTCTACAGACCCCCCTAAGAGTAATAAGATAATGCTTGATAAAGGCTCCCAAACAGAAAAAGAAACTTGGCGAGAATGAATGTAATGGGAAAATAATTTGGGAAGATGCTAATGAATTGAAAAGAATGATACTAATTAACCAAGATAAAATTAAAAATGTGGAGCAACAAGGCGAGAGGCTGCGGGGGAAAACAGAAATTAATACAGCAATGACCACAGAGCAGAAAGCAGGAAAAATGCTGGATAGCACATCAGCACTACTGAAGGTGATGGAGGATGAGAATGCCCAAATGCAAGTACAAAATCAGGAAAATGGAGGTGATCAGAAGCAGGAAGAAGAGACACCGTATGTGTATGTCGTTTCACGCAGAGAAAAGAAAATGAGAGCTAGGACCCTGAAGAGAAGAGCCAAGAGTGAGAAGGGGAGTACTGCAATGGAGTCTAAAAAATCAAAAAATCAACCTTCTCCTAAAATGAAAAATACCTCCTCTAACATTAAAGATATATGTAGCCTATCAGTAGAGGGAGGCCAACTAGACTTCACCCAGTTAAATGAAGAAAGCAAAATAGCTTTGGAGGTGAAGGAAATACGGGATAAACAAGATTCTTTCAGAAAGAATGAAATGGACCCAATCGGAGAATAACAGTAAGGAAATGGAGAAGCCACGAATACACTATCAGAAACTATGAATCATAAGGGGCAAATGAGCAAAGCTAATTCCAAAAATAAAGGGTCCAAGGCAAATAAAAAAAATGATAATAAAAAAATACAAAAGAAACAGAACGGAAGTAAAGTCGAAAATATTAAGGAAGAAAGGAGAATTCAGCAATTTATTGGTGTAAAAAATAAGCAGAAGTCTATGGCAGACAGAGTCCCCGATAAGGTGGAAAAAGCAGAAGTCAAAATACCCAGTAAGGCAGTAGATAGTCAAAAACAGTCTGAGGTACGAAATCAGTGGGAGAGCATGGTAGTGAGGATACAAATAGTAGTGAGCTGCAAATGACACCTACTGAAGATATTAAAAAATTGGTACAAGAGGCTCTTATCAAAATTCTGCAGAACCCCTCTACATTGGGATCTAGTCCGTCATATGGACCATCGTCATTTGCTCATAAAGGTTTTGAGGGACAACAGCAGAGATTTGTTTCGCAAGGAGTTGTGGAAGAAAATAAAAATCAGGAGGAGCACAGGGCCCAAATGAATGAAGCTGGTCCTGATACATGAGAGATCGTACAGAAACAAGGGACGGTTCCGATAAACACACAGGAAGGTGGGAGGGACCGGGGAGCAGAATGTAAGGACGGGGGCCAATAGTAAATAAATCTAGAAATGAGCCCAAGGATTTTGAAGACCGGATTAGGAAGATAGCCGAAATATGGAACATAAAGCAGGGCCATGAACAAGGCAGGGAGTACAACTGTGATAAGGAAGGGAAAAGGGACAACGAGAGAGGGAAGAATAGGGAGGAGGAAACTAGTAGAAACTGAATGATAGAGGAGCAAGAGCAAACTCTATATAGTGCTTGGCCAGAAGTTCAAAGAGAATGGAGAGAGCCGAAATTCGTGGATGACCCTAGTGTCATATTAAATTTCATGCTCACAATAGGAGGTCCCTCCTCATTACACAGAGGACGGATACTCTCCCTGCTCAATGAGATACCCCAGCTCTCCCTAATTACATCAAGTGATATTAAGCTCATTGATTACATACACCCTACACAATACGATTGTGTTAGGATTGTGTTCTACTCAAGAGCCACATATGAACTGGCACTTACGGAAGGAGTGGCACTTCAATGATTTGGGTACGACATAGTAGACTTCAGTCAGGCCTCGGGGAAAAAACAGGGAAGAGAGATGGGAGGATATCCCAGTGAGACGCAAGGGAGGAAAAATAGAGAAGAAGAAAGAAGCTCGACAGTAGAGACTCATTTAAATGAGATGGTTGAGTTAAGGCGGCTTGCACTGACTCTGCAAGAATCAATCTCCAAAATTCAAGGAATGAAAGATTTGACCTAGATTATGGCAAAACTCAGCTTCCTATCATGGAATTCTAGGGGATCGCGAGCCTTGCTATACTCTTATGATACATGTTTGGTTCTCTTTACCTATTCTGTCCTATGTATACAAGAAACGTGGGCGGTTACCCCAATAGTATTAGATGGTTTTACTGTATTTCAGGAACTAGCACAGAAAAAGCTAAAGGGGAGACCTTCAGGGGGTCTCTTAATTGCTTTGAAGAACAATATTGACTTTAAAACCTTAAAATGTTTTAATATAAGTAAAGGATGTATAGCCACCCTTGTTAAAATACGTTGCAGGAAGCATCCCATACTCCTCTTAATTTTAAATATATACTGGCAACCTGAAGGTGATCTAAAGGCATTTATCGATGCCATAGACACTGTCATACAAGAATGTCAGGATATGAATGAGGAATTACACATAATCATGTGTGGGGATTATAATTCTGAAATATGCTTGGACGAAGGTAGAAATGAGTACACGTCTGGTCGTAAAATTGGTGAAAGAATTGACTCGCGGAAATGTCAACAGGGGGACATATGAACCGTCTTCCTGGGAGGTTGGGGCCTGCAAGGAGTAAATGACTTAATGGAAGACTCAATGGACAAAACAATATGGTCTAATGGTAAATGGGCATCCACTATAGATTATATCTTTGTTAGTACCAACATTTTTAATCTTGCCCAGGAATTTGCTTTGATTGGTACAAAGGAGATTGATCATAAAATGTTAATAATGACATTGGGGGTAGACACGCATGAGGGGGTGATAAATGCTATAACATAAGAGTGGAAACGAATACCAATTTGAACAGAATCTCCTGCCATAAAACGAACATCGAGAAAGTAAATGTACTATTCCAGGCAGATTTTGTACATAATATGTATGCTCAAAAAAAAAAAGGTACTCTCACGACTCCTTTGGATATTACATCGAATCTGTAGTCAGAGATAAAGCGGGAATCAAATATAAGGTAAAAAGTACGGGAGGGCACAAGCACGCATACTCTGTCGAAATGAGAACACTTAAGCAGGGAAGAAATCGTGAAGTCTCTGGTTTTCGTAGGCATTGTGCAAGCCCTCCTACAATGGAGGAAGTCCAGGAACTTCACGAAATAAAAAATAAATGGAAATCGAAGTTAAGGTGTATGCGCGCAAAGCTCCTTCAGGGAGATGCAGATGCTATGCTAAGAGCGTTGTACAATGTAAATACCCACAGATTCTGGCCACTGGTTAACAATGGAGGGTAAGCCCAAACAAAAGTTCTGACAACTTGTGTTAATGCAGAGAAGTGGGAAGGACACTTTAGTAGCCTGTATCCTCCACCAACTGTGGTATGGGTCCCGTTACCAGAGTCTGAAGATGCCACATGGAATATTCCCTTTTGTCTTAAAGATATTGAATATATTATTGTGAAAAGCTCTCCATCCAGGGCCCCCGGGCCAAACTTGCTCTGCAACAGGGTTATGAAAGAGAAAGCTAACTTATGGGCCAAAATGCTATTTTTCTTTTTTAAAGACATCATAAAGAAACATCTAATTCCAAATAGCTGGAGAATGGGCCTCATTACACAGATGGCGGTATTAGCACATGGACCAAGGTGCTGTTAGCACCTTGGTCCATGCCGGTAAAATACCGGCACCGCCTTGGTGGAAGGGGGAATTACCGCCCCATTCCAAGGTTGGTGGGGCGGTAATTCCCCCTTCCACCACTGCCCTTCCCCATTCCCATTTTTGCCCCATAGGGCATAATGGGAATGGGGAAGGTGCTAATTACGGCACCGCAATTTTGCGGTGCCGTAATTAGCACCAAGGTCCCTTAGCGGGTTGGTTTTTAACGCCTGCAAAAAGCAGGCGTTAAAGCACCAACCCGCTAAGGGACCTCGTAGTAAGGCGGTAATGGTTAACGGTCACCGTTACCATTAACGGTGACCATTAACCATTACCGCCCTCCGTGTAATGAGGCCCAATGTCTTACGTAGTCCCAATTTACAAGAAAGGGGACAGGGCTTTACCAACTAGCTATAGGCCAATAGCACTTTTGGATGTTGATTCCAAAATATGTGCAAGCTTAATTTTAGAGCGTATTCGGAACTGGATGGATCTGTGTAATATTCTGTCGCCCTTTCAGTTTGGCTTTAGAAGGAAGGTAGGTACTGCTGCAGGAGGTCTTTTAATAAATATTATGCAAAGAGCGGCATGGACCCCTGGAAATCTCCCTATCTACTTGCCGTCAATTGACTTAACATCTGCTTTCGATTTAGTCGATATATCAATATTGTGGACAAAATTAACACACCTTGGGATGCCTGATTCTCTATTGTCAATTGTTTGCAACATGCACCAGGACTCTAGAATTAAGATCCGACTTAGTATGGAAGGAAATTTGTCCCAAGAAATAAGGGTTAAAAATGGACTTAGGCAGGGCTGCATATATGCTCTAACTTTATTCAATTTACACTTCTCCGATATAGGAGAGAGTTTTAAAAAATTGGTTCGTAATTCACCTAAATTGGAGGGAACCAAGATCCAGTGGACTGCCTATGCAGATGACGTGACTCTCTATGATCACACCCCCATAGGCCTCCAACGACTCTTAACTGCTTTTAAAGAATACATTATCAAAAATGCACTAAAATTAATTATTCAAAAACAACGATTGTTTGTCAAATAAGAAAAAAACCAAAAAATAAACACTCTATTTCTAAATCATGAAAAATTACTGACAAGGAATGTAATAAGATATCTAGGCTACCCAGTTTTTGGAAACAAGAACAAGGCAAACTTTAGGGCTTTATTGGAATCGAAAATCACTCCTATGGTTTCTCAACTACGTAAAGTTGATGGAAAATATGGTAAATTCTCTTTATTGCCCTGTATTCGCCTGTATAAAAACAGAATAGTGCCTCAACTGTGCCATGGATTAGAACTTGCACCGTTATGGTGCCGGATGGAAGTAACTGCATTTGAATCCAAAATCATAAAAACGATGGTACATTGCTTGCCAAAATGCGTGCCTTTGGTAGCATTAAGATATGAGCTTGGCTTGCATTCGATTAGAAGTACCATAGAATGGCGCAGAATGGCCCTATTCAGGAAGCTGTTCATTAGCAAAGATACTACTCTATATGATATAATGGGCAGAGGCATTAGGAGTGGCGCTCCTACATCAAAGTACCTCAGGGATATGTTGGAAGAAGCAAATGAAATTCTGGACAAACTAGGGATCCATAGAGATACACTTATTACTAACCCAATGAAAATAAAAACACTCTTGCTTCATTCCGATTGGAATTCAACTGTCCCAGAGGTTAAGATGACTCATTTATATAACCATATGGTCTCGGAATATAAAAAAATGGGGGAGCTTGCACCTTATCTATTAAAATTTCCAGATAAAACCTGGAGACATGAGTATATGAGATTTTGCTTCAATGTGCTAGGTACGGGACAGATAGTAGATATTAGAAGTGATCAGAGTAAGGGATATTCCTTTTGTAGATTTTGTAAACAAAAGGAAAATCTGGAGACCTTGGAGAATCTACTGACCAGGTGTAACGGACTTAGGAACAAACGTATTAGTCACTTTAGCATGTATGTACCAAATACAGAATGTGTTGATTTAGATCTTTTGTGGCTCGATGTTACACAGTAAAAGAATCAAACTACAGATGACCGTAGTCAGGTTCTTAAAGACCTATTGTTGTCTTTAAATAAAGGGTAAATGGCCTATCTACAGGGCATGCGATCAAGCATTTAGTGCAATTTTTATGAATGGAAAGTATCAGGATATGTTATAAGGTACATTCAGAATTTGTGTAAACGATTTTTATCTTTTTTTCTTTTAACTGTACAGCATTGTAAAAACTGAATTATAGGTGGGAAATATGAATTTCGTATGGAGGAAAATATGTTATGTAAAACTTGTATTAATTATGCTGTTTTAAATCACAAAGAAATCATTTGTAAAAGTTACTATGTAACAATAAACAATTAAAAAAAAAATTTAAAAAAAGAAATACAACATCAAACCTGACATGCTTCACGAAAATACTGACGCGGCCAAACTTAAAGTCAGGCGTGCGTATTGGGAAGAGCCGCTGCCAGACTAATGAACGACGTGCCCCTCGAGACACGTGCCTTCAACATCCTACAACGCTATGTGACACTGTTTCCTGAACCACAGGTCTGAAGATTGTTCATACTGTTTTGGCTGAACATGTTTAAAACTATCGATCGGCTTCGCCTATGGAGGGGCAACGGACATCTAGCACCTGAATGTAGGCTGTGCTTAAAAACTAATGAATCGCTTAAACATCTGGTTCTATTTTGCACCAAATTAAGATCAGAAAGGACAATCCACCTGGGTCTCTGGAGCTTGAACCATCCCTCCTTGTGTGCAGACAATTGGTGGAAGCTGATGTTTCAGGGAACTGACTTAAAATTAGTACTTCCTTTAACGCGGCTGCTGAAAATAATTGAAAATTGTCTGACACCAGCAGAGTGAATATATCTGTAAACACTAACAGGGTAATTCATAGAATTTCGCAGAAAAGTGTCGCAATCGGCTGGCGCAGAGTGTCCGCGTGCGATTGACTGCGCCAGGCACGTGCGATAAAACCGATTTCCGCGCACAGCGTATTCATGGATTTCATGCTCCCAAACCAGCCGTGGCGCAGAGTATCGCAGCGACCCTGCAGCAGCGCCAGTAACGCCCCCAAGAACGCCCTCGCGCAAGGAAAAGCCAGCAAAATCGCTAAATCATCGCAAAGGGCTGCGCTAACCCTGGACCAGTTTACAGGGCAGCCAAACAAGGAATGCAAAGCGGGTAACGTGCATATCAGGGGTACACGTGAAGTCATACACGCGATTAGCCAGGGTAAGTGTATTACAGGGGTACACGTGAAGTCATACACGCGATTAGCCAGGGTACGTGTATTACAGGGGTACGCGGGAAGTTTAACACGCGATTGGCCAGGGTACGTGTATTACAGGGGTACGCGGGAAGTTTAACACGCGATTGGCCAGGGTACGTGTATTACAGGGGTACGCGGGAAGTTTAACACGCGATTAGCCAGGGTAAGTGTATTACAGGGGTACACGTGAAGTCATACACGCGATTAGCCAGGGTACGTGTATTACAGGGGTACGCGGGAAGTTTAACACGCGATTGGCCAGGGTACGTGTATTACAGGGGTACGCGGGAAGTTTAACACGCGATTAGCCAGTGTAAGTGTATTACAGGGGTACACGTGAAGTCATACACGCGATTAGCCAGGGTACGTGTATTACAGGGGTACGCGGGAAGTTTAACATGCGATTGGCCAGGGTACGTGTATTACAGGGGTATGCGGGAAGTTTAACACGCGATTAGCCAGGGTAAGTGTATTACAGGGGTACGCGGGAAGTTTAACACGCGATTAGCCAGGGTACGTGTATTACAGGGGTACGCGGGAAGTTTAACACGCGATTGGCCAGGGTACGTGTATTACAGGGGTACGCGGGAAGTTTAACACGCGATTGGCCAGGGTACGTGTATTACAGGGGTACGCGTGAAATTATACACGCGATTAGCCAGGGTACGTGTATTACAGGGGTACGCGGGAAGTTTAACACGCGATTGGCCAGGGTACGTGTATTACAGGGGTACGCGGGAAGTTCAACACGCGATTGGCCAGGGTACGTGTATTACAGGGGTACGCGGGAAGTTTCACATGCGATTTGGCCAGGTACGTGTATTACAGGGGTGCGTGGGAATTATCACACGCGATTTGGCCAGATACGTGTATTACAGGGGTGCGTGGGAATTATCACACGCGATTTGGCTTGGTACGTGTATTACAGGGGTGTGCGGGAATTATCACACGCAATCAGGCTGGGTGGGTCCTCACAGGTGTTCCCTGTACACCCTCCACAGCCCCTGCAGGCAGCCCACAAAACAGGGGACTACCCTGCACACCTGCTCATGTCCCCCTGCACCCCCACCCCCCAGCAGTGCAGGGGCACCCTCCACCAGGCCCCCACTCATGTCTCCCACCACCCCCACCCCCCAGCCACCAGGGTCACCCTCCACCAGGCCCCCACTCATGTCTCCCACCACCCCCACCCCCCAGCAGTGCAGGGGCACCCTCCACCAGGCCCCCACTCATGTCTCCCACCACCCCCACCCCCCAGCAGTGCAGGGGCAGCCTCCACCAGGCCCCCACTCATGTCTCCCACCACCCCCACCCCCCAGCAGTGCAGGGGCAGCCTCCACCAGGCCCCCACTCATGTCTCCCACCACCCCCACCCCCCAGCCACCAGGGTCACCCTCCACCAGGCCCCCACTCATGTCTCCCACCACCCCCACCCCCCAGCAGTGCAGGGGCACCCTCCACCAGGCCCCTACTCATGTCTCCCACCACCCCCACCCCCCAGCAGTGCAGGGGCACCCTCCACCAGGCCCCCACTCATGTCTCCCACCACCCCCACCCCCCAGCAGTGCAGGGGCAGCCTCCACCAGGCCCCCACTCATGTCTCCCACCACCCCCACCCCCCAGCAGTGCAGGGGCAGCCTCCACCAGGCCCCCACTCATGTCTCCCACCACCCCCACCCCCCAGCACTGTGGGGCACCTGCCAGCAGGCCCCCACCCATGTCCAACTCATGTCTCCCACCACCCCCACCCCCCAGCACTGTGGGGCACCTGCCAGTAGGCCCCCACCCATGTCCAACTCATGTCTCCCACCACCCCCACCCCCCAGCCACCAGGGTCACCCTCCACCAGGGCCCCACTCATGTCTCCCACCACCCCCACCCCCCAGCACTGTGGGGCACCTGCCAGCAGGCCCCCACCCATGTCCAACTCATGTCTCCCACCACCCCCACCCCCCAGCCACCAGGGTCACCCTCCACCAGGCCCCCACTCATGTCCCCTATCACCCCCACCCCCCCGCCACCAGGGGCACCCTCCACCAGGCCCCCACTCATGTCTCCCACCACCCCCACCCCCCAGCAGTGCAGGGGCACCCTCCACCAGGCCCCCACTCATGTCTCCCACCACCCCCACCCCCCAGCACTGTGGGGCACCTGCCAGCAGGCCCCCACCCATGTCCAACTCATGTCTCCCACCACCCCCACCCCCCAGCACTGTGGGGCACCTGCCAGTAGGCCCCCACCCATGTCCAACTCATGTCTCCCACCACCCCCACCCCCCAGCACTGTGGGGCACCTGCCAGCAGGCCCCCACCCATGTCCAACTCATGTCACCCACCACCCCCACCCCCCAGCACTGTGGGGCACCTGCCAGTAGGCCCCCACCCATGTCCAACTCATGTCTCCCACCACCCCCACCCCCCAGCCACCAGGGTCACCCTCCACCAGGGCCCCACTCATGTCTCCCACCACCCCCACCCCCCAGCACTGTGGGGCACCTGCCAGTAGGCCCCCACCCATGTCCAACTCATGTCTCCCACCACCCCCACCCCCCAGCACTGTGGGGCACCTGCCAGCAGGCCCCCACCCATGTCCAACTCATGTCTCCCACCACCCCCACCCCCCAGCCACCAGGGTCACCCTCCACCAGGGCCCCACTCATGTCTCCCACCACCCCCACCCCCCAGCAGTGCAGGGGCACCCTCCACCAGGGCCCCACTCATGTCTCCCACCACCCCCACCCCCCAGCAGTGCAGGGGCAGCCTCCACCAGGCCCCCACTCATGTCCCCTATCACCCCCACCCCCCCGCCACCAGGGGCACCCTCCACCAGGCCCCCACTCATGTCTCCCACCACCCCCACCCCCCAGCAGTGCAGGGGCAGCCTCCACCAGGCCCCCACTCATGTCCCCTATCACCCCACCCCCCCGCCACCAGGGTCACCCTCCACCAGGCCCCCACTCATGTCTCCCACCACCCCCACCCCCCAGCAGTGCAGGGGCACCCTCCACCAGGCCCCCACTCATGTCTCCCACCACCCCCACCCCCCAGCCACCAGGGTCACCCTCCACCAGGCCCCCACTCATGTCTCCCACCACCCCCACCCCCCAGCACTGTGGGGCACCTGCCAGCAGGCCCCCACCCATGTCCAACTCATGTCTCCCACCACCCCCACCCCCCAGCACTGTGGGGCACCTGCCAGTAGGCCCCCACCCATGTCCAACTCATGTCTCCCACCACCCCCACCCCCCAGCCACCAGGGTCACCCTCCACCAGGGCCCCACTCATGTCTCCCACCACCCCCACCCCCCAGCACTGTGGGGCACCTGCCAGCAGGCCCCCACCCATGTCCAACTCATGTCTCCCACCACCCCCACCCCCCAGCCACCAGGGTCACCCTCCACCAGGCCCCCACTCATGTCCCCTATCACCCCCACCCCCCCGCCACCAGGGGCACCCTCCACCAGGCCCCCACTCATGTCTCCCACCACCCCCACCCCCCAGCAGTGCAGGGGCACCCTCCACCAGGCCCCCACTCATGTCTCCCACCACCCCCACCCCCCAGCACTGTGGGGCACCTGCCAGCAGGCCCCCACCCATGTCCAACTCATGTCTCCCACCACCCCCACCCCCCAGCACTGTGGGGCACCTGCCAGTAGGCCCCCACCCATGTCCAACTCATGTCTCCCACCACCCCCACCCCCCAGCACTGTGGGGCACCTGCCAGCAGGCCCCCACCCATGTCCAACTCATGTCACCCACCACCCCCACCCCCCAGCACTGTGGGGCACCTGCCAGTAGGCCCCCACCCATGTCCAACTCATGTCTCCCACCACCCCCACCCCCCAGCCACCAGGGTCACCCTCCACCAGGGCCCCACTCATGTCTCCCACCACCCCCACCCCCCAGCACTGTGGGGCACCTGCCAGTAGGCCCCCACCCATGTCCAACTCATGTCTCCCACCACCCCCACCCCCCAGCACTGTGGGGCACCTGCCAGCAGGCCCCCACCCATGTCCAACTCATGTCTCCCACCACCCCCACCCCCCAGCCACCAGGGTCACCCTCCACCAGGGCCCCACTCATGTCTCCCACCACCCCCACCCCCCAGCAGTGCAGGGGCACCCTCCACCAGGGCCCCACTCATGTCTCCCACCACCCCCACCCCCCAGCAGTGCAGGGGCAGCCTCCACCAGGCCCCCACTCATGTCCCCTATCACCCCCACCCCCCCGCCACCAGGGGCACCCTCCACCAGGCCCCCACTCATGTCTCCCACCCCCCCCACCCCCCAGCAGTGCAGGGGCAGCCTCCACCAGGCCCCCACTCATGTCCCCTATCACCCCACCCCCCCGCCACCAGGGTCACCCTCCACCAGGCCCCCACTCATGTCTCCCACCACCCCCACCCCCCAGCAGTGCAGGGGCACCCTCCACCAGGCCCCCACTCATGTCTCCCACCACCCCCACCCCCCAGCCACCAGGGTCACCCTCCACCAGGCCCCCACTCATGTCTCCCACCACCCCCACCCCCCAGCACTGTGGGGCACCTGCCAGCAGGCCCCCACCCATGTCCAACTCATGTCTCCCACCACCCCCACCCCCCAGCACTGTGGGGCACCTGCCAGTAGGCCCCCACCCATGTCCAACTCATGTCTCCCACCACCCCCACCCCCCAGCCACCAGGGTCACCCTCCACCAGGGCCCCACTCATGTCTCCCACCACCCCCACCCCCCAGCACTGTGGGGCACCTGCCAGCAGGCCCCCACCCATGTCCAACTCATGTCTCCCACCACCCCCACCCCCCCGCCACCAGGGTCACCCTCCACCAGGCCCCCACTCATGTCTCCCACCACCCCCACCCCCCAGCAGTGCAGGGGCACCCTCCACCAGGCCCCCACTCATGTCTCCCACCACCCCCACCCCCCAGCCACCAGGGTCACCCTCCACCAGGCCCCCACTCATGTCTCCCACCACCCCCACCCCCCAGCACTGTGGGGCACCTGCCAGCAGGCCCCCACCCATGTCCAACTCATGTCTCCCACCACCCCCACCCCCCAGCACTGTGGGGCACCTGCCAGTAGGCCCCCACCCATGTCCAACTCATGTCTCCCACCACCCCCACCCCCCAGCCACCAGGGTCACCCTCCACCAGGGCCCCACTCATGTCTCCCACCACCCCCACCCCCCAGCACTGTGGGGCACCTGCCAGCAGGCCCCCACCCATGTCCAACTCATGTCTCCCACCACCCCCACCCCCCAGCCACCAGGGTCACCCTCCACCAGGCCCCCACTCATGTCCCCTATCACCCCCACCCCCCCGCCACCAGGGGCACCCTCCACCAGGCCCCCACTCATGTCTCCCACCACCCCCACCCCCCAGCAGTGCAGGGGCACCCTCCACCAGGCCCCCACTCATGTCTCCCACCACCCCCACCCCCCAGCACTGTGGGGCACCTGCCAGCAGGCCCCCACCCATGTCCAACTCATGTCTCCCACCACCCCCACCCCCCAGCACTGTGGGGCACCTGCCAGTAGGCCCCCACCCATGTCCAACTCATGTCTCCCACCACCCCCACCCCCCAGCACTGTGGGGCACCTGCCAGTAGGCCCCCACCCATGTCCAACTCATGTCTCCCACCACCCCCACCCCCCAGCACTGTGGGGCACCTGCCAGCAGGCCCCCACCCATGTCCAACTCATGTCTCCCACCACCCCCACCCCCCAGCCACCAGGGTCACCCTCCACCAGGGCCCCACTCATGTCTCCCACCACCCCCACCCCCCAGCAGTGCAGGGGCACCCTCCACCAGGGCCCCACTCATGTCTCCCACCACCCCCACCCCCCAGCAGTGCAGGGGCACCCTCCACCAGGCCCCCACTCATGTCTCCCACCACCCCCACCCCCCTGCCACCATGTGCAGCCCCCACCAGGTCCTCACAATGTGCGTAATGGTCAGCCTCCACAGCCAAAAAGCCCTACCAAGTAACCCATTCACCCACATGGAAATGGAAATCACATGTTACACCCCCAATGTTCATGAAGCAAATGAACCCATGTCCGTCACACACATATTTTCCAATTGAATGGGAAAACACACAACATGACATGCATGAAACCAATGAGATGAAACCACACAGTGAACAATGTAAAAAAAAATGTATTAGAAAAAAATACGAATGCTAAAGAAAGAAAACTAACTACAATGTAAATGTGAAAAAAGAAGCTGCATGTCCGCATAAAAACACAAAACTAGAAAATCTAATCCAAAAAATTTTGTCCAAAGTGAAATGCCAAAACTCTCCGTGCAACAAAGAACTATGTACAAAAATAAAAAGGGTCCATCATCACAACAGAACTAAGGAAACCTCCTAAAAAACCTACCTAAATATCAACTATATACAAAAAGTGGAGCAGTGTCCGTCGACTCCAAATCATAAGAAAAAACAAAGGAAACCTAAAACTAAAGAACTATATACAAAGGCGGCGGGCAAGTCCAGCGGCTCACTCTGTGGTGTTCCGGGCCAGGGCATCATCGAACTCCTGTTCGATGTCCCGGAGGCGGTCCAGTTCCATGGCCCCGAGGGTCCGCAGGGACGACGCCGTGTCCTCCTCCAACCCCCTGCGGATTGCCTCGAGGCACTCGGCCCGCCTCAGGGCCCTCCGCATGGAGTTCTCCGCCCTGACCATTGTGAGCCGCGCCTCTTCCGCCCGCCGCCGCTCCGCACCTATGGCGTGGCACAACCGCTGCCACACGGAAGACACTCTCTGTCCTGGGTCCTCCTGCCCTCCGGCCGTTGCCTGCCCCTCCGATGTCGAAGGCCCCGAGCCTTCATGGCTCCCACCATCTTGCTGCTGCTGCTGCTCTGCCTCTGCCCGTGCACTGCCTCCTGCTGCCTGCACATCCTCCGCCGGCTGGGGTGCAGTTGTTGATGTGGCCACCCCTGCTGGACGTCCGACTCCCGACTGTGGCAGGGATGCCTCCTCCACCAGCCTGGCCGCACTGTCAGAGGCAGCTCCACAGGGCACCCAGGTGACTGATGGGTGGGAAGATGGCACAGAGGACGACTGGCGCGTAGGGGGTCCAGTTGAGGAGGGGGTCGGAACAAGCCCCATCAGACGGAGGAATCCGGTCTGGGTGACCTGTCCCAGCAGGCTGACGTGGTCAACGAGCCATTCGAGATGACGTGCAGTCTCTCCATGAAAAGACTGCAGGTCACCTCGCATGGCCCGTTGACACAACGCCACACCAGCCAGGACAGGCTCAACCCGGACCTGGATAGCCACGTCCGCAGGCAGAGGAAGGCCAGTTGACGTCAGCTCATCCCCTGCCTGAAAACAGGTCTGGACGTAGGCATCCCTGCTGGTGCAAGATGATGCAGGGACAGGATCGGGGACAGGATTGCACACAGGCACCTCCGCGGCCGCCTGTGCTGCCTCCTGTCCCTGGTCCTGGACTGCACCACTAGCACCAGTGGGATCCCCACCTCCAGACCCCGTCTCTGGTGCTTGCGCGGCCCCCTCCTCCACCAAACCCCCCACCAACCTGGATGACTCTGTGCCATCTTCCCCTGTTGGGCCCTGTGGGGTCCCAGCTGCCCCTTCTGCTGCCGAGGAGTCCAACTGCAACCTCCGCCTCTTGGACCTCCCCCCGGCAGCTGCGGCCTGGGACGCGGCACCGGACTCCTCACTCCCCGACGAGATGACAACACGGGAGGGGAGCCGGGCCTTGCGTCTCCGGCTGGCGGTCGGATCCCCGCCGCTGTGCTCCACAGCACCTTCTCCGCCCTCTTCATCAGTTGACGCTGCAGACAGGGAGAAACAAAACACAGGCATCAGGGCACTGTACAATGGACACATACACGCATGACAGTTGCACATGAGTGGCATTGGCAAACCTCAGACATGTCATCACAATCCCCAACACACATGTCATTGCAACTGGCACACATGAGCCATACCACAGCCATATCGCAACTGCCACCACCATCCCTACACATACAACAGCATCAGCAGCCAAAGGGGAGCCATACATCACATGCAACACAGGAAGTGCAACACACATGTACACACACCACCACACTTGCATGCATGTCTACACCTCTGCCAAGTGTCGCACTGTTCAGACGGGCATCCATGTCACATCTGCCAATCAGGCTTCCACATACCGCTGTCACATGCATCCATGTAGCATCACTGTTGCACCTTTGACAAATACACACACATGCACATGTACACAGTGCTCATACATGCAGCCGAAAACAACATACATGCCTGACATCACGGACATGTCTACTTACATACACATTCATCCAAACATGTGTGCACGCACAACTGCATTTGCCATGCAAGCCCACACACACAAGCACCATCCATGTCTCACACATTACAGCCCTCGCATGTGTCAGCCCCACGGCCCTGTACACCCCCACCCATACTCCACCCCATACAAACAGATGTGCAACCGGCACAATGGGGAATGATCACCACACGCCCTGCTCACAACCAGGATGCATGTACACTCACCGCTCGACTCCAGACGGCTCTGCTTCTCTAGGACCTGGACGTGGAGCGCTGGGGATATGCGTTCCAGGACCCCCATCTGTTCTTCCGACAAGTGGCCCCGGCGCCCCTTGGCATCCGCTGCCTTCAAGAGGCGCCGGGCCTTGTTCAGGGTCCTGGACCTGAAGTCCTCCCAGCGCTTCCTGACATGTTGTAAGTCCCGGACTGCCACCCCCTCCGCGTTGATGGCAGTCACGATGTCTGTCCAGATCCGAGTCCGTCCTTCCTTGTCGGCGCGGGAACTTCCAAAGAGGGCATCATACTGCCCCAGGACTTGCTCCACCAGGACACCAACTTCGGTGGCACTGAAGCTGGTGCCCCTCTGCCTCTCAGGCCGGGGGTTGTCAGTGGTCACAGATGGTGTTAGCCCCGACATGACAACCCCAGAGGCAGGAGTGGGTGGGCAACTGGGTCCTGGGGCTGGGCTGTGGAGCGATGGGATTCCAGTCGGGAGTCTTCTGTTCCAGCAGGGGTGGTCACAGCAACAGCACCCCTGGCTGATGTGCAGGCAGCAAATGGCAGTGCACGTGGGCAGCAGGCAGTCAGGCAGCAGCAGATAGCAGGTGGGAGCGTGCTCGGGGCTCTGGGGGGCAGTAATTCGGCCTTCTGGGCAGGAGCGTGGTCTCCCGTGTGCTCACGCGTGGCCAGCTTGGTACGGAGTGAATTGGCACGTGAAAATCCTGCACGTCAGCGTGAAAACCGAGGAAAGGCCCTAAGCGCGTAAGCGCGTCAGCACGCATACGCGATTCCATTGGACCAAAGGCCCTCAGCGCGTAAGCGCGTCTGTGACGTGACCCGCACGGGTGTTTCCCACACTGCACGTGATGACAGAGCACACGTGGAAAGACTGCACGTCAGAGTCTCATCGCGTGTAATTGGACAAAAGTGCGTGTACACGCGATTGGCCTATGTACGTGTATATGAGGTGTGCGCGGACACTTACACACGCAAGCACGTCAGCGCACCTGTATCCCGGTGTACGGCCATTTCCACCAATCACACGCGATGAGACTCTGACGTGCAGTCTTTCCACGTGTGCTCTGTCATCACGTGCAGTGTGGGAAACACCCGTGCGGGTCACGTCACAGACGCGCTTACGCGCTGAGGGCCTTTGGTCCAATGGAATCGCGTATGCGTGCTGACGCGCTTACGCGCTTAGGGCCTTTCCTCGGTTTTCACGCTGACGTGCAGGATTTTCACGTGCCAATTCACTCCGTACCAAGCTGGCCACGCGTGAGCACACGGGAGACCACGCTCCTGCCCAGAAGGCCGAATTACTGCCCCCCAGAGCCCCGAGCACGCTCCCACCTGCTATCTGCTGCTGCCTGACTGCCTGCTGCCCACGTGCACTGCCATTTGCTGCCTGCACATCAGCCAGGGGTGCTGTTGCTGTGACCACCCCTGCTGGAACAGAAGACTCCCCACTGGAATCCCATCGCTCCACAGCCCAGCCCCAGGACCCAGTTGCCCACCCACTCCTGCCTCTGGGGTTGTCATGTCGGGGCTAACACCATCTGTGACCACTGACAACCCCCGGCCAGAGAGGCAGAGGGGCACCAGCTTCAGTGCCACCGAAGTTGGTGTCCTGGTGGAGCAAGTCCTGGGGCAGTATGATGCCCTCTTTGGAAGTTCCCGCGCCGACAAGGAAGGACGGACTCGGATCTGGACAGACATCGTGACTGCCATCAACGCGGAGGGGGTGGCAGTCCGGGACTTACAACATGTCAGGAAGCGCTGGGAGGACTTCAGGTCCAGGACCCTGAACAAGGCCCGGCGCCTCTTGAAGGCAGCGGATGCCAAGGGGCGCCGGGGCCACTTGTCGGAAGAACAGATGGGGGTCCTGGAACGCATATCCCCAGCGCTCCACGTCCAGGTCCTAGAGAAGCAGAGCCGTCTGGAGTCGAGCGGTGAGTGTACATGCATCCTGGTTGTGAGCAGGGCGTGTGGTGATCATTCCCCATTGTGCCGGTTGCACATCTGTTTGTATGGGGTGGAGTATGGGTGGGGGTGTACAGGGCCGTGGGGCTGACACATGCGAGGGCTGTAATGTGTGAGACATGGATGGTGCTTGTGTGTGTGGGCTTGCATGGCAAATGCAGTTGTGCGTGCACACATGTTTGGATGAATGTGTATGTAAGTAGACATGTCCGTGATGTCAGGCATGTATGTTGTTTTCGGCTGCATGTATGAGCACTGTGTACATGTGCATGTGTGTGTATTTGTCAAAGGTGCAACAGTGATGCTACATGGATGCATGTGACAGCGGTATGTGGAAGCCTGATTGGCAGATGTGACATGGATGCCCGTCTGAACAGTGCGACACTTGGCAGAGGTGTAGACATGCATGCAAGTGTGGTGGTGTGTGTACATGTGTGTTGCACTTCCTGTGTTGCATGTGATGTATGGCTCCCCTTTGGCTGCTGATGCTGTTGTATGTGTAGGGATGGTGGTGGCAGTTGCGATATGGCTGTGGTATGGCTCATGTGTGCCAGTTGCAATGACATGTGTGTTGGGGATTGTGATGACATGTCTGAGGTTTGCCAATGCCACTCATGTGCAACTGTCATGCGTGTATGTGTCCATTGTACAGTGCCCTGATGCCTGTGTTTTGTTTCTCCCTGTCTGCAGCGTCAACTGATGAAGAGGGCGGAGAAGGTGCTGTGGAGCACAGCGGCGGGGATCCGACCGCCAGCCGGAGACGCAAGGCCCGGCTCCCCTCCCGTGTTGTCATCTCGTCGGGGAGTGAGGAGTCCGGTGCCGCGTCCCAGGCCGCAGCTGCCGGGGGGAGGTCCAAGAGGCGGAGGTTGCAGTTGGACTCCTCGGCAGCAGAAGGGGCAGCTGGGACCCCACAGGGCCCAACAGGGGAAGATGGCACAGAGTCATCCAGGTTGGTGGGGGGTTTGGTGGAGGAGGGGGCCGCGCAAGCACCAGAGACGGGGTCTGGAGGTGGGGATCCCACTGGTGCTAGTGGTGCAGTCCAGGACCAGGGACAGGAGGCAGCACAGGCCGCCGCGGAGGTGCCTGTGTGCAATCCTGTCCCCGATCCTGTCCCTGCATCATCTTGCACCAGCAGGGATGCCTACGTCCAGACCCGTTTTCAGGCAGGGGATGAGCTGACGTCAACTGGCCTTCCTCTGCCTGCGGACGTGGCCATCCGGGACCGGGTTGAGCCTGTCCTGGCTGGTGTGGCGTTGCGTCAACGGGCCATGCGAGGTGACCTGCAGTCTTTTCATGGAGAGACTGCACGTCATCTCGAATGGCTCGTTGACCACGTCAGCCTGCTGGGACAGGTCACCCAGACCGGATTCCGCTGTCTGATGGGGCTTGCTCCGACCCCCTCCTCAACTGGACCCCCTACGCGCCAGTCGTCCTCTGTGCCATCTTCCCACCCATCAGTCACCTGGGTGCCCTGTGGAGCTGCCTCTGACAGTGCGGCCAGGCTGGTGGAGGAGGCATCCCTGCCACAGTCGGGAGTCGGACGTCCAGCAGGGGTGGCCACATCAACAGGTGCACCCCAGCCGGCGGAGGATGTGCAGGCAGCAGGAGGCAGTGCACGGGCAGAGGCAGAGCAGCAGCAGCAGCAAGATGGTGGGAGCCATGAAGGCTCGGGGCCTTCGACATCGGAGGGGCAGGCATCGGCCGGAGGGCAGGAGGACCCAGGACAGAGAGTGTCTTCCGTGTGGCAGCGGTTGTGCCACGCCATAGGTGCGGAGCGGCGGCGGGCGGAAGAGGCGCGGCTCACAATGGTCAGGGCGGAGAACTCCATGCGGAGGGCCCTGAGGCGGGCCGAGTGCCTCGAGGCAATCCGCAGGGGGTTGGAGGTGGACACGGCGTCGTCCCTGCGGACCCTCGGGGCCATGGAACTGGACCGCCTCCGGGACATCGAACAGGAGTTCGATGATGCCCTGGCCCGGAACACCACAGAGTGAGCCGCTGGACTTGCCCGCCGCCTTTGTATATAGTTCTTTAGTTTTAGGTTTCCTTTCGTTCTTATTATTATTTGGAGTCGACGGACACTGCTCCACTTTTTGTATATAGTTGATATTTAGGTAGGTTTTTTAGGAGGTTTCCTTAGTTCAGTTGTGATGATGGACCCTTGTTATTTTTGTACATAGTTCTTTGTTGCATGGAGACTTTTTACATTTCACTTTGGACATTTTTTTTGATTTGATTTTCTAGTTTTGTGTTTTTATGCGGACATGCAGCTTATTTTTTCACATTTAAATTGTAGTTAGTTTTCTTTCTTTGGCATTTGTATTTTTTTCAATACATTTTTTTTTCCATTGTTCACTGTGTGGTTTCATCTCCTTGGTTTCATGCATGTCATGTTGTGTGTTTTCCCATTCAATTTGAAAATATGTGTGTGACGGACATGGGTTCATTTGCTTCATGTACATTGGGGGTGTAACATGTGATTTCCATTTCCATGTGGGTGAATGGGTTACTTGGTAGGTCTTTTTGGCTGTGGAGGCTGACCATTACGCACATGATTGGGGATTGTGAGGACCTGGTGGGGGCTGCACATGGTGGCAGGGGGGTGGGGGTGCAGGGGGACATGAGTGGGGGCCTGGTGGAGGTTGAGCCTGCACTGCTGGGGGGTGGGGGTGGTGGGAGACATGAGTGGGGGCCTGGTGGAGGGTGACCCTGCACTGCTGGGGTGTGGGGGTGATGGGAGACATGAGTGGGGGCCTGGTGGAGGGTGACCCTGGTGGCTGGGGGGTGGGGGTGATAGGGGACATGAGTGGGGGCCTGGTGGAGGGTGACCCTGGTGGCTGGGGGGTGGGGGTGGTGGTAGACATGAGTGGGGGCCTGGTGGAGGGTGACCCTGCACTGCTGGGGGGTGGGGGTGGTGGGAGACATGAGTGGGGGCCTGGTGGAGGGTGACCCTGGTGGCTGGGGGGTGGGGGTGATAGGGGACATGAGTGGGGGCCTGGTGGAGGGTGACCCTGGTGGCTGGGGGGTGGGGGTGGTGGTAGACATGAGTGGGGGCCTGGTGGAGGGTGACCCTGCACTGCTGGGGGGTGGGGGTGGTGGGAGACATGAGTGGGGCCCTGGTGGAGGGTGACCCTGGTGGCTGGGGGGTGGGGGTGGTGGGGGACATGAGTTGGACATGGGTGGGGGCCTGCTGGCAGGTGCCCCACAGTGCTGGGGGGTGGGGGTGGTGGGAGACATGAGTGGGGCCCTGGTGGAGGGTGACCCTGCACTGCTGGGGGGTGGGGGTGGTGGGAGACATGAGTGGGGCCCTGGTGGAGGGTGACCCTGGTGGCTGGGGGGTGGGGGTGGTGGGAGACATGAGTTGGACATGGGTGGGGGCCTGCTGGCAGGTGCCCCACAGTGCTGGGGTGTGGGGGTGGTGGGAGACATGAGTTGAACATGGGTGGGGGCCTGCTGGCAGGTGCCCCACAGTGCTGGGGTGTGGGGGTGGTGGGAGACATGAGTTGGACATGGGTGGGGGCCTGCTGGCAGGTGCCCCACAGTGCTGGGGGGTGGGGGTGGTGGGAGACATGAGTGGGGCCCTGGTGGAGGGTGACCCTGGTGGCTGGGGTGTGGGGGTGGTGGGAGACATGAGTTGGACATGGGTGGGGGCCTGCTGGCAGGTGCCCCACAGTGCTGGGGGGTGGGGGTGGTGGGAGACATGAGTGGGGCCCTGGTGGAGGGTGACCCTGGTGGCTGGGGGGTGGGGGTGGTGGGAGACATGAGTTGGACATGGGTGGGGGCCTGCTGGCAGGTGCCCCACAGTGCTGGGGTGTGGGGGTGGTGGGAGACATGAGTTGAACATGGGTGGGGGCCTGCTGGCAGGTGCCCCACAGTGCTGGGGTGTGGGGGTGGTGGGAGACATGAGTTGGACATGGGTGGGGGCCTGCTGGCAGGTGCCCCACAGTGCTGGGGGGTGGGGGTGGTGGGAGACATGAGTGGGGCCCTGGTGGAGGGTGACCCTGGTGGCTGGGGGTTGGGGGTGGTGGGAGACATGAGTTGGACATGGGTGGGGGCCTGCTGGCAGGTGCCCCACAGTGCTGGGGTGTGGGGGTGGTGGGAGACATGAGTTGAACATGGGTGGGGGCCTGCTGGCAGGTGCCCCACAGTGCTGGGGTGTGGGGGTGGTGGGAGACATGAGTTGGACATGGGTGGGGGCCTACTGGCAGGTGCCCCACAGTGCTGGGGGGTGGGGTGGTGGGGGACATGAGTTGGACATGGGTGGGGGCCTGCTGGCAGGTGCCCCACAGTGCTGGGGGGTGGGGGTGGTGGGAGACATGAGTGGGGCCCTGGTGGAGGGTGACCCTGCACTGCTGGGGGGTGGGGGTGGTGGGAGACATGAGTGGGGCCCTGGTGGAGGGTGACCCTGGTGGCTGGGGGGTGGGGGTGGTGGGAGACATGAGTTGGACATGGGTGGGGGCCTGCTGGCAGGTGCCCCAGAGTGCTGGGGGGTGGGGGTGGTGGGAGACATGAGTTGAACATGGGTGGGGGCCTGCTGGCAGGTGCCCCACAGTGCTGGGGTGTGGGGGTGGTGGGAGACATGAGTTGGACATGGGTGGGGGCCTGCTGGCAGGTGCCCCACAGTGCTGGGGGGTGGGGGTGGTGGGAGACATGAGTGGGGCCCTGGTGGAGGGTGACCCTGGTGGCTGGGGGGTGGGGGTGGTGGGAGACATGAGTTGGACATGGGTGGGGGACTGCTGGCATGTGCCCCACAGTGCTGGGGGGTGGGGGTGCAAGGGGACATGTGTTGGTGTTCATTAGTTCAAGGAGACATGTGCCTTTGCTGGGGGGCATGCCCATGTTGGGTGGGCTGCCTGCGGGACATGACCAGGGATGCAGGGTAGTCCCCTGTGGTGTGGGCTGCCTGCAGGGGCCGTGGAGGGTGTACAGGGTACACCTGGGAGGACCCACACTGTCAAATCACATGTGGGACTCCCCGGCACCCCTGAAATACACGTACCGTGCAGAAATCGCGTGTTTAACTTCCCGCGCACCCCTGAAATACACGCGCCCAGGCTATTCGCGTGTAAAACTTCCCGCGCACCCCTGAAATACACGCGCCCAGGCTATTCGCGTGTAAAACTTCCCGCGCACCCCTGAAATACACGCGCCCAGGCTATTCGCGTGTGGAACTTCCCGCGCACCCCTGAAATACCCGGGCCCAGGCTATTCGCGTGTGGAACTCCCCGCGCACCCCTGAAATACACGGGCCCAGGCTATTCGCGTGTGGAACTTTCCGCGCACCCCTCAAATTCACGCGCCCAGGCTATTCGCGTGTGGAACTTCCCGCGAACCCCTGAAATACACGCGCCCAGGCTATTCGCGTGTGGAACTTCCCGCGCACCCCTGAAATACACGCGCCCAGCCTATTCGCGTGTGGAACTTCCCGCGCACCCCTGAAATACACGCGCCCAGGCTATTCGCGTGTGGAACTTCCCGCGAACCCCTGAAATACACGCGCCCAGGCTATTCGCGTGTGGAACTTCCCGCGAACCCCTGTAATACACGTAGCCCGCTCCCCCAGGCCCGATCGCGTGAGGAACTTCCCGCGCACCCCTCAAATTCACGCGCCCAGGCTATTCGCGTGTGAAACTTCACGCTAACCCCTGACATACACGTAGCACGCTCCCCCAGGCCCGATCGCGTGAGGAACTTCACGCGAACCCCTGTAATACACGTAGCCCGCTCCCCCAGGCCCGATCGCGTGTGGAACTTCACGCGAACCCCTCAAATTCACGCGCCCAGGCTATTCGCGTGTGAAACTTCACGCGAACCCCTGAAATACACGTAGCACGCTCCCCCAGGCCCGATCGCGTGAGGAACTTCACGCGAACCCCTGAAATACACGTAGCACGCTCCCCCAGGCCCGATCGCGTGAGGAACTTCACGCGAACCCCTGTAATACACGTAGCCCGCTCCCCCAGGCCCGATCGCGTGTGGAACTTCACGCGAACCCCTCAAATTCACGCGCCCAGGCTATTCGCGTGTGAAACTTCACGCGAACCCCTGAAATACACGTAGCACGCTCCCCCAGGCCCGATCGCGTGAGGAACTTCACGCGAACCCCTGTAATACACGTAGCCCGCTCTCCCAGGCCCGATCGCGTGTGGAACTTCACGCGAACCCCTGTAATACACGTAGCCCGCTCCCCCAGGCCCGATCGCGTGTGGAACTTCACGCGAACCCCTCAAATTCACGCGCCCAGGCTATTCGCGTGTGAAACTTCACGCGAACCCCTGAAATACACGTAGCACGCTCCCCCAGGCCCGATCGCGTGAGGAACTTCACGCGAACCCCTGTAATACACGTAGCCCGCTCCCCCAGGCCCGATCGCGTGTGGAACTTCACGCGAACCCCTGTAATACACGTAGCCCGCTCCCCCATGCCCGATCGCGTGTGGAACTTCACGCGAACCCCTGAAATACACGTAGCCCGCTCCCCCAGGCCCGATCGCGTGAGGAACTTCACGCGAACCCCTGTAATACACGTAGCCCGCTCCCCCAGGCCCGATCGCGTGAGGAACTTCACGCGAACCCCTGTAACACGTATTTTTTGTCAGCGGGTGTCCGTGTTTGTGGGTACCCCTTTGCACGTCATTTTTCCTGGAGGGCCACAGTATGGGACATTCACCATGGCAGTATATAGGTGCTATTTGTTGGCGCACCTTTTGGCGCACATTTCTTACAGCCGCAGAGACGCTACCGCCTCCTTTCTTGTGGCGGTCGTGTTTGTGCCTGTGCGCTGGTTTGAGCGTGCGCTTTTTTCCCCTATTCTATTCCATGAATACGTGTTGTAGGCGAGCGTGTGGGCGTTCCGCGCACTTGTGCCCTGTACTTCCCCCGTGACGCCCACGTTTTGGCTAGTTGTTCCCCATTCCGAGTGTTACGCCCGTGTTCCGCCTACTTTTATTGCGTGCGCCGCGCTATGTGCGAATTTCGCTGTGGCCTGTGCGATTTTCGCTGTGACCTGGCGCACGCTGTTAGATGGCCTGTGCGCCAACGTGCGCCAACGTGCGCCGCGCACTTTTTTTTCGCACATCCGCTGGTTTTCTCGCGCACGGCCTTCCATGAATCGACGTGCGCTGCTTTTCGTGCGATTTTCGCACGTTCACTGCGATTTTCGCTATTCCACTGCGAATCGCACGTTTTTGCCCACTTGCGCCGCGCTAATTATTCCATGAATCGGCCTCTAAGTCTGGGAGAAACGTTGCATGATGACTTATGATGATGGAGTCGGGAAATATCTGTCTGTTGGTGTTTGTCTCTATGTTGTATCTATTTTAAAGGTTTGTAAAAACCAATAAAATTAATTTAAAAAAAAATAACTTTACATTTATTTATTTCAGCTATAGGCATAAAAAAGAGGAGGTATGCTTAACAAAAACTATGATATATCTTTAAACTCTTTCACCAAACAGAGTTATTTTGTTTACCCTGTGAGGAAATCATACAATTCCATGCTTAGGAAATATTTGGTTATTCCTTTTTTTGTGTGAATACTTCCACGTCTTAATTTGGGTGCAATTAACAAAAGAAAATTAAATTTGGCATTTAGATTCCTTTAACAGTGAGATTGAACCTGCCCGACTTCTTGTTTTTTCAAAATTCAAATGTAAGGAATGGTATCACGTCATTGTCCTTGTTTGGACAGAGGGACGGGAGGGAGGAACTCTCTTGGAGACATGGTGAAGGGTAAAAAACTGCAGGGTCAGTCCATTTGAGGATGGCTTCAGAGCTATAAGCGATATAGAAAAGCATGAAAATGTTTACATTTCTGGCTCGTAGTTTGTGGTTATTGTGTTGTCTTCTGGTCTTACAGATGTGTAAAAGAGGCTCAACTGAAGTATTCTAAACTTGTACTTTTCTGTTCTCAGCCAATTAATGATGTGAGAGCGTTATCCTGGCATATGCTGACTATCTTGTTTATTTCTTTATGGACTCTTGTAGAACAGAGTGGGACAAACACACAGCCTCCAATTATAGCTCTACTCAGTGTTGTGAGGATGGACAACTATATATGATGCAACTAAATAGTACCACAAACTTTTACTCTCCTTCCCATCTCCTCTCCCCCCCCCCATTCTCTGCCAGGAAACATCTAGTTTTTCCCCGGTCTGTCAGTTGGGTTACAGATAACAGCTGAGTAGGATTGTCTGGTTCCTGCTAACAGAGCTGTGGTTGGTGGATGCTGTCCCAGTGCTGCATCCTAAAAGAAAGGAGAGCAAAATAACAAGTTGCTGTGTCTCTGCATCCCAAGTTGACTAAGGGTACAGTGGACCTGGGTTACTTACATTTGTCATAGACTTCCCCAGCTGTTTCTCCTCTCATCTACCCTACAAAAGTTCCCAATGCCAGAGAAAAATGGCTATATGCAGACACAATTCATATTCGTATCTGCTTTTGTGAGGAGGACTGGGACGGAACACTTGTAAGATTGTTTTGAGTGTGGAAATTGAAGCTAGATCTCTCCTGCAACCTTCCCATAGTCAAGACTGAACCAGCACATTTATTAATACCAATGAGAGCACGGCTTCCAGTTCAAGCATTTCTCTTTACTGGATATCTGGAAAAGGGGCAAGGAGCCAAGTCCGTTTCCCATCCTAAAATGGCAGCCACAATGTTCCAATTCAGGTCGAGGGGATGACTCTATTCTCCTTTAGGTGTTCAACAATCCATTTGGCAATTGGCTGCTAAGAATGGGAAGTACATTTACAATTACTCAGAGGTTTACTCTGTGTATATTTTGTTATACTGTGGTGTGTTTGGTTTTCGCAGGAATACTTAGTACATGTGTCTCTCTGCCTGTAGTTGATGTCCCTATTTAGTCTTAAACAAAATATATTTAATTTTTTTTTTTAGGTTGTGCCCCAAAGGTAGGATCATTTACACTCAAATCAATTTATTATCTGAAAAATAAGCACTGGAAAGTACACAATTTACTCTTAAAATTAATATTTTGATATTTGTGCATATCTAGAGGAATAACCCACAACTGGCTGTCTGGGCCATCCAAGCAATTTGACTGCAGTGTTTTTTTTAATGTGGGTACCTAGTTGGATATATGTATAATTTGAATTATGCGGTACAGTGAACTATGGCCTGATATCCACTGATGTTCATAGAGTGTAAGTTATGTGGGTATTTTGCCTTTTCTTGTTACTATATAAATCCATTTCACTGGGGACAACCTATTCCAGTTCAGGGCTTTGCTTATACTTTAGTCAATGTCATTCTATTGAACTGAGACAGTACTGCATCTTCCAGAATGCAAATGATGGAGAAATGAAAGCCTGGGTCATAGTTTCCCCAATGACACAGGTTCCTCTGGTAAGCTTAGCGTAAGAGGGCAGTATGTAGGAATACTACTAATCGAGCAGTATTATAAAACTCAATTTTTAAAATCATTGGGCCTCATTATGAGTCAGGCGAGTCCCACTGGACTCAATGGGAATGGGGGGGGACCGTAGCACCAGCACCACTTGTAATGGTGCCGGTGCTACCGTGCCTGTAAGCTTGTACTCTGCCAGTCCGGTAACAACAGTGCCGGTAAACCTACCGGCACCATTGTCACCGGACCGGCAGGGTTGTAATGAGGCCCATTGTCTTAATGCCTTATTACCTGGACAGCGATTAACTCAAATGTTGTTGTATGTCCACGGAGAAGGAGGTCCTTGAGGGCTAAAATCTCACACTGCTTTTGCTGCGTTACTGGAGCACTGCATAAGGTTCAACTGGCTGTCTCAATGGAGAGACCAAGCAGAAGTGAGAGGCCGCGTGAACACATGTGGTGTGTGGGTGTGATGTCGGATTTAGGGTAGATTGTGGGATGCCTCCCTACTATATCACTCTGTGTTGTGTATCATTGGTAGTTCCTAGAGACTGGAAGACTCAGCTGTGTTACTCTTCACTACCCCATTCTGCATGTCTCAAATATTAGAAGGCTACCTGGGGGCTCTACACTATGGTCAGCAGAGTGCGGCCAGCTGGGTCCACATGCACCAGGAGGCTATAATGAGATGCTGTTCAGTTTGACTCGTGCACCGTTCTTCTCCTGCGACATATGCTTGCCCACACATTTCCAACACATCAACCTCCACCTTAATTGCTGACTGGTTGAACTGGGCATTATCACTGAAGCTCCTCGATTGACCTTCCTTTTTTAGCCTTTTTCACCTTTGTGGTGATATGTGTTAAAACTTGGAAAATAAGGTGATTTCACTGAAACTAATATGGGAGTAGCAAACAAAAGTTAATTATGCCTCCTCATGGTTCATTGTAAAGGAAACAGTTTGATCACTAAAAGGAAAGGAGCTGATGAGATGCGTGAGTGTGCTGCTTGAGTGACTGAATTTCTGTAAACCTCCCAGACTCGCATGTCTTGGAGGTCTGTTTTCTTTTACATTTTGCAGGTGTTTCATCTGCATGGCCTAAACACCCGGTCTACAAGGTAAGCATGAACACTTTTACATTTGAAACCATTCAACCATTTTTTTGTTTATTTCAGTGCACCAAACACACTAGCTGTAACATGTTTGTGGGTTAAAGGGATTTATTGATTGCTTTTATGATTTTAAGTATCACCCCCTCCAACATTTCTACGTGGAGGAATACACAGACCAACATCTCCCTATGACGCCTTTCGAATGGATTGTGTCCTTCCACGTATTCTTCATCTTTGATATTGGTATCATCAGCTTTGCTGCTTCGGCAAAAATAATTCCACACCAGAGGGCGCTGTGCTCAATGTCGTGGCGTCGATGTCTCTCGAGGGCTGCCATAGCGCGTCAACGTCATCCATAGTATAAATAGCTTGAGCCACCGCCCGTTGGCTTCAGTTCCGTTTTTCTGAAAGCTTTTGCGTCGAGTGTTTGAACAGTGCTTCAGTTTTCATCAAAGATGTCTTCATCTTCTAATCCTTTGACCCCAAAAAAACAGGCTTAAAAAAATGCTAGTATTGTGGGAAGAAAATGTCCATCACTGATCCCCATTGCGTCTGCCTGTGGTGCATGGGTTTCAAACACCGGACCAATGACTGTGGGTCCTGTCAGGCCATGACAGGAAATGGTCAGGGAGCGCCAAGGTAAAATGACCGTGGGGAGGGAAGCTTCGAAGGTTTCTTCGAAGAAGGTTAGAGACTCAGGGGAGTCTAGGGACTCGTCTCGGCACAAGTCGAAGAAGTCTCGATTGAGGACACGGTTGAGAAAATCTTCATCTTCTTCATCGAAGAAGGGTAAGAAGAGATGTTACCAATCTCCCTCTTCTTCTTCTGATACCTCTACAGGGGTTATCACATGTCCAGCGAAGAATAGTTCCCCCAGAAAATGGGAGGCTTTCAAGGCCTCATTGATGCGAATCTTCGAGAATGCGGCCCGACTCCCTCGAAGAAGTCAAACAAAGACCATGCTCCAGCTCATCCTGCGGATGACAGAGGAAGGTCAAAGACTACCAAACGCTCTAGAGGTTTCGTCGACACCATTTTCTAAGGTTTCATCGACATCATTGTCGACAAGACCTTTATCTAAGACACCTTCGACGACTTTGTCAAAGCCAGTGTCAACAAAATCGTCAAAATCGACAAAATCGACGCCAGCGTCAATTCCTTTAGTGTCATCGATGCCATTGGCGAAACCAATGCCGATGCCTTCATTGCTTCAACCCACGGGTAAGATTTATACTCATTTGCCAAGGAAAGACTTTTCCGAGTCTATGGGGGTCATTACAAGCTTGCCGGTATGGAAACAATGGTACCGATAAGCTTGCTGGTACCCTTGTTTCTGGACCAGCAAACTACGAGTTCTGCGAGCAGGTGCCTTTCAGCCCACCAGGAAAGGCACCCGCTCGCAGACCTTGACGGATGCACCGGCACCATTCCTGAATGGTGCCGGTGCATCCGTCCTCCCCATTCCCATTGATTCCAATGGGAATGGGGAGTAATATTGTCCGGCGCCTGGCAATGGGCAATTACAGGGACCGATGGGGCCGTAATGTCCCACTGTAAGTCCCCATTGCTATTTATGAGGAGGACCAAGCCTCTAAGGAGGATTCTTCCCCATTTGGGTTGAAATATGCTACAAAGGATGCTCCTGAGGAGCTGATTAACCCAGAATCGAAGATATCTCATCTTTATGACTGCCTTCAGTCAGGTAGTGGCATAGACACGTCGCCTGAAGTGGAGTTTAACAAACCTGATCCAGCTGAACATGCAGATTCAGCATACAGGAATATCATGAACATGGCTGTGGAGTTCATGGGCTGGAGCAGGAATTCTCCTACCTACGAACAAGACGACATGGCATATATTCTGAGCCAGGGTTCTCAGAAGCATCCAGTACTGCCTTTTCATGCAACCCTTCAAAGGAAGGTCATGTCAAACTGGGAAGCTCCAGAATCTGAACCTGCGGTAAACAAGAATGTTGCCAGAAAATATAGACCTTAATCCATTGATCCAGACTATTTGACTAAGCACCCTACACCTGAAAGCTTAGTGGTCCAAGCAGCTACATCCACCAACAGTCTGTTTATCCCTGTATTACCCCGGATAGGGATGACAAGAGGATTGATGCCTCTCCACAAAATATTCTCTTAGAGCATTATGGCCTTAAAATCAACCAATGCTACTTGTACCCTTTCCAGGTTTACCTACACCCTGTGGGACTGTGTTAGCATGGTGGCTCAACACATTCCGGAAGAAGAGGAAAGAGACGGCTTCCTGGCTATTGTAAAGGATGAATAGAAGGCAATGGGGGAGTGTCTCCAGTCAGCACGAGACACTGCTGACAGCATCAGCTGGTCCATGGCTTCTAGCACCGTGCTACGCCGGTTTGCGTGGCTGAGAAAGTTGGGCTTTGCACCTGATGTGCAGGCCAGGCTACTCAATATGCCCATTGATGGCTTGAGGTTGTTCGGCAGCAAGGCGGATGAGAGTCTAGAGAAGCCGCAGACCTCTAAGGCGGCGGCTAAATCACTTAGCGCCTCCATACATCAACCTCAGCAACACTCCTACTCTGGCTCATCGTCCTGGAGGGGTCATCCTTTTTGTTTCTAAAAAGATTCCCTCGTGGTGGACGAGTAAAGGGTGCTAGATCAGCCCCAGCAGCGGCTGCTGCAGCCGCCTCTAAGCCTCTCTGAAGCCTTGACCCACAAGACCCCGGTGGGAGGCAGAATCTCTCAGCATCTGAACGAATGGCGGGGAATTACTACAGATGCTTGGGCACTGGAAACAGTAGCCCGAGGTTACTGCCTTCCTTTTCAGAAAAGGCTTCAGGATCATCCACCGGGATACAACTCTGTCAAAATTCCAGATACATTCTTTGTGCAGGAAATTTTACCCTGCTAGAGAAAGGTGCAATAGAACATGTACCTGTAGCGGAGAGGAACAAGGGTTGGTATTCCCCCTACTTTCTCATTCCCAACAAAGATGGAGGATTGAGACCCATCTTGGACTTAAGAAATTTGAACAAATTCCTCAGGAAGGACAAATTCAAAATGGTAACCCTTTTCCAGATCCTTCAGGTTCTCCGACTCCAAGACTGGTTGGTATCATTGGCCCTTCAGGATGCTTACTTTCATGTGCCAATCCATCTGAAGCACAGAAAGTACCAGAGGTTCGCGGTTGGCAGTTCTCATTTTCAATTTTGAGTTCTGCCATTCGGGCTGCCCTCCGCCCCGAGGGTTTTCACCAAACTGATGGCGGTAATGGCAGCAAGTCTCAGGAGAGGGGGATTCACGTCTACTCCTACCTGGACGATTGATTAATCAGGGCTCGTTCACCCGAACAGGACCAGGAACATCTGAGCACCTGCCACTTCCTACACAGACTGGGCTTCTCCCTCAATTACAAGAAGTCTCATATGATACCATTCCAAAGACTTCACTTCATCGGAGCAGGCCTGGATACTTCCTCTGGGAAAGCCTTGCCTCCCGAGGTGAGAGCTCAACACATTCTGCAGATGGTAACAAAGTTCCAGTATGCCCAGCATCTGCCGACCTTCGATTTTCTGAGGATGCTCGGCCTCATGGCATCCAGCATTTTTCTGGTGCCAGAGGCCAGATTGAGAATGGGATAATGGGCCCTCAGAACTCAGTGGTCCCAATTTTCGGGGAATATGTCATATCTTCTGCAAATTCCGAGCAGAGTAGCCTCAAGACCTTCTATAGTGGGCTTGCAAGTACAATATTCTCAAGGAAGAATCTTTTTGGTAACCATGGCCACAGATAACAGTAGTGGCGGATGCCTCACTCACGGGGTGGGGAGCTTACACCAGCAATCTGACAATCAGCGGTCGTTGGTCTCCATCGGAGTCCAAACTACACATCAACCTTTTGGAGCTGAGGGCAATCAGACTAGCGCTGAAGGCCTTTCTGCCCTCTGTATGGGGAAAGAATGTCCTGATAATGACTGACAACACAGTGGCCATATACTACCTCACAAGAGAAGAGGTGTAGTGTCTCTAATCACTGTGCAAAGAAGCAATGCAGCTCTGGTTCTGGGCAATACAAGAAGGAATCTCTCTATTGGCAGTTCACCTAGCCGGAGAGAACACTGCGGCAGACACTCTGAGCCGGCAGAGCACAGTCTTCCACGAGTGAGAACTAGCTAAGGAAGTCCTTCAAGAGATCTTCACCCTTTGGGGAACCCCTCAAGGGGATCTGTTCATGACCGAGGTCTATCAGAAGTGCAATCAGTACTGCTCAAGGGAATTTCTTCCAAGAGGAGCTCTAGGGGACGCGTTCATAGTGGACTGGTAATTTCCACTCCTGTATGCGTTTCCTCCAGTGCCCGTGATTCCTCACGTAATCCGGAGGTTGAGAACGTTCAGGAAAACCATGATTCTAATTGCTCCAGATTGGGCCAGGTGGACGTGGTACCCGGACCTTTTGGACATTTCCATCTGCCCTCCAATACGTCTTCCACAAAGAGAGGATCTTTTCTCGCAAGAGGAAGGTCGGGTTCTCCATCCAGAGTTCAAGACACACAGCCTTCACGCATGGTTTCTGAGAGACTGAGATATAAGGATTGGGACCTCCCGGACGACGTAATGGAGATTTTGCTTTCGGCCAGAAGGCCAGCAACAAAATCCTTGTACCGATGTCGTTGGAATGAGTTCAGTAACTGGTACAAGGATAAGAATGTGGATCCATTCCAATGTGGCACACCTATGGTGCTTTCTTTCCTATTACATTTAGCCAATCTGGAGTTCCAGATTGGTACAATAAAGGATACCTAGCAGCGCTTTCTATCTTTAACCACTCCTCTGAAGAAGTGTCTTATTTCAAGATACCATTGATTGTACCATTTTTGAAGGGTCTCACTAACATGTACCACCAAGTCCCATTCCATGTCCCTGTTTGGGATTTAAATTTAGTATTCAAATTTCTTACATGCATTCCTTTCGAGCCTTTGCATTCTTGTCCTCTAAGGCTTCTCACATTGAAAAAAGTCCTGCTAATTGCTTTTAAATTAGTCTGCAGGGTGAATGAGTTAAAGGCTCTCTCTTGTAAGCCTCCTCACACCAATTTCCAGAAAAATAAAGTAATACTCAAAGTCAAACCTTCATTCCTACCCAAGGTAGTCTCTGACTTTCATTTGTCTCAAATAAATACGTTGCCATCTTTCTATCTCTCCCTCATGCAGGTAAGGAGGAAGAAAGGCTTCACAGGCCGGACCCAAAAAGGGCTCTAAGCTTTTATATTTCTAGACTTGCAACGTTTTCGCAAAATCACCAAATTTTGCCTGGCAAAAACAAAACAGAATTTATCCAAGTGGAAAATTTTGACAATTGGAGAATGTTACAAACTGGCAGGTAAAGAACCTCCAGATGAGCTAAAAGCTCACTCCATTAGGGGCATGGCAACTCCTGCGGCTCTTCAAAGGGGTGTCCCGGTGCAAGATATCTGTGCAGCGGCCACCTGGTCATTTATGCATACATTTGTAAAACATTATTGTTTAGATTCAACTTCGTCCCAAGGAGGTCTTTTTCCAAAGGTTGTTCTTCGTATAGTCCATGATTAGGGTTAATTGGTACTCCCTCCTCCATATTCTCACTGCTTTGAGAGTCTATCAAAGATGAGGAATATGTGGGAGGACACAATCCAGTCGAAGAACAAGTTACTTACCAACTGGTAACATTCTTTCGATTGGATGTTCCTCTCACGTATTCCTCATCGCCCCTCCCAGCCTACCCCACCATACAATTTACGTGAATTACACTCTGTGTTTCCTGAGAGCTTACAGTCTAGGGGTACGCCTGGTCAACTCCTCAATTGAGGATATCGAAAAAACAGAACTGAAGCCAACGGGTGCGTCTCAAGCTATTTATACTATGGATGACGTTGAGGCTGTACGGCAGCCCTCGAGGAATATTGATGCCACAACATCGAGCACAACGCCCTTTAGTGTGGAAAAACAATTCCGAAGCAGCAAAGCTGATGATACGAATATCAAAGATGAGGAATACGTGAGAGGAACATCCGATCGAAAGAACGTTACCAGTTGGTAAGTAATTTGATCTGCTCTAACCCTTAACTTTGCGGTTATGGTCAAAAGTGGACAGGCTTGGACTCAGTCACTTCCTCACAACCCTTCCCTGCTCCAGGCTGTTAGGCAGAAACCTGTGCAGTTCCCTTAGGGACCACTGCAAAAGATTTAAGACTACAGGTGTTTGGCAATAAACCCACTTGGTAGCAGTCTGTACCACACAGATTCACTTGGTAGCTGTGGCTGAGCAGTCAGACTTCCCTCAAGAGGAGTTAGGCAGTATACAGAGCATACAAAATAGGTACAGAAATACAGTAGCACAAGCAAACACTGACCAGAGCTTGGGTGTCAAAGTATATAATTATTTATTTAACACACACTTATAAAACACACTAGCACTAAATTGGTAAGATAAGTTCAAAACACAATCACTATTATCATATGTACATCCCTGATTACTTGTTGGACAAGTCTTAGTTAACACCACTTATTTCCAGACAGAGGTGAGCGCTTAACGTTCGATGGCACTCCAACAAGTTAGATAAAAAGGGAGGGAAAAGCAGAATTATGGAAGCATGCACACTAAACACTTTTTAAAGAACCACAGCAAGTTAGGAAGGCACAGTCTACTGGTGAGCAAGGAAGTTTAGGTGCCAGGCCCACTTTAAAGGGAGCCAGGCAGAAGATGCCCAAGATCAGACAGTTACACAGAGTCTTCGAAGTTTGTGGAGGTAGTTTGAAAAAGGTTTAGTTCAGTGCAGAAAAGTTAGCTAAGGTGTCCCAGGCTAACCCAGGTTCGAGAGACGAGGATTTAATACACCCCGTTCAAACGGTTGCAAGGGAAGCCAGGCGGAACACGGTACCTTAAATGGAGAGGATCCTCCAGCGGGGGCAGTTGTTCCTGGCAGCGGGTGCAAGTCGCAGCGTCGTTCAGATGAAGAGAAGATCTCGTTGTGGAGGAAGAAATCATGTCTAAGAGTGGGAGCAAAAGAATCTCACTCTTAGCAGGAGAGAAAAAAATAAACCCCGAAAATCCAGCAAAGCTGCTGGGGGACTCACTAGGTTTGGTAAATTAGCCTTACAGAGAATTCTCCCTAACACAGGCGTCTATACTTGCCTTGGGAGTCCCATCTTCATATACTAATTGCATAGACGACTATTGACACCTTCTCCCTTTGGATCTGGGAGGAAATGACTCCTGTTTTCTGGGTGCCATGTTGTTCCCCGCCATTGGAAACCCATGCACACACCTCAGCACTTGTAGGGCTTTGTAGTCATTCCTCCATTCAGTTTCTAAGTTAAAGGTGAACAGACTTTCTGTTTGGGCCTATAGGCTTTGTTAATTCTTACTAGGCCTGATTTTTTGACATTCAGGCGGGCCCCAAAAGACCTTTCTCTTTAACTGAACACTTCAGCTCTTTCAGAGGTCTTCAAACCACTGAAATTTAAACCCAGCCTGAAATAAAATAAAAAACATATATATATTTTTTTAATGGAGGAAAGAAAAAGCGGGACAGTGGTGGCTCGTCCATAATGGGCAAGGGGACGTCAAATCCAGGGCCCCCTCACCCATATGGAGGAGCCAAGGGGCCAGCCAGCCCAGTGAAACACTGAGCACTCCCTCAGGTGCTTTTTCCAGGTGAGGGAGCGCTCCTGGCTGGCTGAACTGTCAAAGGGAAAGACTGTTTCCCTTTGACAGTTCAGTTCCCAAGCCGCACATGCTCAATGAGCCATGCAATAGCTGGGGGCGTTTTACTTCGCCAGCCTTGCATAGCTGATTGGAAATGTTAGCTGGAGAACTGCATGTATGTATGTGCGAGGGGGAGCTCCTGCGCCTCCTCGCACATACAGACAGAGCAGGCTGATGCGGGGCATTTCAGTACCCACACGCAGGCCAGGAAACTCTTGTTACATTTATTTTTTATTTAAATATGTGTATGGATGCGTATGGTGCTTGTGTGAATGATGAGAGTGCTTGCTGTGTGAATGCGTGTGTGTGTGTTTGTGTTGGTTTGTATTGGGCATTTATAAGGCGCTTATACAACAAGACAGTGGGCCTCATTACGACTGTGCCGGTCCGGTAACAACGGTGCCGGTAAGTCTACCAGCACAGTACGACTCTGCAGGTGGGTGCCGTCCTGCCCGCCAGTGTCAGAACTGGTGGGCAGAACGGCACCTGGCCGCAGAGTTACACAGAAGCACCAGCGCCGTTATTAACGGTGCCAGTGTTTCTGTGGTCCCCATTCCCATTGAGTCCTATGGGACTCAAATGGGAATGGGGATTTACACATTACCGGCACCTGACATTCTGGAACGCCGGGTTGTAATACCCCGGTATTACTGGCAAGCCAGGCGCCCGTAAATCTTGCAAGTCCGGCGGCAACCCACCGGTAGCACCGGCAGGGTTACCGCCGGACTTGTAATGAGGCTCAATGTTTCGAAGCAGAGAGCTGCGAATAGTGTTTCGAACCGTTGAGCTGATTTTGGCGTGTTGGGGGCTAGGGGAGACAAGGAGGGTTGTTCAACAAAGGCATTTTAAAAATGCCTTTGTTGCACAATCCCGCTACCCGCCTGTCTAAATCAGCTCTCCTTCTGAGGCGCTGTGGAGCCCAGGGAACAGGGATGATATTTTTTTACTGCCCATCTATCATAGATGTCCAGTCAAAATACCATGCTTTCCCCCTGGGCCCATACACAAATAATCATGTTGATTGTGAGTGTGTTAGGCTGTCAGGTTGACACATTCTTACTTACATTGGGTCAGGTGTTACATTGGGTCAGGTGTTACATACATTGACATGTTCTTAGGTCAGGGGTTACATACATTGACATATTCTCGCATACATTGGGTCAGGTGTGGCACATATGTAGTAAGGAAAGGTTTTGGTGTGTTATTAGGTCAGGGGTTACATACATCGACATATTCTCACATACATTGGGTCAGGTGTGGCATATATGTAGTAAGGAAAGGTTTTGGGGTTTCAAGTTTTAAGCGGTCGAGTGGCTTCTTTGAGTAATAAACTGGAAAAGAGTTTGGATTTCGTTTTGGACACAGGACAGGAGTGAGAAGATTCCATTTTCAGTGAGAAGAACTTTTCTAAGACTCATTCAAGAGATAAGTGTTTTCTAGTAATTTCTAAGTGGAAGAAAACTTAAATATATAGTCTTATGTAATTTTGTGAAAGGTTAATTTAATTGAAAAGGTTCACGAGCGCGAGCATGTTCATCTTATACACGCAAAACTGTAATGAGCGTGCATGTTTTCATAAGCTTCGTAACTCTTCAGAGCTAGCGCGTGTTTGAGCCGTTAAATAAAGCATCAGCGCGTGTGCAAGTGTTTTCTACGTGAATCAACGGCGCGTGTGCATGTGTTTGCTATGGGAATTAATCGCGTGTGTGCGAGAATATTGCTACTTATCAACAGCGCGAGTATGTGTGTTAGCCAAGGAATTCCACCGCGCGAGTGCGTGTTTTCTGCTACGTGGAACTACAGCGCATGTACATGTTTACTGCTACGTGTAACTAAAGCGCGTGTGCGTGTTTTCTGCTACGTGGAACTATAGCACGTGTACTACATGGAACTAAAGCGCGTGTACATGTTTTCTGCTACGTGGATCTATAGCGCGTGTACGTGTTTTCTGCTACGTGGAACTAAAGCGCGTGTACATGTTTTCTGCTACATGGAACAATTGCGTGTGTGCGTGTTTCATGCTACGTGGAATTTAAGCGCGTGTGCGTGCTTTTTTGCTACGTGGAATTTTAGCGCGCAAGCGTGTATTTTACTATGTGAATTCCCTTCGCAAGTTTCAAGCTCATCATCATTAAGAGACTAATCTTAGCATACAAAAACCTTACCAGATTGGATTTCGTTGGAACTTCCCTTACTTCATCTTAAACTTAAAAAGTTTGTAAAGTTAAAAGAAGATTAAGAAGTTACAGGAAAAGACTGCTAAAGCATTCAAGGAACTATCTAAGAAGGCTGAATGATTATTAAGTTTTCCTGGCAACTAGTAAGGAAGTCTTATCTACTAAATCACTTCTCGGGACATTTTCAGGAGAAGTATCAGGTATGATCTTTTAAACTATTTAGTAAAGGATATAGTTTATAAGGTCAGTAACCCAATGAGTAATTGTGGTGTTGTATATGCTTATGTCTCAACTACAGGTGAAGAACCAGCTAGTCAATAGCATCCAGCCTGGTGTTTGTTATTTTATCCACTTTTCCCCCTTTCCCCCTGAAGTGTGGTAAACTGAGCTGAAAAAAAAAATCTGGAGCTCTGAGTGCTACATTTTAGGTGGATTGTCCGGGGGTTCAGCAGCTTCCACAGACGCAAGATCAGAATCTCAGCCTGACATAGGCGCAGTCAAGCCCAGGGGACAGGGATGGTATCTTTTTACTGGAATTCTATCATAGATGTCCAGTAAAAAATACCATGCCTGCCCCCTGGGCCCACCAGCGCCAATTGCAAACAGTATGGCTTTTTACCCAATGCTTTACAAAAGTTTGCTCTAAAATGCAACATTTTAACCCATTGTTTTAAAATATTTCATGGGGGATAACCCCCCTGAAATCCCTCTGATTGGTTTGGGCTCCCTCGCAATGCTCGGTCGCTATGGCATATCTGGGGAAAATATTTATGCCCCTCCACTTAAAAAATGCACCATCAGATACTGCCCCTGAACTGTGCCGGGAGTAGGTTGGGGGAAGCCCAGGGTCTGTGGTGGGGTGGGGAGAGCCCAGGAACTGGGTAGGAGTGGGATGAGGGAGCCCAGATACTGTGATGGGAGCAGGTTGGGGAGCCCAGGGACTATACTGGGAGGAGGGTGCAGTGGCAGCGCACAATAGTTCATAGCCATTTGGACTTACTGTCTATTTGGCATTTTTGGGGGGGCCCGGCCTGCACACATTTTGCTCAGTCAGGGCCCAGGCCAGAAAAGTTTGAAGATGAGATGCGGGTTCCTGGCAGCGTAGAAGCAAATTAAGTTTGTGCAGGCCACTTAATAAATCCCAAACTCAAATTAATAACTCTGAGCCTCAAACACACAGTTACTGCCTGCATACCGGCAAATGGAAATAACGTTACTGGCACCTGACATACCGGTAATACCGGCATATTAAGAGGTCAGATGCCGGTGGTAAATCCCCATTCTATGGAGTCTAATAGGACTCCACAGGTTTTTTTAACAGTGTTACTGCGCCAGTATTATCAGACGTTTTATGCCGTTAGGGGTGGATTTCCTATTGGATTTCCTGCCCTTACTCAATCAAATGGACATTTGAAATTGGAGGTGAGTTTGTTTGTATGATTACCTTAAACACATTCGTGTGTGCATTTCCATACACTGTGCTGTTTATCCATTTGAAGGTTTTCTACTCCTTTGCTTGTCCCATAGGGTCCCAGAATTTGGATCAGTATCATTTAAGAATAGTGGCTCATTTCTCCTATTTATCCATGATAAATCCTAATGGAGGTAAGGCTGCATTTGGCTTTCCTTATTTGCCTCCCCTAGTTCAGGAGTACATTACACTTCCACAAGTAAGTTGCAAACCCTCCAGAACAACGCTCTCAGAGCAGCTCTGGGCATTTCCAGAAGAGAGCACATTACAGGACTCAGCCAACAGAAAAACTGGCTCTCTACCCGAGATAAAATTCTCTTAAAAACGGCATCACTCACCCACAAGTCCCTTAACAATGCTGCCCCAATCTACCTGATCAACAGATTCCACAGACAGTCCTCCTTAAGACCCATCAGAACTATTTACAAAGATTGTCTAGTTGTTCCCCATTACAAACGGGCCACCATAGGAGGCAAAAGCTTCCCGGTAAAAGCGGCTAAGCTCTGGAACTTGCTGCCTCCAAACCTTAGAGCAGACCTACCCTATCAGAACTTCCGATCTTAGGTAGTCTCCTGGCTGAAACGGGAGACACATTAAGACTATGAAATGCCCAACCTTACCAGTACACACTGTAACCACGTATGCCTCCTGCCCACTTGTATATCACGGCCCTATTACATGACTGCTGATTTGTATATAACACTATGTACTATATTTTTGTATCCTGTATATTCTCTATGTATTGTAACTAAGCTTCAAAAATTCCTGTAAATGCTGCGCCCTGATACCCCTGGGTACATTAGCGCGTTATAAATAAACAAACAAACAAACAAACAAACAAACAAACACACTACTATTGGATTTAATATTTTTTCAGTTTCCTTTACTTTTCGCTCTAGATGCGGTGACACCATGGGCCTCATTACAACTCTGGCGGTAGCCGTGCCCTTATTAAGCTCGGCAGACCCAGTAATTGCCCATTTGTGGGTGCCGTAATCAAGGCCCTCCCGATTCCATTCTCCCCGATAGGGATGAATGGGGATGGGGAGGTCAGATGCACCGGCACATACAGAGTTGTGCCGGTGCGTCCGATGTGCTCTGCTCGTGTGTGCCGTTACACCCGCCAGAAAAAACCTGGCGGGTGAAACGGCACCCACAAGCAGAGCACGTAATATGGCGGACCGGGAACTACAGTACCGGCATGCTTACCGGTACCGTAGTTCCTGGAATGCCATGCTTGTAATGAGACCCCATATCTTTAGAGTGTACACCCTATCATTACTACATTAATTGGTAGCTATTGGACCATGGAAATACAAATTACCAAGCTTAAGGTACCCACTTTAACATCACGTTTAGATCTCACATCTTGTTGATCCTATTTCGTGCCTTTGATCAACAAACTTCTGGAAGTCTTTCTTAATTATATTTGCAGACACTTGACATTTATTTACCCCTGATGAATAGATGGATATCTCAAAACGCGTTGGGTGTTTTATTAAACTAGTTTGATTTGTTATGACAAGCAGAGTTGTGTGAGTCTTTCTACAAAGTTGTGAATATAACAGTATAATTGAATGTTCTACATTTCCGCAATCAGTTTGTCTAAATTTACATTTACTAGTTTGGCTTGTCTAGGCATCTGATAGAGTACAGGGGACGTGAGTTCCCTCACTTTGGGAACTTCTTCTGTTTCTCTTATATATACAGCTCATGTGCCAGGACTGTGTTTTCTCCCCCAAACCTAAAGCTCCAGATATTTCTATTGTTTACATGTACTTAAGTTTCTTTATCAAGATTATTATAAAGGTGTGCGTTGTGCAATTTGTCCAGTAGAGGAGAATGAGGCAGGAGTTAGGGAGGAGAAAAAAGCCGAAACATACCGTCAATCAAATGCTTTTTATGTGTCAAACAGTACTGCTGCAGTTGAAAGAAGGGTCAGAATTTATATGGTGGAGAATAGTGAAAAGTCTTCATAGGTTGTATTGTGTGGAAATTCCTGCGATTAACTCAGATTGGTCTGGGAATATGAGTTTTGTTACAAGAGGGGCATCAGAAAATGTTTCTTGTTATACCTTCAAGTACTTTGGGCAGCAACGAGAAACATTCGAACAAGCACATGTTTGGTGCATCAAACTGCACTCACTTTACAGAGATAAAGGGAAGAAACAAATAAATACGTAATAAACTCTATACTTCATACAGGAAGTACTAATATAACAGCTTTAGTGCAAAGGAAACGCATGATAAATACATTAAAAGAAAGAAGACTCATCAATGGCTGTTGCAGGAGTGCCAAGTCCACCGGTGTTCATGGCTAGTCAAGGACCCTTAAAAATTAAATGGACAGCATGGAAAAAAGGCTTCATTCACTATATAAAGGCAGCATGTGGAAACTCAATATCAGCAGAATGTAGAGTCTCACTCCTTATGAAGTTCTTGGGATATGAAGGGCAAAGAATATATATGAGACCTTACCCGATGTACCTGACCTGGACCAGGAAAGTGGAATGAATGAATCTGATATGGCCATGCTAAAACTTGACTGACATTTTGAGATTAAAACTAGCACAGTCCTAGTTAGATATAACTTTGGGGCGCATAGTCAACGAAATGAGGAATCAGTAGAGGAATATATAACAGCGTTACGACAACTTGCTATTAATTGCACATTTGGAGACAGATTAGATGAGCACATTAGCGATCAATTTATGATCTACTGTTGTAATGATAAGATAAAAGAGGAAATATGGTTGAAAGATGATCGAAGTTTGGATGAAGTGATGGTAATAGCAAAGAGGGTTGAACAAACCATGGCATGTGTTGCAACGCTTGGGAGGAAGGAAAGCAGAAGGATGACTAATATTGAGAGTGGGTGATTTCAGCAGAGAAAATAGAACATTCAAAAAGAAAGGGAGTAAGGTGTACAGCCAAGGGGAAGGTGACAAAGTAGAGGGAAAGAGTGATAGAACAAAAGGTCGAAAGGTAGAAGAAAAGTAATGTTTTCGATGTGCAAGTTCAACCCATTTTGCCAGTTCTCCGGTGTGTCCTGGGAGGAGGGTGACGTGTAATAGATGCAAGGGGTGGGGGCATTATGCCAATTTCTGCAGAAATTATTCCATTCCCGGTGGGAAAAAGGTGCTATATGTGTCAGATGAGTCTCATCGATCATCGGGTGAAGAGCAAGTAGAAGTGGTGACAGTGAATACGGTTATGTGTGTGGGAGAGGATACGTGTGACAGCCAATTTGCCAAAATTCAGGTAAATGGCAAGGAGGTGCATATGATGGCGGGCTCAGGGGCAACGCTGTCCTTAATGTCATGAGATGTATATGAACTGGTGGTGGGTGGCGAGATACGTGACCTATTAGAATCAGATAAAAGGGCCGAAGGCTATTACCAGGATCCTCTTCCCAATCAGACAGGTAAGGCTGATCCTCACCTGATTGTTCTGGACTCGAAGAGGATTCCTTCCGTCTCCCTTTCTTCTTGTAGGACTGCTTCTTCTTTTTCTGGAAGAGGTAAGGCCCACCTCAAAGGGAAGTCACTATGTCTGACGAGGAGAACAGGCGGACAAATGACCTCTTCCCTGAGATAGCAGAGGAGGGGAAAAGTCAAACAAGGCAGAACAATGCCTGCCGCAGTTGTCCGGATATGACGCTGCCAGGATGTTTAAGGACACAGCTGAATTCCCCAATATGGCCAACGGAGGGCACTAAATACAATGTTCCAAGGAGTGTGGTGAGTCCCAGCAGAAGGTGACAGTATATGTAATCCACCAATGAAAATGAGCACAGGAAAACAGAGCACACAAAAAGGCGGAATGAGAACTGTGGGGTGAGCAGGAAATAGAGAGGAATGCCACAGGCGAAAGGAAGAATGGCCCAGAGGGCTGGGGGGGGCATATAAGCACGGAGAAGCACACAAAGAAACAGAGACAGAGAGCCAACCAGCAGCAGTCACAGCGAGACATGAGGGAGTGTCACAGAAGGCCACCCGAGCGCGTTGCTACGGAAGAGCCCAAAGAGGGAAAGAACGCAAGGCAATGCTTACTGAGGAGTGGAGATCATAGGACTAGCGCAGAAACCCGTAAGAAAACAGTATGGGTTGCAACCTGCGGAGTCTGGGATAACGCACAGCTTTATGGGATGCGGCTGCAAGTTTAGGAACACTGATGAATGTGACGTGCTTGCCCATGGTGGCTCCTCCAGCGGTCCCATACCGACCAGGTGTAGCCACGCGTGACAACTATAACCTGGGTAGGATAAATGTCATTGGATATTTTATTTCACAACTGGAGTTCAAGGGAAGAGAGACCAAAGGCAAAGTATATGTTACCAAGAGTGGAGAAACACTGCTGGGATGGAGGGAGCAGAAGGTTCTTCTAATACGGTTGGATCCCAACACGGATGAGCAAGTCCTAAATGTGAATGAGGGTGTGAATGTGGTCGGGAAATATGCCAAGGTGTTTTTAAGGGATATTGGATGCGTGGGTATGGTACATAAAATCATCTTAAAAGAAGGAAGTAAACCTGTGGTGGCAAAATTGTGGTCAGTCCCGATGGCAATGAGAGATGGTGTAAGGGCGGAAATCAAGAAATGAAGGGATGCAGTGATAATTGAGCCCACCAGGAGTGTTGAGTGGGTCTCTCCCCTGGTACTAGTAAAAAAACCAGTGGAGAATTAAGGCTGTGTATTGATCTAAGGGAATTGAAAAAGTGTGTGGTGGCCGAGAGACATCCCCTTCCCAACATGAGTGAAATGGCATCCGCCTACCATCAGCTAAGGTTGGATCAGACGTCCAAAGAAGTAACAGCTTTTCTTACCCATGAGGGCAATTTCCAATTCTGTAGAATGCCTTTTGGATTAGTGTCTGCTTCGTTGGTCTTCAAAAAGGTGATGGACATGCTATTTAAAAATGTGGCTGGAGTGCACTGCTTTCAGGATGATATCCTAGTGTGTGGTGATAGTTGGGAGGAGCATGAGAAAAACTTGCGGAAAGTTATTGAGATTTTGGAGCGCAGAGGAATAACCCTGAGAGCGGAGAAGTGTGTGTTTGGAAAAAAGGTTGTAGAATATTTAGGACACGAGATATCAAGTGAAGGCTTATGAATGAGAAAGGATTTAGTTGATGGTATTAGGAAGATTAGGTCACCGGAAGGTAAGGGAGAGTTGAGATCTTCCCTTGGTATGATAGAATTCTATCAGAAGTTTATAGGTGGTTTTGAGGACAAGATTGTGAGAATGCAAAGCTTTCTAAAAAAAGGGCGTTGAATTTGGTGGGGATGCGAAGTGTGAAGTGGAGTTTCTGAGAATAGAAAATGAAATAGACATGGCTAAGGCACTGGCAATGTTTGACACAGGTAGCAGAAACGTAATGTACATGGATGTTAGTGATTATGGAATCGGGGCAGTGTTGGCACAAATTGAGGAGAGGGGTCGGGAGGTGATTGTCACACACACCTCGAGGATGTTGAGGGGCACAGAAAGGAGCTATTCGGTCTTAGAGAAAGAGGCTTTGGCATGCCATTGTGAAGTGGAGAAATTCCGGAATTTTGTGTGGGGTTCCTAGTTCTCTATTAGGACCAACCAGAGACCTCTTAAGGCAATATTTGAGAATATAGGGCTTGAAAAAGTATCGAGAAGGGTGGTGTGCTGGGTGGCTAGGATGAAAAGTCATAAGTGTACCATGGAAGTTGTGTCAGGGAAGGAAAATGTGTTCAGAGACCATGTATCAAGATTGGGGGAGTGTGAGGATGGAAGCAGTGAGGAGCAGGTAAAGGAGTTAGTTACTGATATAGTGTATGTCACCCACGATAGCATTATAACGCATGAGGAGTGGTTAAATGTGTTGAGGGAGGAGGAGACATGTATGATAGTGATAGGATTTGTAGAAAGGGCATGGCCAGAGAAGAGACTATCGAGTGGTGAGGAGAAGTTATTTTGGGAAGTAAGGTCGGAGCTGTGTGTCAAGGGAGGTATCCATTACAGGTGTGACCAAGTAGTGGTTATGCGTGCTTTGAGAGGAAGGTTGGTGGATATTGCCCATGAGGGTCATATTGGAATTTCAAAGATGAACGGAATTTTGAAAGATGAGTATTGGTGGCCTGGGTTTGATACAGACATGGAGAGAAGGGATGGAGAGTGTGTTAAGTGAGATATTTTGGATAAGAATGTGGTGGCCAGGCTACAGCCGATAGTGAAAGTGGATCTACCCAATAGAGTGTGGAGTGAATTAGCACTGAACATATTAGGTCCAGTAGATATGGGGAGTGGTCTGGGAAGATTCATACTGGTTATAGTGGATTTGTTTAATAGGTGGACGGAATTTCATATTGTACATGACATTTCGGGTCAGTGTGTGGTAAAATTCTTGCAATGTATATTTGAGAGAGATGGATTACCTGATTCTGTGTTAACTAACAATGGGACGCAATTTCTGGATGGATGTTTTCGAGAGTACCTTAGATTAAGTGGTGTTAAGCACAACAATACAGCATTATATCGAACACAAACCAATGGGGCGGTTGAAAGGGTCAATCGATGCATAATGGAAGTGGTGCGGATGGGGGAGAAAGCCGAGCACCAAAGTCTCTCCTCCTTAATTGGGAATGGCACATGAATCGGAATGTGTTGTAGAACAGGTAAGAGAAAGAATGGATAAGAGGAAGGATATGTGGGTGAAAAAGGTGAATGAGAAGTTGGGGAGGAGGAGTGTGAAGGTTGAAGTAGATGATTGGATACACATTAAGAAAGGAGTAGTGAGAAAGAAAGGCGAATTGTTATACAGCAAACCCATACAGGTGACACAAGTGTTGAGAGGGGCTGTAAGTGTACAAGGAGGTCAAGTGTGTAACCTGTCAAGGGTGGCGAAAATCAAGCCGGTGCAGTAGAAAACTGTACCATTAATGTTCAACTTGTTTTATGTAAGTACGTTCATCTATATCCATCTGTGTACCAAGTTATGTTAATTTCACCTGTATAAATGTTGGGTAGGGCAGGGAGATGTGTTGCAATGTGCTTGCTTATGGTCTTCTGGTGGAATATTGAACCTTATAATAGAATGTGAACCATAATAAGCTTGAGGGCGGAATGTTTATGTTCAATAGATTTCAGTTGGTGAGTGGGGCCGGTGAGGAAGTGCTGTTTTTTCCCTGTGCTGTTTTTTTTCCTGTTCTGTTAATACTTAATAAAAGTATAGATTTCTGGCAACCATAACGCGTGAGGAAGCCTCTTTACAAAATGCACAAAGGTGATTCAACAAAAGGAGAACAACTCCACAATAGAAAAAGTACAGTCAGTAACGGAAATTGATGAGGAGGAAAGTGAAGTGGCTCTATTTCACAAAAATCTGAAGTTCACCACTAATAACCGCCCCCATCCAAATGCTATCAGTGCAGGTGTTTCAGACATGCCGAAGGAGAGAAAGAGTGTCCTGCCACGAATGCAGAATGTTTCAAATGTGGTATGATAGAAACTACGGAAGCTTGCAGAAACACGAGTACAAAATGTAAGAAAGGGAGCCATCAAGGCACTAGAGGAAATAGGAGGACCGAAAAGTCTACTCACCATTGTCGAAGATGAGAATCCCCCAAAATATATATTGTCAATAAACAGTAATGTCAAGAAGGGTCAGTGGGAACATCTTGAGATAAATGGATGTGTCCTAAACATGATAGACACTGGCTCTCTCTACACAATGGTAGTCAGTGACACCTATGTTAACACCATCAGAAAAGACCTGGAGAAGCTCAGATGAACAGCCATCAAGGCAGTAGGTTACGGGAAAAGCCCCATCACCATTCTTGGCTTTAAATGGGTTCACTTGAAATTTAGGGTGAGAAACGTGTATTGCAAACTCTTTGTGGCAAAAAAGTGATCATCCATTGTGGAATGGGGCGAACAATGCTATGTATCAAAATATATCTTGGAGAAATCATGCCCACCTTAAGCATTGTTGAACAGGCTACCTCATCCAAAGAAGGATTGATGGAGATGTTTCCTGACGTGTTCACCAACACAATAGGAAAGCTCAAAGGTTTTGAACACAGCATAATACTAAGAAAAAGCACAAAACCAAAGGTACACAAGGTACGCAATATACCCATAGGTACAAAAGAGGCCTTACAAAGTGAATTGAAAGGACAATGGGCCTCATTACGACCCAGGCGGTAAGGGGTTTACGGCGCCGTAAACAGCGCCGACCCTTACCGCCTGAGTACGAGGTCCCTTAGCGCCATGGCGGACTTAACACCTGCTTTTAGCAGGTGTTAAAATCCATGGCGCTAAGGGACCATGGAGTTAATTACGCCACCGTAATTTACGGTGGCGTAATTAACGCCTTCCCCACTCCCATTATGCCCTATGGGGCAAAAATGGGAATGGGGAAGGGTAAATGGGGATTGGGGACTTACCGCCCCGCCAAGGTCGGAATGGGGCGGTAAGTCCGCCAACCACCATGGCGTAAACGTAGTTTACGCCATGGTGGTAAAGTCACGGCCCAGGTGGTATCTTACCGCCTGGGTCGTGATGAGGCCCAATGTAGCGAGGACATCATTGAGCCTATTGAATCATCTGAGTGGTTAGCTCCCATCGTCATTGTTCGAAAACCAGACAACAGCATCCGTATGTGCGTGGATTTAAGAGATCTCAATGCCAATATATGGGTAGATAGGCACCCACACCCCAACATAAATGAGATGTTGTTGACAATGAAACCTGCAAGGATATTTACAACAATCGACTAGTTGTTTGCATACCATCAGGTCATTCTGGAAAAAGAATCAAGACATCTCATGTCATTCGTGACACTGTTGGGAGAATTTAGATTCAGATGCATGCCTTTTGGTCTGGCATCTGCAGTAGCCGTCTTCCAGAGGCTAATGCAACAATTATTTGGAGGGTTAGAGGGTGTATATTTTCCAAGACAATATACTAATAACAGCAACGTCAGTAGAGGAGCTTGAGAGGAAACAAATACGTGTCCTGGAAACAATTTGCAACAGTGGACTTACCTTGAAGCGACAAAAATGCAAAATAAAAGTATCTGAGGTAACATAGGGCATGTCATCACACAAGAAGGAATAAAGCTGAAAGAAAGGTTGGTGGAAACAATCTCCAAAATACCTTGACCATCAAACAAGGATTAATTGCGTTCGTTTCTGTGCATGGCAGAATACTATTAAAAGTTTGTTCCAAACTTTGAAAGTAAAACAGAGTACTTAAGAGCATTGATGAAGAAGAATGTGTCTTTTGAGTGGACATAAGAGTGCCAAGGAGGATTCACAGAGATCAAAAGTAGAGTGATGGAAGCATCCACTATCAAACTATTTTCCCACACGGCGACCAGCATACTCACAGTGGATGCGAGCAACATAGGGCTAGAGTGCATTCACAAGCAAGTGCAGGATTGTGTTGATGTGACTTTTGCCTTTGCTTCTCGTGTATTAAACAAAGCTGAGCAGAACCATTCAAAAATTGAAAGGTAAGAACTAGGAATATAGTAGGCACTGCAACATTTTAAAACATTGATTTGGGGCTTACCAATAACAGTGAAGACTGACCACAAACCGCTTGCTCACATCACGTGTTCCTCTAAATCCTTATCTTCACCAAGAATTAACAGGTGGCTCGTGGAGATTATGCAATACAATGTCAAAGTGATATACGTTCCTGGTCATGAAAATGTACTAGCGAACTGTCTGTCAAGATTACCATGGATTGATACTGATGAAGACGATCAAGGAGAGGTATTGGAGGAATGTGTAATAGCAAGAATTCAGCCTGCCATTTCAGACGATGAATGGAAGGAGGCTGACAAAAGTGACAAAGAGATGTCTTGGCTTCAACGCATGATATGTCAAGGATGGGGGAGTGGTGGTAGTTGTTTGCTCAGAGGAGAACATTTAATCCCACCAGAATGCTTGCATGAGAGAGTATTACAACTTGCTCATGAAGGGCATTCAGGGATAACCTTACCAAACAATGGGGGTCATTACGAGGTAGGAGGTAGCCATGCTGCAATTAGCGGCATGGCTACCCCCTTACCAGATACTGGGTTAATTAAATGAGGAATTACCGGGCCATTCCGACCTTGGAGGGCCTGGTAATTCCTCATTCAAGGAACCCATCCCCATTCCTATTCGTGCCCCCATAGGGCTCAATGGGAATGGGGAGGGTGCTAACAACGACCCTGTTAATAAAGGGCCCTTTGTTAGCACCCTGGTCTGCTTGCGGGACCCGCCAAGGGCACCTGTTAAAACCAGGCGTCCTTAGCGGGTTCCCGCAAGCAGACTCGTAATGAGGTGGTAAGGGGTTGACAGCTCGGGCACCTTTACCGGCGCCATTAACCCCTTACCGCCTCACTCGTAATGACCCCCCAATGTCTGAGAGAGAGATACTGGTGGCCTAGCAGATAGTCTGAGGAATTAGTAAAAACATGCCAAGTGTGTGCAAACAGCGATAAATCGAAGAAAGGATACACAGTTCCACTCATACCAGTGAAAATACCTGAACATGTATAGTGCAAACAAGCAATGGACATTACCGGCCAGTTTATGATTTTGGGGAATTATAAGATCTTCATCACATCCTGATAGATTATACATCCAAATGGATTGAGTGGGGAGTAGTACAAGAGACTATTACCACGAAGAGAGTTATTGAATTCTTAGAAGTAGTGTTCAACACAGAGGGCGATCCTGAGGAGATAGTAATGGACAATTGGGTACAGTTTGTATCAGAGGAAATGCAAATGTTTTTGAAAGAAAGATGCATTAATCACAGATGCACGTCACTCTATCATCCCATAGAAAATGGCCTTGTGGAAAGGATGAATGGAGTTATCAAAAATGCCATACAATTTGCATTGGCAAATAGTTTACCATGGAGAGAAGCACTGAAAGAGACACTCAATACCTACAGAACAACTCCCCATTATGCCACTGGGGTGGAACCTTTTGTAATGATGAGAGGAAGAGTGCCATGCAATATGATGAACCCATTCTGTGCTTAGAAGAAACATATTTTAGGAAGCAATTATTTTCCTAACGTGATGGGGATGGTTTGTGTGGTATTGACATCAAAGTATCAAGATATTTATGTGGCTGCATTGCTTTTGTAGGTGCTGACCTTAACTGTATGTTGGTCCTGACCACAGCAGAATAAACATATTGGTAGGCTGTTTTACATGCTCCTTTGATTGAAATGTACACCTTTTACAGCATGGGGGATTTTACTTATACTTAGTTCCCTTATGGTTTTGATGTGTGCTAGGTGTGCTCGAGGAGATACAGGGGGAAAAGAATGTAGTTGTATTTGCATTTAGGATTATGTGTTCCCTTTTAAGAAGGTATGCGCCTGTGTTAGAGGTTATCAGGTGCTCTAGTATGTAGGAAATGGGATAAGGGTGCATCCTGCTTCTAGCATAAGGATGTTTTTTTAAACTGTACTGCCACTTCAAAGCAATATATGAGCAATCGCAGTGGAATAGAAGAAAGAGGTGTTTTTGGTCTGCCCTTTCCTAAGGAATTTAATGGGACTTTAAGTAATGTTTTGGACTGCCCCTTCAAAGGAGTTCAAGTGGGCAATTAAAAAGGACTTTAATTTTGATGCATCTTAGATATGTATATATGTTGGCCAACTGTATCCTATTTTCTGTTTGCAGATATTCTGTTAAATCTTTAATAGTTAGCATGTTTTAAATGTACAGTTGGGTTATATGGTACTACCACAAGCACGCCAATGTTGAATTTGTCTTGATTTGTTGCCTGTTGTGTGCGTGGTGTAGGTATAGTGGTATATATGCGGTTGTTCAGTAGTATGTATGCTGTTTTTCACTCAGAATGGTTGTGGTTCACAGAGGATTAAGTGCACAGTGCAGTGGTGTGAGGATCAAGTGTGGTTGGTTGTTTTCTGTGGTTTACATTCTGGATGGGATTTTCTGGCGTGGGTGATGAGTGGAGTTGATTGCACGGTTTGAGTATCTGTGTGTGAGGGTGGAAGCAGGCGGATTACACACCCCGTCTTGTGTTGCTGCTCCTGGATATGGGTAGCACCACCCTCCCTGTGTGTTAGTGTGTGGACATTGGCGGTTTGGTCGGTCTTCCCAGGTACTGCATCCACGAGTAGAGAGGCATCCTGGTCCGGTGGTTGAGCAATCTGTGGTTCCCTCCCCTGTCATGTCTTACCCACCTTTCGGTGTGTAGTTGTTGTACCGAGTGTTTCCTTTTGCAGCCGGTTTGTGCCAGGGTGTGGCAGGCCCTGTATACGGGGATGGCAGTCCCAGATGGAAGGAGTTTGGTTGTGATGGAGCAAGGCTGTGAATGCGCACCTGAGTGTGTTGTGGAGTGACTGAAGTGTGCATGTTGCTTCTCTTGGTGTATGACTTATGTGTGCAAAGGGTATGTTGTAATGTATGTCTCATTTTTGTTCTGTCCTGCTGGCCATGGATGCATGCTGTTAGAATGTTGGTGAGTGTGATCAATGGCAGGCAGCTCAGGAGAATGTTGTGTGAGTGTTGTATCTGAATGTTCCAGGTGTGACAGTTGGGGGTCTGAACTCGTGATGGGAGGATGGCCGGTGGGTGTACAATTAAGATACATGGAACTACAGCAGAGGCCCCACAGCTGGCCTGTGTGTGAACCATTTAGCTTTCTACCTTCTATTTACAACAGCATGGGTGCATGAGAGAGGAATCCTTTTTTTATCTCTTATTATGCCACAAGGGTGTGGGCTTTGTGAAGGTTTAATTTACAGCACCTCTATCTCTGCCCCCCACCTCCACTGCCCCATCTTTGGATGGGTTTCATTGTCACAGTCATTCACTGATCTTCTGCTGTTCCATGGGATAAAAACACAGGAAAGCTTTTGCACTGCTTGTATTCCACAAGCAGCATTTTCAAAAAAGATCCTCCATGAAGGTAATGGGGAAGGGGTATACTTCGGGATGTTACATTTTTTTTTTATTGGATATTCATAATGTGCCTATACAACTCAACAGTGTTTCAAGGCACCACAACTCTATAACATAGAGTGGAGGCTGAGTTCTTGGTTAGGCAACTGTCCAGAATAATCCTCTCCTATGGACGGCCATGGGTTCTTTAAGGCCTAGCAATGTTTTCTCACTATTGCTCTGAATCATGATCAGAATGGCATTGTTTATGCACTGACCTGCTTCTTGTCCAGTCTATAATACCTCCCTGTGTACTGGCATGGGTCTTGACCAGCCTGCCACCATTTTACCCCAACTTGGTGTTGCCACCGGGCATATGTAGCCTGAAACCCCTTATTGATATACTTATATTAATATCATTAATATATATTGAAGTAAACTAACTTTTGTGCACTTCTTGCTCAGTGCATTACAGAGCGAATTGCACCAGGGTGATGAGAGTAACCTTTGAGCGGGCTTCAGGAGGATATTTCCAATAGACCAGATCTAAGACTGGTCCTGGACCTACTCTGTAATCATATAGATCTGGGATAACGTTTATGCTTTACTAGGGATCACGTACCCGATCAACAAGCACTAGAGGAGGCAGCGAATCTAGAGGTCGAATTACAACCTGATGTCAAAACTATGGATGTACTGATACCACATGAAGAACCACACAAAGAGCATCTAACGAGCCACAAGCCCATGTGGTGGCTTCAAGCGGCGAGGAACTGAAAGAGGAGGGATCATTCTCTGGCAGCTTCCTGACCTCCAAGGATGTGCTATCTGCAGAATGTCAGCCGGTGCTGATGCAGCAGAAGATGGGGTTTCATCACTCTCAGTGTTGGAACACGTTAAAGAATGTAGTAGTGATCTACCACTCGAGAGTGATGAAACCCCATCTTCTGGTAGGTCAGTTGAGCAAGGGCAGGGTGAGGCATATCCAAAAGAGCAAGTTCATGCTAGCACAAAGGAAACCCTTGACAATCAAACCAGGGCTGATATCACTGAGAAAATAGAAATGGATAGCGAAGTTAGTCCATTGTTTGAGGATATCATCATCTCAAACCTCAATGTACGCTCAGTTGAAGTCCAAACCGAGGACATGGAAAAGTCACCACCACAAGTGGAGCAAAGACTGTAGGATGCACCCCAGGAATGCCAGAGCTCTGAGGTAGGTTTGCTATCACAAACTCTCAACACAGACACAGTCCCAATGTATCCCTGTTCATTATTGTTTATAAAATCCATCCACTGTCTATCACACCACAGCACTAAGAACATCTGTGCAAGACGCTGTAAAGCAATAGTACCTAAAAGACTAAGGGCCTGATTCACAGAGCGTTTTCCTATGGGATTGCACCATTAAAAAACCCTTCTGTGAATCAGGCCTCATGTTTTGCTAACAACACACTGATCATTAGGAGATGCAGGGTTAATCATTTTAACCATGGATCACAATAATTAAACTAACTTTACATTTCTTTCTTTCAGTTGGAGGCACAACAAAGAGGAGGTATGCTTAACAAAAACTATAATATATCTTTAAACTCTTTCACTGACCTTGTGAGAAAATCATACAATTCCATGCTCAGGAAATATTTGGTTATTCCTTTTATTTGGAAGTGTGAATACTTCCACACCTTAATTTGGGTGCAATTAACAAAAGAAAATTACATTCGGCATTAAGGTTCCTTTAACAGTGAGATTGAACCTGCCCGACTTCTTGTTTTTTCAAAATCCAAATGTAAGGCATGTTGTCACATCTTTGTCCTTGTTTTGACAGAGGGAGGGGAGGGGGGAACTCTCTTGGGGAGATGGTGAAGATTAAACAACTGCCGGGCCAGCCCATTTAAAGAGCTATAAGCGATATAAAAATGCATGGAAATATTTGAGTTTCTGGCTCGTAGTTTGTGGTTATTTTGTTGTCTTCTGGTCTTACAGATGTGTAAAAGAGGCTTAACTGAAGTATTCTAAACTTTTACTTTTCTGTTATCAGCCAATTAATGATTGGGAGCGTTATCCTGCCATACACCGACTATCTTGTTTATTTCTTTATGGACTTTTGCATAACGGAGTGGGACAAACACACAGCCTCCAATAATAGCTCTACTCAGTGTTGTGAGGATGGACAACTATATATGATACAACTAAATAGTAACACACACTTTTACCCTCCTTCCCATCTCCTCTCCCTCCCATTCTCTGCTAGGAAAGATCTAGGAGTTTTTCCCAGGTCTTTCGGTTGGGGTACAGATACCAGCTGAGTAGGATTGTCTGGTTCCTGCGAACAGAGCTGTGGTTGGTGGATGCTGTCCCAGTCCTGCATCCTAAAAAAAGGAGAGCAAAATAACAAGATGCTGTGTCTCTGCATCCCAAGATGACTAAGGGTACAGTGGACCTGGGTTACTTACATTTGTCCTAGCCTGCCCTAGCTGTTCCTCCTCCCATCTACCTTACAAAAGTTCCCAATGCTAGAGAAAAATGGCTACATGCAGACAAGAATCATATTCTTATCTGTCTTACCAATAGCAATATGTGTAGTGGAGTGGGACAGACAACTTGTACATTGTTTTGAGTGTGGCAATTGGAGCTAGATCTCTTCTGCAACCTTCCCATAGTCAAGACTGAACCTGCACATTTATTAATACCAATGAGAGCATGGCTTCCAGTTCAAGCATCTCTCTTTAATGGATATCTGAAAAAAGGGCAAGGAGCCAAGTCAGTTTCCCGTCCTAAGATGGCAGCCACAATATTCCAATGCAGGCCGAGGGGATGACGCTATTCTCCTTTAAGTGCTCAACAATCCATTTCGCAATCAGCTACTAAGAATGGGAAGTACATTTAAAATTACTCAGATGTTTACGCTGTGTATATTTTGTTATACAGTGGTGTGTTGGGTTTTCGAAGTAATACTTAGTACATGTGTCTCTATGCCTGTAGTTAATGTCCCTGTTTAGTCTTAAACAAAATATATTTTATTTTGTTGAGGAGAAAAGGTTGTGCCCCAAAGGTAAAATCATGTACACTTAAATCAATTTATTATCTGAAAAATAAGCACTGGAAAGAACACAATTTACTCTTAAACTTAATATTTTGTTATTTGTGTATATCTGGTGAAATAACCCACAACTGGCTGTCTGGGCCATCCAAGCAATTTGACTGCAGTGTTTTTTTTTAATGTGTGTACCTAGTTGGATATATGTGTAATTTGAATTATGCGGTACAGTGAACTATGGCCTGATATCCACTGATGTTCATAGAGTGTAAGTTATGTGGGTATTTTGCCTTCTCTTGTTACTATATGAATCCATTTCACTGGGGACAACCTATTCCAGTTCAGGGCTTTGCTTATACTTCAGTCAATGTCATTCTATTGAACTGAGACAGGACTGCATCTTCCAGAATGCAAATGATGGAGAAATGAAAGCCTGGGTCATAGTTTCCCCAATGACACAGGTTCCCTGGTAAGCTTAGCGTAAGTGTGCAGTATGTAGGAATACTACTAATCGAGCAGTATTATAAAACTCAATTTTTAAAATCATTGGGCCTCATTATGAGTCAGGCGAGTCCCATTAGGTGGAGGGTAAAGACAGTGCTTTAACTAGTGGATAGAAAAGTAGGGACATAATGGAAGACTACCAGTGTATTAGGTCTTCCCCATTTTGACAAAGCCTGATCTGTGGACTAAGTATCACGCTTCTAAAAGTAATTTGTTATTGGACCCAACGAGGATGTGTGTGATCCTTTCTTAACCCTTGCATTATTTCCTGTGTCCTTAGAGCTGCTCTTGCAGCACCCACACAGCGAGTCCTCTCTCTATTTTGTGAGCAGGTCAGAGGCATGGTAAAAAAGAGCGTGGGGTGTTGGATGAGGAATGCATTGGAACAAAGTTGCACTGTTGGAGTTGATGTGCAACAGGTTCCTGCTCTCCATGTACCCGTGCTTAGAATCTCCCCAAGAATATTTACGAGTGCCATATGACTATGCCATACTTTTTGCGTTCACACACCCTACAAAACTTCCAAAATATATTTGTAAACTATGAGTGAGGCCCTATGGCAGGATGAGACATCCTTCCATCTCGCAAGGATTGTGGTATGGTGCAACACACCTTTGCTAATAAAACCACTACCGCCCATGACAGAATCTCTAACTCCCTGAATAATCACACTTATTGGGAAACCCAGACCTCTGGAAGTAAAGATGACTCAGGTTTTTAACTCAAACAAATAACTGAAGAAGAGATGTGGGCATTTCTCAAATACGTGTGTCCTACCTCTTGTCCGGGTGAGATGTTACGAACAGAGCATCAAGAATTTCTTTGACGATGTCTTCGTCTTCAACTTCCTCCACACCTAAGACAGGGTTAAAAAAATGTCTGAAGTGTGGCAGGAAGATGTCTATAACCGACCCCCATCAGAATTGCCTCTGGTGCCTCAGCCCAGACCATATGGTTGATGAGTGCGGGTCCTGCCAGGCCACTTAGGGAACGTAGGGGTAAGCTGGAGGTGGGGGAGGAGAAATATAAGTCTTTGAAAAGACAAAAGGATTCGGATGAATCCGGTAGAAAATCTCGTCACGAGTCGAGGAGGTCGAGATCGGAAAGTCGCTTGAGGAAATCTTCATCGTCATCTACGAAAAAGTCAAGAAAGGGACACCATAGGTCTTCTTCCTCCTCGTCCTCTTCTGAGAGGAGAGTAACTTACCATTCAAAGCACGATTCCCTAGAAAAATGGGAGGCTTTCAGGGCTTCAATGCTGAAAATATTCGAGAAAGCGGCCCAGACCCCCTCGAAGTTGCCGCGTGGTGATCATGCCTCTGCTCACTCTAAAAGTGACAGAGGAAAATCAAGATCCAAAAACGCAAGTGTTGGAAAAGAGTCGAGAGTGTCTTCAAGGGAAAGTTCCCAGACGCCTTGCACCAAGTCTAAGCCTCCGGTGCATAAATCGGGGCTAACAGAATCGGCGTCGACGTCGAAACCAAAATTCGACTCGACACCTTCGACGACCATAGTGTCGAGACCACTGACAGAAATGACATTGACACCTTTAGCTGTATTGAAGCCTCCTTCAACAGCATCGAAGCCTCTTTCGACAACTTTGAAGCCAGCGTCTACCCTATCGACACCTTTGATGCCTTTGTCGAGGCCTTCTTTGATACCAAGACCCAAGTCGACGCCATTATCCATGTCTAGGCAAATTCCACCTTCTTTGCATGAAAAGGCTTTCCACCCACAACCAAGACAGGAATTTTTTAGATCCATGTCTTCTATTTATAAAGAACATTCCTCTGAAGAGGATGTCACTCCAGCTGGAGTTAGATTTGGAGCCAGAGAAGTTCCTGAAGAACTAGTGGACCCATAGTCTAAAATAACAGACCTTTATGACTTTCTCCAAAATGCAAGTGGTTTAGACACTTCACCTGAAGTGGATTTTGAAAGGCCAGATCCTACAGATCATGCTGATCCCAGTTATAGAAGTCTTATGGAAAGGGTCATTGATTTTATGGGTTGGAAGGCAGCGTCCCCGGATTTTGACCAGGATGACATGACTGACATCCTGAGTGAGGGTCCTTTAAAAGATCCTGTTCTGTCATTCCAAAAAGCACTACAAAAAAGAGTAATGGCAAATTGGAATACTCCAAATTCGAATGCAGAAGTAAATAAGAAACTGGTACCAAAATATAGACCAGCCTTGTAAGATCCAGAATATTTATCCAAACATCCATCTCCTGAAAGTCTAGTGGTGCAAGCTGCAACCTCCACTAGGCAATCAGCTCACCCATCAATACCATCAGACCGGGATGATAAAAAATGTGATGCTAGGGCCTGGAAAGCTTATACTTAGGGCAGCATGGCCCTGAAATCGACTAATGTCACTTGCACATTAGCAAGATTTACTTATACCCTGTGGGACTGCATGCCATCAGCGGGTGAACGCATCCCAGAAGGTGAAGAACGGGATGGTTTCCTGGCTATAGTGAAGGATGGTAAAGAGGCAATGGAGGAATGCCTTCAGTCAGAATTGGACACTGCGGATAGTATACGCAGGCCCATGGTATCTTGCACAGTCTTGCGCAGATTCGCATGGCTTTCAAAATCTGGTTTTGCACCTGATGTGCAGTCTAGATTACTTAATATGCCTTTTGACGGCTTGAAGTTGTTTGTCAGCAAGGTGGACGAGAGCTTGGAGAAGCTGCAGACCTCGAAAGCGGCAGCAAAATCACTCAGCGCCACTATAAGACGACCTCAGCAACACTCTTACGTAGGCTCATCTTCCTGGAAGAGTTGCCCTTTTCGCTTCTATTCCTCTTTTGGAAAAGGGAGAGGGCAGGCCACTCAGAGAGGCCAACAGAGAAAACCCTTTCGTGGTGGAAAAGGGAGAGGTGCTAGATAAGCCACAGCAGCGGCTCCTCAGCCACTGCTGCAGCCGCTGCAAAGCCACTTTGAGGTCTTAACCCACAAAACCCCAGTGGGCGGCAGAATCACTCGGTATCTGGACGAATGGCAGGGCATTACGTCAGATGCCTGGGCACTAGAGATAGTGACCCATGGTTACTGTCTTCCTTTTCATCAAAGACCTCAAAATCTTCCACCGGGAGCCAACTCTGTAAAGACCCCAGACCCACATCTTGTGCAGGAGATTTTAACCCTGCTAGAGAAAGGTGCAATAGAACATGTACCTGCAGTGGAGAGGATCAAGGGCTGAGAAAGACAGAGGATTGAGACTCATTTTGGACTTGAGAAGCTTGAACAAGTTCCTCAGGAAGGACAAGTTCAAGATGGTGACCCTTTCTCAGATCCATCATGTTCTTCAGCTTCAGGACTGGCTGGTTTAATTGGACCTTCAGGATGCTTACTTTCATGTGCCAATCCATCTCAAGCACAGAAAGTACCTGAGGTGGGCGGTTGGCAGTTCTCACTATCAGTTTCGGGTTCTGCCATTTGGGCTGACCTGTGCCCGAGGGTTTTCACCATCTGATGGCGGTAGTGGCAGCAAGTATCTGAAGAAGGGGGATTCACGTCTACCCTTATCTGGACGGTTGGATAATCAGAGTGAGTTCATCCGAATGAGCCCAGGAACATCTAGCATTGACCTGCCACTTCTTACACAGTCTGGGCTTCTCCCTCAATTACAAGAAGTCACAAATGATTCCAAGCCAAAAACTCCAATTCATCGGAGCGATCCTGGACACTTCCTCAGAGAAAGCCTTGCCTCCCGAGGAGAGAGCTCACCACATTCTGCAGATGGTAACAAAGTTTCAGAATGCCCAACATCTGCAAGCCTTCAATTTTATGAGGTTGCTGGGCCTCATGGCATCCTGCATTTTTCTGGTGCCAGAGGCCAGATTGAGGATGAGATCCCTTCAGTGGGCCCTCAGGACTCAATGGTCCCAATTTTCAGGGGAGATGTCAGATCTTATACAAGTCCCGACCAAAGTGGCTCAAGATCTCCTATGGTGGGCTTGCAAGGAGAATATCCTCACGGGGGAACCTTTTTGGCAACCATGGCCGGAGATAACGGTAGTGACAGATGCCTCACTCACAGGGTGGGGAGCCCACACCAACGATCTGACAATCAGCTGTCGTTGGTCCCCATCGGAGTCCAAACTACACATCAACCTTTTGGAGCTGAGAGCAATCAGACTAGCGCTGAAGGCTTTTCTGCCCTCTGTACAAGGAAAGAATGAGAATGTCCTGATAATGACGGACAACACAGTGGCCATGTACTACCTCAACAAAAGAGGAGGCGTAGGATCACTTCCATTGGCAGAGAGGCAATGCCGCTCTGGTTCTGGGCAATGCAAGAAGGAATCTCTCTGTCGGCAGTTCACCTCGCCGGAGATGCTAACACCGTGGCAGACGCTCTGAGCAGGCAGAGCACAGTCTACCATGAATGGGAACTAAATCAGAAAGTCCTTCACAAGATCTTTGCTGTTTGGGGAACCCCTCATGTGGATCTGTTCATGGCCGGGGCGAACCAGAAGTGCAAACTGTATTGCACAAGGGAATTTACCCCAAGAGGAGCTCTACGAGACACGTTCGTAGTGGACTGGGTATTTCCACTCCTTTAAGCGTTTCCTCCAGTCCCCGTGATTCCTCACGTAATCGGTAGGTTGTGAAAGTTCGGGAAAACCATGATCCTAATTACCCCGGATTGGGCCAGGAGGACGTGGTACCCGGACCTTCTGGACATGTCCATCTGCTCTCCAATACATCTTCCACAAAGAGAGGATCTTCTCTCGCAAGAGGAAGGTCGGGTTCTCCATCCAGAGGTCAGGACACTCAGCCTTCACGCATGGTTTCTGAGAGGCTGAGATATAAGGATTGGGACCTCCCGGATGACGTGATGGAGATTTTGCTTTCGGCCAGAAGGCCAGCAACAAAATCCCTGTATCGGTGTTGTAGTAACAAGTTCAGTAACTGGTGCAGGGATAAGAATGTGGATCCATTTCTTTGTAATACTCCAAAGGTACTTTCTTTTCTCTTACACTTAGCCAATTTGGGGCTCCAAGTTGGAACGATAAAAGGTTACTTGGCAGCGCTATCTATCTTTAAGCGCTCCTCAGAAGAGGTGTCCTATTTTAAAATGCCTTTAGTTATTACATTCTTGAAAGGGTTGACAAATGTATACCCTCTGACACCTTTTCAGATGCCCATCTGGGATTTAAATCTAGTCTTAAAATTTCTTATGTTTGCTCCTTTCGAACCTTTACATTCTTGTCCATTAAGACTACTCACTCTTAAGACAATTCCGTTAGTGGCTATAACATCAGCCCGCAGGGTAAGTGAGTTGCAGGCACTGTCTTGAAAGCCTCCTCACACCATTTTCCATAGGGAGAAGGTTATTTTAAAAGTCAAACCATCTTTCTTGCCTAAAATAGTGTTTGATTTTCATCTGTCACAAAAGATTGTCTTACCTTCCTTTTATCCTCCACCTCACGCTAGTAAGGAAGAGGAAAGATTGCATAGACTTGACCCAAAAAGGGCTCTCAGTTTCTACATTTCCAGATTGGCAAATCTCTGACAATGTGACCAACTATTTGTTGGATATACTGGGCACAAATTGGGCCTGGCAGTATCTAAACAAACTCTATCCCGATGGATAATCCTAGCAATCTCTGAATGCTATAAACTAGCTGGGAAAGAGCATCCAGATGGATTAAGGGCTCATCCAACCAGAGGCATGGCAACTTCCACAGCCCTTCAGAGGGGTGTCCCGGTGCAGGATATTTGTGCTGCGGCCACCTGGTCCTCAATGCACACCTTTGTAAAGCATTACTTCTTGGACTCTACTTCATACCAAGGAGGACTATTTGCAAAAGCTGTCCTTCATTCAGTCCATAATTAAAACCTGTAGTACTCCCACCTCCAAAATTACTACTGCTATGGGAGTCTATCATAAGATGAGGAATACGTGGGAGGACACAATCCATTCGGAGAACAAGTTACTTACCAACTGTAACATTCTTTCGATTGGATGTTCCTCCCATGTATTCCTCATCGACCCTCCAATCCTATCCCTCCGTACAGTTTACGCCAGTTGCACTATGACTTCCTTAAGAGCCTGAAGACTTAAAGCCTGATCAACTGATGCAACCATGAACACCGTAAAAACAGACCTGAGGTAACGGGCACTGGTCGAGCCATTTATACAGCGGGTGACGTTGACACCCGACGGCGGCCCTCGAGGTACTTCGACTCTGCGGTCTCTAACACATCGCCCCCGGGTGACATTTTTTCCGAAGCAGCTGAAGCTGGGATACAATTATCATAAGATCAGGAATACGTGGGAGAAACATCCAATCGAAAGAACGTTACAGTTGGTAAGTAACTTGTTCTTCTTTTGAAAATTGGAGATAAGGTAGCAACCTTCCAGCTTCACCAACATCTTGAAGGCTCTGGTATTTTATACCCGAATCAATCTGGTTTTCAAGATAATCATGGAACAGAAAGTGCTTTACTAGATCTCCAGACACACATGCTTGAGGTCTTGGAAGTAATCGGGTCTGGGCTGCTCATACTTGTTAGATCTGTCAGCTGCTTTTGACCTGCTCGACCATAAGCGTTTATTGGATAAACTGGCTACCATCGTTGAGTGTTACAGAGAGGCTACAAACTGGATCTGTTCCTTTCTGAGTAATAGGCAATCACGGGTGTGCCGGGGTGACACATCCTCAGGTGTTCAGCAAATACGCTGTGGAGGAGCGCAGGGAGCAAGCTTGTCTCCAACGTTGTTTAGTCTATATATAGAGCCTCCCTGTGATTTACTAGCCATCTTGAGAAGCCATTTCACAAACTATGCTGATGACACTCAACTTCTGATGGAATTAAGCGGAAGCTATAAGGTTGACTCAGCTAGATTAAACTACGTCTATGGCTCGGTAAAAAGTTGAATGTCCAGTAATTGGATGTGTTTGAACAGTGCCAGGACTGAACTAATGATTTTCAGCTCTACACAGGCCAGAGCAAAGTTAGGCTCTGAATACACTCATATGAACATCGAAGGGAATGCCATAAATATCATGGACAAAGTTAAGACGCTTAGTGTTCATGTCAAAGCTTCTCTCAGTTCTGACGCACATGTTGACAATGTGGTTGGCAGCTCGCAGTACCATTTGGGGGCGTTGAGACATGCCAAATCACTCCTGCCCTTCAAAAATCGTGAAATCCTGGTCAGAACAGTTGTTTTGCCACGTCTGGATTATTGTAATGCCCTTCTGTTTGGAGCAAGCAGAAAATTGCATAAGCAGACTCAAAATGCTTCAAAACGAGGCTGACCGAATTATTTGCGACATTACAAAGAGAGAGCATATTTCTCATGCCAGGAAAAATCTTCACTCGCTGACTGTGTCAGCAAGAATACGCTTTAAGGCCCTTTCCCTGGTCCACAAATGTGTCAATGGTGATGCACCTATCTATCTCAAGGAGGGAATGAAACCTTACAACCCCCAGACTATGATCCAGCACTACTGGGCACTTGGTTGTTCCCAGATGTAAAAGAGCTAGAGGCTCTGGGCGTTCTTTTCCTTTCCTTGCAGCTGAAGCATGGAATGAGTTGCCCATGGAGCTACGTTTGGAAACACTTCATTTGCCATTTCAGCAATGTCTAAAAACGTTCTTATTCGAATAATTCAAACTTTTCTGCATTCATTGACACGTGAGCCATTAGTTGGCCTCATTAGGGGTCCGGCAATAACCATGCCGGTGCTACCGGTGGGTTGCCACTGGACCCGTAAAAAATTACTGGCAGCTGACTTCCCGTTGCCACCAAGCTATTCCAAGTCAGGCGCTGGTAATTTCGTTAGTTACCATTCCCATAGAGTTCCCATAGGACTCTATAGGAATGGGGACACAGGATCAGAGGCACTGTTGCTAACGGTGCCAGTGTTCCTGTGAAAACAATGCGGGCGGGTGCCATCCCGCCCCGGCAGGTCTGACCTGCCGGGCGGGAGGGTCCCCGCTCGGCAGAGTTGTAGTGTGCCGGTCCGGAAACAACAGTGCCGGTAAGCTTACCGGCACCTTTGTTTTTGGACCGCACACTTATAATGAAGCCTGAGAATGAGCCTTAGACATATATATTTTGTTCTGTAATTTCAAAGTCCTCTTGTGTTTATCATATTCGGCCTGATGCCGGTGGGCTTTGGCGCTTTATAAATAAATAAATACATATAAAAATGTTTGTTTAAATGGGTTAGGTCAGCTAAAGCAAAACACATATCACTCATTGTAAGACCTAGGGCCATAGCCTAGATGCATGGGGTGTGAATCTTAAACTCTAATTGGGCGGAAGCCATCATGCTGCTTTTAAGGACCAGGCAAATGGAGCTAGTCTTTCTAAATGTCCTTTTATGGATTATTGACGAGATACATAGAGGTAGTAACTATTGACCAGGCAACCAGAGCTACTCTGTGTAGTTTTTCATAGACTATTGAGCAGGCACATTGAGCTAGTTTCTATAATACTCTCTTTCAGTGGTGGTTCATTGCAGCTGGGGTTTCTAAAGGCACACAGAGGTTTGGGTAATGAATAGTCATGGCCCTTTTCAGGTCTCTATAGATAACAGGGAAAAAGGCAGCCAACTAGTGTTATAGTATGCATAATGTGCTTTCTCCCCCGAAAAAGGGCACCACTTTGTGTCATAATATGCATGATGTAATGCGCCCCCCATCAAGGCATTATACCAAAATGTAGGTAAGCCACATTTACAACCTTCAACACAGGGGCTGCAATATACTAAAAAAAGCACAGATATGTGTATGAAGGTTGAACTCAACACATATATCTGAGAAAATGTTTATAAAATGGACATATGTCAAAAAATGTGGAAATTAGATGTCATCGAAATAGCAAAAACACATTTGCAATAGAGCCTTAAAGAACATAATGCAGACATCCCATAACAATCTCATAGATAAAGTGCATGTAATGGCAGCAATACATCTCTCAACAAAGTGCAATGTGCTCAACAAGATATGATACAAAACATATAGGTTAAAATGTATGGGCCTCATCACGAGTTGGGCTGTAGCCCTTAGATGCGGCGGTAATGGCGTTACTGCTGCATGTAAGGGTCATCCAAATCATGAGTCTGGCGTGTTTACCCTCAGCTCACACCCGGGGGTAAACACGCCAGAAAAATACTGATTTTTGGTGTAATTACCGTACAGTAATACCGCTGGTGGTAATTGCGCTGAAAATTACCCATTGGGTCAATGGAACCAAGGTGGAATGGGGAATAACGTATAATGCCCAACCCGTGATCCGGCTATAATACCGGTGAACGTGTGGGCCCTGACGCAAATGAAGTTGGGCGGGATCCAGGGACACCGCCAACTCGTGATGAGGCCCTGTATCTTGTAAAAAGTGCAATGTACTCTGCCTCAGACCTGTAATACAAGACTTACGTTATATTATTAATTGCATGAGCCAAAAAACAAGTGCCTACTGGAAGAGACAACTTGTCTGCATTAGATAACTTGTTATCTTCCTTAGAGAGCTCATTCAGAGGAGCTAACACATCACCCCTTCTCTAGTTTCAAGAAACAGCGTCCCTATGTGGCCCATGTTATCCTCAGGACTGGCTTCTTTTCCAATTTTAGGAGTATCTCCCTGAATCTACAAACAGAAAAGCACAAATTCACTGGTCCTCATTACGAGTTGGGTGATATTCCAGCGATAAATCCACCGGAATACCGCCCAACTCAATTACCGTTACCATCACTTGGTGGCGGTGTAAATACACATTTCTTTAGGAGCCCATAGGACTCTAGGAGGCTTTTTGGTGGGATTACGCCCAAGCATTAGTGTTATGTCATGGATTGGCCATGCTGTCCTTTCGGCAGCCCATAGCCGCACCAGGTTATTTTATTCACCTCTGTCATGGTTTGTTAGAGGTATATCTGGTGATTCAGTTACATCTTTTTAGCCCATAGGGCACATTTTGGACTATATATAAAATTCTCGTTTGGTCCCTGGTGCCGTTTGCCCCTTATTGCATTTGCATTTTTCAGCATTTTGGAGGTCTGTCATAATCTACTGTTACGTTATGTGACTGGAATCAGGCAGTCTTTTTTCTACCCACATGGCACCATATGCGTTAGACTTGAGTAGTCACATAATTAAACGGACAGGTTGGCCGTATTCATTTGATGAGCACGTTTGCAACGTATGTACCGGTTGGCAAGACAATATTGCAACGGCAGAACGGAGGAACAATGCAGAGTCTGTCATTAAAATAAGCTAATTCCTTTTCTGGTAATGGTAGCGTTCAAATCAGATGCCAATCCAACGTGACATTTAACGGAAACCTAAGTCTTCCGTATCTTGTGTTTGGTTGCACGGCAGATTATTATCTGCTCCAGATGAATGGCAGCTTTTAAACCAGACGGGGGAATGAAAATCTTCATTGTACTTAAGAACCTGAAGTAGGTTGTTGGTAATCCGAGGTCACCACCCTTTTTGGAAGACAGAGGGATGATTTCAAACCCCTCTGAAGAAGCAAGTCCTGAGGGCGGACATATACAGTAATTATCACTCTAAGTTTTTACACTGAAAAAAGGGGTATTTTTACAGCATGGCCAATCCATGAACTTGCACTAATGCTTGGTTGTGCCTTGTATTAGGTTTTGTCGGTTTCTCTTCTTCTTCTTAGCATGCCTGATATTTACAGGGGAGTTTGTCTAAGTGAGTGCATTCAAACTTCTCACATTTGGAATAAATTAGAGCCTGAGTAGAGCACACATAAGTGACAGTGGGCCTCATTACAAGTATGGCAGAGCTGGAAAGGATTGGCGATCACCAAATTACCACCAATATTCGCGCTCCCCCATGCTATGAGTATGGCCCTGGAGTGGAGGATTTACCACCAGCATAAATCCTCCAACTCTCTGCTGAAAAATTGGCAAAATCGTCAGAATCGCTGCCACAGAATTACTGCCACATTAATTTGACCAAAAAAGCCCCAAAGTGCCACAGAGTCCTATAGACTCATAACAAAATGTGGATTTACACCAATTGATGGTAACAGTAGGCAGCATTACGGCGGATTTACCATCGGAATACCACCCAACTCGTAATGAGGAGCAGTGAATTTGTGCTCTTCTGTTTGTAGATTAAATGAGATACTCCTGAATATTTTAAAAAGGAGCCAGTCCTGAGGAAAACATGGTCCACATTGGGACGCTGTTTGTTGAAACTAGTGAAGGGTTGCTGTGTTAGTGCCTCTGTATGAACTCTCTAGGAAGACAACAAGTTATCTAATTCAGACTAGTTGTCTCTTCTAGTAGACACTCGTTTTTTGGCTCATGCTATTAATAATATATCATATGTTTTGTATTACTGGTCTGAGGTAGCGCACATTGCACTTTTGACCAGATCCCGTGTTATTACATACTTTTTAACCTAAATGATTTCTCTTATGTCTTGTTGAGCACAGTGCCCTTTGTTGAGAGATGTATTGGAGCTATTACATTGACTTTTTCTATGTCATTGTTATGGGATTTATGTATTGTGTTCATTATAGCTAAATTGTAAATGTGTTTTTGCTAATTCTAGTACACTAATTTCCACATTGTTGGATATATGTACATTTCATTAAAATGTTTTCAGATATATGCCCCATAAAAGGTAGCCTGTATTTCGCAAGTGGTGGGAATACTCAATCTGTATTTTAAATGTTATTTTAATTATGTTTGCTGAGTGGTATTGTTGTATAGTGCTTGCTGTGTGAGTGCTCTGAGAGAATGTTGGTGTGTCATGGTGGAATGTTTGGATGCAAGTTCATGTTAAGGTTCCAGTTCAGTCAGTTGGGGACTTGTTAGCCTGGGTGATGGGACCCAGTGGTTCGCTCATAACAACTTGAAGTAAACTACAATAAAGCTTGACTTAAGGAACCATACATGGAAACGTAAGAAGTGGCTTTATTACAATGGCCACGAGGAAAATCTGAAGAAGAAACAGTCTGCTGAGGGGGGAGCAGCAGAAGAGAAGAGGAACCACTGCCCCCCAACAGACGTAAGTCCCATTACCCAAGGCAGTAAGTTGGGGAAGGTCAGCATTAAGGGGAAAGAAAAATGAATTAAAGCCCCAGCGCTATCCCATGGATGAAGGGTCTGGGTAGGAGAATGCTAGCGCAGTATAGAAGGGGAAGTAAGAAGGAACATAAGGCCCAGCGCAGTCCCAAAGAAAAGGTTTATGCAGCCCCAGCGTTGTGACAAGGGGGAAGATATGAAGAACCAGCCCCAGTGGAGCTAGTGCCGTAACTACCTCCTCAAGGCAGAGCAAGAGGCACATAACTGTTAATGGGCGGTATTCGTGGATGGCAGAGGCCCGAAGGACAGTGGGAATGGCCATGAGCCCGCAAGAGAGGGCGACAGAAGCGGTTTAAAGGAGAGGAGGGCCTGATTAAAGTGAAGCTTGTCAGCCTGCGTTTGAGGTGCAAGGCGAGCGGTAATGAATATTTCTCACAAAATTGATAAATGGTGCTTACCCAGTGTGTGGCTTGTGCAGCTAAACCCGGCGGGGTAATTTGACGTTTGGGGTCCAGGAGCTCAGTCTCTGCCCATGGCTGCCTGGACAATGATGACGCCAGCGTTCCGCAGAAGGAGTGGGCAAAGAATGGAACGCCATTATTTTGCGTAGCGAACATCTTTGGCAAGAGATGTAGACTGTATCGTCGTTCGGAAATGCTGGATTCTTTTGTGCCTGTCTGTCCAAGATAACTGAGGCAGCAACGTAGTTAAATAGTAATGATGTGCTTTAGAATAAAACACCCCCGAAAACGCCACAACGTGAACAGGAAGACAAGCTTCAATGCAAATCTTCGTATCACGCAGAGGATGACAAGGGCTGCTCTGTCCAGTATTGTAGTCTGTATGGGTTCTACGGACAGAAGGTGCTGTAGCAAGATACGGTGCCGAACATATGCTACGGGGTGGATTCCTGTGATGTTGGGTGCAGCGGTCTTCGTAAGACAAAGCGAAAAATGAGATGTGCATCCAGCGTGGGACAGATCCAAGTCAACTAGTGAAGGAGGAGGATTTGGGTCGTGATGGAACTGGCTAAAAAGATGCAACGTATCCTTTCATCCAAGTATTATTGGATAAAGTGAATTTGTTTTTGCAGCTTGTAGCAGCCGGTATGGTGAAGTGAGGAAACACCATAAAGTGTTTTATGTATTAGATTGCACATATGGTTAAGTACATAAGTAGCAACGTTGTATTTGGTACGTTTCTCTGCACAAATGTGCAATGCATCTAAGGAGATTTTAAGTATTAAAGCTGCATATGTTAGGAAAAAAGTGAGCAACACAATATGGTTGTTAGAAATTGCTGTGGATTTAGTGAGTGTGAATCAGCTAACTTTATTTTGGGTAATAGTTGGTGTTTAAATGGTTGATGGTGGATCATCACATTGTTAAAGATAACCATTTTTGGAGGATTTTCAGCGTACAGGTGCTATGCACCTAAGGACTTTTAGGGTTTAAAGTCAACAAGTTAAAAAGGATGGTGTGTGGCTGAGTGATGTGAGTGAAGTACTATAAAGAGATAACATGGTTTTAGAGGTGCACAGCACCTAAGGACTTTTAAGTGACAAGTTCATCTATTGGTATATAGGATATGATGTGAAATAGAAGTTGTGCTAACATGTGCAAGTTAGTGTTTATATTTCGCCCAAGATGTTAGAACAAACCAAAATGTTAATTGTCTGTAATAGAGAAATTGTAGTACAGGCAAGGGTATGGAAAGAAATGTTGACCTGATAACGTTCGGGGGTCGCGCCTTCCGACAATATAAAATGAAACTGAGAGTGGAAGGTAGCGCCTTCCGGGTTTGAGTGAAGTGAAATGAAGTACTGATGTTAAGTTATTCATTTCATGCCAGGAGGAGTGTGAAGTAGATGGGTAGGTATCCCATGTGTGTTTGGGTTAGCACCCCGGATGGTGAAAGAGCATTTGTTTTGTGTTGTAAGAGTATGAAAGGTAGCGCCTTATGCGTTTAACAATAGTGTTGTATTGTTTGGATTATATAATGGTGATGATAATAAATTTAGTCGGGATACTGGTTGGTATGGTCATGCAAATAGTGGCATTGGTGTTTTGGTGTGGATGGTGATTTTGTTGGACAATCACCAGGAGTAGACTAATTCCATAAAGGATGGACGTTCCATATGCAAAGTTTTAGAGTAGTTAGGGTTTCGCAGGGGACGCCCGCCGGCCAAATTGTATGTATGGACTCTGATGAAGATATTTGTTAAGCTGGAATTTAATGGAATGAGTTGCATTTTCTTATTTGCATGTATTTTCGAATCTGAACACTGTACTTTTGTTATGTAGGTTCAGTGTGATTAATGTACGACTCATTTTATCTGCCAATTGGGTGCAGGATGGTGATTGTTAGTGATGTGTGATGGTTTCAATGATGCCTGGCCAGCATTCTGAAGTAATGTGTCGGTGGGATGTGTCACAGTGTTGGCTGTGTGTGTGCCCTTTTGACTGAATCAGTGTGTGAGTGTGGTTGTAAGAGGGTGGTGGGTGTCTTTGTGTCAGATGTCTGCTCCACAGGATTTGATATTAGTTCACTTGTTAGTACAGTTTTGTGGTGATTCAGATGTGGCAGCGTATTGGCCTTTCCGGAGGCTTGGCAGTGCTCTGGGATGGCAGCCTGGAGGACCATCAGTGGCAGGGATGGATGGAAGGTGTTAGGTTTGTTACTGATGGCGGAGGAATGTAGATTTGTTGCCCATTAAGGTGGCAAGTGTGGACTCTAGTGTGGCAGACTAGATGCTCATTCATGGCAGGAATGGGCGGGAGGAGTATTGTCCATGTTACGAGGCGTTTTACATAAGTTTGTAGTGCGTGGGTTTTGTTGCCATATCTGTATGAAGTCTGGTATGCCTGGTTGGGGACATCTGTCAGCCGAGGTATGAGAGTAGTGTGAATGTTGTCTCCAGTGTTCAGTGTGTTTGTGTGTTAAATTGTGTTCATTTTGTAATGGGAGGAGATGTGTTGTATCGTGCTTGCTGTGTGTGAGTGGTCTGAGAGAATGCTGGTATGTCATGGTGGAATGTTTGGATGCAAGTTCATGTGAAGGTTCCAGTTCAGTCAGTTGGGGACTTGTTAGCCTGGGTGATGGGACCCAGTGGTTCGCTCATAACAACTTGAAGTAAACTGCAATAAAGCTTGACTTAAAGAACCATACATAAAAGCGTAATAAGTGGCTTTATTACAGGTATGTTAGCAGGAGTGGTGGCCCGTAGGGTGCTAGAGAAAGCCCCTTTAACACCTGTATTTCGCAAGTGCTAATCCTTACATGGGTAATGAAAACCTTTATCATTCCAGGGTCGATACATTGAGTGCCATTGAAATTGGCTAATAACAGCTATTAGAATGCTTAGAAGCAAGAGAAATCTGGCTATAAACAAATTGACCCCGTGCTCCAAGTTGACTGTATCCTTCTTTACACTGGAGAGCCTCAGATCTCTTGTTTTGGTGGATGGCTTATGCTGGTGAATTGCTCTGAATTTTGTTCTGTGATTTATTTGAGTTACAGTTTTGAAGATAGAGGAAGAACCTCAGGCCACTGCTCAACAAATTATAACCAGGTAAGGCCCTGCACCCACACCCCCCTGTGGGGCAAAAAACCTTGGGATCATCTTCGACTCCACTCTCTCCTTCTCTTCTCACATCTCTGACATCTCAAAAAAATCAGCTACACCTCCTCAGAGGTAGTCTACATTTCCTCACTTTCCCCCAGCGGCTCATTGTCTCCAGTGCCCTGGTTCTCTCTAGGCTGGATTTATGCAACAGCCTCTTCCTCAACCTCCCTTCTTCGACCCTGCGCCCCCTGCAACTCATCCAGAACAGAACCGCAAGACTTATCCTTGGCCTCAAGCCCAGGATCTGCATCTCTCCAGAACTGAAATCCCTCCATTGACTCCCTGTGGCTGCAAGTATCAAGTTCAAGACCCTCTGCATTGTCCACAAGGCTTTCTGGGGCCTCGGACCTACCTACTTGCAAAGCCGCCTTCCTAAATACTGTCCCTCACGAGCCCGCCGCTCATTTACCTCCAACCTTCTGCGAATGAGCCGGTTCTCCAAGCAGAGATTTGGTGGAAGATCCTTATCCTCACCAGGTGCCTCCCTCTGGAATAGCCTCCCTGTCGCCCTCCATCTTGAGCCTGACCTTCGTAAGTTCTGGAAACCCCTCAAGACCTTCCTCTTCCTTCACTCTCCCTCTACCCCGCTAAACCCTAGCTCTTTGCTGTCTACATCTCTCTCTCATCTTGCTTCCAACTTGCTAATTGGCCGCCTAGTGTACCTCAGAGACTGACAGGTCCCGGGACCTCTGCCAGTCCTCTCTCGCACTTGCCTCAGGGCCCTACACCCACCCACCTTCAAGGCACTCTGAAATAACCTGAGAGAGCAACCAGCGACACGATCAGGAAACGGCTGTGTGCTGTGTACTGCGTGCTGCGCTGTGCAAAGCGGAGCTGGACGCCAACTTGGGATTCGGGACTCCATGTGTCCAGGCATCCAGGCGTCGCCCCCGGTGTCTGATCAAAGCAGCTGTGAGGTAGTGTTACAAGAGTATCACTTGTATTGTTATTGTTATTGTTACAACTACCACTTTATCTGCTCTTTTGTGGGGTGACTGTGGGGCTTTGGCACTTTGAGCTCTTGAGTTTGAGCTTGAGCACCTTTTCTTTTTTCCAACAAAGCTACAAAAGCACATTTCGCTTTCCAGGGTGACTCCAGGGGAAAGGCCCTTTGAACAAAGGAAGTGTGATTGAGTTTTTCTGTGTCCAGTAAAGACATGGGGATTACAGATAAGTACTGGCTAAGTGTGGCCAAGTGTTTGGCTAAGCGTGGCTGTTTGGCTGTTGAGGTGCAGAGGTAAGGAGTTAACTTACGCTTAGCAATTATCAGCATAGTAAGTAAAACCCTCCTCCCGCCCCAGCCATTTGCGGGTGAACATTATAAACTGGGTGAATTCTGTTTCTGACATTGGACCCAGCGTTAATAAGCTAGAAAAAAAAACGCTTTCGTCTGAATGCCATCAAGGAAAATACAGCAGAGCCCATCTAACATTTACAACCTCCGCAGTGGAGCTCTCATTGATTATTTACGGGCCCCTTAGCTAGATAATGGCAGATGGAACGGAAAACACGATAGCAACTTGATGGAAATAGCCAACCAATTATCTCCTATGACAATTAATTGACTCTCAATCACTGCCAAAGCTCAAGCTGTGTCAAATGCACTATCCGTAAATCAAAAAGAGATGAGGCAGACCCCCTCTGCAGTGAGTTCACCACAAACCATGTGGGGTAAGGGTCTTGAATACACGGTAATACCAATACATATGTAGAAAAGAAAATGAATGCTTTCGCAACAAACGGTGGAGCACAGGTGACACCAACAGCTTTGAAATTCAGAAAGCTGTAACACTCCCTGTAGCAAGGCAACTAGAAATTGAAAACACTGCTGTTGATGACTCACAAAACACAGTAGAGCAAATCCAAAAGCCCCTCTCCATAGAAGGAACAACCATGGTTTGTGCAGAAGTGCACGCCACAAAAGCACAATTCGAAATGAATGATTACCAACATGTGCAAGAAATGTTTGAAGTTGAAAAAACAGATGAACGCCTCCTCACAGACAAAACGCTATCAGCGCTCAATTTCATTTTAACGTCAATGGTAAATGTTTTTGAGCAAATAAAGACAGAAGTCCAATCCAATTCAGGCACTCTGTTCGAAGTATCCAAAGAAATGGAAAGTTGTGAATTCGAAATAGTGGGTTTGAGAACAGCAATTAATACCGATCTGTCAGATAAAATAAAAGATTTAAAGACTGAAATACAATTGCAGAACTTGAAAACAGACAAGCTGGAAGAAAAAATGCTTTTGCACAAATTTAATTTTTAATACTTAGAGAATGGGCTAAAGAAAATTCTGTTAAAGCTCAGACTTGTACTAATGAAACTCCCCCAATACTCAATCAGAAGCAAATGTTGTAGACTCATTCGAAGATACACCGCTTTCTAAATACGTGTTGGAAGAATTAATGTGCTTGACCAACATAGTGTACACCTTAGAAGACCAATCCGACCAAGTAATACCAGCAATTGCTGAAAATGAAAGACAGAAGAGGTCGGCATCTACACAAACTGCGAAGACACGAAATGGAAAGAAAAAAAGGAAAAAACAGAGAATAAATGAAATAGTGAGCCGGTGCTGAAGCCCCAACAAGGAAGAGCCAAAATTTAAAAAACAGAGAAAATAAATAATACTGTCAAAACTTCATTTATACGCTCATTAAATATCATTGATGAAGATAACATTGTACCAGTGGTAAAACCACCCCAAAAACTGAAACAAAAGACCAAAAATTAGGCAGTAAAACTCACCTGTCCATCAAGCAAAAATAAGATACATCCCAATAATGACGAGGTACAAGATGAAACATTGAATCCTTGAGCGAAGATTTTAACTGGCTGTCAGACAACACCAACTCAAAAGAAACGTATGCTTGAACACATATTTTACAATTGTTAAAAAGTACCAACACAAGGATAATTGCTGTGAAGCAATCTAAACTAAAACCGTTTCAAATGGAGATATCATAGCACCCAAGGAAATAGAGCCGCAAACAAATGAGACAGGAGAACAAAAGTCTGAGCTCTCCTGCCCCACCCCAAAAATTGGAACCTATATTTCTGCGACGCAACAGCCCAGCAGCTCAGAGAGAAGTATCAGCTAACAATTTGCCAATAGCAGAAAAGCAAAGCAAAATAGCAATGATAAATTACTCTTTAACACTGATATTGTCAAATCAGATGGCAATGAATTCAGCAATGGAGCATATGTCAACGAACAGTTAATCTGAATTTCACAAAAAGCAAGATCACAAAAACTCTGAAAAACATCAACATCTCTTCCAGCGTTAGCAGCTTTTGCCATCCCCAGACTATGACTACATCAGTTGAGCCATGGTCGAGACTTTAAATCTCTCAATAGGAGCAATATATTGATGCTCACTAAGAAAATTCCAGATCTATAGTTATTCTCGTCAGACGAAATTGAATAGGTGCGCTTTCCAGTACCGAACTGTACTTATATAGCTGAAATCGGACTGAAATTGAAACTGGGCATCGAAGCACTGCAGCATAAAGCTGATGAATTAAGACATTTAGGTTTAACTAAATCAAGCCTTCCTATTGCAGCACAGGAATTTTCCCAGTACAGAAAGATCCTAAACAGAAGCGAGAGCCCAGTTCAGCCAGCTAAGGCAACTGCTTCAGTAAACGCGGAGAGAAAATCTAATTCAAATTACCTTGCAAAAGATTACACACTAATAAAATCGAAATCAGTATGTGGGAAATTGTACCGGAAATCATGATTTTTGTCTCTGAGAAAATTAAGGAAAACAAAGATTTGCTTTAGTAAAGGATGAATTAAAGATCTTGGGTTAGAATACGCAGGTTCTAGTTCATTTAAGACAAAAGCCATATGTGAATACATTTATGGCAATTATGAGATAATTATCTACCAAGAAACATTGCAACTAGAATGTGTAAATATAGATGGTTTTAGAACGATCGAACAACTAGCAATTAAAGGAGAATATAGCCATCCCGCAGGAGGCCTGATGATATCAGCTAAGAGTAAATTCCAACCGGAAATGAAGGCCTCCTTGCAGCCAAGCTAAAAATTAAAACCTCCAACCTCTTTTTGGACATTGTAGTCATTAATGTCTACTGGAACCCTGCGACTTCAAACCTAACCTGCTTTCTAGAAACATTATCCGATTTACTTAGCAACACAAAAAGCGAGAATGATTACCAGCTCTGTGGGCGGAGGAATTGGGGGAAGATGTGAACTTCAGATGTTGGCGAAGGTGCTGTGAGAACACTCGTTTGGTGAGTTTGGATTGGTCCCTCAGAGCTTCTCAAACAAAGTTGTTGTTTAGGGCCTATTGGACGCCGGAGAAACTATTCAGGAGACAACTTTTAGACAACAATCTTTGCTGGAAATGTAAATGTTCTAGAGGATCTCTGAGTCACTTGATTTGGTCCTGTCCTAAAACGATGCAGTTCTGGGAAAAGGTGTGTGAGAGATTAAGCTTGATCTTAAACATTGCAATCCCCATGAATGCCTCATTATTGATTTTAGGCGATGATTCTCTTCTGGAGGAAATTGACTTTGGAAAGAAAGTTTGGCTGCTACGTGCATGTATGATTGCTAAAAAATTCATTTTGAGGTCCTGGAAATCGAGTAATTCTTTCAACATTGATGATTGGGTGGAGGAGCTTCTTACAATTTCAACATATGAAAGAGCTATTTACAAACTCACTGATGACATTGGGCCTCATTAGGACCCTGGCGGTAAGGGGTTTGCGCCAGCGTTAGCTGCGCCGACCCCTTACCGCCAACTACGAGTTCCCATAGCGCCATGGTCATTTTTCCGCCCGCTTTTTGCGGGCGTAAAAATCCATGGCGCTATGGGACCTTGGTGTTAATTACGCCACCGTAATTTACGGTGGCGTAATTAACTCCTTCCCCACTCCCATTATACCCTATGGGGCCGAAATGGGAATGGGGAAGGGTAAATGGGTCAATGGGGACTTACCGCCCCGCCGACCTCGGAATGGGGCGGTAAGTCCACCATCCGCCATGGCGTAAACGGACTTTACGCCATGGCCGGAAAGTCCGTCGATGGCGGAAAAAATCCGCCAGGGTCGTAATGAGGGCCATTGACAAGTTTTGGAACATTTGGGGCTGCTTTCTTGATGCCTATGGATAAAGCAGAACTTTGATCTGGGACAATATATACATATCCTTGTACACTGTTGTGCTGTATGACAGCTATAGGATGTGCATTGATTGTTTTATTATTGAATTTGTTTTATGGTTCATGCAATTAGTATTCTTGGTCCTTATTTCCTGCATTTGCTCTCTTTTTTCCTTTCTCTTTCCCCTTTTTTTTTTTTTCTTCTCTCTTTTTTCTTTCCACTTTTTCTTCTTCTTCAACCGGTTTTATTTTTAGTACATTGATGTGTATTCTTAAATTGGTTGTGATATGTTGATTATTTACATTGAATTGATTGGCTATGTGTTTATTGGATTATTCATGTTCATGTTTATTTATGTAAAATAAAAATTGTAATACCCGAGAATGAAGATGCAGGTATTTTAATCCTGTGCGTTCTTAACGGCCAATGCCTAAATCAAATTGTTAAAAATACACCTGCCTGTAGTAAAAAATCTATAGTAAATGGTAAAATATGGAGCAAATTGTTTCACAGGTGGAATTTAAAAATAGCTAATGGAAGTGTCAAGGGTGACATTCCATCAGTTCCCACCTGGTCACCCGGAGCAAGCGTTTCCACTCTAGACTCTCTAGACTATTACTTTGAAATTTTAGACTGAGTTGATGGTAAACAATAGCAAAAATAAGGTCAAAATATTTAAATGGAATGGCAAGCTCCTGAACGACAAACTATATATAATAGTCAACGAAAGTTCAGATGAATCATTAAAAGAAAGCTGCAAACCCTCTAAGTTCATAAACTTTCTCTGGGAAGTAGATCAGCCCACTCTAAATTAGCCAAAAAATCACAATCACAGGTTTGATGAAATAACATGGTTAAAGAAAAAAGAACTTAGAAAGTCGATATCTAATCTCAAATATTCTGGTATGTCCAATACAGAATGCACGTTAGCCAAAAAACAATTAAGAAACAGCTACAGACACTGGTGCAGAGCATATAGATACCAACGCATGCAAACAGTTTGTGAGGACATGTTGGCTACCGTGGTATCTAAAAATTCCCGTAATTTCTGGATTATAATAAACAATATGAAGAAAACATCATCACAGGCACAGGGTAGTACAATCAATAATGACAGCTGGTGTAAGTAGTTTGGTGAAATCTTTAAACGTACGTTAGAGGCTCCCAGATTTACGAAACCTGAAGTAGAATGGTACCTGGATTGGGACAGTGACCTAGTAGAAGCAATGATTAAAAAAGCATCAACATCGAAAGCACCTGGTATAAATGCCTCAAGAATGTTTTATACCCTGGTTTTTAAAGAAGTGCTTGCTGCTAGAAAGGTCCCTGATTCCTGGAAAAGAGCAATATGTGTTCCTATACACAAGAAGGGTAGTCGAATTTCACACAATTGCCCTTATTGATGTAGATGGAAACATTTTCGCCTCAATGGTTCTAAAGAATCTTGAAGACTGGATTCTGAAAAATAACAGTATCCATTCCAGTCTGGTTTTCGTAAGGGACTTTCCACTTCAACTAATGGGATAATTATGTCTGTGATCTCCAGCTCATCCCTACAAAAGGACAGGCACTCTCAGGACTCAAGGAAGATTCTCTGGGACTGCCAGAAGGGACCCCCTGCTCTATGCACGAAAATCCCTCCTCCTCCTCCTCACCTGTATGAAGGTCTTCCGATGAATCTTCCGGAGATATGGTCCTTCGTTCTCTCCAGGCGGCTTCTGTCTTTTTTATGCAGCTTTTAGAGCGAGCTCGTCTGGAGGCCACCTTGCCAATAGGCCAATAGCTTGGCAGAAGTGCCCCCCAGGGAGCAAGCCCCAAGACCAGGGAAAAGTCCAGCTAAAAAACCCTGGTGCAGCTTGACTGCGATGTTTATAGCAGCTCCGGAGAAGTGAGGGCAGCCAAAGGTGCAGGCAGTAGCCAGCTGACAGATACGATGAAACTGAAGGTTTCCAGATACTGCAGTGCGATGTAAACAATGGCTCAGTGGAGGTTGGGGCAGCAAGGAAGAATGTTTAGGATGCAAACGTATAAGCAGGCAAGGAGGGGAAAACCACTCGCAACCAGGAAGCGAGCGCAAACAGGAGCGGGGGAAAGGAGGGAGCAGCAGCCGGGGAGCAGGAAGACACCACGCGCACAGGAAAACTGAAACGGCGGGGACAGCGTTAGGACCCAGTGGAAGCGAGGGTTGCAACGCATCAGCCCGCCGTCAAGGAGGAGTACAAGTACGGCCAGCGTGATGATGCACGGCAACAACAAGGAAGACTAGACCATCGCTGTTGTTACTGCCTCGGCCATTAGCGTCCCTTCCATGTCTTCCACAGCCACCACTGTCCTCGAGTCATGACAGTATGACCCCTTCTCAAAGCGGCCCCTCCGGGTTTCCCCAGATGGTTTCGATGGAACTGTTGTAATAGCTTGGGTGCGTTGAGATTCTTTATTGGCTCCCAAGATCTTTCTGTCCAGGGGTACTCTTTCCAGAGGATGAGTTATTGAAGTATTCCATGCTTGTAGCGGGAGTCTAATATCCGGGCGACCTCATACTCCTGAGAACTGTCTGTTAGGTTTGTTTCCTTTTTCTTCTGTCGATTATGAGGGTCTGGTTGAAATTTCTTGAAGAGAGAGGCGTGAAATACTGGATGTATCTTTCGAAGAGGTTTTGGCAGGTCCAGACGGAAAGCTACTGGATTTATCTGTCGACATATGGTAAATGGACCGATGTATCTAGGGGCGAACTTCCCCATGTGGATCCGCTTGTGTAGGTATTTAGTCGACTACCATACCTTATCCCCTACTTGCCAATTTGGACAATCCCTTCTCTTTCTATCAGCCCACTTCTTGTATTCTTGTCGGCTTTCAGAAAGAGTCTCTTGGGCTTGCTTATGAGTCTGTTTCAGGGTTTCCAAAAGGAAATCGATAGTGGGTATATTGGTAGACTGTCTGTTGGATAGAGGTATGTGTCGAAGGTCATATCCATATGTACATCGAAAAGGACTTGTCCCAATGGCTGTATGCTTGGTGTTGTTATATGAGAATTCGGCCACTGGTATGAGTGAATGCCAGTTATCTTGTGCCTGGTTGCAAAAGCATCTGATGTATTGCTCGAGGGTACCGTTTAACCTTTCTGTTTGGCCATTGCTCTCAGGATGGAAACCAGAGGATAAGGCTCTTTGGATCTGCAACTGCTTGCACAGACAGGACCAAAACTTGGAAGTAAATTGTGAGCCTCTATCAGAGACTATAGTTTGTGGAAGTCCGTGGAGGCGAACAATGTCTCTGAGGAATACTTCTGCCATCAAGGATGCTGATGGGAGGCCCTTCAAAGGGGAGAAATGGGCCAGCTTGCTGAAAGTGTCTACCACCACCATTATCGTTGTATATCCTTCCGATGCTGGTAGTTCCACTATGAAATCCATCGAGATGTGTTGCCAGGGTCCTGCGGGAATGTCTTCCTGTCGCAGCAGTCCTAGCGGCTTGGAAGAGCAGTATTTATTTTGGGCGCACACGGGGCATGAAGAAACGTACTCATATGTATCCCGTACAATGGTTGGCCACCAAAAATGTCTTCTCACCAACTCCAACGTGACAGCCCTTCCTTTATGTCCAGCTGTGGGGATATCATGACTCCAATGTAATGCTTGTGACTGGAGCGTTAGAGTTGGTAAGTATAGTGAGTTACCCATGAACCAATACTTTCCCTTCTGGACTAGAGATGACTTTGAAAGGTCTGTAGCCTCCTTCTGTGCTTCCCACACTTGGTGGAGGAAAGTGTTGATGGCATTAACGAAGCGTTTCCCTTTTAGTAATAACTCCTGACCAGCAAATTTCCCAGCTTCTTCTCCCGAGCTCTGCGACAGAGCATCCGCTAAACAATTCTCCTTCCCAGCTAGGTAGGTGAGTTCGAAATCAAACTGGGAAAAGAAATACGCCCATCTGGCGTGACGAGAGTTTCTACATTCCATCTGCTTTAATAAGCTGAGATTCCGATGATCTGTTCGAACCTAGAAAGGGTGTGCGGCTCCCTGCAATAGATGTCGCCACTCTTCACAGGCTTGACGAATGGCCAAGAGTTCCTTCTCGATAACTGAGTAGTTTTTCTCACTGGAAGTAAGGCTCCTGGGATAGTAAGCGATGGGATGCTCCAGTTGGCCTTCTTTTTTTTGCAGCCAGTGCTGCTCCTATAGCACCATAAGAGGCGTCTGTGACTACGATAAAGGGCAGAGATTGGTCTGGTTGCCGAAGAATAGGAGCGCTGGTAAAAGCCTCCTTCAATTGGCAGAATGCGCAATCTGCCTCTGGATTCCATTCAAACTTCCTCTCCTTCTTCAACAGTGCAGTTATAGGAAGGACAAGTTTGGAAAAATTGGAAATGAACTTTCGGTAAAAGTTGGCCAGCCCTAAAAACCTTTGTATATCTTTCAATGATTTAGGGGTAGGCCATTTAGAGATAGCGCTGGTTTTTGTAGGGTCCATTTCCACTTTATCCTCTGAGAGGATAAAGCCTAAATAGGAAACTGAAGAGGCCTCGAAAATACACTTTTCGGGCTTGGCCAATAGGTCATGATGTCTGAGACGCCTGAGTACCTCCTTAACCTGTCGTCAATGTTGTTCTTGGGATGAGGAAAATATCAGGATATCATCCAAATAAACCACGACTAATGAAAAAAGAAGGTAGCTAAAAATCTTGTCCATTAATCTTTGGAATTGGGCAGGTGCATTTACCAGCCCAAAGGGCATCACCTTGTATTCAAAATGGCCCAGGGGTGTACGGAAGGCTGTCTTCCACTCATCTCCTTTCTTAATCCGGAGTAAATGATATGCCCCCCTAAGGTCCAGCTTGGTAAACCACTTTGCCCCTTGGACTGCCTCCAGAATGTCTCTTATTAGAGGCATAGGGTATCTATCCCTGATGGTTTGGCTATTGAGCCCACGATAGTCTATGCAGGGCCTGAGCTCATTGGTGTCTTTCTTAGGGATGAAGAAGAGGGAAGCCCCGGCTGAAGAGGAGGATCCTTGAATGAGTCCATTCTGCAGGTTACTGGTTAAGTATTCTCGTAGAGCCTCCTTTTCTGGAAGGGACAGCGGAAACATTCTCCCAAAGGGCACTTCTGCTCCGGGTACAAGGTTTATCTTGCAGTCTTCTGCTCGGTGCGGTGGTAAAGGACGGGGCTGTGTGTCAGTAAACACATCTGCAAATTCCTGATATACCAATGGGATGGAGTTTATGCTCCTTGTAGGCAAGGTGTTTCCTTGATTTATTTGCCTCTCGTTCTGATTGAGGCAGGATCGAAGACATAGGTCCGAGTCAAATTCCACCCTGTTAGCTCTCCAATCTATGTGGGGATTGTGCTTCCTCAACCAGGGGATTCCCAGTATCACTGGAAAATGGGCGGCCTTGATCAGGTCAAAGACTATCCTTCTTTCTTGATGTGACTGTATTGCTACCAGAACCTCCTGTGTTTCTTGAGTAATCAAACCTGAAGATAGTGGAGAGCCATCCACGCCCTCCACCGGAATAGGTTGAGGTTTATTTCTCCTGGGAACCTCATGAACTGCAGCCCAGCGATCATCCATGAAACACCCCACTGCGCAACATTCTAACATAGCCAAACACTCTACCCAGCGATCCTTCGTGACTTCAAGTACCACCTTAAAGACCAGTAGCTGAAGGGAAGGATCCGGAATGACTGATGGATTGGTTACACTGGGACTAGCCAAAGAAACCCCTTCCCTGTCCCTGTTCAAGGTCAGGGTCGGTCGTTTCCCCCTTTACGCAGAGGTACTTCTGGACAATCTCTGAGGAGATGTTTCTCCGAGCCGCAATACATGCATAGACAGAGATCCTTTCGTCTTTTCCTTTCCGCAGCTGTCAAGGGACCCCGGGTCATCCCAATCTGCATAGGTTCCTCCCCTTGAGGCGAAGACTTTTCAGAAGTAACAGGAGGGATGGAGGTAGGAGCAGAGGTATAAGATCTTGGTCTCCTCCTTTCAGCTCTTCATTCTGAGAGTCGGTAATCGATTTGGAGAGCCAAAGCCACCAGTTCGTGAATGCTGGGCGAGACACCCGAGACAGTTCGTCTTTTATCTCGTCATGAAGACCTCTTTGAAAGAGTGTTTGTTTTGCAGAGTCGGGCCATCCTGTTTCCTCAGCGATCCGCTGAAAATGGGTTATGTAGGTTTGAACGTCTAGGGTGCCCTGTTTAATATCCAACAAGTTCTCATAACACGAGTACAGAACTTCAGGTCTTTCAAATCTCTCGCGGAATCTCTGTGTAATGGTTCCATAGTTATTCAGAGCACGGTCAGAGTTGGTTACCATCGGGGTTGCCCAAGCAAGGGCATTTCCTTTCAGATTAGAGATTAGAAACCCCACCTTGGTCCTTTCCACCTCAAATGTTTTGGGGCGGAAAGTGTAATATATCTGACAAGCATCAAGAAATTACTTTACTCCTTTTGGGTTCCCGTTAAATTTGCCACAAGGTAAAGGCATTGGCGGTAGGTCGTCATGGTTTTCTTCTCTCTCAAGAGCATTGTTTTCAGCTTTCAAAGACTGTAACTCAGCGGTTATTCCTTGAATAGCCTGGACCAGTTCTTGATATTGTTCTAGGCTGGCCATCTTTTGGCATTATAATCTCTCAGGACTCAAGGAAGATTCTCTGGGACTGCCAGAAGGGACCCCCAGCTCTATGCACGAAAATCCCTCCTCCTCCTCCTCCTCACCTGTATGAAGATCTTCCGATGAATCTTCCGGCGATATGGTCCTTCGTTCTCCTCAGGCGGCTTCTGGCTTTTTTATGCAGCTCTTAGAGGGGGCTCGTCTGGAGGCCACCTTGCCAATAGGCCAATAGCTTGGCAGAAGTGCCCCCCAGGGAGCAAGCCCCAATACCAGGGAAAAGCCAAGCTAAAAAACCCTGGTGCAGCTTGAGTGTGATGTTTATAGCAGCTCCGGAGAAGTGAGGGCAGCCAAAGGTGCAGGCAGTAGCCAGCTGACAGATACGATGAAACTGAAGGTTTCCAGATACTGCAGTGCGATGTAAACAATGGCTCAGTGGAGGTTGGGGCAGCAAAGAAGAATGTTTAGGATGCAAAAGTATAAGCAGGCAAGGAGGGGAAAACCACTTGCAAGCAGGAAGCGAGCGCAAACATGAGCGGGGGAAAGGAGGGAGCGGAGCGGGGAGCAGGAAGACGGCGTGCGCACAGGAAAACTGAAATGGCGGGGACAGCGTTAGGACCCAGTGGAAGCAAGGGTTGCAACGCATCAGCCCGCCGTCAAGGAGGAGTACAAGTACGGCCGGCGTGATAATGCACGGCAACAACATGGAAGACTAGACCGTCGCTGTTGTTACTGCGTCGGCCATTAGCATCCCTTCCATGTCTTCCACAGCCGCCACTGTCCTCGAGTCATGACAGGCGCCCCCTCTCTATGGAGCATAGCTTGATTTGTCCAGAGCGTTCAGCACTATTAACAGAGAACGTCTCTGGACAAAGCTTGCCTCTTGGGAAATCCCAGAAAGTCTCCTCACAATTATAATAAGCCTTTAAGAAGGAACCAAAATTCAGATCAAACTGAATGCCCAAGGTACTCTATCAGATGAGAAAGATACTAATAGAGGAGTAAGACAAGGCTGCATCTTGGCAGCATGTCTATTCATCCTCTATATAGCAGATCTCAACAAAGCCCTAGCCAATGAATCTCTAGCAAGCCCTAGGATTGGTTCTGAACACATAAGGTGGATCCCATACACAAAGGATATTGTCCTGCTAGACTACACACCGAAAGGACTGCATTGACTACTGACTGTGTTTGGGACCTATGCAGAGAACGACTTGCAGGTTCATCCAGAAAAATCCCATATCTTGGTATTTCACAATCATGGAGTACGAAAGGTAAATTATGGATGGTTCATGCAGAAGCAACAAATTAGACAGGTCGATTAACTTATTTATCAGGGCATCAAAATTAAATCAGTGCCTGCCAAAAGTACACGTGAGGAAGAACTTGAATTGAAACTCATCCATCTCAGAGCCCAGATGAAAAAAATACTCACAACATATTGCAAGTTCTCAATCCGCCCTTTGTTGAATTTCTATAAAGCAAAGATTGTACCATCACTACTTTATGGTTATAACACTGGTTAGGATACTTGTTTATACTTTGCTGCTGATTGCTTTTTATTTGAAATAGTGTTAGAATTGCTTAAATTTGAAAAAAAGTACTGATTGCAGGATTTTAGTGATTTCTCGAATTTTTACTAAAATCTTTTAGTTATATTACATTGTATGCTCTAGTCGAATTGAAGCTTCTGAGGTAGACTAACGTGTCTTAGTTTCTCTGCAATTCCAGTGTATTTCATTCACTTATACGTGCCGATTAGTCTAGTGAACTACATCTCCCAGGATAATTGTTGTTCACTGCATGTTTTAAGGACACGTCAGGCGCGTCAGCGCATCTTAGACTGTTTGTGGCAAGTATTTAAATTGAGCTGACCGCCGTGCAGCTGATATTTGTATATACTTTGCTGCTGATTGCTTTTTATGTGAAATAGTATTAGAATTGCTTAAATTTTAAAAAACGTACTGATTTCAGGATTTTAGGGATTTCTAGAATTTTTACTAAAAATCTTTTAGTTATATTGCATTGTATGTTCTAGTCGAATTGAAGCTTCTGAGGTAGACCAGCGTGGCTAACATGTCATAGTTTCGCTGCAATCCCAGTGTATTTCATTTACTTATAAGTGCCGACCAGTTTAGTGAACTACACCTCCCAGGATTATTGTAGTTCACTGCACATTTTAAGGACACGACAGGCATGTCAGCGCCAGCGTGTGTTAGCCGTTTTGTGGCAAGTATTTAAACCAAGCTGACCGTCGTGCAGCTGATACTTTGCTGCTGATTGCTTTTTATGTGAAATAGCGTTAGAATTGCTTACATTTTAAAAAACTTACTGATTTCAGGATTTTAGTGATCTCCCAGGATAATTGTAGTTCACTGCACGTTTTAAGGACACGTCAGACGTCTTAGTGCCAGGCTTCAGGACAGTCTTGAGGAAGACAGTATATTGCAGATGTCTGGAAATGAAGTCAAGAAGCCGATCTCAATGAATACCGGCTGTAGTCTAGCTGTCCAAGTCCATTAAATGAAACCGCCACGACACAATCAGATATTGTGATTCAGGCGTATAACCATAATGACCATAGTAGCTAAATTAATCATACATTAACTATCAAGCTTTCTTGTAACATACTGAAATGCTGCCTATTTAATACTCGCTTGTTAGTTCAGCATGCTATCGAAATATCAGACTTCATACTGGAATCTAACCTTGATGTCTTACTCGTTAAAGAAACTTGGATGCATGAGACAGCTTACCATGCAGTGACTATGGCTACTCCATTTGGTTACTCTTGCCTCCACATTGATCGTGAGGAGGGCAGGGGAGGGGGAGTCCCAGTTTTCCTTAAGCAAGAACTGAACTTTCATATGTCTATTACTCCTAAACTCGATCAATGTGAAGCTATGTTGATAAAATTGAATATAAACCTAGTTAACTCACTTAGAATTTTACTATTATATCGTCCCCCTAGATCAACACTGCTCTTTGAAGAGCAACTTCTTGCATTCACAGGCGGTGTCTCCAAGAACACAACAGCTTTCATTATCCTATGGGATTATAATATATGGGCAAATACTCCTTTTGACCAGTAGGGTTTGTCAATACTGCAAACTTTTGAATCTGCTGGTTTCCATCAACATGTCTCCTCCTCAACACATATTGGGGGAAATATCCTGGATTGGATTTTATCCAAAAACCAGAAGATTATAGTAACATCTGTGGAAGAATGCATATGGTCAGACCATTCCCATGTGTCCTTCAAGGTTTATTCTCCTATCTTTCCTGGTTAATCTCCATAAGTGGTTAGACCTTCTATTTTAACCTGGAATTGTAAGAAAGTGTCTATTGAGGCTTTTCGACTCTCGGGAATTACCCTTATTACCCTCCATGGAAGACAACCTGCCCCTTGATGTTTTTCTTGCCTCCTTTAGAACAGCTACAAATCAAGCCTTTGACTCTCTGGCCCCGCTAAAAACAGTAACATTGAACATGTTTATGTTTACATTTATATAGCGCACCAGGTACCCTAAGGCTTAAGGGTGCTGTCAAATGCAAAACATTCAAACAGAACAGGACAAATACATGCAGCAGAATCCAGAACCTAACTCACGAGCGAGAGTCCTGCCAGAATAGGGTCAGAAATAAAATGGAAGCATTTTATGAAAAAGTACGGTTTTCAGCCCCTTCTTAAAAATCTCCGTAGAAGAGGTGGTCCTCAAAATAGAGTGGTTAGCTTTAATCAGTGGTTTACCGCAGATGTTCTGCATGCCAGAGGTGTAAAACGTAAGGCAGAATGTAACCGGCGGAAGCACCCGACTAAGGAGTCAGCTGCAGTTTATAAGCAGGCAGCTAGAACGATAAGGAAGAAGTGTTCAAAGCTAAAGAAAATAACTTAAATATGAGAGTAGAACAGGCAAAATGAAAACACAAAGAACTGTTCATTGTGTTGCAGGAATTAAAAGATTTGGTGGTTAAGACATTCACTCCTGAAGACAATGACTGGTGCCAATGTATCCATGATGGTTTTACTAAAAAAACAGCGCAACACCAACAGGTCATTCAGTACCAGGTTAAATTGTTAAATTCTGCTGACTCTCCTTTGGTATCATCTAACACTTTAACTAATTCAGACTCTTTGTCCTTCTCATTTAAAGAAGTAACTGAAAAGGGGGTATTGGAGATTATACATAGCATGAAACCTACCACTTGTAGGGGTGATATCTTTCCTTGTACACTTTTTAAAGACTTTGCAAAAACACTTGCTCCATGGGTTACTCATTTTGTCAACTGTTCCTTTCAAGAGGCCTATGGTCCAGAAAACATCAAGGAGGCATGGATAACCCCATTGATAAAGAAATACAATCTAGATCCATCAGTTCCAGGGAACTACACACCCATCACAAATGTCCCATTCGTACTAAAGATAATTGATAAAATTGCATGTACACAATACCAACATTTTGTAGAACAAAATGATATCTTGGACATTGAACAATGAGGCTTTCTTATGAATCATGGGACTGAGACTGCCCTCTTAGACTTAAAATCAAACATTGTTGGTGTTATTGAGGAAGGTAGCGCAGCCTTACTCCTATTATTGGATCTCTCCTCAGCGTTCGATCTGGTCGACCATGAATTGCTGGTGAATAGAATGTTTGAGGTCGGGAAATGTACCTCTCTGGCTGCTAATTGGTTCAAGTCATTCTTGGGGTCAAGCACGGCTACAGTGGCCAAAGGAAATGCCCATTTACTAAGAACATTTTTGACCTGTGTTGTCCCCCAGGGATCATGCTTGTCTCTGTTGCTTTTCAATTTGTTCTCTAAACCTCTCTGTGATCTGCTTGTTTCTCTGGGAGTCCGGTTTGCAAATTATGCTGATTACACCCAGATAGTTTTTAAACTCATTGGCGTATACAGTGATGATGTGAACAGAGTAACCAAAGTTTTTGAAGACATACGGAAATGGATGGCTGTAAACTCACTGGACCTTAATGAGTAGAAGACAGAGTTGCTTGTTATTGGCACTCAACACAAAGAAAAATAGCTAGACTCCCAGTATAAATGCTTTATGGTGAATGGTAACACCATCGCAGTTTCAGAATCGGTTAAAACATTAGGAGTCTTCTTTGATTCACACCTGTCCTTCAAGAAACACATTTCATACCTTAAATCATCCTGCTCCTACTACACAAACCTACTGTGGCAGATTTGCCCGTACCTATCAGAGGCAAACAGAGCCCTAATCACTGCAGCAATAGCAAACACAAAGTTAGACTATTGTAATAGCCTCTTGGTGGGTACATCCAAGGCCAACATAAAACTGCTCCAAGTGGCACAAAATGGAGCTGTTCACGCTGTATGCGGACTGGGTTGTTGCTTTAAGATCTCTGCATTTCGTAGGAAGCTGCATTGGCTTTCAGTTGAGCAACAAATCCAGTTTAAGGGTTCTGTCCTGGTGTACAAATGCCTCTCTGGTGAAGCCCCTCCTCTATCTCTCCTCAAGGATTAAAAAAAATTCCTTTTAGGCAGATCCTCCGTTCAAATAATAACATAATTTTACATCAGCCACGTGTGTTTCTTAAAAGGATTGATGGCGCCAGTTTCAATGCCTGGGCACCAGCCGTGTGGAACTCACTCCCCTTGGATCTTAGGATCTGGGCTACTACAACTCTTTTAAAAAAACAACTGTAAACAATACTGTTTGATAGAGGATAATTTAGTAAATAGAAGACCCTGGCTAATATTGAGACTACATCCACTGCAGTCCAACATTTGTGTTTCCTGTTGGCTGTCTTGTGGGCACCTTGAGGCTTTTGGGAGAGCGGCGTAATATAAAAAACATATAGATAGATAGATAGATAGATAGATAGATAGATAGATAGATAGATAGATAGATAGATAGATAGATAGATAGACACAAATCCCAACTCACAAGAGATCAATTGGAAGTGTATAGAAGGGAAATATGGAAAAATGTTCTACATCTTTCGTTGAGATATCCAATGGCTACACTTAGATACAAACTTGGTTTAGCATCTGTAAAAATTAGCCATACAAACTAAAACAGAAAACTCCCTACTTAGAAATATTTTAAATGAGATGGGCAATAGATGAATTAGATACTTAACATTTGAGAAAAATGCATTGAGTGTATTGGACAGCTGTGATCGGACAACAATTGACTTAGCAAAAGGTCCAATGGGTGTCAAGTTAGCTTTGTCTTGCGCAGACTGGATTGAAACCATTACCACAATGAGAATTTATAGGCTACACAAATCACTCTCAATCTTCGACAAACCGAAACACTTTCTTCCAAATTACGTAACGCAGTTTCCGGACCCGAAAATGAGAATGGATTTCTTAAGAATAATATTTAACATACTAAAAACAGGTGAAATTCAGTCTGCAAGAGGCAAGCAATTCATTCCCACCCCTTGCAACCTTTGTGAGGCAAATGTTTCTCAATCGTTATATCCGTTATTAATATCATGCAAAGGAACTAGAGAACTTGGTGAAAAACGATTGGGTCAGTTTGTAGACCACAATATCTGGCTTAGGAGCGATTCTTTTTGGGAATGCCTCATTGCAGGCCATGAAAGACTGCTTACGATTGAAGTTGTGAAGATATTAAGAGAGTTGACTTTTATTATGTAGAAATGGAACTACATTAGATATATGAATTTGTAAATTCCTTTTAGACATATTTTAAAAAATAAGATGCGGGAGCCACCAGGGGGCGCTGAGATTAGCTGAAGTCTCTCAGCCGATCTCCTCACCTGGGCTGGTAATTTTTGAATTTTGAGCCCCCCCAGCCCGGTGTATGCGGAGTCCAGTTCCCCCCTGGCGCTTTCCTACATCGATGTGACTCCAGTGAGCGAAAGCCTGACCTCGGGAGGTGCCGGGAAGGGGTCGCTTGCAGCCCTCCTAATAGTCGCCGGACGAAGCCTGGTTGACAGCCCCGTCGGGAGAGCCGCCTTCCAACAGTCTTACTGGCGGTGGGGGAGGGGCTGAGAAGCGCCGAGTGCCCGCGTTTAGACTGTGGTGGTGGCTGTCCTGCGGGCCTCAGTGCTGGTGGCCCCCGGTCCAGGGGTGTGCAGATTTGTTACCGGGCTCCGGAGTGGAGGATCGTGTGTGGCCTGCGGTTCTCCGGTGCGAGGGCGAGAAGACCTGGTGTGCCGGAGGGGGAGCGCCTGCCAGCGGAAGGAGGTGGAGAGCGGGCGTGTTCTTGCCCTCGGCTCGGCGCCTGCGGTTGGAACGTGAGGAGCTTGGAGCCAGTGTGGAGTGCAGGGGGCCTATGTGGAGAGCGGACGCTGGGGGACTGGTTGTGTCCGCTGTCTCGCTGCTGGCCCGGGAGACCTGCACTACGGCTGTGACGACGCGAAGGGCCCCAAGATAAGTACAATGGGACTGTTGGGCTGAACGTCCCTGTTGAGAGGGGTGACAGGGTGAGAACTCTCTCCAGTACTGTGTGCGACGGGGTGGGCAGCTGGCACACCCCCTTAATTTATTTATTTATTTATTTATTTATTTATTCTCTTTTTCCTGGTCGTCTGTTCTGGGGAGCCACCTGCCAAAGCATCGGGTCTGACACATGCAGCCCGTCCACGGTGGGGTGTGGGGCTACTGCAGGCCTTTGGAAGTTTTGAGGCCCGGGCGCCCTTGTGTGTGTCTGGGGTCCCGCGGACGTACTCCTTTATGGTTGGACTGCCTTTGCCTTGAGGGTTCGTGAAGTGACATTGTGGGTATGCCGTCACGCATGCATTTAACATGGACATCATTTTAAGAGGCCTCTGTGTCTCCCACGCTTCCCTGGAGGGGGCCCCTGGCCGGCACTGAGAGGAGGAGGAATCTGAACTGTTCCAGAGTTACCCCCTTTTTTGTGTCCTACCTGCATTGGAGTTCTGCTGTACACAGGGATGGGGGGGGGGGATAGTTCCCTGCTCCTCCACCAAGAATCCACAGCGTGCCTGGCCAGGGGGTGTGCAGAGACTATGCGGTGCAGTCTCGGAGCGGGTGAAGAGGGGGGGTTGTATGCCCCTTCTCGCGCCCCGGGGGTCACGCAGTCTGTGTGGGCGCTGAGTGCAGTTATCGATCTGCGGAGTGCAGGCTCTGCAAATGTTTAGGCGATCACCTCAGCGACTGGAGGGAGGTTCCACCATGCAGGCTGCCATCCAGCCCGAGGCGGCGGACACTCAAGCTATGAGTCGGAATATTGCGGCACTACTGGAGGAGATTCGAGATTTTAGAGCTGACATTGAGAAGAGGCTGGACTCCCTAGACAAAAAGGTGGTTGACGTGGAGGACCGCGTCCAGGCCCTTGAAGCTAACCAATCTTTGGCTGATCTTTTTGAAACCCAGTTTGATATGCGGCTTGCGGATTTAGAGAGGAGGGAGGAGAAGCTCATGCTCAAACTGGACGATTTGGAGAATCGGGAGCAACGCTCCAATCTGAGATTTTTTGGTGTTCCAGAACAGGACGGGGAGACTCAAGTGGACATTGAGAGAAAGATTAAGGAAATCGTGAATATTTTGTTTGGTGGTGAAAACACCAGCGTCCCCACCATCGATAGGGCTCACTGGGCGGGAGGTAGCGCAGGTGGTCCCCGATCGGTCCTGGTGAAGTTTCATTACTTTGTGGAGAAAACCAAGATCTCAGAGTTGGCTCGCCGTAAGGGTCCAATTGGCTGGAACGGAGCTAAGACTTCTATATACCAGGACCTCTCGGCCCTTACGCTCGCCCGCCGGAGGCTTTGTAGGCCGCTGACGGCCTGGTTGCAGGCCAGGGGGGGTGCGCTACAGATGGAGTCACCCATTCTCGCTCTCTTTTGAGTTCAACGGTGACAAGTACTCCTTCTCCTCTGAAACTGATATACAAAGAGCGATGGGGGAGCTGCTTAGGGACCCTCCTGTAGGTCAGGTTCAGCCGAGTGACTGCCCTGATAAGAGCAGTCGGAAAAGTTCCTCGGAGGCCTCAGGACGGCGGCGAGTTCGAGGACACAGGAAGTATAGAAGGATGAATCTGCCCCCTCCAGAACAGGCAACTTCTTGAGGTGGAAACAAGACTCTGGTTGAGGGTCGAAATGGCAAGTCCTTGGAACTTGGTTAAAGGGGGTGGGTCATCTTGGTGGTTGTTTGTTCTTTTATTTGAACGTTAGATGACCTTCTCGGTTACTGGTTCCTTTATAACGGAGGGGGGCTCAGATAACTGTGCTGTTTCGAGGGAGTTATCGCCCAGGTTGGGGCGATCCATGGTGGTCTGGGAACTTGGCAATTGGATGTCGAAGTCCTTTAAGACGCTCACAAGTTGGGGGGGGAGTTGGGTTTGTTGGGGAGGAGGGGGTTCAGAGCTATATGTTTTGTAGGGTTTGTGGTCTTGGCTTTGACTGTCTTGTGCGCACAGAGGGCATGGAGCTGGGTTTGCGTGACGATCCCCCTAGGGGGGTGGACGAGATAAGTGGCTTTCCCAATGAGTGATGCGGTTCAACCCCTGTCGGTGGGATCCCTGAACAGTCGGGGCTTAAATTCTCCGACCAAGAGGTCGTTGATGTTGAGGGAATTTGTAAGACTTAAACTTCACTTTCTCTTTGTGCAGGAGTCTCATTGGGTAACGGGGAAGGAGCCTACCCTAAAGTCTAAAGCTGTCCAGCAGGTGTTCCGATCCTCATATGGGTCAAAAAAGCGAGGGGTTATTCTCTTGGTTTCGCCAAATGCGCACTTCTCACAGAGGGCCCATGTGGTAGATCCAGAGGGACGCTACATTATGGTTAAAGGAGATGTGAAAGGTCGTGTCTTCACTTTTGTGGGGGTGTACGCCCCGAACGAGGGGCAAGACATTTTCTGGCATAAGGTGGGGGGGAAAATTTGAGAATTCGCAGAGGGAGTCCTGATAGTCGGGGGAGATTTCAACATGGTTTTGGACCCGGATAAAGACAGGAAATCCTCCAAGTCCTGCCCTGATCTTAGGTCCCAGGCTAGGTGTGCAGAGGTATTCCATCGGGTCAATGAGGAGCTGGGTTTGGTCGATGCTCAACCCGCCGGGAACAAACGTGATCCCCTTTACACTTCTACACAGTGCACCAATATTTCTCCCGGATTGATTATGTGCTGTAGACTCATCCATCTGTGATTCCATTTCGGAACTTTATGTGGAGACTGTCCCCTGGTCCGACCATGATCTTGTTCGAGTTTCCTTGAATGTTCCTCTGTTGGCCCAGGGTAAGTCGAGGTGGGTCTGTCATGATTCCTTGTTAAGGGATGGGGAACTGAGGAAGTCCCTCTTAACCTCAATCACTGATTTTCTCTCGTTCAACGACACTGGGGAAGTGGAAAGTAAAACTGTGTGGGATGTGTTCAAGGCCACGGTGAGAGGGGTTCTGAAAGAAATGGGGGCTAGGAGGAAGAGAGAAAGGACTAGAGAGGAGCTTAAGATGAGGGAGCAGATAGCAGCCATTCAGCCAGGAGGGAAGTTGAAGTCGCAAATGGCTCCAGGCAAGTGGGAGAAACTTCAGAATCTTAGGGCGAGGTTGTCTGCCCTCCTTGTAGGCCAGACTGAGAGAAAGCTTGCGTTCCTAAAGCAGCGTTATATGGAAAAGGGAGAAAAGGCAGACAAGATCCTGGCTTGGAGGTTGAGGGAGCTTCGAAGAAGTAGGTGAGTCAACCTTATTGCCAATCTGGAGGGCGAGAGGTTTCTGGGTGATGAGCAAATAGCGGACCAGTTCAGACAGTACTATGAAACACTCTATACCTAGGAATATGCCGGGGATGGAGCCGAAGTGGACCGGTTCTTTGATTCTCTCCTAATACCGCACCTTGCACAAGAGTATTCGGCCTCCCTGGAGCTCCCTATCTCTTCTCAGGAGGTGAATGACGCTATCTCCTCCTTGAGGAGTGGCACTGCTCCGGGAGACGATGGGTTTACTGTTCGGTTCTTCAAGGTGTATCAATCCACGTTGGCCCCCTTACTAGCTAAGGTCTTTAATGATGCCCTGGACTCGGGTTGCCTCCCCCACCCCATGATGTCGGCTCTAATTGTGGTCATTCCGAAGGAGGGGAAGAACCCATCCCTTTGCCAGTCATACGGGCCCATTTCCCTCCTTAACGTTGATATAAAAATATTAGCCAAAATTTTGGCGACCAGGCTTTCCAGATTCCTTCCTTTGTTGGTCCATGGGGATCAAGTCGGTTTTATACCCGGGCGACAGGGCTCCGATAATATTCGGAAAACATTGGGTCTTATGCACGAGGTGTCCCTACGGAAGTCTGAGGCTTATCTCCTCTCGCTGGACTCCGAAAAGGCCTTTCATCGTGTGGAGTGGCCATACATGGGACAAGTGCTCCGAAGAATGGGGTTTGGTGACCGTTTTTGTGGGTCGGTGTCGGCCCTGTATAATGGTCCCAAGGCCCGGGTGTTAGTTAATGGTAGCACTTCCCAGAGTTTTTCGCTATCCAGAGGAACTCGCCAGGGATGCCATCCATCCCCCCTTTTGTATGCCCTGGCAATGGAACCTTTTGCCACTGCGATTAGAGGTGATCTGGGTATCTCAGGGGTACGGTGTGGTGATTGCGAATTCAAGTTGTCTCTCTTTGCGGATGATATCTTGGTGTATCTGACGGGGATTCACGACTCTCTCTCGATTCGGTGTTTCGGGGCGTTCTCGGGGCTAAAGATCAATGTGTCTAAATCCTGCATTATGCCAATGGGGAGGGTGGACAGGGGGATTGGTGGAATGACAGACGTTGTCGGGATGAGGGTTGAGAGAATTAGTACTAGATATCTGGGGACCAACATACCTAGGGATCTGGGAAAACACTATGAACTGAATTTTCCCCCTTTGCAGGCCCGGATCTTCAGGGATTTGGATAGATGGGCTCCACTCACACTTTCCTGGTTTGGACGCATGACTTCTGTGAAAATGAATATCCTCCCCCAGCTTCTCTATCTTTTTTCGGCTCTCCCCTGTATCATCCCGAAGTCTTTCTTTGATTCTCGCCGATTGCACCTTCTCCGTTTTGTTTGGGGAGGCAAGAGAGCTAGAGTGAGATATGACACCTTGACTCTTCCTAAGGCGTACAGAGGTTTTGGCCTGCCGGCCTGTGAACAATATTACAAAGCAGCTCAGCTGTGGGGGATGTTGGAACACCTTAGGGATGACCTTAGAACGTATTGGACATACCTAGAGGATGTGCAGGTGCATCCTTATAAGGTCAGGAACTTGCTTTGGGCCCCCCCAAGCACTTTACCGATAGTGGCCAAATCCCATCCTATTCTTTCGGTTCTTTGGGCACTGTGGAAGCCGAATAGAGTTAACAGGTAGCTCTCATCGTGGCCTTCCCCGATGTCATCTTTGTGGGGGCCCCTGCTAAATTTAGGGACTTGAGGATTTCGTGGGACTCAAGCGTGGTCGGATCAGGGGCTGGAGAGGGCTGCTCAATTGTTTAATCTGGGGTGTTTTGTAGACTTTGCCCAGGTGTCAGAAGCACTCCCAGAGAAGGCAATTTCTATTTTTCGACTATCTGCGAATTAAGGGCATTCTAACCCAGAAGGACCGGGTGGTTCCCCTTTCCCGTCCTCTAACTCCCTTTGAGAAGATTTTTGTGGAGGCTAGATCCAGGAAGGGTTCGCTCTCCAAAATTTATAATGTCTTAATTGATGCAGATTTAGAGGGCAGACAAGCTTTTAAACATGTATGGGAAGAGAGGTTGGGAGGGGCCCTTGATTATCATTCTTGGGAGTTGGTTTTTCGGGCTATGTACAAGGGGCAGCTATATACTGCAGCCATGGAGCATAATTTTAAGATTCTGCATTCCTGGCATCGACCCCCCGCCACCCTGTCCAAGATGTTCCCTAACGTTTCTCCTATGTGTACCAGGGCTTGCTCTAGCCGAGGTACGTGGTTCCACCTGTGGTGGGAATGTCCAATTATTCAGACATTTTGGGCGGAGCTACTCAGTTGGATTAAGAGCATTCTGGGATTGTGTCCCTCCTTACATCCCGTGGAGATCCTTCTGGGTGTCCCCAGGCCTGAGAGTGAGGAAGTGCCTTTCTCTACAGTGACGTGTGCTATGTTGAGGGCAGGCAGAATGGCCCTAGCACATAAATGGAAAAGTCCCCATGCTCCAACGAAAACAGAGTGGCTAAATAAACTTTTGGCAATCTTTACGTATGAGAAACTCGCAGCGATAGCCAATGATAATATGTCTTCTTTTCTACAGGAATGGATGACAGTGCTGTTGAGTGTGGAATGTGAAGCCCTAAAGATCTAATCTATTTGAGCTGTGACTTGGGTTTGAAGGCGAAAGGGGGTGGTCTGCACTCCAATATGCCTTGGCCGGATGATTGTATGCTAGGGTCCCTACCGACGGGGATAGGTGGTGGAAAAGTCTCACTTTGTTCAATTCCTTTGCTCTACCCTTTGTGCAAGTTTTGTGCAGCTCATGGACCCTTATGTAGCTCTTGTTTTGGGGGGGTTTAGGGGGTGGGTGGTAGGGGGGTGGGGAGTTGGGAATGCATTGCATTATTCGTTTCTACTGTTTCTGAGTGTTGGAATTTGAAATGCTTAATAAACACAAAGTGGAAAAAAAAAAGAAATTAAATAAATAATAAGATGCGAGTACGTTTGCTAAATTGTTAGATGAAATGTTGTAAATGTGTAAAGGTCACTTGTTGGCATATGAACAATAAAAGACATTTGCTAAAAAAGATAGGCGGGAAAGGGGTCAAAGTGGTCCCACAGGGGTGTGGTAAAATCCTCTGTACAGTCGAAAGACTTTAACCGACAGATGATTGTGAAGCTAAGGGAAGTGAATCCTGCATCGTAAGAACTGTTCAAGGAATTGTGTGACTGAAAAAGCTGGGAAGAGTGAACCCGGCAGAGGGATGTCCACAGTGAACTGTTTAACAAGACATTTGAGCCTCATTACGCTGCCGCCAGTATTCATTTTTTTCCGGCACCCAGAAAAGAGCAATTCTATGACAAGACAGGAGGCTCGCATTATGCTTTACTTTCTTTTTATTACTGCCAATAGCTTTTCAAATTAAACTTTTAAAACATAACATTTGTGCTTTTTTTATTTCCAACATAAAAATCCACCAATTTAGGTTTCAAAGTTCTCCAAGGATCTCTCCTATCTTTAGACCATTAAACTAAAAGTCCCATAAAACCTATGGAGTCTAGTAGTCTTGACCTTCTCTCCTGCACCTATCCGCTCTCAGGGTTTTAAATATATGTCCAGTTGCTTTACAACAAGAAAGCGCTATGTTATTGTCGTAAAGCACCTGGCATATGTTTGAAACACCAAGGCCTGCTTTAAATACATTTAATTAAATGCCCTGATGCAATGACTAACGACTAGTCAAAGAATTTCAGTGTGAGCTTTGACTTTCCTGCATCCACAATCTTTGCCCAGATGAAGAGGTGCAACTTTATACGTGCGACTGGTAGATTACTTTGGTTGTTAAATGACTGTACTCAAAAGGTTCTAAAACCATACATTATTTCAATGTATTTTTACAGAGTTATAACATCTGCCAAGCAAATGTATCATACTCAGCAGGCACCGGAAGGGTAAAGATTGCAACCCACATCCACTCTGTTGCCACCAGGTGGAAATGTTCTAATAAAATGGGGTAGTTGCTTCTTATCAATATTATTGTTGCTAACCAACCCCAAAAATCCCCTCTGTTCCCTGCAGGAGACCATAAAATTGTCTCATGCACCAATGAAAAAGTGGCCCACAGTTGCAAATGGCTATTCATTCCTTTTGTGACGGACTGTTTGAATAATACCCAAGGGGGAGGTTTTTGATAAAATGTGATGCAAATTGTGCCTTTTAAAGAATACTTATTCAGCAACACTTGCCAAAACTATTACCTGCATATGAAGTAAACCATCAAACTGGCCCACATTGGCCAATGAAGTGGCCCTCTTGACCAAAAAAGTGGGTCACGCCAGCATTTTGCATTTTTGGTTCGGCCATGGGCCTATTGCCCTATAGACCAGTCCGAGCCTGCTGCACAACCTCTCCTATCTTCTCACACCTCTGCCCACGTCCTGATGCTGACTGGTTCACCAAGAATTGCTGACCCCTTTCCAAATTCATTTTACTTGTCTTCGAGTCAATTCATGGTCTAGACAGCCTCACCACCAGCTCCTCTGGCTACCTCTATCACCTGCAACTCCCTCTTTGCCTCTGTTTTTATTTCCCAGTCCTAATGCTGCCTCCCATTTAGGCTTCCTGCACCATTTCAATGGAACTCCCCCTTCCCTGATATGAAAAATATCACCACAGTCGCCTTCAACTATGCCTTTAGCTCCATCTCTTCGCTGGAAGAGGATCTGTCAATCCCCGGGCACCACCATCACCCATCATCACCCCCTTACACCCATTGTACGTATTGGACCTCATTACAAGTTTGGTGGTCTCACACTGGTAAATCCGGTGGGATGCCACCAAACTGTATTACCATTACCGGCACTTGGTCTGGCAGATTTGGACCGCATTACAAGTTTGGTGGTATCCCGCTGATAAATCCGGTGGGATACCACCAAACTGCATTACCATTACCGGCACTTGGTCTGGCAGATTACAAGTGTCGGTAAGGTTAGTTAATCCCTATTTCATGGAGTCCCACCTGTACTAATGGTATTCTTAAAACGGCGCTTCAGTCTTTCGACAAAGTCTTCATCATCAAATCCTTCTACCCCCAAAACTGGTATTAAAAAGTGCCAGAAATGCGGGAAGAAAATGTCTATTACTGACCGCAATCGAGTTTGCCTATGCTGCTTGGGTCTGGACCATCGAGTTGACGAATGCGGTTCCTGTCAAGCCATGACCAACAAAGCGCTCAAGGAACGAAGAGGTAAGGAACAAAGAGGTAAATTGGCAGTGGGGGAGGAATCCTCTAAGTCCTCTTCGAGAAAAAAGAAAGACTCAGTAGTTGAGTCTAGTGGAAAATCCTGATGTAAATTGAAGAAATCTAGGTCGAGGAGTCGGTCTCGAAAATCTTCGTCTTCTTCTTCTTCGAAGGAGGCAAAGAAGAGGCGTCACCAATCTCCCTCTTCTTCTTCGTCGTCGTCCGATACAGGGGTTATCGAATGTCCATCAAATCACGATTCCCCTAGGACATGGGAGGCCTTCAGAGCCTCAATGATGCGAACCTTTGAGAACACGGACCAGACCCTGTCGAAGAGATCGCGTGAAGGCCAAGCCCCGGCTCATTCTTAGAGTGACAGAGGGAGGTCAGAGACTAGACACTCTAAATCCAACGAAGAATCGTCACGGGTGCCATCAAGAGAAACCCCTCCGACACCTCATAAAAAGAGCAAGACAGGCCTACCGGTCCATAAACCGGAGGCAACACCAGACAAAATGGCGTCAGGTACCAAACTGCCATCAAAGTCGGTGTCGAAAGTCTCCTCGACGCATCTGTCGAAGACTTACTCGACGCCAGTGTCAAGGACAGTGTCGACAGCTTTCTCGATCGCGCTTACATCCAAAGCTCCTTCGACCGTTTTGAAGCCTGCATCGACGACTTTGACGCCTTTGTCAAGGTCAACGCTGATTCCAGCACCAATATTGACGCCGTTGTCGAAGCCAAGGTCTATGCCTTGACAATCCACGGCTAACATTTTTCACCCTGTGCCTAGACAAGACCTTTTCAAGTCTATGGCTTCTATTTACAAAGAACAATCGTCTGAAGAGGAGATTTCCCCCTTCTGGGTAAAATATGGTACAAGGGATGTTCCTGAGGAACTAATTGATCTATAAATGTCTGCAAACAGCTAGTGGTCTAGACACATCTCCTGAATTGGAATTTGATAAACCCGACCCTGCTGACGATGCAGATTTGGGTAATAGGAATCTTATGAATAGGGTGGTAGAATTCATGGGGTGGAATAGAAAGTCCCCCATTTATGAGCAAGACAGCATGACAGACATTCTCAGTGGAGTTCTTCAAAAGGATCCTGTCCTTCCTTTTCACACTGCCCTTCAGAAGAAGGTTATGGCCGCATGGCAAACCCCAGATTTTGGACCAGCGGTAAATAAAAAATGTGCAGGAAAATACAGGACCTCTTCTTCTGACCCTGAATACTTAACTAAACATCCTACACCTGAGAGCTTAGTAGTCCAGGCAGCCACATCCACTAGACAATTGGCATACCCTTCAATTCCCCCAGATAGGGACGATAAGAAAATTGATGCCTGGTCTCGCAAGATTTTCAACAAATGTAACTTGCACCCTTGCAAGATTCACATACACCCTGAGGGATTCTATTATTGCAGCGGCTGAACTGAACACATTCCTGAGGGCGAGGAGCATCGCAATTATGAAAGATGGAAAGGAGGCTATTGGGGAATGCCTTCAATCACGACTGGACACTGCTAATAGCATAAGCAGGTCCATGGCATCGAGCATAGTGCGACGCAGGTTTGCGTGGCTGAGAAAGTCGGGCTTCGCACCAGACATGCAGGCAAGACTACTCAATATGCCTTTTGACGGCTTGAGGTTGTTCGGCTTAAAGTTTGGGGGAGCTGCAGACCTCTAAAGCGACGGATAAGTCTCTCAGCACCTCTCTACGACAACCTCAACAACACTCCTACTCAGGCTTATCTTGCTGGAGGGGACGTCCTTTTCGATTCTACTCCTCATTTGGAAGAGGGCAGGCTAGTCAAAGAGAACAGCAAAGGAAATGTCCTTGTGGTGGAAGGGGAAAGAGTGCTAGGTCAGCCCCAGCAGCGGCAACTGTCCTCTCAGCCACTACTGCAGCCACCGCAAAGCCACTCTGAGGCCTTGACCCACAAGACCCCAGTGGCAAGCAGGATCTCTCAGCATCTGAACGAATGGTGGGGCATTACTTCAGATGTTTGAGCACTGGAGACAGTAGCTCAGCGTTACTGCAATCCTGTTCAACAAAGGCCTTGGGACCATCTACTGGGAATCAACTCTGCCAAAATTCCAGACCTGCTCCTTGTGCAGGAGATTTTAACCCTGCTAAAGAAAGGTGCAATAGAACATGTACCTGTAGCGGAGAGAAACAAGGGTTGGTGCTCCCCTTACTTTCTCATCCCAAAGCACGACGGAGGCTTGAGACCCATCCTGGATTTAAGACACTTGAAAAAGTTCCTCAGGAAGGACAAGTTCAAGATGGTAACCCTTTCTCAGATCATTCGGGCTCTCCAATTCTAAGACTGGTTGGTATCATTGTACTTTCAGGATGCTTACTTTTCATGTGCCGATCCATCTCAAGCACAGGAAGTACCTGAGGTTCGCGGTTGGCGATTCTCACTATCAGTTTCACATTCTGCCATTCGGGCTGACCTCCGCCCGAAGGGTTTTCACCAAGCTGATGGCTGTACTGGCAGCGAGTCTGAAGAGAGGGGGGATTCACATCTACCATTACCTGGACGACTGGTTAATCAGGGCGAGTTCACCCGAACGGGCCGAGAAACATCTGACCATGACCTGCCACTTCTTACACAGACTGAGCTTCTCCCTCAATTACAAGAAGTCACAAATGACACCATTCCAAAAGCTCCAGCTCATCGGAGCAGTCCTGAATACTTCCTCAGGGAAAGCCTTGCCTCCCGAGTTGAGAGCTCTGCACATTCTGCAGATGGTAACAAAGTTCCAGAATGCCCATCATCTGCCAGCCTTCGATTTTCTGAGGTTGCTCGGCCTCATGGAATCCTGAATTTTTATGTTGCGAGAAGCCAGATTGAGAATGAGATCCTTTCAATGGGCTCTGAGGACTCAATGGTCACAATTTCCGCAGAATATGTCAGATCTTTTGCAAGTTCCGGCCAGAGTGGCTCAAAATCTGCTATGGTGGGCTTGCAAGGACAATGTTCTCAAGAGAGAATCTTTTTGGCAACCATGGCCGGAGATAACAGTAGTGACGGATGCCTCACTCACAGGGTGGTGAGCTAACACAAAGGATCTGACAATCAGCGGTCGTTGGTCTCCATCAGAGTCCAAACTACACATCAACCTTTTGGAGCTGAGGGCAATCAGACTAGCGCTGAAGGCCTTTCTGCCCTCTGTACGGGGAAAGAATATCCTGATAATGACGGACAACACAGTACTACCTCAACAAGAGAGGAGGTGTAGGGTCTCTACTACTGTGCAGAGAGGCAATGCAGATCTGGTTCTGGGCAATACAAGAAGGAATCTCTCTGTTGGCAGTTCACCTAGCGGGAGAGCAGAACACAGCGCGGACGCTCTGAGCAGGCAGAGCACAGTGTCCCACGAGTGGGAATTAGCGCAGGAAGTCCTTCAAGAGATCTTTACCCTTTGAGGAACCCCACAAGTGATTCTGTACGCTACCAGTGTCAACAGGAAGTGCAAACTGTACTGCTCAAGGGAATTTCATCCAAGAGGAGCTCCACGGGATGCGTTCGTAGTAGACTGGGAATTTCAACTCCTATGCACATTTCCTCCAGTGCCCGTGATTCCTCACGTAATCAGGAGGTTGAGAAAGTTTGGCCAAACCATGATCATAATTGCCCCAGATTGGGCCAGGAGGACGTGGTACCCAGAACTTCTGGACATGTCCATCTACCCTCCAATACATCTTCCACAAAGAGAGGATCTCCTCTCACAAGAGGAAAGTCAGGTTCTCCATCTAGAGGTCAAGACACTCAGCCTTCACGCATGGTTTCTGAGAGGCTGAGATATAAAGATTGGGACCTCCCAGATGGCGTAATGGAGATTTTGCTTTCGGCCAGAAGGCCAGCAACAAAATCCTTGTACCAGTGTCGTTGGAACAAGTTCAGTAACTGGTGCAAGGACAAGAATGTGGACCCATTCCTATGTAATACACCTATGATACTTTCTTTTCTTTTACACTTGGCCAATCTGGGGCTTCAGATTGGCACAATAAAAGGATACCTGGCAGCGATGAAGTGAATTACTTCAAAATGCCTTTGATTGTACAGTTCCTGAAAGGTCTCGCTAATGTGTACCCTCCAGTCCCATTTCAGGTACCCGTGTGTTATTTAAGTTTAGTTCTAAAGTTCCTCTCATGCATTCCTTTTGAGCCTTTGTCAGCTAAGGTTCCTTACTTTGAAGACAATCCTTCTAGTGGAAATTGCATCAGCCCGCAGGGTGATTGAGTTGCAGGCTCTCTCTTGTAAGCCTCCTCACACCATCTTTCATAAGGACAAGGTTATTCTTAGAGTCAAACCCTCGTTTCTGCCTAAAATAGTCTCTGACTTTCATCTATCGCAAAAAATCACTCTGCCTTCTTTTTATCCACCTCCTCATGCAAGTAAGGAGGAAGAAAGACTACACAGCCTGGACCCCAAAAGGGCTCTCAGTTTTTATATTGCTAGATTGGCAACATTTCGGCAAAGTGACCAACTTTTTGTTGGATATACTGGACATAAATTGGGCATAGCAGTAACGAAACAGACATTATCTAGATGGATAATTTTGGCAATTACCAAATGCTACAGATTAGCTGGAAAAGACCCTCCAGATGGGCTCAGGGATCACTCAACTAGGGGCATGGCAACTTCGATGGCTCTCCAGAGGGTTGTCCCGGTGCAAGATATTTGTGCAGCAGCCACCTGGTCGTCTATGCACACTTTTGTGAAACACTATTCTCTAGATTCCACCTCATCACAAGGAGGCTTGTTTGCTAAGGCCGTTGTTCAGGTTTTCTGGGAAATGTAGTTTAGTAGTTTATGTGCTGCAAACAACCTCTGCCTTAACGCCAGTAAAACTGTGGATCGTTCTCATTGGGACTCCTGTTCCCGCCTTCTCACTTTCGCTCTGGCCGACATCCCTTGGCCCTGTGACCACACCCACATGCACGGCAAAAATCCTTGTGGTCATCTTTGACTCCACTCTCTCCTTCTCCTCGCACATCTCTGACATCAATAAAAAATGTAACTATCAGCTACACCTCCTCACTGGTACTCTTCCCACTTTCCTCCAACGGTTCACTGTCTCCAGAGCCCTGGTTCTCTCTAAGATGGATTACTGCAACAGCCTCTTCCTCAACCTACCTTCTTCAGCCCTGCGTCCTCTGCAACTCATCCAGAACAGGACCGCAACACTTATCCTTGTCCTCAAGTAATTTAAATAGAGTAAGACTCCTTATTTATATAACAGTAATAAACCACATATCTGTTCACTGATATTCCCTAGTAATATGGCATGTACAATGTCCTCTATTTCAGTTGATGCCCTGACATTTAGGGTTCATTCTATCATTTATACAATAGTTCTAGTTCTCTTTAACCCACGTGTGGACGCTTCCCTTTGGTGAGAGTACCTTAGAGCACCATCCTTTACATATGGTAAGTAACCAACTGTTTCACAAGTAGGTGGAACTTTTGAGAGTGAGGTTATTCACATTTGATAAATCAACATGCTTTACTTCATGAGCGGCTTATGCGTGAGAGATTTGGTCACATTTTCTAAATAAACACGTTTTACTTCATGAGCAGCATATGCGAGTGAGATTCGGTCACATTCATGAGCAGCATATGTGAGTGAGATAAGATCATATTTGGTAAATAAACACTTTTTACTTCATGAGCAGCATATGCGAGCGTGATTTGGTCACATTTGGTAAATAAACACTTTTTACATCATGAGCAGCATATGCGAGCATGATTTGGTCACATATGTTAAATAAACACTTTTTACGTCATGAGCCGCATATGCGAGTGAGATTTGGTCACATTTGCTAAATAAACACTTTTTACCTCATGAGCGGCATATACGAGTGAGATTTGGTCACATTTGCCAAATAAACACTTTTTACTTCATGAGCAGCATATGCGAGCGTGATTTGGTCACATTTGGTAAATAAACACTTTTTACATCATGAGCAGCATATGCGAGCATGATTTGGTCACATATGTTAAATAAACACTTTTTACCTCATGAGCGGCATATACGAGTGAGATTTGGTCACATTTGCCAAATAAACACTTTTTACCTCCCGAGCGGCATATGCGAGTGAGATTCGGTCAGATTTGCTAAATAAACACTTTTTACTTCATGAGCGGCATATGCGAGTGAGATTTGGTCACATTGGTTAAATTAACACTTTTTACCTCATGAGCGGCATTTGCAAGTGAGATTTGGTCACATTTGTTAAATAAACCCTTTTTACTTCATGAGCGGCATATGCCAGTGAGATTTGGTCACAATCGCTAAATAAACCCTTTTTACTTCATGAGCGGCATATGCGAGTTAGATACGGTCACATTTGTTAAATTATCACTTTGTATGTTTATGAGCAGGATATGCAAGTGAGATTTGGTCACATTTCCTTAAAAAAACACGTTTTATCTTCTTTAACATTTCCCCTCATATGCCGGCGAACATCTAAGCCCCCTCATGTGGTGCGATCATCCCTCATTAGAGCCCCTATTGGGTCCGGGTCAATATGGGTCATTTCCAGGATACCTCTTGAAACCCTGCGAGGAATGAAACTCCCGGCTGGGGACCTCTGTGCGGTGGGATATGAGGCGCCAAGTCAGGCAGGATGCATGGGCGCAAGCTATTAGCTGACTAGAGCTGCCAACCTAATTTTGCTTCCAATGTACAGCAATAAGAACGTAGAGGGACCTATACATGAGCCACGAACCACAGGTCTACTCTAATTTACCCCCACTCTATAGCTCTGCCTAACCGAGAGCATGTCGCAGATTGTAGTCTCCACAATACCCTGCTACTCCATGTCCCCGTTAAACTCTCTGACATTCTCTTCATTTATGAAGTAACAATAAATTGATATAATCCACGAAAGCTGAAAGAGCCAGGAAAAACACAATGCTTTTATAGTTCCAGCGGGCAGCACTAAACAGCCGGCTTAGTATACTTTTCCGCTCCTACATCCTGTCACTGCGAGGGGACGGGAAGACTACCATCCGCTACCGACTGACCCATAGACTGCTCAAACCCACCGGCGCTACCAGCCCGAGCGGGGCTGCACACGCACTCAGGTGCTCGCTCCTCGACCCTGATAGAGGGGAGAGCGCGAGGCGGCACAGTGATACCCTCAGTGAACCTCTTAAGCACGGAGGGCCGGGACACCCTGTGTGGATGTCAGGACACCTCTCTCTCTCTCAGCCTGCGCTGGACTGCCGCTATAAACAATGATGGCCCTGTCCACCTGTTTTCCAGGGCGGGGAGACGTGACAGGATTTTTTGCAAGAATTGCCTCATCGACGCTCCCATTACCCATGCGAGCGGGATCATGGCAGAAAAGTAGGCCTGTAGAAATAAAAACAGGACTGATATAAGGAACGTAAACTACCTTCCATACATTACTATGAAACTCCCACACTGCATGTGGGGGTTTACACATTGATATAAATAAAGGTGGTGGGGTGTCCGTTTGGCAGTGGTTGCAGGAGCAAAGTGTCTTAGAGCAGGGGCACCAGTTGAACAGTCAGGTTTTCAGGTTTTTCCTAAAGGTCCAGTAGGAAGGTTCTTTTCTCAAGGTGATGGGGAGATTGTTCCAGAGCTTTGTGGTAATGGCAGGAAAGCTTGCTCCTCCTGCAGTCTTTCAAGTGAAGTTAGGTACTCTGATGAAGTGGCAGTTTGTGGATCTTAGTAGGTGTGGTGGGGTGTAGTTTTCCACACAACGTGAGAGTAAAGCCGGGGCAGTGTTGGTGAGGAACCTGTGTGCGATGGGCAGAGTCTTGAATTTGTTTTGCTCATTGATCAGAAGCCAGTGGTCATCTTTTCTGGATTCTGAGACATGGTTGTGTTTGGACAGGCCTAGTACGGACCAGAGGGCATTGTTTTGAATAGTTTGTAGCGTGCACAAGTTTCGCTCAGAGGTGCCTGCAAAGAGGGCGTTGCAGTTGTCCAGTTTGGCTCCGGTGTTGGTTCTGGATTTGGTGAGGCAGTTGGTTGTGGTGAGGAAGGGCTTGCTGCCATTGAGTAGTTTGGCGTTGTAGGCAGCAGAAGAAGCAATAGCATTTACTTGGTGTGAGAAGTTAAGAGTATCACCTAGGTAGATGCCCAGAGTTTTGGCTGCAGGTGAGGTTTGGATCAGGTTTCCGTCTATGTTGAAGGCTTTGTCAGCTGGATCCATGTTGGGGAGTCTGGTGTGTGAGACTACGATGAGGATCTCGGTTTTGTCATCGTTTAGACATAGCAAGTGGGTCCAGTTTTGGATGATGTCGTAGACTGAATTGATGGCCGTAACGTCTTGGTGGTGTGTGAATGATAGAGGGAGGATGATTTGAGTGTTATCGGCATAATTCGTGTGAGATATGCCAAGTACATCCAAGTGGTCAAAGAGAGGTTTTGGAGAAATGACATACAGAATGTCACATTCCTCTTAGGTATACCATAATTATATTTCTTCAATAGTGAAACTTTGTTGACTTCAGTTATTACTTGTTCCAATTTTCCTGATACTGACATACCATATATGAGGGTTTTATTGAGTCCAATGACACAGTAAGACTTGCATAGCAAATCCCTGTATCTCAACAACTATGTACAGACCTAAACTAAATACATAACACACTTCCTCTGCTCTAACTATTAATACTGAAAATGACCCCATTCTCCACACAATTATTTCATCACAGCCACTCTCTCCTTGCTCCACCTTTCACCATTGCTCAATAAGATTGTGTTGCCCAAATCTCTTGCCACTTTCCTCACCATCGAAAATGTTCCCTTTCCTCTACCTACCCACCTTCCTTTTCTAATCCTGACCAATGTTCCCTCTTTCAAAACACAATTATTTACGCAATTCTTTTCATCATATCTCAACTTGGACCTTCTTTGCGCTTCCAACATCCTCTCCTGCAACACCTCTTGTTGTACCTCTCCCTGCACACCAAGCAATTTCTTCATCCACCCCGGATACAATCTAGAATTTGGCACCCTTTTCTGCAGCCTTTCAAACGGCGACACACCTGTCGCTTGATGAGGCGCCACTCTATATTGTTCCACCTCCTCCATAACTGTCCTCTCCCAATCACCACCTGACCCAATAGCAATTCTAATCAAGTCCATCAATGTTCTATTGAATCTTTCTATGGTGGCGTTGCCTTTGGGATTGTAATGGACCATGCTGGAATGTTCTATGCCATTATCCTTCAGAAATTCCTGCATCTCGCTTCCCACAAACTGGGGGCCATTATCTTAAACAATTCTCCTAGGAAATCCTTCTCTCCAGAACACAGATTAAAAGAATTGTAAAGTCTTGCGCGAGCTAATGTCCCTCACAATGCACACTTCAGGCCATTTTGACAACAAATCCATCATCACAATCATATACACACCTCACGCACCCCTCACAGACACATGCCCCAAATTATCTACTGCCACAATGTCCCAGACAGAACTGGCTGGTTCCACAATCCTCATCAGCGGCACTCTGGTACACAATGCTTTAGCACTGTCCAAACTCGCATCGCAACTCTTCAAGAACACACCAATCTCGTTGTCCATCCCTGGCCACCAAAAATCCTGTCGTATCAGACCTTTTGTCCTGGTGACTCCAAAATGCCCTTCATGAGCGATCTCCAACACCACTTTCCTCATGCCCTCCGGTACCACTAATCGCTCCCCCTTTACCAACACTGCCTTCTCCACACTTAACTCTTCCTTCACTCTCCTGTAACCTCAACTGTTCATCCACCTCACCAATAGGGTGTAGTATTCTCATCTTTGCTACGAGATGCTTGCAGCTGGACAGAATGTGTCTCGTGAACAAGCTGGTACATCATCTCGTGAACAAGCTCTGCATTACTGTCCTGCGTCATGCTGTGTAGATACGTGCATGAACAGACTTGAGCTCAACCTGGCGGTGCCGATGCTAGCTCCCTCCTGCTCTCCCAATATCCTTATACCTGTTAATAAATAGTGTTTAATAGCCACTTGCCACGTCTCCATTTTATGTATGAATTCAGTGTCACCTCATATACTACAATTGACGACAAGGATTTCTAGACCAGCCCACCTGCTCTGTGACGGTTGCCGAGCCGCTGAGCCACTCCACTTAACAGCGATGATGCACCAAGGCCGCTCTGCTCTTGCCCGAGCATTGTAGCGTCGCCCGAAATTTCCGAGCAGCCTTCGCAAAGTAACAGTGTCATTTTACGCGCATTAGCCTTGTTCGCGCACTGTTTCATATTTTCTTTTCGTTTCGTGAATGCGTGCCCGGCTCAATTGACACGTCAGCGCATACAAAAGCTTATACATATGCGCACATATTCAACAAGGAAGTGGACATAATTGAAGCTATCCACACGTCAACCCGTGAATTTTATTGAGTGAACCAATTCACAGTACTACACGGTCCTGGACATATTTAAAGATACATGCACACCAATCCGTGTGTTATATTAGCTGAACCAGTTCTCTGCGCTGCACAATCATCAACACATTAGAACATTTATAAGTGTTGCAATTAATTCCATATTTTACAAGAAACTTCAACAAGTTAGTATTTTAAAACACAATACACAGTGATTCAAGAAATCTCAGTGCACAATACAAATTCTGGAACCAAGAAAATCATTTTACATCCACTACACTATATAAAAGGAAAAGAATATGTCTTTTAACAGTGTTCCCCCACCCATGTTTTTTCTGCCTGATGCTGGTGAACCTGGAATACCATGGAGGCGGTGGATCAGGTCGTTTGAACATTATGCAGGGGTTGTTTGTGGCCAAATTTGCACTGCTGAAAAAAGGAAATCATTACTTTTACATTGCCTAGGCCCAGCCAGCCAGGAAAAGTGTGAGACATTACCAGAACTTCCTGTTAATGAAGACATTGATCTTAATGAATATGAACGTACCGTCAAGAAGATTGACAAGCTGTGATAAGGCGGTGGAAAGGAAGGAAGATCAGTGCCAGGACAAGGCCTATAGCAAGAAGCCAATCAGACCTTGGGGGATGAGGTCATAATGGAGGGAGGGAGGTTACAGCCTGGGAGAGACAGACAACTGGGCCAATGATAATGCTCTAGAACAAGAAAGGTTCCAAGAATGTCATTCTGATGCAGGCTTCTGGTGTTTGTTTTTGAATTAGAGAGACGAGTTGGAGGAGGGCCCGGGGCCTGAGGAGGAGGTGACCTATGAGTGGGCCTATTGACCTGCGGCCATAACGAAGCAGCGGTTCAAGTTGCACCTGTTGTGCCCCGTTCTGTTGTAACCCGTTTATAGAGACTTGATAAGAAATGTATACAAAAGAAGAAGTTAACCGTAAGAGAGTTGCTGCTGACAGTCCTAACGGCACTAGAGACCCAGCTGGAGGCGTCTGTCATCCGACATCCTCATCGAAGGAGCCGTCGGGTCCGCGGCTCCCCTCCGTAGCCCCCACCTTCCTGGAGGAGGAGCCACGGCGCAAGCCTCTCCTGCTGACTGACGTGCCGGCAGGGAGAGGGGGCCCGACTCTGCGAGCGAATCGCAAGCGTCAGGCGAAGAAACAGCTGACGGCTTGATGGAGCCCTGAAAACAAAGTCCTCCTCGGAGCGAGCGGAAGAAGGAGGAGCGCTCGCAGCTGCTGTAAATCACTGAGGAGGGAGCCGGATGCCAAGGTGAGCGTCGAGTGAATTCAAGGAAGAGTGGATGAACAGAAAGGCAAACGACCGTGCTAACGGTTGTCTGTGAAGCCTTTCCAACAGGGGCTGAGCCCTAAGGACGCTGGAGCACAACCAGCTCCAATGGGGGCGTGAACTGTAGACCTCCTTTCTGGAGAGCAATAGAGAAACGAATAGGGAGGATTGAGAGCCAATACGAGACTTTAAGGAGTTGAAGATGAGTGATCCCTAGGAAAACAGTTTCCACAGAGTAAAAGACAATAGAGTCCCATCTCCTGGAGAAAACTCCCGAACACTGTTAGCCTCAACAGAATGGTTCGTGACTACAAGTAAACAGAATCTTCGTTTTTTTTAAAGTAGGAAAAAGGGAATGGCATGTTGTCCACCTTTTTCCCAAAATTATAGAAGCCTGTTGTTTCTACAAATAAAAGTCAGTAAGTCTGAAGTGCTGAAGGCTGGTCTTCTCATTTCCTGGTCCCTACATTTGTTGGCCGCGGGGGGATCAAGAAACACGATGGAAGAGCTGATAAAGTCACTAACGGAGGGGCAACAGTTGCTGCAGCAAGCCCTTCAGCTACAGAACCAGCAAGTCCAGGCTGACCCGCAAGCTTTCCAGCAATCTATTCAAATGCAACAGGCTCAGCTGCTAGAAGCTACCAAAATTTGAGCCCAACCACAAGTATCTGCGTCAGTGTTGTAGAAATACTCCCCGGGGGAAGATCCTGCCCATGTTTTTGTCAACTTGGAAAGGGTGGCCCGAAACGCTCAATGGCCAGCCAAGAGGTGGACACACTATATTGCCCCCCTCATGATGGGGGGAATGCAGAGCGCATACCAGGCCGCTAACCCCATAGGAGACACTACATACCCTGAGATGAAACGGGCCGTCCTAGAGACAATGGGCCACGATGAAGAGGCCTACAGGATCAAGTTCAGAGATACCAAGCTGTTACCCGAGGAAACCCCCCGACAGTTGTTTTACAGAATTAAGGAACCTGGAGACAAGTGGTTGCAAACCACTTCCACTACTGTACATGAGGTGGTAGAGAAGGTGGTCCTCGAGCAGTTTGTGGAAGCCCTTCCTCCTCCAATGCAGAGATGGGTGCGACAACACCATAAACCCACCCTACTCGAAGCAGTGGACATAGCTTCCGCCTACCAGAAAGCGAGACAAGGGAAATTGGCCTCTTATCCACCTCAAGTTAGGGCTGCCGGAGTCACTAATAATATAGGCTCTAGACAGACCAACAATCCACGCTGGCCGAACTTGATGCTCCGCAGAACAGACTGGTAGCCGTCAAGACCCCGACATAGCCATGAAACTTCCGGATCAACCTTCCCTTCCCGAATCCCAAGTGCCCCGCTGCGGGGCCCCCAGTGTTTTGAATGTGGAGAATGGGGGCACTTGGCGAGGTTATGTCCAAAGAAAATCAAGTCAGAGCCAATGGACATAGGAAGTTTTGAAAGAGCTGGGGGAAAGGAGGTGGATCCATACAGTTCAACATCAAGTCACGTCACAAGATCACCTATCCATTTGTTTGTGAGGCTGAAGTGGAAGGTCGGCAAACCAGCGCCTTGTTAGACTCGGGAAGTCAACAGACAGCAGTCCGACCAGATCTGGTAAGAGAGGTGAGGAGTTCAAATTAAAGTATACCCATTCAATGTGTTCACAGGGATGTTAAAATATACCCACTTGAGAAAATCAAGGTAAAGTTAGCAGGTGAACAAATGGGTATAAAATCCGCTGTGATGCCCACGTTGCCTGAATCGCTCTTGATTGGCTCTGATGTCCCAGATCTTCCCCGCCTGATCCACAAATTGGAAAACCACTGGTTGAAGGAAGCCCCCTTTTATGACCAAGACCTAGACACCGGAGAACCTAAATTGAAGAAGAGTAAGTCTACCAAGAGGTTAGAAAAAAGGGGCTCGATAGAGAAAAACATGTGTCCGGTGGCGATAGATTGGAGGATTGATGAACAGGGGGACAGTTTTTGCATGGCACAAGAGCTAGACCCAATCCTGAAACACGCAAGAGCCTCAGTGGTCGACAAACCAGATGGAAGAATGCCATGCTTCGTGAAAGAGAATGGTTTATATTATCACCTTACAGAATCTACGGAGAAAGCAACCATAAGGCAACTTCTGATCCCTAGCAAGTACTATCAGACTGTATTAGAAGTGGCTCATCTTCAATTGGGAGAGGGACAGGTCGGGGCGGAGAAGACCACTCAGAAGATCTTGGCGAGATTCTACTGGCCAGGGATTTATGGGCAGGTGGTACGCTTTTGCCAGCGTTGTCCTGAGTGCCAAAAGAAGAACAATCCCAAAATTTTAAAGGCGCCCCTCCAAACCATGCCGTTGATATTGGAACCTTTTCAATGCATAGGGATGGACATAGTCGGACATCTGGACCCTTCAAGTAGGGGGTCATAAATACTTATTAGTAATAGTAGATTATGCCACCAGGTACCCAGAGGCCTTTCCCTTGCGTTCTGCGAATACCCAACAAATATGTGACGTCTTGGTTCCTTTCATGGCCAGAGTGGGGATCCCCAAGGAAATAATCACGGATCGAGGCACTAATTTCATGTCCAGTATACTGAAGCAAGTATGTGACACCCTATGTATCAAGCAAATCAGGAAAGCAGTATATCATCCCGAGACGGATGGACTCGTCGAAAGGTACAACCAGACGATAAACCAAATTCTGCGGAAAACCATCCTGCCGGGAGAGAGGAATTGGGACCGGTTAATACCATGGATTTTAATGACGCTGAGAAATACCCCCCAATCGTCTACGGGCTTCGCTCCTTTCAAGCTACTATTCGGCAGACCAGTAAGGACTCTCCTGGATATCCTGAAGGAGAGTTGGGAGGAGCAGCCAAGTGCAGAAGTGTCATTGACCGAATATGCGGCTCAGCTGAAGTCCAGAGTGGAGCAATTGCAAGAGGTGGCATAGTCACATCTACAACAGGCTCAAGTCAAACAAGAGTGTTATTACAACCAAAGAACGAAGTTACGTACCTTCCAGGTGGGGGATCAAGTCTTCGTGTTACTCCCTACTACAGAAAATAAAATGCTAGCATCCTGGAAGGGTCCTTACCGGACAAAAGAAGTTTTGGGCCCTGTTACTTACCAAGTCCATCAACCTGGGAATAGAATTCCCTTTCAAACATACCACATTAATCTTTTAAAGGAATGGAAGGAGCCGATGGCTATAATAGGGGCGTTCAAGGTCGAAGAGGTCCCATCAAAGCAGCTGCTAAAGCCAGGGGATCACGCCGTTAAGGAAACTTAGAATAATAATACTGAACATGATCAAATAGCTCCAGAGTATCTACCCTCATCAGAAGACCACATAGGAAAAGAAGCCCTGAATGTCAACCCAGACCTTGGCCCACCTCAAAAGAAAGAACTGTATGACCTAATCGATCGCTACACAGAGATTTTTTCTTCAATCCCAGGTAAAACATCATTGACATGTCACCACATACAAACATCCCCGGGTACAAAGGTGAGGGTGAGACCATTTAGGATCCCGAAAGCCAGGCTACAAGTGGTCAATAAAGAGATAGAAGAGATGCTACGCCTGAAGGTAATAGAACCGTCTCAAAGTGAGTGGTGTTCACCACTAGTAATGGTTCCTAAACCAGATGGGAGCACTTGCTTCTGTATGGATTTTAGAAGGTTAAATGAAGTTTCGAAATTCGATGCATACCCTATGCTCAGAATTGACGATCTGTTGGAGAAGCTAGGCAAAGCGGGGTACCTGTCGACAATTGACTGACAAAAGGGTATTTGCAGATACCACTGTTCCATGCTCACCGTGAGAAAACGGCTTTTGCATCCCCGGCCGGATTGTTCCAGTTTACTGTGTTACCGTTTGGGCTACATGGTGCCCCAGCCACATTTCAGAGGCTAATGAACTATTTGATAAAGGGCCATGAAGAATACATCGGAGCGTATTTAGACGACATAGTAGTATACAGTCAAAGTGGGCCAGATCACTTAAAACATCTAAATGCGATATTTCAAACCCTAAAGGAAGCCGGCTTGCATGTTAATCCCAAAAAGTCTCATTTGGCCAACACTTATACCAAGTACCTTGGTTATTATGTCGGTCGAGGGGAAATCCGTCCTCAACAAGAGAAGGTAGAGGCTATCAGTAAGCTACAATTCCCTGTAACGACTAGGCAGGTCAGAGCATTTTTGGGCTTCGTAGGATACTATAGGCGATTTATCCCACACTTCTCGACAATCGCTGCCCCCCTGACAAACCTTCTGAAAGCCAATGCACCACATAAGAGAGAATGGAGGAATACGGAAAACGAAGAGGCGTTTGTGGCCCTTAAGAGTGCCCTCTCGAATAAGGCCATTCTAAGGTGCCCGGATTTCGAAAAACCTTTTTACCTACATACAGATGCCTCTGGTTCAGGATTAGGCGCTGTACTCTTCCAGAGTAAAGGAGAGGAAGAAAGACCTGTCTTGTTCATCAGCAGAAAGCTCTCACCTCATGAAGTGAATTACGCAACCATCGAAAAAGAGTGCCTGGCAATGAAATGGGCCGTAGAAACTCTAAAATACTATCTATTGGGAAGAACATTTACTTTGGTTACAGACCACGCTCCCTTGGTTTGGCTGTCCAGGAATAAGGATACAAATCCCTGTGTTTTGAGATGGTTTCTGTCGATACAACCATACTCTTTCCACACCATTCATCAGCCAGGTAGGAAAATTGCCCAAGCTGATTATTTATCCAGATTGCATGCCCATCCTGGCCGTAAGGGCTTAAGGGGGAGGATTTGTGATAAGCCGGTGGAAAGGAAGGAAGATCAGAGCCAGGACAAGGCCAATTGCAAGAAGCCAATCAGACCTTGGGGGATGAGGTCATAATGGAGTGAGGGAGGTTACAGCCTGGGAGAGACAGACAACTGGGCCAATGATAATGCTCTAGAACAAGAAAGGTTCCAAGAATGTCATCCTGATGCAGGCTTCTGGTGTTTGTTTTTGAATTAGAGAGAAGAGTTGGAGGAGGGCCGGGGCCTGCGGAGCAGGTGACCTATGAGTGGGCCTATTGACCTGCGGCCATAACGAAGCAGTGGTTCAAGTTGCACCCGTTGCGCCCCGTTCTGTTGTAACCCGTTTATAGAGACTTGATAAGAAATGTATACAAAAGAAGAAGTTAGCCGTGAGAGAGTTGCTGCTGACAGTTCTAACAGCACTAGAGACCCAGCTGGAGGCGTCTTTCATCCGACAGCTTCATCGAAGGAGCTGTCGGGTCCGCGGCTCCCCTCCATAGCCCCCACCTTCCTGGAGGAGGAGCCGCGGCGCAAGCCTCTCCTGCTGACTGACGTGCCGGCAGAGAGAGTGGGCCCGACTCTGCGAACGAATTGCAAGCGTCAGGCGAAGAAACAGCTGACGGCTTGACGGAGACCTGAAAACAAAGTCGTCCTCCGATCGAGCGGAAGAAGGAGGAGCGCTCGCAGCTGCTGTAAGTCACCGAGGAGGGAGCCGGAAGCCAAGGTGAGCGCTGAGTGAATGAAAGGAAGAGTGGATGAACAGAAAGGCAAACGACCGTGCTAACGGTTGTCCGTGAAGCCTTTCCAACAGGGGCTGAGCCCTAAGAAGGCTGGAGCACAACCAGCACCAATGGGGGCATGAACTGGAGACCTCTTTTCTGGAGAGCAATACAGAAACGAATAGGGAGGATTGAGAGACAATATGAGACTTTAAGGAGTTGAAGAAAACAGTTTCCACAGAGTAAAAGACAATAAAGTCCCATCTCCTGGAGAAAACTCCCGAACACTGTTAGCCTCAACAGAATGGTTTGTGACTACAAGTAAACAGAATCTTCGTTTTTTTTAAGTAGGAAAAAGGATACGGCACGTTGTCCCCCTTTTTCCCAAAATTAAAGAAGCCTGTTGTTTCTATAAATAAAAGTCAGTAAGTCTGAAGTGCTGAAGGCTGGTCTTCTCATTTCCTCGTCCCTACACAAGCATTATGAGAAGAAGTTGAGCACCATTTTAGAGCGCTACAAATTTGGGAAGAGAGCACAGGAGGAGGGAGAAAGTGTCGAACAATATATTACTGTACTCAGAAAATTAGCCAAGACTTGCAATTTTAACGAGCAATTGGATGAAAGACTGAGAGATCAGTTTATGTTAGAATACAGGAGCCCCAAAGTGAGAGAAAGAATATGGTCTGAGGATGATCCGCCCTTAGATACTGTGTTACGAGTAGCTAAAGAAGTGGAATATACTGAAGAATACCACTGATACCATGTTAGTACATGAACATGGATTTAGTTAACACCTTTATATGTAATTGTGGGACAGTGATGTAATAGAAGAGGGAATATAGAATGTGGAACCCAGGAGAAAGGATGTTGATCTGAGTGAACTGAGAGAGGAACTGTTAGCTGTGGTGGAGCCGGTGGCTTTATCTATGGATCTTAAATAAATCAATGTATCTACAATACTGTGTGAGCCAATACTTCACAGGGTTAAGTCTATTCAAATCAATTCTGACACAGCAAAGCCTAATAATAATCCATGTAATACCACTGATACAATGAATCAATAGCTATGTTGAATAGTACCTGTATCAGGCACAGAGCATTTGGTAAGCCATACAGGACATTGTGTAATGAGGAAAAAAGGAATAAAGCAACTTTAAGAGGGCAGACCATTAACCATGCAAGGAAAAGTAGTCCAGACAGGCAAAGATTCAGCCCAAGGAGAAGGAGACAAGGCAGATGTTACAGATGTGATAGTAGTAATCATTGGGCAGATGACCCAGATTGTCCTGTATTAAAACGAATATGCAGCAAATGCAAAGAAAAAGGACATTACTACAGATGCTGTATATTTCACAGCACATCCACGAATTGGAAAGGTGGTAACACTGACAGTGGTCACAGCGAAGAAGAAGAACAAGAAGAATGTGTATTTATGATAATGAATGATGAGGATGAAGAAGTTATTGGATGGTTTTGGGGCACGTTAAAATTCAAAGACGGGGAAAGCTAATGGTAAAATATATATAACTAGTGTAGGCAAAACACCTCTTCTAAGTTGGGCACACCAAGCAAACTTCAAGTGAAATTAGATTCCACTGCCAATGAATCTGTTTTAGCAATTGGTAGTGATGAAATCAATTCAGATAAAATGAGTGATGTCATGAAAGCAGTATTTCGAGAAGGAATTGGATGTCTCAGAGGATACGTACATGAAATCAAGTTGAAACCTGGCCATATTCCTGTAGCACAGAAATTAAGAGGTATACCCCTACCCATGAGAGATTAAGTAAGGAAAGAAATCAAAATTCTAGAAGACCAAGGCATTATTGAAAGTATTGATGCCAGCGAGTGGGTCTCACCGTTGGTGGTACTCAGAAGAAATCTGGTAAACTCAGGAAATGCAAAAACTAAACAAATGTGTTGTCCCTGATATACATCCTCTTCCTAATATTCAAGAACTCATTTCCACAATTGGTCCATCAAAATTCCTTTCGACATTGGAATTAACGTCGGCATATCATCAAGTGAGGTTGCACAAAAATTCCGAACAACTTACAGCTTTCATCACACCTGATGGACTATACCATTATGAAAGGTTGCCTTTTGGACTGGTGTCTGCTGCGTCGGTATTTCAAAAAATTATGCACCGATTTTTGAAAGAGAACCAGGCATAATATGCTTTCAAGATGACATCCTGATCTATGCAGATAATCAAAAAATACATGATGAAAGATTAAGTTGTGTTTGCAAGAAACTACACGAAGGGGGGGATGACTCTAAGCAGAGATAAATGCAACATTAATTGTTTAGAAATTGAATATCTAGGGCAAAGAATTTCAGCAAATGGCATATTGCCAAAGAAACAGTTGGTCGATACAATAAGAAGCATGCCTAGACCACACACTAAGGAGGAAGTACGCACGTTCATTGGTATGGCAGAATATTATTTGAAGTTTGTGCGAGATTTTGCAATACACTCTGTTTCGATGCAAGAGCTCCTCAAGAAGAAAACAATTGAATGGAGCTATGAATGTGAAGAAGAATTTGAATTCATAAAGTCTGCTTTGGCTAAAGCCCCGGTGTTGAAGGATTTCAGAAGTAACAGAAAAACCATTATTACTACGGATGCCAGCAATGTGGGTTTAGGAGCCGTTGTCACTCAAGAAGCTGATGGCAAGGAAGTTTTGAATGAGTTTGCGTCAAGATTACTTAAAGGAGCTGAAAAGTCATATGCCGCCATAGGAAAATAAGCTCTAGCCATAAAATGGGCAGTGGAAACATTTAGAAGCTTCATCTGGGGTGTCAAAGTAGAATTCCGGATGGATCATAAGCCACTAGTTCATGTCATCATGACTAACGGATTAGACAAGGTGTCTAATCACATCAGGAGATGGGTAATGCTTCTGCAAGAATTTAATTGCATTGTACGATATGTTCCAGGAATTACAAATATTACAGCAGATTGCTTATCTTGCCTTACCAATGTGTCTGAAGTTAGATATGAGGGAGAAGATGACATGGAAGTTGTTCTGAGTATAGAGACGACATCCATCCCACAAAAAGAATGGAATGACGCAGAAGCAGGAGATAGAGTATTAACACATTTAAAAGAACTTGTCAAAGGTCAAAATTCATTGACAAAAGCGAGATTTGAAGAACTTGGTCTTGAAAACTATTGGAAAGTTGCAGATGAATTATATGTGTATGACAACATGATCATGAGAGGTGACAAAATAATCCCACCATCAAGAGTATGTCAAAGACGGATTGATTTGGGTCATGAAGGTCACCAGGGATAGTGAAAACCAAGCAGAGGATAGGAAATGACTTCTGGTGGCCTGGCTGTGATCTTCAAATAGAGCGGTCCATTCGAGATTGTATCATTTGCAATGAAAGTGAGAGAAGTTGTGTGGGGGCGAAACACCCTATGGTTGTGACAGAGATTCCTGGGAAAGTGTGGGATGAATTGGGTATGAATGTGATGGGCCCTGTGAACAGTTATGGAACACAACAATATTGTCTGGTTGTAATTGATCTTCTAACTAGATGGATGGAGGTATTAATTGCACCTTGTATCACGGCAAGAACTGACACAATTTCGCTCCAAAGAGATGGAGGAGTTATGTAGTAAGAATTGTATAGAACACAAAAAGAGTGCAATTTACCATCCACAGACCAAATTAGTACCATCATGGTTGAGTAAAAGCAATGAAGTACGGAAGAATTTTGAGTCTGTATGTGAGAAGATCAGGAGAGTCCAGTTGAAGAACAAATTTGCCTATGAAAAACGACTATCTGTGAATGGGAAAAATAGAAAACCTGTTGTGGGAAATGTGATAAGAATCAAACTTCCTCCCCCTCTAAGAAAGGGTCCATGTAAATGTTCTAAACCTATTAAGGTCATCGAAGCATTCAAACAACGTTAGAACAGAGGACGGGAGGATATGGAATACAGAGAGAGTGTGGGTGGTGGAACCACGGGACAATAGTGTCAAGAATAACAGTGGACGAGTGGATTATACTGGTGATAAGTTTGCAAGTGGACGGACGAATGATACCGGTAGTAGAGCAAGTTGTGTGAGGAAAATACCAAGAATGAAGAGCGTGAAGGAAACGTTAATATCAGGTGTATGTACAAAAAAAAGATTTCACTAGAGATCCTCCTCGCAAGTCGAGGTGGGGAAGAGTCTGTCACAAACCACGGCACATGGAGGACTATGTGTAAACGTATTCAAGTTGCCATAAGGACGTAACAGTTTTGTTTGTTAATTTTGTTCAGTGTTATTATGAAGGAGGGAAGATGTGTAGTATTCTCATCTTTGCTACGAGATGCTTGCAGATGGACAGAATGTGTCTCGTGAAGAAGCTGCTATATCATCTCGTGAACAAGCTCTGCATCACTGTCCTGCGTCATGCTGTGTAAATACGTGCATGATAGAATATGGAAAGCAGGTTAAAGGATTACAACGGACTTGAGCTCAACCTGGCGGTGCCGATGCTTGCTCCCTCCTGCTCTCCCAATATCCTTATACTTGTTAATAAATAGTGTTTAATAGCCAATTGCCAAGTCTCCATCTTATGTATAAATTCAGTGTCACCTCATGCCATATACTTCATAGGGACACCTTCTTGAACAAATTTCATCGCTATTCTGTATACTGCGTCCTTGCCTCCTTCTTCTCTCCACTCCCTTTCCTTGGCAACCTTAAAGTTCACAAAAACCTCTCCCTCTTCCTCCGACATCATGTCATCCTAATTCTACAAAGTTGTAAACGTTCAATATTTGGGTCATGAATTATCGGTGGAGGGGGTGAATCCAAAACAGCAATAAGGGAGATGAATGCCCCGAAAGATAAAAAAGAGTTATTGTTGTACCTGGGGTTGGTTGAATTCTAAGGAAAAATTGTGAAGGATTTAGCGGGGAGGACGAAGAACATGTGAATCGTGCTGAAGAAATGTGTGAGATTCAGTTGGAGTGACAGTTGAAATGATGAATTTTAGGATGTAAGGAATACTTTAGTGAGCGCACTCATATTAAGGGGGTTTAAGGATGATTGGGATGTGGATGTGTATACGGATGCAAGTGAAAGTGGACTTGGATGTGTCCGGACGCAAAGGAAGAGGGTTGAATTACACACGATTGCTTTTGCATCACGTGTCCTTAAAGGGGCGGAGAGGCGATATTCGGTTGTTGGGAAGGAAGCGTTGGCCTGTTTATGGGGAATTTAACCATTTTTGCAGTTTGTGTGGGGGAGAAGATTTGCAGTGGTAACGGATCACAAGCAATTAGTGGGCATTTTCGAGAGAAAAGTGTTAGATGGAGTTTCAAGGAGAATTGTTAGGTGAATTCCCTCTCTCCAGGGATTGGACATGGAGGCGAGGCAAACGAAGCAGAGCTAAATATTATTGCGGATTCGTTGTCACGCAATCCCATCCTCGTCATCAGTATCGAGTCCGATATCATAGTAAGCCTTGATTTATTTTCTTTTTTTTTTAGTTTCAACATCAGCAGCCCAAGTCCCTTGACCATCCCACACCAGTTTTTTCCTTTTCCAAACATAACATCTCCATGCATACAATGTCATCACACACTCCCTTGTTTCACAATGAAAGGAATGGCATGTTGGTTAACATTGCATTAGGATCAGAAGGCATAGCAAAGCATAGCAAATCCCTGTATCTCAACAACTATGTACAGACCTAAACTAAATGCATAACAGGTTTGCTCAAGCTCTGCCTGTCAACCTTTCTCTTAATATCTTTTGGCTCTTGGCAATGCCAGTTCCAAATTGACATCGCATATTAGGAGAATTGTACAACGTTTGCCTTCTTGCTGCTTCTGTAATGTCTTTTGGCTTATGGCAATACAGGGTCAAGGTTTCCGCCAATTGAGAACTTATATCAGGAGAATTGTACCATATTTGCCTTTGATTCTTAATTCTATATGGACGGTATTTAAAAATGCTTTCCAAATGATCATTAACGTGTTGGCACACCCGTGGTCCCCTACTCTTTTAGGTTGACTCAGCGGTTTAACTCACACTGCATCCAGCCTCTGTCCAGAACTGTGGCAGTAATAATTTGCCCACGCTCCTCCGTAGAACCCAGTCAATCTGGAGGGGTAGAGCCTCCATGCAGCAAGTGCTCTTTCGAAAACAGCAGCTGTGTGACAGGCACCATGCCCCTATGAGACATCGGTTTTCTATTGCAGTTTGCAAAAACATGCAACACCCAGATATTCGCTTTGGTCTAGTTCTCTTGTACTTTGCAAATTGTAATTTGCAGCCAAGGGTGCATCAGGGTAGTGAAGGGACCCCAAGGGGAGACCCTGTATCTATTTATGTTGTAACTTCACCATTGGGCTGATGCCAGGGAGATTGTGGACTGTGGCCCTGTTCATGTTGCAAAACATTATATCCACTATAGCTCGAGGAACACACCTCACAGAGCAGCTGTTATATGCTGGTTAAAGTCGCCCAGACCCAGAAGAGCCATGTCACCTTTGAACCTGAGCCCACTCAGTTCACAGTTGTTGCTGGCAGACACCATGGAGACATGTGCGCAAGAAAATGCAGATGAGCCAGTGACCCTTCTGCCTACCACTAAGGATCATTTGCAAGGTGCACTCAAAGACCTGTCTAGCAGTGATGTGTACATCTCAACCTGGGCTGTCTTAAATCAAGGATTGAGCATAGTTCGCATTATTAGATCACATGCAGAGTGATACACCTCTGCATAGCATGCTGAAAGCAGAGCTGCTCTGAGCCCAGAAGACTTGGGCACTCGTTTTTTCATGGCCAAAGTGGTGAAGGAGGACCATTTCTAGGGTTAGGAGGACCCCCAATTGTCTTGAGGCTGTATCCTTTGTTGCTAGAAACCACATTGTGCTACAATCGGTTGCCATTCGCTTCATTTTGGCTGCCCCTGGCCTCCTTGTTCCTAATTGATCCTCATCACTACTAGAGACGTCTTTGTGGGAGGGCAAAAAGGGGCATTTGCCCTGGGCCCCCACATTGGAGGGGGATCCAACATGGCTGCTTGATCTTAAGAACTCAGTTCCCATTAAATAGGATACACCAGGATATTTTATGGTGTGCTGCTGAGGATCTAAACCTATGGCTTGACTGTTGTTGACAAGTACCTTCTGCTCTGCTCAGTTCATCTTGTAACGCTTTATGTGTTCACTCATCTGTACTCCTTCCTTGATTCCCAATCGCTGCCATACCCTTATCATTTGTGGACTTTCCTTATTCATGATCCGTAGTTGTCAGCTTATTATTACTTGAACATGTCGGCATGTTGGATGATTTATTCTCTTTCATACAGCCACCTGTGCCCAGCATATTTGACAGAGAGCTTATAATATCCAGACATTTGTCAATTTTTTCACCATCCCTCAATCTTATGCATTCAATTATAGAGGAAGCAACACTATAGCCAGTGAAACCATGAGTGAGGCTTTTTTGAAGATCATACTCTGTGAACAAAATTGATCATAATTTTGGCAGGTTAGACAATACAGGATTAAATGAGATGCTCAGGATCACACATTGGTTAAAAGGTGATGCTGGGATTTTCACCCACTCACCAATTTCTGCACTTTACCACTTTCTTTTCCAGTTCTAAGCATGAGCTAAATACTCAAATCACATAACACACCATGACTTTTTAAAAACAAAATGTTATAGAAGCGTATTATGCAAGAGGGGAATGATTCTAGCTTTACTGTATCCTTCATCAAGGGTAGTATATAAGTTCCAGCATACTAAATGATGTGATTTTGAAAGGTTTTATCTGGGTTTCTCTTTTGTATTTTAAAGCTTTAAATATGCCCAAAACATAGGCTTGTGAAATTGTTATCTATAAACGTAAATGTAGAGAAAAGCCTTTGAATTGTATACAAATTACAAACCATTTTTAGTGTTGAATGAGCAGATGTCAAATTATACTTGCCAGAGGCCTGCGATATCTGGTCCCTCTCTTCTCTCTAGAACCCCTTCTAATCAAATTGCCTACATAAAAAGAAAGATCGGGTAATGGGCTAAACAATGCCACCAGAATGTGAGAAAGCAAACTTTTTCACAGAAGGCTGCACAGTAATGTCAGTGATACAAGATGATTGTCTGATGTCAAATCCAAGATACAAGCATGAACGCTTTGGTTGCACAATCTTGAACTTGGATACCTAATTACCCCTACAAACAAGCAATGTATGCTCATTATTACAGGTGGATGTCTAGAATTTAGAACTCCCCATCTGACCAAACCAATTTCTAGACCTTCACCATACTGATGCCATGCCATTGTCTGGTGCAGATATGTTGCTGTTGTGCTACAAAAGAAAGTACATATGCACATGCAGAAGTGAGTCAGCGCTACTGGAATACGGTATTGTGATCTTGCATATGAACACAGATTTCTGCAAGGAGTGCTTAACACACAGAGCTATCTTCTGAACTGCTGCTGCACTCAAAAGTATCAATATGCATTTCGACTTCTGCACATTATCAATATAAACCACAAAGAAAGGTAAGAATACTATTGGAGTTGTGCCATAGTGAACGCACAAAGAATGTACACCAAAGAAGGGCCGAATTTGCAGGGATATGCAATGTTATCCTGTGTGTTTCTACCCATGGAGGGGGGAAGTACCTCGAAGCATACTACATTATCCATTAGTCTTCCTACTGTGGAGCAAAGAAACCCAAGCATGCTCTTACCTAAGAGACGGAACCTAGATGCAGCACTTATTAACAGCCCACAGCCCTTCAATATTAAAGGGTGTATTACACTAATCCATTGGAAATTGCCTAAGTGTGGTGCAAAGATGGTAGAGAGCTGTGTGGACCCTTTAGCAGGTTGGAGAGAATTTAAACTCATCTGCTGTTTTAAGGGATGGCTCACGGCAATAATAATTCATACAAAGGAACATTGGCCAAAGTCCTGTCCGAAGTTCTAGAAAACAATGACATTTCTATTAAAACTTTTCCCTGTTTGCGCATCTTATCTGACTGCATGTTCTGTAAAGGATGTAATGTTCACTTTTGATTTACAAATCAGCACTTCTGTACATGTATCATAAACTGTTGAGACGACTTGCTAGCAAAAGGGATTAATGTGGACGAAGACAATAGGTCCGATATTTGCCACCTTCATTACGCTTGGTATACCAAATTAGCCCACGCTGTGGAAATTGCCCCAGCTACTAAGTCACATGGGTAGAATTGCACATATAGGCTACAGTGGATTTGATTCTTTAATTATAGATCTGTGTAGAGCAGACACTTATCCAGTCCACTTCTCCGGTATACCACTTATCTTAACAAGCTTCTAAAAAGGTGTACGTATGTGTTAGGCAGGTCCCTCCGACAAAACAGCTCTAGGAATTAACAGGAAGAGCGATGGGAGTGGAATTGGGGTAGGCCCATCTGGAAAATCAGCTTTAAGGACTAGCAAGAAGGTGGATGAAAAAGTAATTGGGGTTACAAGTGTGTAACATGGTTTGATGAATTTGTTAAGCTGGAAAGTGGCTGGAGTGTGTAACAAGCTATATGACACTGATTGCATGAGTTGGCTAAACAAATGTGAGGTGATCTGTCTACAAGAGACTTCGTGAAAAGACGATTCACAGCTTGTTGCAATCTTTTTTCATTATTGGGGTTTCTCCTGTGCAGAGATCCACCAAGGGTCAGTCCGACCAAAGCAGGGCACTGAAATTTAGTATACAGAGCTCTTCAATGGAGACTGGTCCTAATGTTGAGCTGCTCTGATCAAGCAATAGCAATCTCCCATGCCCCAAGGGACATGCCGATCATAAGATCATTATTATTAACGTGTACCCGCCTCCAAAAGAGAATGCTACAAACTTCTGCTGGCTGGCAAAACCGATTACAAATAGCTGTAATGATAGTATTATTATGTTGTAAGGAAGCCATAGAGACATTAAACACATCTTCTGATTTATTGCGTGGCCCTGTCTGTAACTCTACTAGACCTGTTTGGTAACTCTATGTTCAAATCTGGTAATCTGGTCTCTTGGGATTGGGTGTGGCACTGCCTCTTGACAAATGCAGGGGACGTCTCTATAGCTGTAACGAGAATTGTACATTTGATGTTCATGGTGGGTACCCAGTGAGTGTTGTGAGTCAACATTTCTTATATCCTACGAGTGCTTGATATCGTTTGCACATGCCTTTCTTGCTAATTATAATCTTCATTAGTACCCCGGAAGGCACCGCGCTTTATGTAAAAGCGCACGCCATTGGTGAATATGCAGGCTTTACCTGACACACAATCCCTTACCGCATGTCCCTCACAAATCAGTTCAGAACGTTCCTTCCTGTTCCCTGCCACAATCCGTTGAAATTGGTCATGATTGCGAGCTTGTTACACGCATCTGCATTCGCAAATTACATTCTTCAGCATCTACGCTCCAGCACACTTCCAAAGCAGTCCAGACGGCACACAAATATCAGCATACTTTTCGGGACCACAGTCACAACATTTGTTGCCTGACAGAAATCCATTTCAATCTCTTTGGCACACAGTCACTAGAGGAGTGCCTTCAAGATCGAGGATCAGAAACAGACGACAGACAATGCACCATGAATCATAGCAGTACTTCCTCTGTTTTACCAGCGTGTAAACTGCAGCAAAGAGACATGCTACTGTGGGCAACACTGATTTAGATGCCATAGAATTGAATAAGGTTGAGGCAAAAACCCCAAGTTGCCACCAAGTTGGCTTCGTGAAACAGGTCATTCACCATTATTTGAAAACCAAAGCATCACTTCTTTGGCCACTCTTCTTCGGCACTTCTATGCAGAGGTACGAACTGCGACTGGCACTGAAATCAACCTCAAAGCCTGATATCTTTACGGTCTGGTATTAATCGACATCCAAATAATCCCCCATTTTGCTCCAATATTAATATAGTGTACAACCAAGACTTTTTAAGTGCCAATAATGTGTTTCTGAGCATTATTAAACATTTAAAGCGATCTGGTAAAGATCTTGCTGTGCACAAAACACCTATCTCTCACATTGATCTATTAAAATCACACAAGTCTGGTGTTTTCACCCTTAACTCTCCAGATACTCTGCAATTCAAGGTCTGGTTTGATATCCAGATACATTTTGCCCGTTGTGGGCGTGAGGGACTCAGGGTATTACCTGCCAATGCGTTCACTGTAATCACTGATGAAAATGGCAACCATTATGGCAGCCTAACTTTCAACTAATTAACCAAAAACCATCATCCTCTTTTTGAAAGGCACCGCAGCGATCTTTGTGGCTGTATGTATGCCATTCTTCATGCTCCTGACTGTCCTGTGAACTCACTTCTTCAATACATATCCTAGATTCCACCTGATGCACCTTGTTTCTTTTTATCCCCTCATCGTCTAAATAAAGAAGTCCTACTCACTAAGCACATCTGGTATTCCAAAAAGCCATTGGGCAAAAATACCCTTGGCAACTTTATTCCAAAAATCAGTCATCGCGCGCACCTCCATGGCATGTCCACCAATCACTCAATTCACGCCACCGCTATACAGCTGCTATCAAACGCTGTACTAGAATCACGTCAAATCATGGCTGTTACAGGTCATTGTAATGCTTCTTCTATAGAAAGTTATTGACAGCCACAAGCCGATGAAAGATTGAAGTGGTCATCCATCCTGCATCATGGCTCTGGCAACCATTCTCCTTCACCTACTAGTTCCAATGTGACTTCTGCTAACAGTTTTCCTTCCATTTCGAGCTTTGTTCCCTGTTCCTCTGGCACCTCATCTGTCAGCTTCTCAAATTATGTTTCGGAATCCAATTCCATTCCTCAATTTGCTAATTTTTCATTCACCTTCCTCAGAAATGTACAATTTCACACTAGAACTATTCATCGAATTGAGTCTTTAGGGTTTCCTATTTTTTTTGTTAGAATATTTTTATTGTTCTCCTGCAAAGTTTTATTTTCCTAACTGTTCTCACGTCTTCTTCAATGTCATTTCATTCCACTTTTCTGTTTTTATGAACTGTGAGCAAATATGTTCCTAATTTGGTGTTAAAGCTAAATAAAGCTATCTTTCCTTTTTTAGCAGTTTTTTGTTGTTGCATGTTCACACATCTTTTTCAGTGCCGTTCCATTCCCCTCCACTGTATTGATGAACTTTCTTTCAATTAAAATCTTGGTTTGATGTTGGAACTAGATAAAGCTGTCTATCCTTTTTTGCATGGGCGGCTAGTAATGTTTGCCAATTTTGATAATTGTGTGTGTCCTCGCTCCATACCCCTTACAATCACCCTCTAATATTCATAGCAATTAAAACCGTCTAGACAATTCTTACAGGGAGCACACACAATAGTTTAAATACTAGCTGTTTGCATCTGACCTGAACTGAAATTGCATCATATAATGTGGCCATTATTCATTTTTTGGGGTTCTTTCTGCGCAGACATCAATTTCACAAAAATGTTTGGAAATAGATGCAATCAATATGGCCAGCACTGGTAACCACTGTTGTATTCTGTGCACATTTGTTGTGCACAGGAATTAATTGGAATGCACTGTGCACAATTTCCACTGAACTGCATTGAATTTCCTGTACAATGCGACTTTTTGAATTTGTGCACATTAGCAATGTACAAGAAATTCAGTGGAATACAATGGTATACTCTTTTTGCATTCTCTTACTGTTAAATCACTCTGGATCCCTACCCCTAACATGGCCGCAGAGCTTTCCATGCCGAGAAAGCTAATCATTAATTCCAGTCTTTACAATAAAATTCCAGGCTTCCGAATCCCCACAGAAAAGACGGTAAGCCGAGTTCACTCAATGTGTCTCCCAACTCGCCGCCTGCTCGTCTATTAGTATTCTGAGACACAAGTCCGGAATACTAATAGCAATAAGCCCCTCGCCACGGGGGCATTAGCGAGAGGTAATGCCACGTGGCCTTTGTTAAGACCCTCGCTTCCCTCGGGCATAGCTCTCAACCATTTATGTCACAAAGGCGGGTGAACAACACCCGATTTTATTTTTGGCGGGTGAGAGGCCCATTGAAATGAATGGGCGTGCAGGAGGCTTGGCGGGTGAGTCAGCTGTTTACAAGGCGGGTGACACCCGCCAAAAGCGTGTGAGTTGAGAGCTATGCTCGGGCCTGTATCTATGGGCCCAGGGTCATTACCTGACTTGGTAATGCACCCACGGCTCGGGGCTTCTTGCTTAAATAATGCTGCATTGTTAGTAGAAACAGCTGCTATGACACTACTTTGCACTTATTTAAGGTGACTGACGGATGCACTTTATGATAGCTATAATGAAATTTGCAAGTTTGCTTTTATGAATAGGGATCTTTATGAGCTGAATATGAATTTGTGATATATTTTAACGTGTTTGATGATTATATGTTTTTCTTTTAAACTACTAAGTGTAGTGTTAATACTGTGATACTGCTAGTGATTGAGTGATTTACATTGCAACTTTTTTTAAAATACAATTAGCTATTTTAGTAATGGTTGTGTTTTGTATTTTAAATGTGCTATTGTGTGTGAAAAGTGTCTACATTCTGCATGTATTAATCTTTGAAAGTATATCACACAATAAATAAATAAATACATTGCTATTATGGGGGATTTTAATGCTAAACTGTGCCGGCATATGGAACCGGACAGGGATAGGAAACTCTTGGAAATAGCATGTGGTATTCTAGAGGGGAACCAGGGCATGCCGGAAGGTGACTCTCCTGGGCGCATGCTAAATTCCTTTTTGCAACACTTCTCCATGGTCGACCTAAATGGAAGATGTGCAAGGGATAAACCTCCCAAGGTAACCTACAACTCTGGTACCATAACATCTTTAGTAGATTATTGTTTGATTGCTTTTCTTACCTGCAGGTGAGTGTCTTTGCGGTGCATGATAGGCCGGAAAGTGACCATAACTCCATTGTTCTTTCGTAGCAGCTGGAGTTACCAAATACTACTGCCTCAGGGCAGTGGGATCAGTATCATAATCAACCTTGCCCCATGAGATTGGCTAAGGAAAAGCTAGCTGTAGTCTTGGAGCAGGTAGATGTACGTAAATGGGGTTCATTTATCCAGTCTTTGTCAGAAGGCTCAGTTGTGATAATTCCAGTTTATGGGGAGTTAGCTACATTAATCTCCAGTGAGTAATATAAGGGCAAAAAAAACACAAGATGCTCCTTGGTATGATGGAGAATGTCGCCTGCCAAAACGTGATTTATTCGCTAATTCTTAAAATATAAAAGCACAACTGCTGATAATTTACATAATTTAAAACAATTATATAAAAACTATTAAAGGAAAACAAAAAAGTGCATTGAGTCGCGATGTGACTTGTTGGACAAGTTGGTCATAGAAAATAATGTAAAAGGTTTTTGCAGCCTTGTGCAGCAAGGCTTAAAGAATAGGGAAAGTGCAGAATGAAGTCTGATCTCGCCAACTGGGTGGGTGTCTCATTATAGGAGGATTATGTTTAACGTGGATGCAGAATTGCCTCTGAGTATGTGGAAATCAAGGTTCCCCTCTAGAGATGTCTTATGTTGTGCCCTGATCGTGTTGAAATTATTTAATGCACTTGCCAAGACCTAGGTTCTTCCGTCATCATGGAACAAGAGTATAATTAAACCTGTTTTTAAGAAGGGGTCGCCCGATGATCCACATTGCTTCCGCCCAATATCACTGCTTGACAGTGCCTCTAACATTTTTGCCTGCTGTCTGGCTATAAGATTAGAAGAATGGGCTATGGCTAATGAGATGTTGCCAATTTATCAAGCAGGCTTTAGGAAAGGTTTCAGGACGATCAATCATTTCTGCTTTGTTCTGAATATAATTCTTGAGAAGTAGGTTTTAATTAGGCAAGGCTTTGTCTACCCCACCTTTTTGGACTTGGCAACGGCTTTTGACTCTTTAGAGCGGACGTTGTTGTGGAGTAAACTCTTTAAACTGGAGGTCCCTGCACCCTTATTGAAGTTGAAAATGTGCCTCTATTCCGACAACTTAGCTTCTGTTTGTAGCCGGGCATGCCACGGGTTGGCCATGGAACTTGGCAATAATAATGGTGTTATGCAGGGTTTCCGACTGGCTCCACTGCTTTTTATCATTTTCCTTTCTGATTTTAATCCCTTTTGCCAGAAAGAAACAACAATAACCAGATTTAGATATTCTGCTCTCCTTTGCACTGACAATGCTATTCTATTAGTCCTCACCCCCAAGGGGCAAAGGACCAGTCTAAGTTACGCATCTAGTTACTTTGAGTCACATGGCTTGAAGTTAAATCTCTCCAAATCAAAAATAGTGGCAAAAAAACGTGAAATATACATGAGCAATTAATAATGTTAACAGTGAGGTGTAAAGCACCTATAGCTTTCTCAAGTAATTGTTCTTGGTACCCGCATCTTAATATGGTGGAAAAAAAAGACTATGAGCGCATTCAAGTGGCTTGGCTAGGTTTTAGTATGAATTTGGCGGCCACCAGCTTGGTAATTGCATTCAGGTGATGAAGGCCAAAGTACACACCTCCGCTCTGTATCGTTGCAAAATATAGGGACATACGAATTGTGCTGTGTTAGATTGCATACACAACAGGATTTTGAGGAGGATATTGTGTCTTGGTCCTCGCACACCGGGGCAGGCACTACAGATGGAAGTGGGTATCTTGCTACGTGTGGAACAAAACCATTTATTTTTTAGAATTCTGCTGGCAAGAACTACACAGAGCCTAGGAAACCCAAATATAATTAATGAGATGGGGAAAATTGAGTCCTAGCTTCCCCATGTAAACTGTCCATGGGTTAATAGGTGTGCTGTCTTGTGTAAGAGTTGGGGAGTAGATTTTATTGAGCTTAGGAAAGGAGTTATAAATAAATTAGACCTAAAAAAGGATAGCCAGGGTCACAGAATGTGATCATGTCATGACATGTATTGTGAAGCTGAGTTCCCTGAAATACTTAGCTGTTGCTCGTAACTAAGCTCCTGTAGGAAATGAAATAAGTAAAATAGGTTCTCCGGAACAGAGGTAAATTATTTTAATGTTAAGACTCCATTTTTTTCCTTTAAGGGGGCGAATGCCTTGGCTGTTTAACATTGGGTGTTGCTCCTGTGGTTCAGGGGCTATTGCAGTCTTACCCCGTTTTATGCTGATTTGTAACCTTCTGATTGATTGATCTAAGGAGACAGCAGTTGAGGATGTATTTTATGCAGTACAATATCATAACTTCAGCCAAGGCAGTGACATTTGTTTTGTGCTGTAATGATAGCAGATTTGGTTTTGATTTGTGGAAATGTGTGAAAGCATCTTTTAAAACACTGGAGAGACCATTTTTACTGTTTATCATTCTGATTACAAGAAGAACGAAGGTAATGGGAGTGAAAGGGAGTACCCATGCTTATTTTGATTGCTGCGATGAAGCATATGAAGCCATGGGTTGTGATTGCAATTGGGGGGCACGATCAGTTATTCTAGATCCCTTAATTCCTTTGGTTTGGTAGACAAGGGCCCCAAATGTGTCTGTTCCCCAAAAGTGCTTAAGATGGCCCTGATCAGTACTGAGCGTACCATGAATTTCTGTGGACTTTTGAGGTGTTGTATCTGTTTTTCCCTCTAATAATAGAGCTAACCTGACCTTTAACATGTGTGCCTGGATGAGAATCAAAAGGTCACAACATTGTCCTCCCCCAGATTATTTCATCCAATTAACTTTGGTGCGCACACAAAATGTGATTCCGAGGTGCATTTACTTGACCAGTGTAATCAGTTTTCTATAGTGTCCTTCACATATATTAACATGCAAAAATGACATTATTTTAGCATAGTGTGGAAAACATATGTGTGGTAGTTTGGATTTTTTTTTAGAAATTGTCATTTTCTGTAATGATGAAATTGTGGTCTAATCTTTTTCCCTGTAGGTTTCATGAGATTTAAAAAAAAAAAATAGGTGTTTTAAAAAGAGTCATTAAAGAAAGTAAAAAAGATGTGGAGCAATATGGTTTAAGAAGAGAGGGTAGAGACATGTGGTTTTGACTGAAAAGAAACACAGAGGAATCCAATGATACTTTGGGGACCCCATGTGGCTATTGAAGGCTCATTAGTCAGGTTTGTTCTGCTTAGTACAAAACAATGCAACATCAGTAATTTATGGAGGAATCAAAGTCAGAATAAAATGGGTGGCCAAAAAAAAAAGAAAATCCACTTAAATGCATAGACCTTTGTGACTATAGCAGTTTTGATCTGAAAATGATAATTGCATGGATGATGTGATTTGTGAATTTCAATATATTGAATACAGATGTCCCACAAATACTGCCATAGACATAGTGACCAGGGCAAACCCTATAAAGTTAGACAGCCTAAGGGCCATTCCAAGGGGGTTCATTTAAGGAAATAGAGGATAAGGATGGTATGATGAGTAAAATCCTTTGATCTTTCACACCAGGTCTTCTAAAAAATAAAACGAGTGGAGCACACGTATGTGGTAATGACTTCTGGGATTTTATTAATAGCTCCCATGTGGCAGGCAGGGCTTTCAGGGCGCTTTAGTGGCTGTTGACCCGGAGAGGGACACAACAATGGTCACCTGAGTTCTCAAAAAATTAATACAATTCCTCTACCTGCTGAGTTACTGGGGGGCTGCAAGCGATCCCTAAAAAAGGCCATCAATAGAAACACACACAACGAAGGATCAGGGTACAATATAATAATGAACAACAATTCCACTACATAGAGGAAAGACTAACAGGGCTGCATGCCATTGATGCTTTATTCAAAATGAAATGTTTGCTTGAGAAGCAGCTTCATACATTTTGATGTCAAACTATTTACATGGGATCCCAGATCTGCTGCTTGCTTAACACAATGCATAAGAACATTCTCAAATGCTTTTGTCTACACTCTGCCTAGCCAGATATTTCCTGCAGGGAACATCACAGCACCATAAAGCGCGAAACACGCTGCAGCACTTAAGGGCGCTAAATGGATCACTGATGACATTTCCTTAATTATTCCTTCCTCCTATAATCGACATAGCACAACCCTACATAACACCTGAGTGGCACACGCACAGCGATGCTACTATAGAGCTTCAAGCACTAAACTGATTCTATCAGTGTTCATGTGGGGGCAATTTGCAAGGAAGAAATGCTGGCTATGAGGGCACATCGGAAAAACTGTTAGGATTTCAACATTAAAAATACAGCCACTACTGAGACTAAACAAAGTACAAAGAATTAAAATACAACTCAAACCAAGGGATGTGTGGGGGATTTCTAAAAAACACCCCCCCCTAAGAACATAATATGAGGGGATACTCTGTATGGGGGGAGGGTTTGCTGTTGCTGAAACTGACACTCTGAGAAAAAGAAAATGCCACTCTTTTTACTTTTTTTCAAAGCTAAATACTATCCTAGACAGTCACCTTTCCAACCAGTCTATACATTCCTCACCTACAGCTCACTGGTATCAAGCCTTCACCAAGGGCTAGACATGGACTAAACCACAATCATTTGCCATCCAGCCTACCAGCCAAACTTTAAGCAATATAAAACAGGTTACTACTATCTTTGCCCTCCAGCCTACCAGCCAAACTTTAAGCAATATAAAACAGGTTACTATCTGTATTGTATGTTAGATGCTCAGTTCCCCCTGTGGGAGGAAGCCCCAGAAACCATAGCCCTAGGACATATTCTCTTTCTCCTTAAAAACAGATATTCCTTTCAGGCTCCAGCAACCAACTGAATTCACAGAGGTTCTCTCAGCTCCAACTGTAAAATTCTGTCAGTATTGACATGTGATTGGATCTTAAGACTGTCAGTCACTCTGGGTCCTTCCCCTGTTACACAATTTCCTAGTACCACACTGCCCTCTGTGGTTAAGGTCCCTCACCGCAGTGCAGGCAGCTGACCAATGAAACCTCAGTGATGTCACAGTCCAGGTCCAGGAAGTCAGGAGAATTAACCCCCTGTGAACCAGACCACAGCTTCAAAAAGGAAAACATACAGTGACACATTTGAAAAAAACAGCAGACATGCCAACATTGTGGAGCCCCTGAGAGGGAGATTTCACAACAGAAATCGGGAGAATGCAGTTTTCCCATAAGATTGCATTGGGGTTGTAATGACAGTATTTTTAACTGAAAAATCGGGAGTCTCCCGCCTAAATAGGGAGGGTTGGCATGTATGAAACAGGCTATGGCTGTGAAATCAAATTAAACATAATTACATCACACATTAACTTCAATGTGGCATTGCCCGATCATCAATGTATATGAATGCACTAACTGTTTGCACTGGCATGGCTATGCCTTTCAATACCTTTTGTGTTAAATATATTTGTAAAAAATACATTATGGCCACCACCAAAATGAGCTGGAAGCTAGACCTGCACAATGTATATGGCGCTAGCAAGGAATCCTGGTTTATTTCTCAGTGGAATATCTGTCTTTGATATAGGTATCTATTTTCTCTTTACGATGTGGAAGAATATTAATCCCCTTTGATTGTTACCAGGATGACTTGGTACCAAAACAAATGCTGTGCAGTCACTACAAAAATGCCAGACAAAACATACCATTTACCAACATAAATTCTGGACAATGTGACATGTTTACATATATATATTCTGGAACAAGCACTAAACACTAAAATACATTTAATCAAACATGCATCTTGTGTGTTCATGCATTTTAAATGAAAAGCTCATCAACATTTTCAAATTAATATAAAGGACAATTTGTGGTTCAGATAATGAAGAAAGCCAGTGGCGGCTGGTGAGTTTCACTGGATGGGGTAGGTATTTGCCAGTAATGAGGGAGACTGACTGAGCATGGGGAGGGACATAGAAACATAGTGCAGTTTGGGATGGCTCTCAGAGAACTTTTTTAAAATAATGGTGTCGAAGTGGTTTATTTGACAGCAAAGGTTTTCAGAAATATGGGGTACAAGTCAAATAACTTCTAATTGGCTCCCTAGGGCTAACACGTGAAAGATCCAGTTGATGCCAGATCACTAGCACACAGAAGAATTTTATAAAAATGTCATACTATATATGCCAGCATTGACACTTTATATCACTTTCATGATTACGTGCTGCAGTGAATCAGGAATAAGTGTAAGGTGTCAAAAATGAGAGTCGGACACAAAAAAAGTTGTAGTGTTCTCAACATCAGCCATTTTTATTAGCAGAAATTGGTGTGGATAAAGGCCTATCCTTCCCTATCCTCAGGAGAATGTCGCTTCCTATGAAACTCAAACTAAAGCAGGCTGGCCTTGTGTCCAAACTATCTCTGACCCTCACACTAATATACACAATCGAAAAGTGCAAGGTACATGTTTCTAATTTCATTTCAAGAAAACATTGCAAAAACCCAAACGTATCATTTCAACAAAACAATCCTTGTGTCCAGGTGTTGGTTCCCTTCCCCTGAATTGTTTAAGGAACTTTATCAAAATGTTCTGCTTCAACTATAGTCTATTAAAGGCAATGAGCATGTCTCTTTCGCTTAATACTTTCATCAGGATGGCGAAACAAATATCTTTCCGACAACACTGGTTGGAATATAGCAAAGGAAAGTTTTTGCTAATTTTCAGCTTGACCAAAATGTTCAATTTGAAACACAACTTGATATGACAATGTTTCTCTTTAACAACTTTAACAACATCAGTTCACAATGGGGTTTCTATTGTACTCTACTATCCTACTAGGACACTTCTGAACTGAATCTGCAGATCCCTTTGTTTACTCTCTTGCCAAGTGTCTCTCCCCAAAAAGGTTCAGTAACTGATGTGTATCTCGCCTCAGGTCTTTCTGTAACATTATTTATTTATTTTTTCATTTGTTGCAGCACACTGAACCCTTGGGTATCTAGGCGCTAGTTACATTGGGTGAGGAGACACTTCAAGTACAGTGGGGAGGGAAACAACCCTATTTCCATCACTCCCTGCTCGCTATCACTCAGCTGACCCACCACACTGAATTGATTGGCTGCTTCCATGACCATCAGTCTGGCTTTGGAGCATCCAGAAGCACGGAAACTGCTCTTCTGAACACCCATTAGGACCTATTCTCAAATCTTGGCACTAACACTCCCTCTGTCCTCATTCTCCTTGACCTCTCCCCTGCCTTTGACACTGTTAACCACAACATCCCGATCACCTGACTCCTTGACACTGTGGGAATCACAGGTCAGGCTCTGGCGTGGTTAGTCCCCTTTCTCTCTGACCACCAATCCCAGGTGGAACTCGCAGCCTTTCTTTCAACTTCTGCCCTCTCAACCTGTGGCATTCCCCAGGGAACTAACATCTGCCCCTATTTCCTCAACATCTATATGGCTGCCTTAGCATGGGTGATTGCCACTTTCACCTCTTAAGTCCAGTGTTACGTGGATGACACAACTATCTTTCAGGCTACTCTCAGCCACCTCCTCCTCCTTGCTCATATCTAACTGTCTGTCCGCTATTCAGTCATGGTGTGCTGCAAACAACCTCTGCCTCAACGCCAGTAAAACTGTGGATCGTTCTCATTGCGACTCCTGCTCCCGCCTTCTCACTTTCGCTCTGGCCGGCATTCCCTTGGCCCTGTGCCCACACCCACATGCATGGCAAAAATCCTCCTGGACATCTTTGACTCCACTCTCTCCTTCTCCTCGCACATCTCTGACATCACTAAAAAATGTAACTATCAGCTACACCTCCTTAGTGGTATTCTTCCTTTTCTCACTTTCCTCCAACCGCTCACTCTCTCCAGAGCCCTGGTTCTCTCTAGGCTGGATTACTGCAACAGTCTCTTCCTCAACCTATCTTCTTCGGACCTGCGCACTCTGCAACTCATCCAGAACAGAACCGCAAGAATTATCCTTGTCCTCAAGACCAGGGATTGCATCTCACTGGCACTCATATCACTGCAATTGCTCCCCGAGGCTGCAAGGATCAGGTTCAAGACCCTTTCCATTGTCCACAAGGCTTTCTGGGGCCTGGGTCCTACCTACATGCAAGGCTTCCTACCTAAATGCTGTCCCTCAGGAGCCCTCCGCTCATCTTCCTCTAACTTTCTGCGAGTGAGCCGGTTCTCCAAGCAGAGATTTGGAGGGAGATCCTTATCCTTAGCGGGTGCCTCCTTCTGGAATAGCCTCCCTACCGCCCTCTGTTTTGAGCCTGAGCTTCTTAAGTTCAGGAAACTCCTCAAAACCTTCCTCTTCTCCCTTTCCTTCTCATCCCTCTACCCTGCTAACCCAGCCCTCTGCTCTTTCCATCTCTCCCTCCTCTTCCTTACAGTTTGCTGACTGGCCGCCTGCTGTACCTCAGAGTCTCACCAGCCCCAGGTACCTCCTCCAGTCCTCCCGCACTTGCCTCAGGGCCTTGCTCCCACCAACCTTCAATGCTATTAGAATCACTAGAAAATGGCACTCTCTGCACTTACCCCAATCTCCACCGACCGGGTGCACTTGGACCTCCCCCGCCCTGTTGACCCAATATGCACTTGCATGACCCAAATGCAATGTATCTGTCTGTTCTCCCTTGTCTCTCCCCTGAAATGCACTTGTAAAACTGCAGAATCTCTGTTAGACCAATTTGCTGCATCTCAGTTTGTCATTTGTATTTACGCATTTACTCTGTACAGGCTTTTATCATCTCAGAAATTCAAGGACTCTGAGCAACAGTCGTTTTTCCCCTGTTCCAGCCTCCTTGAGCGCTTTGAAACTCTATCATGTGTATAGCCGCTATATAAATAAACAATACAATACAATACAAACAAAGGGATATCTGGTATCAGACGGTACCAGCAGACATTTGTAAGGTGGTTCTCCCTATGGGTTAAGGAAAAGAGCAGCAAACTGTAGGAGTCCTGAGCCAGGGATACTAGACCTTACCGCACACATCTGTGAATGGGAACCATGGGAGGGGCGGGGGGCTGTTTAGGCTTGTCCCTGTGGACAAAGCAGCCCTGGCGGCCAGCCATCCCTTGGTTGCACCAGGTTAAATAAACAGACAAAGCCTCAGGTAATTTAAATAGAGTAAAACTTCTATTTATATAACAGTAATAAACCACATATCTGCTCATTGGTATTCCCTAGTAATATGGCATGTGCAATGTCCTCTATTTCAGTTGATACCCTGACATTTAGGGTTCATTCTATCATTTACACAATAGTTCTAGTTCTCTTTAACCCCCGTGTGGACGCTTCCCTTTGGTGGGAGTACCTTAGAGCCCCATCCTTTACATATGGTAAGTAACCAACTGTTTCACAAGTAGGTTGAACCTTTGAGAGTGAGGTTATTCACATTTGATAAATCAACATACTTTACTTTATGAGCGGCATATGCGTGCGAGATTTGGTCACATTTTCTAATCAAACACGTTTTACTTCATGAGCAGCATATTCGAGTGAGATTCGGTCACATTTGCTTAATAAACACTTTTGTTACTTCATGAGCAGCATATGTGAGTGAGATAAGATCACATTTGGTAAATAAACACTTTTTACCTCATGAGCGGCATATGCGAGTGAGATAAGGCCACATTTGCTAAATTAACACTTTTTACCTCATGAGAGGCATTTGCAAGTGAGATTTGGTCACATTCGCTAAATAAACCCTTTTTACTTCATGAGCGGCAAATGCGAGTGAGATACGGTCACATTTGCTCAACACTTTTTACCTCATGAGCGGCATATGCGAGTGAGATATGGTCACATTTGCTAAATAAACACTTTTTGCTTCATGAGCAGCATATGTGAGCGTGATTTGGTCATGTTTGCTAAATAAACACTTTTTACCTCATGAGCGGCATATGCGAGTGAGATTCGGTCACATTTCCTAAAACATTTTTTTTATCTTCTTTAACATTTCCCCTCATATGCCGGGCGAACATCTAGGCCCCCTCATGTGGTGCGATCATCCCTCATTAGAGCCCCTTTTGGGTCTGGGTCAATATGGGCCATTTCCTGGATACCTCTTGAAACCCTGCTAGGAACAAAACTCCAGGCTGGGGAGTTCTGTGCGGTGGGATATGAGGCGCCAAGTCAGGCAGGATGCATGGGCACAAGCTATTAGCTGACAAGAGCAGCTAACCTAATTTGGCTTCCAATGTACAGCAGTAAGAACGTAGAGGGGCCTATACATGAGCTCCTAACCACAGGTCTATTCTAATTTACCCCCACTCTCTAGCTCTGCCTAACCGAGAGCATGTTGCGGACTGTAGCCTCCACAATACCCTGCTACTCCATGTCCCCGTTAAACTCTCTGACGTTCTCTTCATTTATGAAGTAACAATAAATTGACATAATCCACGATAGCTGAAAGAGCCAGAAAAACAGAATGCTTTTATAGTTCCAGCGGGTGGCCCTAAACAGCCGCTTAGTATACTTTTCCGCTCCTGCATGCTGTCACTGCGAGGGGACAGGAAGACTACCATCCGCTACTGACTGACCCATAGACTGCTCAAAACCACCGGCGCTACCAGCCCGAGGGGGTGCTGCACACCGCATTCAGGTGCTCGCTCCTCGACCCTGATAGAGGGGAGAGCGTGAGGCGGCACAGTGCTGCCCTCGGTGAACCTCTTAAGCACGGAAGGCCGGGACGCCCTGCATGGATGTTAGGACGCCTCTCTCTCTTTCAACCTGCGCTGGGCTGCCACTATAAACAATGATGGCCCTGTCCCCCTGTTTTGCAGGGCGGGGAGAAGGTGACAGGATTTTTTTGCAATAATTGCCTCATCCACTCTCCAACTACCCATGCGAGCGGGCTGTACCAAGTCCCCCGGGATCATGGAAGAAAAGTAGGCCTGTAGAAATAAAAACATCTTAGTGGGTGTGGTGGGGTGCATTTTTCCACACAACGTGAGAGATAAGCCGGGGCAGTGTTGGAGGAACCTGTGTGCGATGGGCAGAGTCTTGAATTTGTTTTGCTCATTGATCGGAAGCCAGTGGTCATCTTTTCTGGATTCTGAGATATGGTTGTGCTTGGACAGGCCTAGTGCGGACCAGAGGGCATTGTTTTCAATAGTTTGTAGCGTGCACAAGTTTCGCTCAGAGGTGCCTCCAAAGAGGACATTGCAGTAGTCCAGTTTGGCTCCGGTGTTGGCTCTGGATTTGGTTGTAGTGAGGAAGGGCTTGCTGCCATTGAGTAGTTTGGCGTTTTAGGCAGCAGAAGAAGCAATGGCATTTGCTTGGTGTGAGAAGTTAAGGGTATGACCTAGGGAGATGCCCAGAGTTTTGGCTGCAGGTGAGGTTCTGATCAGGATTCCGTCTATGTCAGCTGGATCCATGTTGGGGAGTCTGGTGTGCGAGTCTACGATGAAGATATCGGTTTTGTCATCGTTTAGACATAGCAAGTGGGTCGCCATCCAGTTTTGGATGATGTCATAGACTGAATTGATGGCTGCAACATCTTGGTGGTAGGTGCACGATAGAGGGAGGAGAATTTGAGTGTTATCGGCATAATTTGTGTGCGATATGCCAAGTATATCCAAGTGGTCAAAGAGAGGTTTTGGAGAAATGACATACAGAATGTCACATTCCTCTCAGGTATAACATAATTGTATTTCTTCAATAGTGAAACTTTGTTGACTTCAGTTATTACTTGTTCCAATTTTCCTGATACTGACATCACATATATGAGGATTTTATTGAGTCCAATGACACGGTAAGACTTGCATAGCAAATCCCTGTATCTCAACAACTATGTACAGACCTAAACTAAATACACAACACACCTCCTCTCCTCTAACTATTAATACTGAAAATGACCCCTACACACACCCCATTCTCCACACAATGATTTCATCATATCCACTCTCTCCTTGCTCCACCTTTCACCATTGCTCAATAAGATTGTGTTGCCCAAATCTCTTGCCACTTTCCTTGCCATCGAAAATGTTCCCTTTCCTTTACCTACCCACTTTCCTTTTCTAATCTTGACCAATGTCCCCTCTTTCAAAACACAATTTTTTATGCAATTCTTTTCATCATATCTCAACTTGGACCTTCTTTGCTCATCCAACATCCTCTCCTGCAACACCTCTGTTTGCACCTCTCCCCGCACACTAAGCAATTTCTTCATCCACCCCGGATACAATGTAGAATTTGGCACCCTTTTCCACAGTGTTTCATACGGTGACACACCTGTTGCTTGATGAGGCACCACTCTATATTGTTCCACCCCCTCCATTGCGGTCCGCTGCCAATCACCACCCGACCCAATAGCAATTCTAATCAAGTCCATCAATGTTCTATTTAATCTTTCAATGGTGGCGTTGCCTTTGGGATTGTAATGGGCCCTGCTGGAATGTTCTATGCCATTATAGTTCAGAAATTCCTGCATCTCGTTTCCCACAAACTGGGGGCCATTATCTGAAACAATTCTCGTAGGAAATCCTTCTCTTCAGAACACAGATTCAAAGAATTGTAATATCTTGCAGGAACTAATGTCCCTCATAATGCATACTTCAGGCCATTTTGACAACAAATCCATCATCACAATCAAATACACACCTCGGGCACCCCTCACAGACACAGACCCTAAAATATCTACTGCCACAACATCCCAGACAGATCTGGCTGGTACCACAATCCTCATCAGCGACACTCTCGTACACAATGCTTCAGCACTGTCTAAGCACGCCTTGCAACTCTTCAAGAATACACCAATCTCGTTGTCCATCCCTGGCCACCAAAAATCCTGTCGTATCAGACCTTTTGTCCTGCTGACTCCAAAATGCCCTTCATGAGCGATCTCCAATACCACTTTCCTCATGCCCACCGGCACCACTAATCGCTCCCCCTTAACACCACTGCCTTCTCCACACTTAACTCTTCCTCCACTCTCCTGAAGCCTCAACTGTTTATCCACCTCACCAATAGGGTGTAGTATTCTCATCTTTGCTATAAGATGCTTGCAGCTGGACAGAATGTGCCTCGTGAACAAGCTGCTACATCATCTCGTGAACAAGCTCTGCATCACTGTCCTGCATCATGCTGTGTAGATACGAGCATAATATAATATAGAATGCAGGTTAAAGGATTACAACGGACTTGAACTCAACCTGACGGTGCCGATGCTTGCTCCCTCCTGCACTCCCAATGTCCTTATACTTGTTAATTAATAGTGTTTAATAGCCACTTGCCACGTCTCCATTTTATGTATAAATTCAGTGTCACCTCATGCCATATACTACAATTGGCAACTAGGATTTGTAGCCCAGCCCACCTGCTCTGTGACGGTTGCCGAGCCGCTGACCCACTCCACTTAACAGCGATGATGCACTGAGGTTGCTCCACTCTTGCCCGATCATTGTAGCGGCCCCCTAAACCTCCAACCAGCCTTCGCAAGGTAACAGTGTGTAGTGTCTGGGCATCAAAGAACACTGCACGTGAGGGCCCAGGGAGCGTTTTTAAGGATGCTGCACGAGAGAGGAGAGCGATGTGAAAGAAGAAGGGTTCCAACTTGGAATGCAGGAAAAGGACGGTTGGAGAGAAGAGGAAGAGAGTGAAGACGCACGTCGTTCATGTCCCCTTTCATATGAACCTAATACTTACTTTAACTTATAAAAGTGTTCCGTTATAAACCCTGCAATAATAAAACCTTCTTTATAAACATTCTAGTGCCCCTTACTTCAATGGTGACGAGGAGCTTTGAATACATTCGGCCGCTGAGAAGGATCTCTGGCCTGTAGTGAGGTAGGAGCGGTGCCGCTATCCATTCGCCCCTGCCTCCGTCTCCCTGCACTGCCCTGCCCTGCCATCCAACTCTCCAGGGTTGACGCATCGTCCCTGCTCTCCGTTTTAAGCCTGCCAGGAGTCGCATCGCGCACTATTCACCGCAGCAAGCCGTCGGTGCTGTCGGGGCGCGTCTTCATCTGGCAGGGACTCGCATTGGCTCACCGTAAGAGGGAGGGCGGACCTGCGGATGTGGGCGGTCCACAGCTGGCAGAGACTCGCATTGACTCGCCATAAGAAGGAGGGCTGGTCTCCGAATCTGGGCAGAAACGTTATTCCTACACATCAGCACGACACTAAAGAGGACTGGCACTGAAGAGGGCCTTTCTATTGGTCGTCCAAAACTATACGAGGAACAAGGAAGTAAACAACCGTTGCTAGCAACAGCCGCGGTTAATCGCTGCCGGTGTACGACTTTTGAGGACCTTCCTGACCTTCACAATGACGAAACAGGGCACATGAACAAATATGAGATGGCCATTTTGAAACTTAATAAGCACTATGAGAAGAAAGTTAGTACCATACTGGAGAGATATAAGTTCGGGAAGAGAGTCCAAGAACAAGATGAAACAGTGAAGCAATAGGTCACTGCCTTGAGGAAGTTGGCCCGTAATTGCAAATTTAATCAGCAATTGGAAGAGAGGATCAGGGACCAATTCATGCTCGAATGCAGGAGTAGCAAAGTCAGAGAGAGACTCTGGTCTGAGGATGATCCCCCATTTGATGTTGTTTTGAGACTAGCCAAAGAGGTTGAACACACGGAGACCTGCGTACTGACGTTAGAGAATAGAGTGAAGGAAGTGTCAGTCAAACCATCAGTCAGCTCAATACAGTCTGATCAAGACGAAGTAATAGGAGCCATAAGAGGTGGTAACAAAAGAATAATACCCAGAAATAATACTTCTCAACGGCTAGATGTGAAAGCAGGAACTTTTGAGAATTATGAGAGACATGAACCTGGGAGGAGAAGTAATAGATTTGAGACCAATAGAGCATCCACCTCAGGTGGAGAACATCAATACAAAGGACAAAATCTCCAGAGAGGAAGGGGAAGAACCAGGCAAAGAGGATGCTACAGGTGTGGTAGTCCATTCCACTGGGCGAACAGTAACACGTGCCCTGCATTGAAGATAATCTGCAGGAGGTGCAGTGGTAAAGGACATTTAGCCAAGTGCTGCAAGAGCAATCAGCATGGGGATTCACCTCTTGACTGGATCGGGGATAGTGATGGAGAAGAAGAATGCGTATTCATGGTCTCCAATGAAGGCACACAAATTGAAAGTCCTAGAGCAAAGATAACAGTGAATGGCTGTCCCGTTGTAATGATGGTGGATTCCGGTGCTAAAAATACTCTTATTCCGGTGGATGTTTGGAGAGCATGTGACCAGAGTATCTTTGGGAAGTTGATGTGAAGCCCAAGGTGTATGGTGGAGCTAAAATATATTTAATTGGATGGTTCATGGCCACCATAGAGTTCAAGGAGAGACAAGCAGTTGGATGCTGTTAGGGGGAATTCTCATTCTATGGCTAATTTCCCTTACCTATAGAGTCCCCCAGCAGCTTTGTTGGATTTGAAGGGTTTGTTTCTTTGTACCTGCTAAGAGTGAGACTCTTTTTCCCACTCTTTGGCATTTTTGCTATGTGTGTCTATGCTATTTTCTTATGTTTAATGCCTATGCGATTTCTCTCCCCCATAGGAACCATATTTATTCACTTGAGTTACACAGCACCCTCAGTGCAGTGACACAGGGGTGTCGTAGCGACCCCCAAACATAGACTCCATACCCTGGGACTGACTACTGTCTCCCAGGGCATGTAAAGTCCCCATTGACTTTACTAGTCAAATCCTATGAACTAAACCACTACAACCCATCTTACTATGGAGGTACTGGAAGGGGTTAATAGTTTTTCCCCTATGTTCATTTTCGAGAGGGTACCTCTCTCAAAAGTTTCTGGCTGGTGGCAGTGGTTACTACCATAAATATTCGACCGCGAATATTTCTCTATGGGATTTTCTCATTGTTCGAGGCTACCACTTTTCCTTACAGCCTCTAACATATCACCGGTGCATTTTAATATTAACTTTGCTCCGGTGGATTATTTTTGTAAGAACTTTGATATAACTTCTTTCTCGTGTCTTTCTCTACAATCCTAATACAGGTCAGGGATCCTTTGTTCGTCCGTTTGGCGGCTTCTGCCAAGAAGCCCTCCTTTCGGCACCACTGAGTCTGGGGTGGGTCCATTGTGTGGGAGGGGGAGTAGGCCTCCTGGACAGGGTTGCCTCCGCAACCCATGTCGCACTCTATCCTGATAGGCTGGAGGGTCTCCCGCCAAGATGACCACTCCACTGTGTGAGTGACAGCTAGGCTGTATGAATGGGGTTCTTTTTGCATAAAAGCAGGGTCCTGAGGACTGGAAGGGCAAGACGTCACCACTGGAACTACGGAACGAACCATGGGGGAGAGAAGCCACAGACATCTTCAGCACCTGCACCACTGATGAAGCCCTGCTGCAGCGTCTCACCACTTTTCTTCGACATGACGAGAGGAGATCTTCTTCGCAAGAGCATTCTTCTCTTGAGCTGGTGGGACCAACCAGTTCACCATTCGCTTCCTCTGAACTGCCTTGGTCGAATCGCCAGTGCCCAGCACTTGGAGGCCGGATTGCCAGGCAGCCATCCACCCGGACAGCGATTTAAAGGAGCGTACCTTTTTTTCATTTGCCAGCACCGCGGCTGGTTTCATCCTTGGGTAGTGCAGTAACTCAAAACTTCCTCCACGACGAGAGCCTCTCTTCCTCTGCTGGATCCCCCGAACTGCAGGAACTACCAGGTACAACCGCCACCGCAGGAGCCACTTCTTCATTTAAAGGTACTTTGTTCCGCCAGGCCTCCCTTTCTGCATGGTAATCCTAAAGGTGTTTTAAATCCTTTATCTACTTGTTGGGTTGGCCGCCCTTTCGTCTAACATTGTCTTCTGCCTTGCATCTACCTTTTCAATATTCGTTAACCAAAGACTTGACTGCAGCTACAAGAACATTTTTTCTCCTAAGCTCTTGGTCATGTACCACTGACTCTGGCTCAGGCCTAATGACTCTGGCTGATTTGTTAGATCTGCTCTCACTAGATTGATTTTCAATGAGAAATGTGTTGATACACCTGAATCTTCTAAACCCTTCTTCCTTCCTACTGTTTTAACTTGTGAAGTGTCATTTTGCTCAGTTTTCAATTACTTATCTTTCTGCTAAAGTATTACTGTGCATTACTTGTTCACAAAACTTCAGGGAAGTGTTGCTAGGGGGTGTCTGAAGATATTTCGGTTTAACTTGTGCTTGGCCCTCAGAGATGAAGTCAGGAAAGAACTGCAGGAGTTGGAGAATGAAGACATAATTGAAGTGACTGATTCAGCGGAGTGGGATTCACCTATGGTAGTAGTACTGACAAGCTCAGGGAAGGCGAGATTGTGTATAGACATGAGAGAACTGAATAAGTGTGTAATCCCAGATAGGCATCCCTTATCCAACATCCAGGAACTTATATCAACGCTGGGGCCTGCAAAGATTTTCTCCACTTTGGACCTCACAGCTGCCTACCACCAGGTGAAACTACATGACAATACCAAACACCTGACAGCTTTCATAACCCCAGAAGGCCTTTATCAATATCGAAGAATGCCCTTTGGTCTGATCTCTGCGGCTTCAGCATTTCAGAAAGTTATGTATAAAATCCTAGGAGAGGAAGAAGGGGTCGTATTATTTCAAGTTGACATACTAGTTTATGCCAAAGATCAAGACAAACATAATGTGAGACTGGATAGAGTGCTCAGGAAACTGCATCGAGCTGGAATGGTGCTCAGTAAAGATAAGTCAAAAATAGATAGAAGAGAGATTGAGTACCTAGGACACGTAATTTCAGTAGAATGAATCACACCGAAGAAAGATCTGGTTGACTCCATTAAACTGATGATCACACCAAGGAGCAAGGAACAACTCAGAACCTTTTTAGGCATGGCAGAATATTATGCCAAATTTATTGAAAACTACTCTAATCACACGGTAGATTTGAGGAATTTGCTGAAAATGAATAAAAATTTTGTATGGAATGATGGATGTGAAAAGGAATTTTACTTTATCAAAGATGCTCTGGCTAGGGCTCCAGCCCTCCAAAGCTATATGAGAGGAAGGAAGACCATAATTACAACAGATGCGAGTGAAGTAGGGCCTGGAGCGTCTCTGTCACAATATCACAAAGGACGAGAATCAGTGATTGCGTTCGCCTCTAGACTACTCAAAGGAGCAGAGAAGAATTATGCAACAATTGAGAAGGAGGCGTTGGCAATAAAGTGGGCCACAGAGAAGTTTAGAAGCTTTGTATGGGGAGTGAAGTTTAATATTCACACAGATCACAAACCATTGGAGGAAGTCTTCAACACGAAGGGTCTCGACAAGGTCTCCAGCAGGATCAGTAGATGGGTATCTAGACTCCAAGAATTCAATTTCAGAGTGGTGTATATTCCGGGATCGAAGAACCATACGGCGCACTGTCTATCACATTTGACTGATGTCAACGATGTAGATGATGATTTGGAAGAACAAGAAGATGTTTGCGAAATATCACAGCAGACTATATCTAAACAAGAATGGGATGAGGAGATGAGCAAAGATCCAGTACTGCTGGAATTTGTGAAGTATGTCGAAGAGGGAAAGTGGAGCAGAAATGAGAGAACTCATGCTGGAGTCAGTGCATTCTGGGATGCCAAGGATGAACTATACTTGCATAGTGTTTATTTAATGAGGGGCAACAAGATGGTGCCTCCTAATGATCTCAGAGAAAAGATAATGCAGCTGGGTCACGAAGGCCACCAAGGCATCGTAAAAACAAAGAGAAGGATCAGAAACACATATTGGTGGCCCGGATGTGACCGTCAGATGGAGGAACGGATCAGAAGTTGTATCCTTTGCTCGAGAAGTGATAAAGTGTGCATGGGTGCGAGTTATCCTATGGTTTTGAGAGATATACCCGAGGCTCCATGGAGTAAGATTGCAATGGATGTGGTTGGTCCGATATGGAGTGGTGGATGTTCCATGTTTTGTCTAGTTGTCATCGATATGTTGACCAGATGGGTGGAGGTTGCCTTCATGCCACAAGTTACTACTCAGAAAATAATTGAGTTCATGGAGGAACTGTGCGAATGAGAAGGTTACCCTGAAGAGGTAAGGACGGATAATGGTACCCAGTTCAAGTCTAAAGTGATGGAGAAGTACTTGAGTGAGAGATCCATAACTCATAAGTGTTGTGCGATATATCATCCACAATCCAACGGCATTGTGGAGTGATATAATCGAGTAATTAAGGATGCCATCAAATTAGCCTGGGCTAATGGAAAAGATTGGAAAGTTGTTGTAAGAGAAACATTGTTAGCCCACAGCTTCACACCCCACACCACTACGGGGGTATCCCCCTTTGAATTAAGCTGGGGTAGAAAGGCGAATACCAAATTGTTCCCCGGGTGGATGAATGCGGTGACTGGAACAAGTGTGAATTTAAAAGGAGTGAAAAAGACCATTGAAACAAAACAAATGACTAACAAGTATCTACATGATAATATAAGTTTTAGAAAAAAAGATTGTACCACAAGTAGGGTGTTCAGTGAGAATTAAACTTCCGGTACCTTTAAGGGAGAATGGTTGTCACTGGTCAAAACCGATCAGAGTAGTGGTAGTGTACTCGCATGCTGTGAAAACCAAAGACGGCAGGGATGGAACAAAGAGAGAGTGATGGTGATAGGAGATGAATGTTTGGAAAGTGCGCTGGTGAGATGGCAAGAGTAGAGAAGAAGAAGAATGATGTGTATGTGAAAAGAAGCAAGAACAGTGATGTTGTGCAGGGAGATGATGAGAGAGAAGCTAGTATGGCTAGGGGTTGTCTAAGTCACAATACTCTGAGCACTTTGTCCCTGGCAAAATATCGCTCGGAAGCATCCAGGAGGAAGTCTAGAGCTGGAAGATACTACAGACAACCAAAGCATCTTTTGGATTATTGACATGAAGGTTGTTCTGAGTATAGAGACGACATCCATCCCACAAAAAGAATGGAACGACGCAGGAGCAGAAGATAGTGTAGTAACACATTTAAAAGAACTTGTCAAAGGTCAAAATTCATTGACAAAAAAGCGGGATTTGAAGAACTTGGTCTCGAAAACTATTGGAAAGTTGCAGATGAATTATATGTGTATGACAACATGATCATGAGAGGTGAAAAAATAATCCCACCATCAAGAGTATGTCAAAGACGGATTGATTTGGGTCATGAAGGTCATGAAGGTCACCAGGGGATAGTGAAAACCAAGCAGAGGATACAAAATGACTTCTGGTGGCCTGGCTGTGATCTTCAACTTCCTCCCGCTCTAAGAAAGGGTTCATGTAAATGGTCTAAACCTGTTAAGGTTATCAAAGCATTCAAACATGCTGTTAGAACAGAGGACGGGAGGATATGGAATACAGAGACAGTGTGGGTGGTGGAACCACGGGACAACAGTGTCAAGAATGACAGTGGACGATTGGATTATACTGATGATAAGTTTGCAAGTGGACGGAAAAATGATACTGGTAGTAGAGCAAGTTGTGTGAGGAAATACCAAGAATGAAGAGTGTGAAGGAAAGGTTAATATTAGGTATATGTACAAAAAAACAAAGGATATTTCCTTGCCAGATTTCACCAGAGATCCTCCTCGCAAGTGGGGAAGAGTCTGTCGCAAACCACGACACATGTAGGACTATGTGTAAACTTTTTCAAGTTGCCATGAGGACGTAACAGTTTTGTTTGTTAATTTTGTTCAGTGTTATTATGAAGGAGGGAAGATGTGTAGTATTCTCATCTTTGCTACATGATACTTGCAGCTGGACAGAATGTGTCTCGTGAACAAGCTGCTACATCATCTCATGAACAAGCTCTGCATCACTGTCCTGTGTCATGCTGTGTAGTTACGTGCATGATAGAATATGGAATGCAAGTTAAAGGATTACAACGGACTTGAGCTCAACCTGGCGGTGCCGATGCTTGCTCCCTCCTGCTCTCCCAATATCCTTATACTTGTTAATAAATAGTGTTTAATAGCCACTTGCCACGTCTCCATTTTATGTATAAATTCAGTGTCACCTCATGCCATATACTGCATAGGGCCACGTTCTTGGACATATTTCATCACCATTCTGTATGCGTCCTTACCTCCGTCTTCTCTCCACTCCCTTTCCTTGGCAGCCTTACAGTTAACAAAAACCTTTCCCTCTTCCTCCGACATCATGTCATCCTAATTCATCAAAGTTGTAAACGTTCAATATTTGGGCAATAAATTATCGGTGGAGGGGGTGAATCCAAAACAGCAATAAGGGAGATGAATGCACCCAAAGATAAAAAAGAGTTGTTGTTGTACCTTGGGTGTAACGCTCACCTGATTCCCACGGAGGCGCAGGTCTGGCTTCGAGTGCTGATGCTTCTTCAATGGTGAAGCGCAGGACTCTGAAGATGGACAGGAAGGGCCCTCTACTCTCGCTTCTCCGGCTCGCAGGAATATTCCCCTGTGCGTGAAAAGGGAGTATTACCTACTGACTGAGTTATGCTCAAGCCTCCCACTCTCTTCCAACACTCCACGATACCCTTCCACGATTCCCCGTGAAGTCTCACCTTAGGGTCAGGAAGGATGAGCTCTCCATCCTGCTTCTGATGCAGGGGCGCGTTGAAACCCAGTTACTTCACTGGATTGAGGATTGATGGGAGTCCAGGTAAGCTTGACTATTCAGGTAAGACTCTGTAAAGGTTCTGTTGCAAGTTCAAAAGTCCAAGCTTAATAATAATGTTCATTGTCTTTTTGCATCAAGCGGTAATGCTTATGTCTTTTTTCCCCTTAGGGGCCGGGGTTCGGAATGCCGGAGATATGGCACCGACCCGAAGTGAAACGTGCAGTTCCAGTTCCAGTAAATGGCAGGTTAGTTCTGGAGGAGCGCTCGGGAACTGTCTTTGCATACGCTCATTCAATGTCTTTGTCTTTTTTCCCCCTAGGGGCCGGGGTCCAGAAAATGCCTGGAAGCGGCAAGACCCAAAATGAAATGGGAATGACCCAACAGGCAAGTCTTATTCCCTTCCTTCTCTCACCTCTTATTCTTGTCTTTTTCTCTAGGCTCTGGGAAGTGGCTGTGTATCCAGATGATCGTTGCTGAAGATGGAGGAACCCAGGAAAGGTGAGTGAAATGCAGCGCTGCAGCGATCGTAACAAAATGCTTTTAAAAATAATGTCTTCCCTTTCAGGATCGTCGGTGATGTCTCCGTGGTGCAGATTTAGCTGGTAAGGTCTCTTGTCTCCCTTTGCAGGTGACCCAGGATGCTGACAGGCGTGGCTGAAGTCCAGATGCAGGAGCTGACACGGTGAGCGTCCAGCTGCGAGGAGCAGAACAACGCGAAGCGTGAGTTGCTGATGGGGTGTGGTTTAAATAGCTTTGGAAGAAGTCCCAAGTGTATATCCTTCCTCCGATCAGGTATGTGTCCTTCCCCGACCACACCCGGATGGAAAGTAGTCCCACAGGTAAAGTAGTTCCATTCAGGCCACAAGAGGGCCTGGATGTGGCAGCATGGTCTGCATCAGGTAAGTGCACATTAAAACACTTGAACACATGTCTAGCTTTATGAGCCTGGCGCCTAAGGCGCCAGGACAGAGGTCCAACATGAGCCTGGCGCCCTGCGTCCAAAGGGCCCCAGCTTGGGCCCGCTGGCACTCCCCTGGGGGAAATGATGCCTGCCTCTGGGGTCGCTGGGTCGGACCTGGCTCCTTGGAGGTAGGCATCATGACAGTACCGCCCCTCAAGGCCCCTCCCAAGGTTCTTCCCTCCGGGGGTTTGGGCTTGTTCGGAAATCTCCGGTGAAACCTTTGTACTAAGCGAGGTGCGTGGACATGGTTACTAGGCTCCCACGATCTCTCCTGAGGTCCATATCCCTTCCAGTCAACAAGATAGAAGAGTTTCGACTTTACCACCTTGGAGTCTAAAATGTCTTTAACTTCGAATTCTAATTCCCCTTCAATTTGAACTGGATCTGGAGGCTTGGACAATCGGGTTCCTGGCTGTACTGGCTTCAAAAGTGATGCATGAAAAACTGGATGAATACGCATGTTGGACGGTAGATCCAGTTTAAAGGCCACTGGGTTGATTATAGCTTTGATGGGATAAGGTCCTATGAATCTGGGATTGAAGGTTCGCGGGCCCTTGAGGGGTAAATGTTTAGTTGCTAGCCATACCTGGTCTCCTACTTGGTAAGGAGGAATTTTACTTCGGTGCAAATCAGCGTTTTCTTTATACTTTTTCTTGGCTTGCTGTAAATGAGTTGCAGCTTCTTTGAAGGCTCGGGTTATTGTGGAATGCAGATGATTTACTGCGGGCATTTCCAGGGTCAGAGGTGGATCTAGGTCAGAGGTCCGAGGATGGTGACCATACAAAGTATAAAAGGGGGTTTGTCCGATTCCAGAATGCACTGAATTGTTGTATGCATATTCTGCGATCCAAAGGATGTCTTTCCAATTTAACTCGGATTGGTGTAACATGCACCGAAGATATTGCTCGAGAGTCTGATTGGTTCTCTCGGTTTGTTCGTCGGTCTGGGGGTGGTGGCTGGTGGATAACCGCACATCTATTTGTGCTAGTTGGCAACACTTCTTCCAAAAATGTGAGATAAATTGACTTCCACGATCTGAGACTAATATGGAAGGGAAACCATGTATGCGAACTATATTCTCCAGTAATTCTTTGGCCAAGGTGGAAGCTGAAGGCAAACCCTTTAAAGGGATAAAGTGGGCCATTTTGGAGAATAGGTCCACAATTACAAGGATTGTGTTGTAACCAGCACAAGGAGGCAGATCTGTTATAAAGTCCATTGACAGGGTGTGCCATGGCGCCGGTGGCATATCCAAGGGTTGAAGTAGGCCGGCTGGCCTTTTCTTTTGAGCCTTGTTTTGGGCGCAAATTCCACAAGACAGTACAAAAGACTTTATGTCTTTTCTCCAAGAAGGCCACCAGAAGTGGCGTTTGATTTTTTCCTCCGTTTTAGCAATACCAGGGTGTCCTTCCATTAAAGATTCATGATGATGGGCAATAACAAGTTCTTGCAATTCTTTACTTGGCAGAAACAACCGCTCCTGGAAGTAGGGTAAGTCATCCTTAACGGTGTAATGAGGACCCTTTTGACTCCATTCCAGTAAGGTTGAAGAGTCTAGAAGTTGTTTTACTTGCGTTTGGATATCCTCAATAGTTTGCAATGAAGTTAAGCCTAAGATTCTTTGCTCGGGTATGATGGGCACAGGTTCTAAGCTCGAATTAGGTTCTTCCATGCCAATCCGGGATAAGGCGTCCGCTTTTCCATTCTTGCAGCCAGGACGATAGGTAATTGCAAAATCAAATTCCGCAAAGAATAGAGCCCATCTGAGTTGTCGTGAAGATTGAGCTTTGGCCGTTTTTAAATACTGTAAGTTTCTGTGGTCCGTAATTACGGTGATGGTGTGTCTTGCCCCGAGAAGGTAGTGACGCCAAGCCTTGAAAGCAGATTTGATGGCCAGTAACTCTTTATCGGTAATTGCGTAGTTGATTTCAGGAGGAGAAAATTTTCTGGACCAAAAGGCCACTGGGTGTAGTTGGTTAGTTTTCGGGTCTCTTTGCGACAGGACAGCTCCCATGGCCGAACTGGATGCATCGGTTTCCACTATGTACGGGAGATCTGGGTGCGGGTGCTTCAATACAGGTGCAGAGGTGAATTTGGTTTTCAGGTCCTGGAAGGCTTGTTCGGCCTCAAGAGTCCATTCGAAGCGTTTGTTTTTCTTTAGGAGAGCGGTGATGGGTTGGACTGTTCGGGAAAATTCCGGGATGAATCTTCGATAGAAATTGGCAAAGCCGAGCATGCTCTGAACTCCCTTCACCGAGCTTGGAGATGGCCATTTGAGGATGGCGTCCACCTTTCGTGAGTCCATTCGGACTCCTTGAGGTGTCAGGATGAATCCGAGAAACTCAACTTCTCTGGTATGAAAATCGCATTTTTCGAGTTTTGCAAATAATCTGTGCTGGCGCAGTTTCTCAAGAACTGCCCTAACATGTTTTCTGTGATCAGATTCTGAAGAAGAGTACACCAGGATGTCGTCAATGTAAACAATGACACAAACATCGATAAGTTCCCGAAGAACATCATTCATAAAGTACTGAAAGGCGGCAGGCGCATTGCACAAACCGAAGGGCATCACCTGATATTCGAAGAGCCCAAACTTGGTGCAGAATGCAGTCTTCCATTCGTTGCCTTCTTTTATGCGCACCAGGTGATAAGCTCCTCGGAGATCTAACTTGGTGTACACACAAGCGTCTTTCACCTGGTCGATAAGCTCAGGGATCAAGGGCAGAGGATAACGATTCTTAATCATTATTTGATTTAGGGCGCGATAGTCTATACACGTTCTAAGGTCGCCTTCTTTTTTCGGCACGAAGAACAGAGCTGAAGAGACAGGAGACTTGGATGGGCGAATAAAACCATTGGCTAGGTACTGATCTAAATACTGACGCAAATGCAGGTTCTCAGGTTCCGTAAGAGCATAAATCCTACTACAAGGTAGTTGAGCATTGGGTACCATAATCGATTTGGCAATCATAAGACCGATGGGGAGGTAACGTGTTAGCCTGTTCTTTCTGAAAAACGTCTTGGAATTCTTGGTGTTCTGACGGTAGCTGTACAGGGGTGGAAGTTGCTGAGGCTAGACCCATAGCTGGATTTCTTGGATAACAAGTTGGTTCACAATCAGGAAAACTTATCTTCTTTGCTCGCCAGTCAATTCTGGGATTATGTGTTTCTAACCAAGGAATTCCAAGAATTACTTGAAATTGTGGGGCCTTGATCACATCAAACATGATTGCTTCCCGATGTCCATCCTGACCCACCAGTGTCACTTCAACAGTGGAATGCGTTACAGGCCCTGAGGCTATTTCGGTTGCATCTACTGTAGTAATGACATCTTGGGTTACTTTCGGGCGGAGAGGAAGCTTAATCCTGGAAGCCAATTCACGGTCTATGTAATTTCCAATAGCTCCACTGTCGATGTATGCTTTTATAGCATGCAACTGCTGAGGCTGTTTTGGGTCCACAAGCACCATTGGCATGACAAAATGCGAGGTCAAAGAGTTAGTTTTCAAGCTCGGCAAGCGGACCCCTACGCTTGCCGGGCTAGGTCGTTTCCCGAATCAGGTGTCACTAATTCGTTATCAGTAGCTCCAACCACCTTCTTAAGTGGTTTAACTGGACAATTTCGAAGAAAGTGACCGGAAGTCCCGCAATACAGACAAAGTTGCATTTGCCGCCTTCCCTCTCGTTCTTTCTGCATTAATGGTCCTTTAGCACCACCGATTTGCATAGGTTCAGATACGTCGGTACTCTTGGAGTTAGCGTGGGTTTTGATTGGTGCTCGGTTTTCATACTTGAACCGATCTGCTTTTCTATTTTGAAGTCTGTGATCAAGTTGAACCACCAAGTCAATGTAGTCTGCGCAGTCCTGGGGTGGGTTTACTATCTGAGCTAGAACATCCTTAAGCTCTCCGCGCAGGCCTCGATGAAACAATGTGATCCTTTTGCTTTCTAGCCATCCAGTTTCCACAACCAGTCTGTTAAAGGTGGCTATGTAGGACAGAAGATCCTGATTACCTTGTCGTAAGGATAGCAGTTTGTTATCACGGGCCTGTCCTTGAGAGTGTCGAGCGAACAATCTTTCCATGCTGGCCTGGAAGCCCTGAAAATTCTGGAGAATGGGATCATCCTGATTTACCAATGGAATAGACCAATCGGCAGCACTGCCACTGAGGTAAGATAGTATAAAGGCTACCTTGGTCTGGTCGTAGGGAAGGCTCCGGGTCTGCATAGAAAGTGTAAACGACATTGGTTCATAAAGACGGCATATTTCTTGGGATCCCCCGCAAAACGTTCAGGCGGGGCCAAAGGCATGTGTCCAGGTAGATTAATTTGTACCGGGTTACTCAAACCCATTGATGTGGAAATGTCTCCGGAATTAGGTAAAGGAGTGTGCCCTGCCTGGGCCTGTAATAACCTTTTGGCTAGGTCATCTGTTCTTTCCTTGGATAAGATCAGTTCTCTTTTGAGAGCGTTAGTCTCCTGGTGGGCTGAGTGCACCTCTGCCCGTAATTCCCCCAAAAACTGGGCCAGCTGGTCAGTCTCGGATGTCTCCATAGCGCCCAGGTGGGAAATTGTGGGTAGGCTTTGCGTTCTGTAACGCTCACCTGATTCCCACGGAGGCGCAGGTCTGGCTTCGAGTGCTGATGCTTCTTCAATGGTGAAGCGCAGGACTCTGAAGATGGACAGGAAGGGCCCTCTACTCTGGCTTCTCCGGCTCGCAGGAATATTCCCCTGTGCGTGAAAAGGGAGTATTACCTACTGACTGAGTTATGCTCAAGCCTCCCACTCTCTTCCAACCCTCCACGATACCCTTCCACGATTCCCCGTGAAGTCTCACCTTAGGGTCAGGAAGGATGAGCTCTCCATCCTGCTTCTGATGCAGGGGCGCGTTGAAACCCAGTTACTTCACTGGATTGAGGATTGATGGGAGTTCAGGTAAGCTTGACTATTCAGGTAAGGCTCTGTAAAGGTTCTGTTGCAAGTTCAAAAGTCCAAGCTTAATAATAATGTTCATTGTCTTTTTGCAGCAAGCGCTAATGCTTATGTCTTTTTTCCCCTTAGGGGCCGGGGTTTGGAATGCCGGAGATATGGCACCGACCCGAAGTGAAACGTGCAGTTCCAGTAAATGGCAGGTTAGTTCTGGAGGAGCGCTCGGGAACTGTCTTTGCATACGCTCATTCAATGTCTCTGTCTTTTTTCCCCATAGGGGCCGGGGTCCGGAAAATGCCTGGAAGCGGCAAGACCCGAAATGAAATGGGAATGACCCAACAGGCAAGTCTTATTCCCTTCCTTCTCTCACCTCTTATTCTTGTCTTTTTCTCTAGGCTCTGGGAAGTGACTGTGTATCCGGATGATCGCTGCTGAAGATGGAGGAACCCAGGAAAGGTGAGTGAAATGCAGCGCTGCAGCGATCGTAACGAAATGCTTTTAAAAATAATGTCTTCCCTTTCAGGATCGTCGGTGATGTCTCCGTGGTGCAGGTTTAGCTGGTAAGGTCTCTTGTCTCCCTTTGCAGGTGACCCAGGATGCTGACAGGCGTGGCTGAAGTCCAGATGCAGGAGCTGACACGGTGAGCGTCCAGCTGCGAGGAGCAGAACAACGCGAAGCGTGAGTTGCTGATCGGGTGTGGTTTAAATAGCTTTGGAAGAAGTCCCAAGTGTGTATCCTTCCTCCGATCAGGTATGTATCCTTCCCCGACCACACCCGGGTGGAAAGTAGTCCCACAGGTAAAGTAGTTCCATTCAGGCCTCAAGAGGGCCTGGATGTGGCAGCATGGACTGCATCAGGTAAGTGCACATTAAAACACTTGAACACATGTCTAGCTTTATGAGCCTGGCGCCTAAGGCGCCAGGACAGAGGTCCAACATGAGCCTGGCGCCTAAGGCGCCAGGACTGCGTCCAAAGGGCCCCAGCTTGGGTCCGCTGGCACTCCCCTGGGGGAAATGATGCCTGCCTCTGGGGTCGCTGGGTCGGACCTGGCTCCTTGGAGGTAGGCATCATGACATTGGGTTAGTTGAATTCTAAGGTACATTTGTGAAGGATTGTGTGAGATTCAGTTGGAGTGATAGTAGCAATGATGAATTTTAGAATGTAAGGAATACTTTAGTGAGCGCACTCATATTAAGGGGGTTTAAGGATGATTGGGATGTGGAGTTGTATACAGATACAAGTGAAAGTGGACTTGGATGTGTCCTGACGCAAAGGAAGAGGGTTGAATTGCACACAATTGTTTTGCATCACATGTCCTTAAAGGGGCAGAGAGGCGATGTTCAGTTGATGAGAAGGAAGTGTTGGCCTGTTTGTGGGGAATTGAACCATTTCTGCAGTTTGTGTGGGGGAGAAGATTTGCAGTGGTAACGGATCACAAGCAATTAGTGGGCATTTTTGAGAGAAAAGGGTTAGATGGAATTTCAAGGAGAATTTTTAGGTGAATTTCCTCTCTCCAGGGATTGGACATGGAGGTGAGGCAAACGAAGGAGAGCTAAATGTTATTACGGATTTGTTGTCATGCAATCCCAACCTCGTCACCAGTATTGAGTCCAATTGTTATAATGTAGAATTTAATGATAACATTGGTGTCCTCAAAGGTTTCAAACATCGCATAATTCTCAAGAGAGGGGCAAAGCCAGTGGTTCACAAAGTAAAATATATCCCCATTGGCACCCGGGAAGCACTACAAAAGGAATTAGAGAAATTGTTTTCACAGGACATTATTGAACCAATTGAGAGCTCTGAGTGGCTTTCTCCTATAGTGATTGTGAGAAAACCGGAGGGGTCAATCAGGATGTGCGTTGATTTGAGGGATCTCAATAACAGCATATGGGTGGATCGCCATCCCCTGCCTAACATTGGAGAAATGCTCATTGCCATGGAGCCTGCAAAATTTTTCACTACGTTGGACTTATCCTCTGCATACCACCAGGTGGTCCTGGAAGAAGAGTCTAGACACCTCACATCGTTCATAACACCCTTGGGTGCATTTAGATATAAGAGAATGCCATTTGGTTTGGCGTCAGCAGCTGCTGTAGTCCAGAGACTAATGCAATATCTGTTCAAGGGTCTACGAGGCGTGTATTATTTTCAGGGCGACATATTGGTGTCTGCTATGACTGAAGAGGATCATGATGCAAAACTACTAGGAGTGTTGCAGGTCATACAGCAAAAAGGTCTTACCCTAACGATTGACAAATGTAAGATAAAGAAAAAAGAGGCGTCATACTTAGGACACTGCATAAATGCAGAGGGAATAAAACCTAAGGAAACCCTGGTGAACACTGTTCTCAAACTACCTGATCCTGTGAACAAAGATCAACTTCAGAGCTTATTAGGCCTGACAGAATATTACTCGAAGTTTGTGGATCATTATGCTGACAGAACAAGTCAAATGAGAAACTTGATGAATAAAGGTGCGAAATTTGAATGGTCCAATGAATGCAAGAAAGAACTGGAGACAATTAAAATGTTGATCAATAAAGCACCTGTCCTCAAGATGTTCGATTGTAGTGCCAAGACCATGATATCAGTGGATACAAGCAACAGTGGTCTAGGAGGCGTTTTGGAACAAGTGCAGAATGGATCCGTGGTTCCAATAGCTTTTGCCTCTAGAACTTTGAAAGGAGTGGAAAGAAACTATTCAGCTATTGAAAAAGTGTCAAGCTGATTGGCCCGAGAGGACCGCGTACCTGTAGTCTTGGTGGTTGGTCTCGCAGAGGTCGCCAGTCTGGAGTCCAGGAACTGATGAGATAGCGGCACGAGGAATCAGCCTCTCCACCACCCAAATGAGGAACTGGGTGAAGGATGGACCAACCCCCAATGTCACAAAGGCACTCTCCCAGGTAAGCGTGACAAGAGGATGTAGGCTCAGATGGAGGGAACCATAGTCCAGGTAGAGCTTGTTGTCCAGACCATGAATCTTCCAAGAACCTCAGTGCAGCGACAGTTGATAGATAGACCAGTGTAGCAGAAAGGTATTCGTAGTAGGCAAAGGAGCTTGGCTGGTGCAGATAGTTCCAATGGTACACAGGATGAGATTCGGAGTCAGGCAAGACAGGAAAGAGTGAGGACAGTTGGAACTAGTTGTCTGGCCAATTAGAGAACTGTAGGAACGTGCCCAAGATGGAACAGGGGGAATGCAGGCTAGTGTGGGATAAGTCCCCTCTACACAATGATGACTCAGGACAGAACTCCGGAATGGGCTGAGGGAAGACTGACCCAGGGCAAAACCTAGGTAGTAGCTGGAGGCTGGCTGGCCCAGGGCCGAACCCAGGTGAGGATTGAAGGCAGGCAGGCCCAGGACAGGACCCGGATAAGAACTGGAGTCAGGCTGGCCCAGGGCAGGCCACAGGTAAGGACTGGAGGCAGGCAGGCCCAGGACAGGCCACAGGTAAGGCTGGAGGCAGGCAGGCCCAGGACAGGCCACAGGTAAGGCTGGAGGCAGGCAGGCCCAGGACAGGCCACAGGTAAGGCTGGAGGCAAGCAGGTAGGCCCAGGACAGGCCACAGGTAAGGCTGGAGGCAGGTAGGCCCAGGACAGGCCACAGGTAAGGCTGGAGGCAGGTAGGCCCAGGACAGGCCACAGGTAAGGCTGGAGGCAGGTAGGCCCAGGACAGGCCACAGGTAAGGCTGGAGGCAGGTAGGCCCAGGACAGGCCACAGGTAAGGCTGGGCAGGAACAACGAGGAAAGCGAAGCAAACCGCGTTGAGACGCGGGCAGCTTTGACTAGCGGCCTCTTTTATGGCCGCCGGCGCCCGAGAGGCCTGGAACGCAAACCGTTCCGTTTCCGGGCGCCGGCGAACCCAGAACGAGGCTTGGAAGGCAAGCCCCCACGGCGCATGCGCGGAACCGAGAGAGAGGACCTCCGCGCATGCGCCGAAGGCCGCCGGCCCTGTAATCCGTTGCTCCCCTCCCGGCGAGTCCCCAGACGCGAACGCGCGGGTAGACTCGCCAGGAGGAAATGGGAGCGGCAGACCCCAGTCTCCCGCGTGACATGACACTATGCCCCCTCCCAGGAAGACCCGGGGCCCCAGGCTTCCAGGGAAACCGTACGTAGAACTCACGTATCAGCCGGGGAGCATGCACGTGCTGGCGCGGTTCCCAGGTACGATCACAGGCCGGGTACCCCTTCCAGTCAACCAAATAGTGGAGCACCCCTCTACGGTACCGGGCATCACAGATCTCGTGTACCTCAAACTCAGGGCCCCCCTGTACCAAAACAGAGGCCGGACGAGGAGAGGTGCGGCCATAATCATCGACCACATAGGGTTTTAACAGGGACACGTGAAAAACGGGATGTACACGCCAGGAAGAGGGTAGGTGAAGACGGAAGGCTACAGAGGACAACCGTTTGGTGATAACAAAGGGTCCCAAATATCGAGGGGCCAGTTTGACGGGCAGATTGCGGAGAGGCAGGTTCTTTGAGGACAACCACACCTTGTCGCCCTCCTGGAAATTAGGTTCTGCACTCCTCTTCCTGTCTGCCTGTCTCTTCATCCGATCCTTGGCTTCACTTAAGATCTTGTGTGCAAGTTCTTGCTGTTCCCGGATGTGTAAGACCAGACCATCAGCAGAGGGAACAGTACTAGACGGAACTGGTTGAAAAGGCATTAACCGAGGATGTAGACCAGTGGAACAGAAGAATGGGCTGACTCCAATGGAGGCATGAACAGTGTTGTTGTAGGATACTTCGGCCAGATCTAGCCCACCTTTCCAATTAGACTGTGTGGCATTGGCAAAACAGCGGAGGTACCCCTCCAAAGTCTGATTGGTCCTTTCGGTTAGCCCATTTGTCTGTGGGTGATAGCCTGAGCTTAGAGCTCTATGTATTCCCAGATGACCACACACCTGTCTCCAAAATGATGAAAGGAACTGGGTACCTCTATCCGATATGATTTTCTCCGGTAGGCCGTGCAACCGGTAGATGTCGTGCAGAAACGCTGAAGCCATTTGAGTAGCTGTAGGGATTTTCCGGAATGGGATGAAATGGGCCAGTTTGGTGAAGCTGTCCACAACCACCATTATACAGGTGTACCCTTCAGATGGAGGCAAATCCACAATGAAATCGGTGGCGATGGTATGCCATGGATAGGGAGCCACTTCGGTGGGCATTAACAAACCCAATGGTCGTCTTCTGGGAACCTTGCACTGGGCACATATTGGACAGCTGTCAATGTACTTCTGGACCTCGGTCGCCCAACCAGGCCACCAGAACTGTCGGGATATCAACTCTCGAGTGGCTCTGACCCCGCGATGTCCTCCTATGGGTGAATCATGGAATCCGTGTAGAATGCCCCTTCTAATGGCTCCTCTGGGTATGTAGAGTCTTCTTTGAAAAAACAACAGTCCGTCTCGTTCTGATACTAGTTGCCGACTAAGAAGGGACGTTCTTTCTGGATCCGACCGAGTGGCTTCCGCGATGGACTTAAGGTGAGAGGACAAGGCCAGCAGAAAATGGCGAGGAGAAATCAGTGGCTGTTCTGGACAGGGCGTCCCATCTACGTTTTCCAGGGACCTGGAAAGCGCATCCGCTTTCGTATTGGAGGTTCCCGGGATATAAGTAACATGGAACTCAAACGGAGAGAAGAAGAAGGCCCACCGGGCTTGACGAGGAGTCCGACATTGCAGAGAGCGAAGATATTGCAGATTGCGATGGTCTGTCCGCACCTCCACAGAAAAGCGTGCTCCGAGGAGAAAATGTCTCCATTCCTCGAATGCGGTCTTGATGGCTAACAGTTCCCTTTCGATCACCGCGTAGTTTCGTTCGCTGGGACTCAACTTGCGAGAATAATAGGCTACTGGATGTTCTACCAACGTGATAGGATCTTTCTGAAGAAGGACTGCCCCTACAGCAAAGCTGGAAGCATCGGCCTCCACTATGTAAGGCAACTCTTCCTGGGGATGGCGCAGGATCGGGGCAGCCATAAAGGCCGACTTCAATACGTCGAAAGCCCGGGAAGCCACGAGATCCCATTCGAACGTGATCTTGCTGCTGGTTAGCCTGGTGAGGGGCGCCGAGATCTGTGAGAACTGTGGGATAAAGCGCCTGTAAAAGTTTGCGAATCCCAGGAAGCGTTGGAGAGCCTTGATATCGTGTGGATGTCTCCATTCTTGTATGGCTCGCACCTTCTTGGGATCCATCCCAATGCCTTCTTGATTGATAACAAATCCCAAGAATTCAATGCTGGGTTGGTGAAAGCTACATTTCTCCGCTTTGGCGAACAGGTTATTGACGGACAGCCGATGAAGGACCTCACGAACATGTTCCACATGCTCGTCTAAGGATTTAGAGAATATCAATATGTCGTCCAGATAAACCCAAACGGATAACCCTAACAGGTCACCAAAGATGTAGTCCATGAATCGTTGAAAAACAGCGGGAGCATTACATAGGCCGAAAGGCATAACCCTGTATTCAAAATGCCCAAAAGATGTCTTGAAAGCTGTCTTCCACTCGTCCCCACTCCTGATGCGCACCAAATGATAAGCTCCGCGGAGGTCCAACTTGGAGAAGATTCGCGCAGTATGCAGGGTTTCAAGGATGCTGCGAATTAAGGGTAAAGGATACCGGTCCTTGGCTGTTATGTCATTCAACTGCCGGTAGTCGACACAGGGTCTCAATGTACCTTCTTTTTTCTTTACAAAAAACAGGGGGAATCCTGCAGGCGATTTCGATGGCACAATGTACCCCTTTTCTAGACTCTCCGACAAATACTCCTGAAGAACTAGCTTCTCGTCACGTGTCAAAGCATATAGTTTCCCATGGGGAATAACGTGGTCCGGTAGCAGGTCAATGGAGCAATCAAAAGAACGGTGTGGAGGAAGGGGTATGTTGCCAGGTTCAGAAAACACATGTTTGAATTCGGAATATTCCTGTGGGACCAGAGACGTGGAACATAGATGAACCCCATTGCTGTCCGTTATTAGAGAAGTCGAGACGGTCCTGGTGGGAACGGGTAGCTTGCATTCTTGAGCACACCGTTCGGATGAAAAGGTCAAGGTCTGGGTTCTCCAGTCTATCAAAGGATTGTGGTGTTGCAACCAAGGTAATCCCAAAACCATCTTGTAGTTCGGTGACTTGATAACATCAAAGGCTAGTTCCTCGTAATGATCAGCAATCAGAAGGGCCAGTCCAACTGTGAACTGACTAACGGGTCCAGAAGACAAGGGAGTACCATCAATAAGCTCCACCGACAGAGGCGTGTGTCTGGAAACGAGTGGTATCTTATGTCTGGTGACGAACGTTTCGTCGATGTAATTGCCGGAAGCCCCACAGTCCAGTAGACCGGATACTTCCAGGTTCTTGTCTGGTAGTTTAATTCGGACCTTCAGGGTCTGTAGTACCGCTGGTTGCATGGGCAGACGTATAGAACAAATAACAGAAGGGTCTGAGGAAGGAATGGGACCTGTCGTTGCCCTTCCTGTATACGACAGGTCTCCTAGTTTCCCGACTTCTTCTTCTGCGGACGCAAAGGACACGTACCCAAATAATGTCCAGCTGCTCCACAGTAAAGACACAAACGCAAAGACCTCCTTCGTTTCTTCTCTTCTTCCGTCAAAGGTCCCCTCATGGCTCCTACTTGCATGGGCTCAGGTCCGGACTCGGTCGACCCAAACGAACCAGCAGGTGTGTTGGTTGTCCGGGGACCGCTTCTGTCAAGCCGACGTCTCTCAGCCTTTCGTTCGGCTAGCCTTTGGTCAATACGGAGTACTTGATCGATCAAGAGTTGAAGGCTCTCTGGTTCAGGGATGTGAAGTAACTCATCCTTGTACTCCTCTCTCAGGCCTCGACGAAACAGTGTCTTCTGTGTAATTTCGGGCCACTGGGAGTCAGTAGCCAAAAGTCGGAAACGGCTGATGTAGGTGATGACGTCATTGCTTCCCTGTTTGTAGTCCATCAATTGATTCTGTGCAACGGAGGCCAGGTTCGGCGTCTGAAATACCTCAAGAAAGGCCTTTTCAAAGGCAGCAAAGTCGTTCAAAATAGGACTGTTCGTAACCACAAACGGAGTTGCCCAAGCTAATGCGTTCCCAGTTAGGTTCCCCAAGATGTAACCAATCTTGGCCCTATCAGTGTTGAAGTAGGTAGACCTGAAGAGAAAGTGTATTCTGCAGTGGTTACAAAACTCCGCCACCCGTCTAGGGTCTCCGTCGAATTTGATGGGTGTTGTATGAGCCAATGATCCCTCTCCTTGAGAGGTACTAGGTGCTCCTTGCGTTATCATTTGTCGTAATGTTTGATTCTCCTGACGCAGGGCGGTCATCTCGGCCCTGAGCGCTAGCAACTCGTTCCTCATGTCCTGCGATTCATCCATCTCTGAATCAGGAGGAAGGCGTCTCAATCTGTCAAGCTGATTGGCCCGAGAGGACCGCGTACCTGTAGTCTTGGTGGTTGGTCTCGCAGAGGTCGCCAGTCTGGAGTCCAGGAACTGATGAGATAGCGGCACGAGGAATCAGCCTCTCCACCACCCAAATGAGGAACTGGGTGAAGGATGGACCAACCCCCAATGTCACAAAGGCACTCTCCCAGGTAAGCGTGACAAGAGGATGTAGGCTCAGATGGAGGGAACCATAGTCCAGGTAGAGCTTGTTGTCCAGACCATGAATCTTCCAAGAACCTCAGTGCAGCGACAGTTGATAGATAGACCAGTGTAGCAGAAAGGTATTCGTAGTAGGCAAAGGAGCTTGGCTGGTGCAGATAGTTCCAATGGTACACAGGATGAGATTCGGAGTCAGGCAAGACAGGAAAGAGTGAGGACAGTTGGAACTAGTTGTCTGGCCAATTAGAGAACTGTAGGAACGTGCCCAAGATGGAACAGGGGGAATGCAGGCTAGTGTGGGATAAGTCCCCTCTACACAATGATGACTCAGGACAGAACTCCGGAATGGGCTGAGGGAAGACTGACCCAGGGCAAAACCTAGGTAGTAGCTGGAGGCTGGCTGGCCCAGGGCCGAACCCAGGTGAGGATTGAAGGCAGGCAGGCCCAGGACAGGACCCGGATAAGAACTGGAGTCAGGCTGGCCCAGGGCAGGCCACAGGTAAGGACTGGAGGCAGGCAGGCCCAGGACAGGCCACAGGTAAGGCTGGAGGCAGGCAGGCCCAGGACAGGCCACAGGTAAGGCTGGAGGCAGGCAGGCCCAGGACAGGCCACAGGTAAGGCTGGAGGCAAGCAGGTAGGCCCAGGACAGGCCACAGGTAAGGCTGGAGGCAGGTAGGCCCAGGACAGGCCACAGGTAAGGCTGGAGGCAGGTAGGCCCAGGACAGGCCACAGGTAAGGCTGGAGGCAGGTAGGCCCAGGACAGGCCACAGGTAAGGCTGGAGGCAGGTAGGCCCAGGACAGGCCACAGGTAAGGCTGGGCAGGAACAACGAGGAAAGCGAAGCAAACCGCGTTGAGACGCGGGCAGCTTTGACTAGCGGCCTCTTTTATGGCCGCCGGCGCCCGAGAGGCCTGGAACGCAAACCGTTCCGTTTCCGGGCGCCGGCGAACCCAGAACGAGGCTTGGAAGGCAAGCCCCCACGGCGCATGCGCGGAACCGAGAGAGAGGACCTCCGCGCATGCGCCGAAGGCCGCCGGCCCTGTAATCCGTTGCTCCCCTCCCGGCGAGTCCCCAGACGCGAACGCGCGGGTAGACTCGCCAGGAGGAAATGGGAGCGGCAGACCCCAGTCTCCCGCGTGACATGACAAAAAGAGGCTTTGGCGGTGAAATGGATCCTGGAACATTTCAAAGGACTTATTTTGGGAATCCCCATTGAACTTAAGACAGATCACAAGCCACTTAATCATGCTATGAATCCAATAAACCCACATTTGACTTCTCCACGCATTAGGAGATGGATCCTGATGATCATGCAGTACTATGTAATCATAAAGTATATTCCAGGGAGAACAAATGTGGTGGCAAATTGTTTTTCTCGTTTGCCTTGTATCAGTGGACAGGAGGATTCCAGTGAGGATGAGGAGACAATGGAGGATAAAAACAGTGATTGCGTCATTGCACAAGTACATCCCAGTTTCAATAGAGAGGAATGGATTGAAGCTACAAAAACAGATTCAGAGCAGGGAGAGTTGAGGAGAGCAGTTGTGAGTGACTGGAAAGAGATTGACAGAAGCATAGGTACTTCGGAGAAGATAAAAGATGAAATTTCATGTGATGAGAAATGCATAAACCGGGGAGATCTCATTATTCCGCCTGTATCTTTAAGAGAAAGGATAATGGAAATTGCACAGGAAGGGCATGTAGGGAGAAGTCTAACGAAGAGAAGAATGAGAGAAGCTTACTGGTGGCCCAATATGTGGGGAGATTTGGAAGCAATGGTCAAAGATTGTTCTGCATGTGCAGTGAGCGATAAAGGAAAGATTACCAGGATGACACCGCTGCAACCAGTACCTGTTCCTGATGCAGTTTGGACAAAATTGGCTATTGGCATAGCAGGCCCATATGAGATACTAAAACCACAAAAGATTTATTTCATCGTATTAGTTGACTATACATCCAAATGGGTGGAGTGTGGAATCCTTGAAGAGTATGTTACTGCCAGAAAAGTGAAAATATTTCTAGAAGAAATAGAGGGTGAGCCACAAGAATTAATATCAGACAATGGCGCCCAATTCATGTCATAAGAGATCCAAGAATTTCTAGAAAAACGAGCTATCAAACACAGCTTTATATCACCCCATAGGAAATGGTTTAGTGGAGAGAATGAATCGCTTTATAAAAGATGCAATACAATTAGCAATTGTCAACAATCTTCTGTGGAAAGAAACGCTTAAAGAGGCTTTGAACACATATAAGGTTACTCCACACTCAGTGACAGAAGTGGAATCTTTCACATTGATGAGAGGGAGAATTGCCACAAACAGATTGAGACCTGCATGGATGACTCTTAAGAGAAATAAGAACATTGATATGGAGGAGATTGTAGAAAAAATAAAGAGGAAACAAGAAGAATATAAAGGATATTATGACAATCACAAGCATGTAAAGGAAAGTAAAATTGAGAGTGGGGATTGGGTTAGAGTAAGAGAACCCAAGAGAGTTCTTAAAAGAGAATCTAAGTATTGTCCGCAACAGAGAGTGGTTACATGCTCAAAAAAATCGGTGACCTTAGAGGATGGCAACAGGTGGTCATGTGATGATGTCATATTAACAAGAGCAAAAGGGCAATTTGAGAACAATGACAATAGATACTCCTCACAAGAAACATGGAAGGATAGATGCATGGTGCCTGGTGATGAAGCTGAGTGTTCCACAAATATAAGTAACATTGATCAAGTGAAGAAGCCTAACCATCAAAGAAACAATGCAACCTCTATGAGACCCAGAAGAATTGTGCACAATTTCAAGAAGGATTTTATTTATTATTGAGGTTGTCAAATGTACATGAACAGTACATTAATGATATCTACCATCTGAGAGCTAACAAAGAACCATCATGTGTATCCTTTACATTTAGCCAACCACAGTGTAATGTTGGAAGTCATGTGGTTGTTTAAATGTGTACATAGTTACATTTGTATATAGTTCATAGTTACTATCTTTATGAACAATGTGGAGGGGGAGATGGTATACTAATCTGCATATGTTCTATTTTCTATTAAGAGTGTTCATCTTGAGTGGTTCCAGAACCTAGATTGAGAACCATACAAGAAGACGATGCAGTAAGATAGAGAGAGAGGGACTTCCTCACAATAAACCTATGAAACCTACAAGTAGTGTCACATCGTTATTGGTGAAATTACATAACACCAATGTCATAGTAAGCCTTGCTTATTTTCTTTTTTTTGAGTTCCAACATCAGCTGCCCAAGTCCCTTGACCATCCCACAACAGTTTCTTCCTTTTCCAAACATAACATCTCCATGGATACAATGTTATCACACACTCCCTTGTTCTGGAGCTTTCATCACAATGCAAGGAATGGCATGTTGGTTAACATTGCATTACGATCAGAAGGCATAGAAAAGCATAGAAAATCCCTGTATCTCAACAACTATGTACAGACCTATACTAAATGCATAACAGGTTTGCTCAAGCTCTGCCTCTCAACCTTCCTCTTAGTATCTTTTGGCTCTTGGCAAGTTCCAGGTTTCCCCAAATTGGCATCTCAAATTAGGAGAATTGTACAACGTTTGCCTTCTTGCTGCTTCAGTAATGTCTTTTGGCTTATGGCAATACTGGTTCAAGGTTTCCGCCAATTGAGATCTTGTATCAGGAAAATTGTACCATATTTGCCTTTGCTTCTTAATTCTATTTGGACGGTATTCAAAAATGCTTTCCAAATGTTCATTAACGTGTTGGCCCATCCAGGGCCCCCTACTCTTTTAGGTGGACTCAGCAGTGTAACTCACACTGCATCCAACCTCTGTCCAGAATTGTGGCAGTAATAATTTGCCCACGCTGCTCTTCCCAGGCTCCTCCGTAGACTGGAGTCAGTCTGGAAGGGTGGAGCCTCCATGCAGCAAGTGCTCTTTCAAAAACAGCAGCTGTGTGACAGGCACCATGCCCCTATGAGACATAGCTTTTCTATTGCAGTTTGCAAAAACATGCAACACCCAGATTTTCGCTTTGGTCTAGTTCTCTTGTACTTTGTAAATTGCAATTTGCAGCCAAGTGTGCATCAGGGTAGTGAAGGGACCCCAAGGGGAGCCTCTGCATCTATACATGTTGTAGCTTCACCATTGGGCTGAGGCCAGGGAGATTGTGGACTGTGGCCCTGTTCATGTTGCAAAACATTATACACACTATAGCTCGAGGAACACGCTACACAGAGCAGCTGTTATGTGCTGGTTAAAGTCGCACAGACCCAGAAGAACCATGTCACCTTTGAACCTGAGCCCACTCAGTTCACAGTTGTTGCTGGCAGACACCATGGAGACAAGAAAATCCAGATGAGCCAGTGACCCTTCTGCCTACCACTAAGGATAATTTGCAAGGTGCATTCAAAGACCTGTCTAAAAGTGATGTGTACATCTCAACATGGGCTGTCTTAAATCAAGGATTGAGCATAGTTCGCATTATTAGATCACATGCAGAGTGATACACCTCTGCATAGCATGCTGAAAGCAGAGCTGCTCTGAGCCCGGAAGACTTGGGCACTTGTGTTTTCCTGGCCAAAATGGTGAAGGAGGACCATCTCTAGGGTTAAGAGGACCACCCAATCATCTTGAGGTTGTATCCTTTGTTGCTAGAAACCACATTGTGCTACAATTGGTTGCCATTTGATTCATTTTGGCTGCCCCTGGCCTTCTTGTTCCTAACTGATCCTCATCACTACTATAGACGTCTTTTGGGGAGGGCAAAAAGTGGCATTTGCCCTGGGCCCCCACATTGGAGGGGGGCCTAACAAGACTGCTTGATCTTAATAACTCAGTTCCCATTAAATATGGTACATCAGGATATTTTATGGTGTGCTGCTGAGGATCTAAACCTATGGCTTGTCTGTTGTTGACAAGTACATTCTGCTCTGCTCAGTTCATCTTGTAACACTTTATGTGTTCACTCATCTGTACTCCCTCCTTGATTCCCAATCGCCGCCATACCCTTATCATTTGTGGACTTTCCTTATTCATGATCCGTAGCTGTCAGCTTATTACTTGAACATTTCGACATGTCGGAGAAGTATTCTCTTTCATACAGCTGCTGAGCCCAGCATATTTGACAGAGGGCTTATCCCGACATTTGTCCATTTTTTCAGCATCCCTCAATCTTATCTCTTCAATTATAGAGGAAGCAACACTATAGCCAGCAAAACCATGAGTGAGGCCTTTTTGAAGATCACAATGTTGGCAGGTCAGGCAATACAGGATTAAATGAGATGCTCAGGATCACACATTGGTTAAAAGGTGATGCTGGGATTTTCACCCACTCACCAATTTCTGCACTTTACCACTTTCTTTTCCAGGTCTAAGCATGAGCTAAATACTAAAATCACATAACTCACCATGACAGTTTTTAAAAACAAAATGTTATAGAAGCGTATTATGCAAGAGGGGAATGATTCTAGCTTTACTGTATCCTGCATCACGGGTAGTATATAAGTACCAGCATACTAAATCATGTGATTTTGAAAGGTTTTATCTAGGTTTCTCTTTTGTATTTTAAAGCTTTAAATATGCCCAAAACATAGGCTTGTGAAATTGTTATCTATACACGTAAATGTAGAGAAAAGCCTTTCAATTGTATAAAAATTGCAAACCGTTTTTAGTGTTAAATGAGCAGATGTCAAAATATGCTTGCCAGAGGCCTGCGATATCTGGTCCACTCTCTTCTGTCTAGAACCCCTTTGACTCAAATTGCCTACATAAAAAGAAAGATCGGGTAATGGGCTAAACAATGCCACCAGAATGTGAGAAAGAAAACTTTTTCACAGAAGGCTGCACAGTAATGTCAGTGATACAAGATGATTTGTCCAGGATCAAAGTATTGCCTGCTGTCAAATCCAAGATACAAGCATGAACGCTTTGGTTGCACAATCTTGAACTTGGATACCTAATTACCCCTCCAAACAAGCAATGTATGCTCATTATTAGAGGTGGATGTCTAGAATTTAGAACTTCCCATCTGAACAAACCAATTTCTAGACCTTCACCATACTGATGCCATGCTTGTTTGTATAGCAACCATTGTCTGGTGCAGATACATTGCTGTTGTGCTACAAATGAAAGTACATATGCACGTGCACGAGTGAGTCGGCGCTACTAGAATTTGGCATTGTGATCTTGCATATGAACACAGATTTCTGCAATGAATGCTTAACACAGAGAGCTATCTTCTGAACTGTCGCTGCACTCAAAAGTGTCAATATGCATTTCGAATTTTGCACATGATGAATATAAACCCCACCGAAAGGTAAGAATACTATTGGAGTTGTGCTATAGTGAACGCACAAAGAATGTACACCAAAGAAGGGCCGAATTTGTTTCTACCCATGGAGGGGGAAGTACCTCGAAGCATACTACATTATCCATTAGTCTTCCTACCGTGGAGCAAAGAAACCCAAGCAGGCTCTTACCTAAGAGACAGAACCGAGATGCAGCCCTTATTAACAGCCCAGAGCCCTACAATATTAAAGGGTGTATTACACTTATCCATTGGTAATTGCCTAAGAGTGGTGCATATATGGTAGAGAGCTGTGTGGTCCCTTTAGCAGGTTGGAGAGAACTTAAACTAATCTGCTGTTTTAAAGGTCTGACTCACGGCAATAAGAATTCATACAAAGGAACATTGGCCACAGTCCTGTCCGAAGTTCTAGGAAACCATGACATTTCTATTAAACCTTTTCCCTGTTTGCACATCTTATCTGGCTGCATGGTCTGTAAAGGATGTAATGTTCACTTTTGATTTACAAATCAGCACTTCTGTTCATGTATCATAAACTGTTGAGATGACTTGCTAGCAAAAGGGATTAATGTGGACGAAGACAATAGGTCCGATATTTGCCACCTTCATTACGCTTGGTATACCACATTAGCCCACGCTGTGGAAATTGCCCCAGCTACTAAGTCACATGGGTAGAATTGCACATATAGGCTACAGTGGATTTGATTCTTTAATTATAGATCTGTGTAGAGCAGGCACTTATCCAGTCCACTTCTCCGGTATACCACTTATCTTAACAAGCTTCTAAAAAGGTGTACGTATGTGTTAGGCAGGTCCCTCCGACAAAACAGCTCTAGGGATTAACAGGAAGAGCGATGGGAGAGGAATTGGGGTAGGCCCATCTGGAAAATCAGCTTTAAGGTCTAGCAATGAGGTGGATGAAAAAGTAATGGGGTTACAAGAGTGCAACATGGTTTGATGAATTTGTTAAGATGGGAAGTGGCTGGAATGTGTAACAAGCTACATGACACTGAGTGCATGAGTTTGCTAAACAAATGTGAGGTGCTCTGTCTACAAGAGACTTTGTGAAAAGACGATTCACAGCTTGTTGCAATCTTTTTTCATTATTGAGATCCACCAAGGGGCAGAGATCCACCAAGGGTCAGTCCGACCAAAGCAGGGCACTGAAATTTAGTATACAGAGCTCTTCAATGGAGACTGGTCCTAATGTTGAGCTGCTCTGATCAAGCAATAGCAATCTCCCATGCCCCAAGGGACATGCCGATCATAAGATCATTATTATTAACGTGTACCTGCCTCCAAAAGAGAATGCTACAAACTTCTGCTGGCTGGCAAAACCGATTACAAATAGCTGTAATGATAGTATTATTATGTTGTAAGGAAGCCATAGAGACATTAAACACATCTTCTGATTGAATGCGTGGCCCTGTCTGTAACTCGACTAGATATTTTTGGTAACTCTATGTTCAAATCTGGTAATCTGGTCTCATGGGATTGGGTGTGGCACTGCCTCTTGACAAATGCAGTGGACGTATTGTGTATAGCTGTAATAAGAATTGTACATTTGATCTTCATGGTGGGTACCCAGTGAGTGTCAGGAGCCAACATTTCTTAAATCCTACTAGCGCTTGATATCGTTTGCACATGTCTATTTTGCTAATTTTAATCCTCAATAATGCATTGTTATTAGAAACTGCTGCTGTGAGCCTACGTTGCACTTATTTAAGTTGACTGATGCACATTATGATAGTTATAATGAATTTTGCTTTTATGATTCGGGAACTTTATTAGCTGAATATGAAAAAGTGATATATTTTAAAGTGTTTGATGATTTGTTATATGTTTTTCTTTGAAACTACTAATTGTAGTGTTAATACTGTGGTACTGCTATTGTAATTGAGTGATATGAATTGGAACTTTTTTTTAAATAGAATTAGCTATTTTAGTAACGGTTGTGTTTTGTATTTTAAATGTGCTATTGTGTGTGAAAAGTTTCTACGTTCTGTATTTATCTATCTTTGAAACTATATCACACAATAAATAAATAAATAAATATAATGGGAGATTTTATTGCTAAGCTGGGCCGGCATATGAAACCGGACACGGATAGGAAACTCTTGGAAATAGCATGTGGTACAGCATGTGGTAGCTGGAGTTACAAAATACTGCTACCTCAGGGCAGTGGGATCAGTATCCTAATCAACCTTGCTCCATGAGATTGTCTAAGGAAAAGCTAGCTGTAGTCTTGGAGCCTTGGGGCAGGTAGATGTGCGTAAATGGGGTTCATTTTGTCCGGTCTATGTCAAAAGGGTCAGTTGCGATAATTCCAGTTTACGGGAGTTAGCTACATTAATCTCCAGCGAGTACTCTAAGGAGTCAAGTTATGAAACCGGATCAAAACAATTACATAAAAAAACTATTAAAGGAAAATATAAAAAAGTGTGCATTGAGTCGCGATGTCCCTTGTTGGACAAGTTGGTTAGAGAAAATATTGTAAACAGTTTTTGGGGCTTTGTGGACCAATGCTTTGAAAATAGCAAAAGTGCAGAATGTAGTCTGATTTCGCCAACAGGGTGGGTGTCCCATTGTAGGAAGATTCTGTTTAACGTGGATGCAGAATTGCCTCTGAGTATGTGGAAATCAAGGTTCCCCTCTAGCGATGTCTCATGTTGTGCCCTGATCTTATTGAAATTATTTAATGCAATTGCCCAGACCTAGGTTCTTCCGTCATCATGGAACAAGAGTATAATTAAACCTGTTTTTAAGAAGGGGTCGCCCGATGATCAACATTGCTACCTCCCTATATCACTGCTTGACAGTGCCACTAAGATTTTTGCCTGATGTCTGGCTATAAAATTTGAGAAGTGGGCTGTGGCCAATGAGATTTTGCAAATTCATTAAGAAGGCTTTAAGAAAGGTTTCAGGACAATCGATCATTGTTTTTTTCTGAATATAATTCTTGAGAAGTAGGTTTTAATTAGAAGGGCCTTGTCTACACTGCCTTTTTGACTTGGCAAAGGCTTTTGACCCTTTAGCGCGGACATTGTTTTGGAGTAAACTGTATATACTGGGGGTCTCTGCAGTCTTATTGAAGTTGATCATTGGCCTCTATTCCGACACCTTAGCTTCTGTTTGTAGCTGGGCATGTCACGGCGTGGACAAGGAGCTTGGGACTAATAAGGGTGTTAGGCAGGGTTGCCGACTGGCTCCACTACTTTTTTTTTAATAATTTTCCTTTCCGATTGTATTCCCTTTTGCCAGAAAGAAACAATAACCAGATTTAGATATTTAGATAGTCTACTCTCCTTTGCGCTGACTATGGTATTTGGTGTGTATTGTACTTGAATGGGGGGGTATCGAATGGTATGATAGAACCTGAGGAAGATGTTTGGCACCGCTTTGAGGCAGTTGGTGAAAGATTTGTGGATAGTGGTTGGGGGTCTTTATACTTATATATATCTTGGAAATAAACAGTGAATGCTGACCATCAGAAGTCTGGAGGGTCATCATTACAATGGCGATGAGGATTTAAAAAGGACCGTGACAGATCCCCAACCCTGGAACTGTGGACTTGTCTGTGAATATTCCAGTACCAATATCGAGGGATGCAAGGGTATGCACTAAGGGACTCCAAATGTGTTCTTGGTTGACCGAATGGGGGCTACGCACTGTTAATGGTTACTTGGCTCCAGATATCCCGGGCCTTGTGACTTTTAATAACCATTTGGGCTCCTCGATAATTCATTATTTTTGTATTTCTGTGAGTCTTTCGCATCGGGCCCTGAGTGTTTAAGTGATCCCAGATGTGAATAGTGACCACCGTCCCATCTGTCTATCTTTAAAGGGGATGTTGGCCTTGGGGGTTCAAACTGATTCTGTACTTTGTCCAATTAAGGTGGTGGTTCCCGGTTCAACAAGAATTAAATGGGGGACAATCAAGGAGGAGAAACTGCATATAGAAACTATCTTGGAGAAAGCAGCCCTATTAGTTGGTATATTGGAGGGTAGCACACCGCCAGAGTTAATTGTGGATCAATTTGTTGAATTAGTAGGAGCCCTTTTGAAAAATTTCACAATAGTAAATAAGATCAAGGGGAGAGCGTCTCGCAAGGGATGGTTTGATGAGTCTTGCAGAAGCGCAAAGAGAGAACTATTGCAGACTTTAAAGGCTTCGACCTCTAGTAGAAGAGCGATTGCACTGGCTAGGGCATTTTACCAAGAATAGCTAAAGAGAAGGAAACAGGCAATTGAAGGGGCCTCTTGGAAGGGCTTTCTGGATGCAGCCAATCGCAACGACCAGAAGGCCTTCTTTGAGTTTGTGAAGGGGGGACCTTCGGGTTGTATGACCAGTGAGTCTAGTGGTACCCATGTGGAGGAAGAAGCCTGGCTGGAGTACTTTGGGAATCTGTTTAGGGGAGAGAATACTAGGGGGTTTGTAGCCCCCATCTCCTCCTGCCTAAAGTTTGGGTTGAATGATGTAACAAAAGCCATAAATCGTCAAGCCCATAATCGTACGCCGGGTCCTGATATGATACCATCAGACCTCTTTCAGGACCCCCTGGATTTAATGCATGCATGGCATCAGGTAGATATACTCCATCTTGGAAAAGGGCTATTATATTTCCTATATTCAAGAATGGGGATCATGCAAGCCCAAGTGCATATAGGCCAATATCACTACTGGACACTTCCTTTAAGATCTTTGGGAGAGTGCTATTAGGGCACATTGGAGCCTGGTTGTCGGAACAGACGTCTTGTCTGACATTCAGTTTAGTTTTCGCCCGGGAGTAGGAACTATGGAGCAGAGCCTCAGTTTGTAGCTCCTTGCAGCCAACTCAGTCTTTTGCAGGGGAGAGATGGTGTACCTATCGTTTATGAACCTGAGCACAGCGTTTGATAAGGTAAATAGGTCAAAGCTTTGGGCCGTGTTTGGGTCCATGGGCTGCCCGGGGGACATACTGAGGGTTCTGATGGAAATTCACAGTGATAATGAAGCATGTGTGCGCAGCGGCCCGAGGGGACATTGCACGGTGTGCTTTAAGGTCGGGTGTGGTGTGAGGCAGGGCTACGTCCTGGCCCCAATTTGTTTTTGCCTTTATATTAATTTCCTCTCGAGGGATTTGTCAAACATATTGATGGATTTTCTGGTATTGGGTGGTCGGACCTTTCCGGTGCTAGCTTATGCAGACAATACTGTATTGCTAGCCAGGACCCCAAGAGCACTACCGACTTTGATTAATGCATATGCAGTATTTATGAGCTATCTGGGATTAAAAATGTACTCCAAATAATCGACTGTAATGGCCTGTGTGTGTAGAAAACGGCCAGTTGTAATGCGACCCATGCTTTGTGCCGGAGAACTTATCCCTAGCGTGATGGTTTTCGATTACCTGGGGATTAGATTCTCAGAAGCTCTCACTGGGAAGTCGCACTTAGCCAAACAATCGGTTAAAATGAGCCAACAAATAGGGGGCATTTTTTGTTTTATGTCCCAGTGTGAGTGTCAACCACTTGATGTGGTATCTGAGATTTATGTAGCTCAATCAAAGGCAGTTACATTATATGGTGCCCCATTATGGGGTTTCCAGAAGGCTGATGAGTTACAAGTTAAGGAGAACCAATTTTTCAGGAGACTGTTGAGGCTCCCTAGCTCCTCAGCGTGCATATCCATTCACAGAAAATTGGGCCTGGAATTCTGGGAGGATCAGTGGGCTTTGGTCCCAATACTTTTTGTATTGGGTCCGGATGTGGGCGAACGTACATGCCTCTCTCTGCCATTTCATTATTAGGTCTGTATTGGGTAGGGCGGGGTGGCAAAGAATTCCTTGGCTTGTTTATATAAAGCCCTAGGAGAGGCCAATCTAAGTATTCTTTCTCCTCCAGCTGCCCTTCTAACAAAAATAGAGGCGAATAGTCACAAACATGTTTTGGGCGCGAAGTGTTTACTAGGAATAGAATGCTCAATGAATATGAAAATAACTCTGTTAAACTGCATGCAATGATCAGTCGCCCTCTTGAGATCCAACCCTATTTACTTTGGGGTTCCTATAAAAAAAGACCATTGGCTGATCACACAGGCGAGGTTCAATTGTCTCCTCCTGCGGGGGAACACAGTGAACTGGAAAGGTTATCCGGACTCGGCTGGATGCCCTGTGTGTGGGCATAATAACGAAGATTTGGTGCATTTGTTATTGTTTTGCCCGGGGTATATCGGGATCCGGAGAGTAACACTATTTCCAGTTCCTAGGGAGACTAAGATTCGCCATCATAGAGCGACTATTTAATTTCTTCTGAGTGCAAACTCTGTTTTGGCTCCATGGGCATTACTCTACTTTCTGAAAAGAGCTATGTATTTCAGAAAGGGGTTATTGAAGTTACAGGGCGAGGGATGTTGTTAATTGCACCGTCGAGCTGCATTAGGAAAAGGTATATAGAGTTTAGATCTGCCTTAAAATTGTGTTGTGGTAATGGCAGTATTGTACTGTATTACATACAGTATTTTATTATTGGACTGTTTTTGAAGATATACAATGTGGTTTCTGTGCATGTTTTCAAGGGAATGGAATATATTATTTGTATGTACTGTTTGGGTTTATGTGATTTTGAATCCGAAAGAAACCTTTTTTTTTTACTTTGACTTATATATATTTTGGAAATAAACAGTGAATACTAACCATCAGAAGTCTGGAGGGTCACAATTACAATGGCAACGAGGATTTTATGGTATGCAAAGAAGTGAAAAATATGCTAAAATGATTTTAATTCCCTCTAGAGGTTCAGGGTGGGTGACAGCTACTTTGTATTAGTTCAGGATCACTTTAGCAATGCTCTATGAATGACTGTCACGTTGCAAACGAATTTCAGCAAAGGAAAGCAATGACAAATCTTTTTACAGCTTCAAAATAAAAGTTAAATCTCGCTTCTATCACAAACAGTTCCGGAGATAGGGCCGATTTAGTAAAGGTAGTTTTTCGGATTTGAAATTTTAAAGCTCGGAATGACAGATGACAGTTTTCAGTTTTAAAGATGACAGAATGACACGATTCTAGGAGGCAGTTCTAATAGGCTAAAATAGTTTGGATTAGAATATTTTAAACTAAGAGATTGGTTTTGGCACAGTGCTAGCTGGGTACTCACACTAGATTTTGAACAGGAATGCGACTTTGTCACGGATCGGGTCAACCGGTTGGGCTGGACTCCAGGCGGTTCTCTCGCCACAGATGATCTCTGCCTGGTTCTGCTCACAGGGATCTGGGTCAGCTCTGCTAGCGGCACTGCACAGCGGTCTGGATCTCTGGTTCTGACAAAAGTTATTGGCAAAAATTCAAACAGCTCGCCCGGCTGGCCTCTCAGGCTTCTCTGCAACAAATTCTGCTACAAATTCGGGAGTTAATTTCTGGTCTCTGGAGATTGATGGATTTGAAGGCTGGATTTCTGGATGTGAAGTCTGAAGTTAAACTGCTCCACAGAAAGTGAAAAAAAAGTCCTACCTGGCTTCCAGTGGCTCTTTTTATGTGTTTAGAAAGTGGGTGGGTCAGCTAATTCTGCATGCCCAACCCTCACAACTTATCATTGGCCAGTTCCTCCTCTCTTCCTTGATTGGGGGAACTGGGTTGCGAATCAGAGTGATGAGGTAAGTTTATGGTCAGAGGATCCTCCCCTTGTCAAATTGCACACAAATCTATTTCTGATCCAAATACATATTTATCTATGTACCATTTTTCTAATATTATACGTCCAGTTAACATATTTTCTGTAGCACCAAACCATCCGATCCCTGTGTTTGTAAGATGTTGTGTCCACTTATGACAGAATTCTGCCCTTTTCATCCAGATCACGACCTCTAAACCTTTCCAGATTTTACACAAATGTGCACCAGGGATATGGGTTTCAGATGATAAAGTGTCAGATTTTTAACATGCATACATTTGGACTAACAACCCTTTTTTCCGCTACTATCCCCAAGAACATACCACAGGGTCCTAACACCTCTTAAAATGTGCACAGAAAAATCACAAGAATGATGATGTTATTTATATAATTTTTACAAGTCCGCACTATGAATTATCTATCTTTTTAAAATTATGCTCTGGCCCCAAAGGGGTGTGGTTTTCCAAAGCACATGGTGGAATTTCTGGTTTATCCACTTCCCCCAAGCTCAACTTGCTCACAGATGCAGTGCCCCTCCCAGTTTCTCCCAAGAGGAAGCCATTTTACGACCCCCCCAAATATAACATTTGCCTGAGTCCAGGACAGGGCTTTGTTCAATTTCCTGTAGTCTGCAGGTGCCACTGCCCTAATTAAATCAGAGAGGTGTCATCTCCTTTTGGCAGGGGCAGCAGGATGCAGCCAGGCCTGGCAACACAGCTGCTGAATTCCCTCTCCTGTCGGGGGTAGTTGTCATGCAGAATCCAGTTTCATTAAGCCAGACTTCAGCTAAATGTCACTTTTGTTCCCAGTTTTTCTTCCTTCAAATCAAACTCACAATTTTTACACATGCAGCTAGAATGCTGATTCTAAGTTCAAAACTATGACATTTAACAGTTGCAAACTATGTGACACTCAAAAGTAGGTCACTCAATTTAATTTAAACATTTCGATTTTAGTGGTTTTAAATCCAATTTCAGTTAAGCTGCTGACATCCACAGCTCAGCCAGTTTTGTTATAAACATTGTTTTGGGCTCTTCATCTTTCCAGATTTTGTATGCACACAAGACTTCATTCTGCCAGATGTCTGCTGGTGTTCAGTAATATTTTTGAATATCCTGCAATATTTGAAATAGGCATTTTGAGCTTGCATTCGGGGAAACAAAGGTGATTTTAAAGAGCTTTTTTAGCCAACCGGCACTGTTGTTTTTCCTTTGGCACACATTTCACTCATGGCACTCCTGGCCCATCATGCTTGCACTGGTGGGTGGCAGGTTAGGCAACCATTGTGGTGTGCGCAAAAACTGCGCAGTTTTCCCGTATTCTGGCGCAACTGTGGGCTTTTCCGCCATCTTGGATTTTCTAATCCCACAGCACCAAATGTTACAGTTTAATAGTCCAAACGTGGGTCAGGACACCCAACAAGCCCCCCACCCGACTGCACTTTGATTTCGAGTCGAGGGGGAGTCGGGTGCTAAGGATGTTTTGATCCACGCTCTGGTATGTCCGCATCATCTTCTTCCAATTCCGCAGATGGCACAGTTCAGCATCTTTTCCTCCATCCGGTTGGATCGATCGGTTCTCCTCGCCGGTCCTGATGGGAATATTGGGCGGTACCCCGGGCCCCTCGGATCTTTGCTCCCGGTCTCCGGGTCATTCTCCTTGGTCAGTCTCCGTGGTTTCATCTCTCCTAGGATGATAAAGCAAAAACGGCAATACCTATTCGTAGACATTTCTCCACCACTATTAATGGTGTGGCGAACACATACATTTTATACATCCGGTTACATTTTTCAGTCTTGTTTTAAAACAAGATATAACAGGAAATGTTTTCCTACCAGAATCATGATATTTTAGAGACTATCTGTGGGATATTTTAGGGTGGAACTGAATTAATCTGGAGCAGTCCCCTCTGGTATTGCAGAGGACTCCTCCAGTTGCTGCAGAGGGTGCCTGGGATGGCAAAACTTTAGCTGATTTATATGTACCCACTTGTCTTCCCCTTCCGCCAGACTACCTTTGGGGATGCGGATCTTATACGCTACTGGGGAGACCTTGTCTATAATTTCAAACGGTCCCTTCCATGTAGGCAAACATTTTTGCTGTTTGGCCTGGTTCCTTTGGAAATTGTATAGATAGACCCGATCTCCCACAGTATATTCCTTCCTGGTGGTCTTCAGGTCGTAGTGGGTTTTCATGCTAGCAGCTGATCTTTCTAGATTCCGCTGAGCATAGGCAAAAGCATGCTGAAGGTGTTTCCTTAAATTCTCCACATATTCATGAGTTGTGGAGGCATTTATCAGTGTCAGCTCTTGGGTCCTGTAGAGCAAATGCTGGGGAAGCACCATCTTGCATCCGGTCACCAAATCAAATGGTGACATTTTAGTTGCAGATGAAGGGGTAGATGTGATGGCCATTAGGACCAGAGGTAATCGGATATCCCAACTTGGCCCAGAATCTGCCACAAACTTTTTTAAGGTGCTCACAATGGTTCGGTTGTATCTCTCTACTGCTCCAGAGGAAGCTGGCCTGTAAGCAATATGTAGCTTCCTTTTTACCCCCAGTATCTCCCACATCTTTGTCATTAACTCGCTGGTGAAATGGCTACCTCTGTCTGACTCAATCCTTTGAGGTAGACCAAAACGGGAAAAGATGTGGTTAATCATCAGGGCAGCTGCTGTTTCTGCCTTGCAGTTTGGGGCCAGGAGACATTCCACCCACTTGGTAAACAAGCATGTGATGGTCAACATGTACTTGTTTCCTCTAGACGAGCGAATTACAGGGCCTACGAAGTCGATTTGCAAATCTGACCATGGCAGTGTCATCCCCCTCTTTTGGAGAGGTGTACGGTGTGTGAAGGATGATGGCTGAAATTGTGCACACACCAGACACCCCTTCAAGTATTGGTTGAGGTCCTGGCCCATATGTGGCCAGTATACAATCTCTCCTAAGATTTCAAGTGTTGTATGAAACCCCCTATGACTGGCGGTGGCCGCATCATGGGCGTGACTCAACATCAGGCTTCGGAATGAGGTAGGGACCACCCACTGATCATGGCCAGCTTGGGATTTCCTTACCAACAAACCATCTTGGATTCGGAACATCTTTGAACATTTCATCAACACTCTAAGGTCCTCTTTCCCAATGTAATTGGTATCCGTCAGGGAAAGGTTCTCAGGGTCCTCAATGTGTTGGTAAAACTTACCAATTATTGGATCCCCCTTTTGAGCCAAAACTAAATCAGCATCAGGGGTCTCCTTACTCCATTGTGCAGTTGAGAGATCATTGTGAACATTTGTCTGGGACCTAGTGATAGCAGTGACCTGGATTTCCCCCAACAGGGACTCTATTTCTATTAGAGCCCCTTGGATGGCCAGCTGATCAGCTAAGTCATTTCCAGTTTTGTCTGATCCCTCTACTTTTGGAATGAACCTTGATTTTCTTCCAGTAGATGGTCATCCCATTCGAGGTGACCAGATCATCAATGTTTTGAATTAACTTCCCATGTTTCAAAGGTTTGTTATTTGCACATAGCATGCCTCTGGTATTCCAGTTAACCAGGTGCTCCACGAACACGTTCCGTACATAATCCGAATCTGTGATTATGACCAGTTCGTGGAGTTGATGTTGGACAGCAGTGAGGATGGCTTGATGCACAGCCATCAATTCTGCCACCTGACTACTTCGGGGACCAATTTTGTATCCAGCGGAGGGTTCTGGGGACTCATTCACCCATGCATTCCCTACGCCGGCCACCAGTTCTTTTTCCCCGTTGTTGTCAACATGGTAAGAGCATCCATCCACAAAGACAGTGGGCATTCCCTCACACTTGTCTTCTTCAAAGCCCATGGGATTATTCGGTAATTGGGACCAAGTTTTGAAGTTTATTAGATCCAAACTAATGGCAAAGTGATTGAGAATGTCACTGCCTAACTAAAAGGCGGCAGTGATGTCTCGCACGGCCCAACAATTATGGACTATGCTCTTGTTGCCAATGGAGATTTTGAGCATACACCTGCTTGGCAGGAGATGTTTGGAATTGGGTGCTTGCAGGTCCATTTCCCATTTGTCTATCAGTTTGAATGTGGGAATGGCTGGATCTTTTGGGAGTTGGCGGGAACATGGCTTCGCTAATGAAGCTCTTACCGTTGTTCACACACACTTGAGCGAGAACAGGAGGGTTCTGGGGACTCATTCACCCATGCATTCCCTACGCCGGCCACCAGTTCTTTTTCCCCGTTGTTGTCAACATGGTAAGAGCATCCATCCACAAAGACAGTGGGCATTCCCTCACACTTGTCTTCTTCAAAGACTTTGTGGGTGGAATTAAGGTATGCCTCCATGTTGTCCTTGATTTTTAGACTTTCGTCCTCAAGACAGTTTTCTCTGGCACAATCATGCAAGTCAGCCAGACCTTGCGCGAGGGGACTCTTCTTGTTTTGGCCATATCTGACCTCCACAGGAAAGCCTTGCATTGACAGAATCCAGGAAGTAATTTGGGAATTACTCACATTTCCGGCCCGGATTCTGTCACTTTGGAGGTATTGCAGAGGCTGGTGTGGAGTCTCCACTATGATGTGTTCCCCCTGGATAAACGGGTGTTAATTCTTCAATGCCCACACCGTTGCCAGGAGTGCCTTCTTACAATCGTTGAATTTTTCCTCCACAGAGGATAAAGTTTTGCTCGCATAGGAGATTATTTTATTGACCCTGTCATGCTTTTGGTATAATACTGCCGTCAAGCACGGATTAGAGAACCCTGTCTCCAGGAAGAACTCCTTGTTTCTGACAGGGTAAGCTAGGCAAGGCGCTTGTGAGAGGCTTCTTTTGAGTTGTCTTACTGCCTCGGATTGTTCTGGACCCCATTCCCACTTGACCCCCCCTTCAAAAGATGAATCAGGGGTCTGGTGATCTCTGCGTAGCCCTCAATGAAATTTCTGCTGTAATTAGTCAGTCCAAGGAGGCTCCTTAGTTCCTGCAGGGTTGTGGGATCCTTCAGTTTCTGGAGTGCTTCCACTTTCTTTTCTTGGGGACAGAGACCCTGAGGAGTAATATCACGGTCCAGTATCCATTGGTCAGGTCTATTGCTGTGAATACCTGTGACCCCTGAATCTGGGCCAGCCCTTGGTCAATGTAGGGCAGAGGCCATCGGGAAGTGTGGACCCGTTTGTTGAGCTCCCTAAGGTCGGCACAGAGTCTCCACTGGCCGTTTGGCTTCAATATTCCCAGCACCGGATTATTGAAGGTGCTGTGTACTGGACAGATTATTCCCCGGGACTCAAGGTTCTTAATTATTTCAGTAAGGGACTCCATGGATGCGAGAGGCAAACAATATTGCTTCACAAACACTGGAGTCATGCCAGGGTCCGTGGGAGTTGTTGTTGTGTGGATGTCGGTGCGACCACAGTCATATGAGTCTACCGCAAAGAGATCTTGGAAATCCAAGAAAACTTGTTTCAACTTTTGCTTCTGTTCCAGAGTCACGCAGGCATCAGCTAGGTTGACTCTCTCTTCCACCATCTGCCTGAAGCCTGGAAAGATTTCTGGTTTTGCTATCTCAGCGGCCTCCTCCAGCTGGGTGGAGAAGTCCCTGGTCAGAGTGCTGATTTGGACTGGAGGCTTCAGGTGGGAAAGGCAGGCCTCATGGACCTGGAAAATCACCTCATCCCTCCTGAAGTCACAAGTCACATCTTCCTTACCATAAGGGCAAGAAGTGTACACCAGGAAAGTCCCCCCATGCCGGGTGAAAATCCTGTCTGGTGTTGTATTGTCCTCACTGTCACTGTCAAAACAATCCTTGGGGATTGTTCCTAACAGTTAATTTCCTAAATCAATGGAGAAATGTCGGTAATCAACCGCCATTTCAATAATGGTGCCTGCGGCTAGAGTAATACTCTGTAAATCACTGTTATCCACCTCTATTGGAATGGTGTCATGTTCTATGTTGACTAATAGTGTTTGGTTTACCCCTAACCCTTGTTGTTGGAGAGAAGCATTTAGATGAATATAAGCATCAGGGTTTTTCAATTTTTGTCCTCTTTTAACTTTCACTTCCAGGGAGAATTGTCAGGTCCTTTCTGGGATGGTGACTTCCTCTTTAATCTGAATTTCAACTGCATAAGGTAGCAATTGAGCTGACCTAAATGCTTTTTCTGGATCAGCAAAGCCCATGGGATTATTCGGTAATTGGGACCAAGTTTTGAAGTTTATTAGATCCAAACTAATGGCAAAGTGATTGAGAATGTCACTGCCTAACTAAAAGGCGGCAGTGATGTCTCGCACGGCCCAACAATTATGGACTATGCTCTTGTTGCCAATGGAGATTTTGAGCATACACCTGCAGAGTCCTTCCCATCATTTAACTGAACAGGGATGAACAACTGCCCTCCAATTGACTGAATATCGGCCAGGCTCTGAGCTGATTTCACATCTTTCTGGACTATAGGAGTGGGAGTGGAATGCCACCTTAAACTGGAAGGAAGGTTGATTTTTAAAAATAGAGAGGACCCCCCATCACCAGTCTGTTGTCCTACTGCTATTACTGTCACATCTGGAATCTGGTTGTTCTGGAAGTGAAATTCAACTTGGTCAGATTTTTGTTCAACCATGTGGCAGGTGCCATTTAAACTAACATGGTTGACACTCTGTTTTAATTTTATTGGTCGGCTAGTCTGGGTCCAGAGGACCTTGTTTACGCAATCTATTAGGGGTGACAACCTTCTCAGGAGGTCATTCCCTAGTAAACAAGGGGTGCCCTCTGGAGTCACTACTATGACCAGGTGTTTCACCTTGTGTCGCCCAATTTTATGTCCAAGTCTGCAGTCCCCTCGACGGGAATTTCCTTCCCGTCAAAGTTCTGCAGTTGTCCAGGAAGAGAGGTGAGAGGAATGCAGTAATTCTCCCCCCTTCCTGCATTTAGTTCATCAAAGGCCCTTTTGGACAGAAGGGTAGCTTGGGATCCAGTGTCCACCAGTGCCGAAATTGTACCCTGCCCCTGTACTTTTACCGGGGCATAGTATCTTCCCTCCTTCTCCTCAAGGGTGGACAGATAATGCACATTTTTGGACAACTGGTGGGCCAACTTTCTGGTTTTGGACATGGCGAGAGAAGAGATTCGGCAGAATTCTGTGGAGAGCCTGGGGAATCTGAAAGAAAAAGTTGGCAACTGGAAATGGCTTTGGGTTCTGTGCCGCCCCCCCCCCTTTTTGGAGGCAGTCATCAGGATGGGTTTGAACCATGGGATTTTGGTATTGTTGGTTCTGGGATAGAATGATGGGCGGCGACAGCTCAATCCCCACATCTATCCAGTCTATTGATCCGGTTTTAGGTTCCCCTGGTTCCGGTTCTGGGCCGCCCCCCGCTCTTTGGAGGCAGTCACCCGGATGGGTTTGAACCAGGGAAGTTTGGTTTTGTTGGTTCTGGGATAGGATGATGGGTGGCGACAGCTCAATCCCCACATCTACCCAGTCTGGATTGGAATCTCTTGGGACCCATTTTTCCTTGGGAGGAGTTCCCCCATCTCTGAAGGAGAAGATCCTTTTCCCTCTCCCTCCAATTGGAAGACCTGTACCTCCTCCACAAAGTTGGTCTGTTTGGGTCCTTTGTTTCTCCTACCTCCTCTCTGCTCCTTGGGTAGCAGACTTTCAGGGGTAGGAGATTTTGTTTCCGGTTCCTGGTTTTCCAGGGCTGTTTACAAGTTGGGAAGGAAGCTTCCTCCAAGGCTTTACACCCCCCTTCCCCTTGTGCCTCCTCCCTGGGAACCGGTGGGTTATCGGGGTGCTGCCCCGTCATTGTTCTGGAGCACCAGGCCCAGAGTTTGGGGCATTCTGGGGTGGCATGCTCATCTGAGGGTTCTGTTGAGCCCTCAGTATGTGACCCAGATCCCGTGCCATATTTTGGACCTGGCGCTCAAGTTGTGAAACCCGCTAAGGCTGATATGGGGCTCTATTTTCTCCCCTGGGCTGATCCCGGGAAGGGTAGCAATCCCTTCTCTGGTAATACCCCGGGTTGGGAAGATTTGGGTACCCCTCCACCCTTGGCCTCCCCTCTCCCGGATTTGGTTGTCTGGGCTCAGGGAATTGGGGAAAGAAGCATGAATGAGTTTGGGGCTGGAAACCTTGTGGATACCTGGGGAAAAAGTTCAGCCCAGGGTTTGGTGAATTTCTGCCCTCCTGTGGGAAGTTTGGAGGGAAGTTCTCTGGGTTAGGTGCTTGACTGGACCCCCCCCCTTGGGCTGGAGGAGTCCACACATATCCCAGGATGGGTCGGTTTCCCTTGTAGCGGGGACTTACATAATCAGGGGAGCGAGGGACCCCATTTGTGGGACTACCTCCTCGACTCCCTGTCTGTGACTGGCCCGGGGGCCTTCTGGGCTGTGAATTATTTGGCGCAGGCAAGTTTTTAGGCCCCCCCATCTCCAAATCTAAAACGGGGGCAACCTTTACCTCTGCCACCTTGGCAGTAGCAGGGGTGCTGTTGGTTTTGGGGTTTTTCTGCGCATTACTTTTATTTTCTATGGGCTTCTGCACCTCATAGATCCGGGTGGCTTGCTCAATGACCCAGTCTAAAGATCTTTTCTCGTGAAAATCTCTCACGAGCTGGGTCATTATGTACTTGGGATTAGCATCGAAAAATGTGTTGATGAATTCTCTGCTGTCCGTGCCCACCCTTCTGGTGGTCTGCACAAAGGCACGCTTCAATTCTTGCACGAATTATTGTAGGGCCTGATCCTCCCCACATTGCAAATTGTAGGCTGCCTTGCGAGCCCCTTGGGGATTTCTATGTACATACATTTTCTTCAACGTGGCCGCTCTATATGTGGTCCATCTTGAATGGTTTTGGTCCTCCAGCCCCGCAAAGAAACTGGAGTATTCAGGGGAGAATGTCCATTTGACCTACTGGATGCAGCTACTGCTGTCCTTCAAATGGAAAGTCTCCATCATTTGCTCATAGAGCTCCAAGTGTTCCCAAACAGAATACTTGGCGTTCTTAGTGATGACACTCCTGATTGCCTTAATCTGTTTTAAGGGGTCCTTAAGCAAGGCCCTTTTCACCTTATTGGCCTTTTTGGTTCGGGTAACCCTGGTCCATTCATCCTCTGATTCAGAAGCACTGCTCCCAGAGGTGCCCGTCTGATCTTCCAGCTTTTCCCGGATTCTGCGAGCCTGGGAATAGCTGGCAGAATGTGGGGACCTGGTCTCCTGTGTCCTGTGACGCTCAGCGGAGTCTTCAGATCCCTCCTTGCTACCAGGATTTGATGGGTACCCCCCCCACTGACCTAACTGGGCAGAGGTTTTCAGGATGCCCTTAGTGGGCCTACTCTCCTGGGGTTCCCCACTAAATTGCACTGTACTTAGGTGCCCATACCCGGATGCCCGCCCATCCATTCCTGGGTGGTACTGGCCTATGAGCCCCATCCTTTTTGCTGGATAGTAATCTGCCATCCCTGTGGCCATGTGCTCATGTGCGCCAGGGGACATGGGGGTGGCAGAGTCCAGGGACAGGGAGAGATGAAGGCCTCGGGTACTAGGGCTCCTGAGGTTATGCTCAGGCGTTTCCCTTTCCCACCGAACCTCATCTCTATCAGCCCCTGCTCCCTGTTGCAATGCAAGAGCCTGCGCTTTCAGTTCCTCAGTTAAGGCCTTGCTAGACTCTATCAGTCTCTCCTGCATGGCTACCTGTTGCTGGAGCCTATCATTGTGCTGGCAGAGAGCCTCATTCTCTCTCTGTGCCTCCTGATTGGTCCTGGAGTACTGGGCCAGTCTTTGCTGCAGGAGGGTTACCTCCTGAGTCCCATCCCTACTGGCCTGCTCCTTTCTTGCCAGAGCCTCTTCCACCCTCCTGGTGTGTTCTAACAAGTTCTGATGCTCTTTTTGGAGGTCACCCAGCCCCTGGAGGGCCAAGTGATTTTCTTCAGTTTTTCTTTTTAAATGGCAGACTTCCTGGCCTAAGGTGCCCCTTTCCTGACTAAGAGTCTGCATCTGTGCTGCCAGGTCGTCCCTTTGCCTTTGAAAGGCCCCAGCTTTCTGGCGCTCCTGATCAAACTCTGCCTGGGTATCCAGGTCTTTCAGGATCAGTTTATTGCTCTCTGCCTTTTCCCTATCTTGGTGGCTTTGCAGGGTAACTACCTGCTCAGCACATGCCCTATTGAAATCTAATTGTTGCTCCAGCTTTTTCTGGCTCTGCAGTAGGGAGTCCAAACCTTCTTGGTACTCCTTCTGCAAGGCCAGAAATCTGGTATCCTGGTCAGACTTTTCCTGTTGCAGGATACACATGTCCTCTTTGATTTTAATGAGATACTTTCTGCTCTTATTTTCTTACTCCTGGCTTCTGTGCATCCTCTGCTCAGAAGAGACCAGGTCAGATTGGGCCTTCTCTAGCGCGATCTGTTGCCTATTTGCCAGATCTTGGCCTTCAGCACATTTGCCCTGCATGGCTCCCATATATAGATACAAATATGCTGCTATCCTAACCATCTTGTCGTGTTCATCTTTAGCTTTAGGAGCCATGTATAGTTCACTCAGGGCCACATGTAAGGGACCCTGATCTCTCCAGATATCTAACCCAGTTGCAGTGACCTGTTGTGTGACTGCCTGCAACCACGCATCCTGGCCCTGCTTAGTCCATTCACCTCTCACAAATAGCTTATGTAAGAAGTGCTCTCTGGCTATTTTGATGTCTACCAGTGTCGTCATTCTGGAATTTAAGTTCCTTCCTGACTTACAGAAGTTTGTGTTTTATTTTGCAAAACAGACCGTTTCCTGAGAGCGTTCCTTTGAGGGGTGCTTTCACAGTGTAAAACAGTGTGGTGATCTAACCTATATATGTATCCGGTCAGTTGGCACACTGTATTAAGCTGCACAAGTGGTAAACCTAACCCAGAATATCCCGGCTTCAAGCCCCCACTTTGTAAGCGACTTCAATTCAACACTACAGCTAAGTCACTGCCTAGTCTGGGATGCTGAAGGAAGCCCTTATTGATGTATTTTTATGTCCAGTTCGTTTACTCTGGATGACAAACCTTATATAACACCCCTCTCTCAGAATCCTCCTGACCCCGCTGAGCCAAGAAGTAGGTTTGTTTTGCAAATTTAAAAGGTTTATTTGAAAATTAAACAATATATATCTATCACACTTTTATAGTAAATTAATATTTGATAGCACACTTGTGAGGATGATAGTGATCAACAATGGATAATGTTACAGTGGTACACTCTTTTTGATGGCTTAGAAGTGATATAGAGAGGATAAAGTAGTTGAGAATGCTTTTATGGCTTCAAGGACAATGCAATGATGAATGAAACTGCAGTAAAGAAAATAAACTTGATATGACTTCAACAAAAGACAATGTAATCACTTTTCTTTGACAATTCACCCCCCCCCCGCCTTTATGCAAGGTAAAGAGATGGAAGGAAAGCACACAGTTCTCAGGAATGCAATCAAATATAATTCAGTTCCCCCCTAGCAAGCTTAGAGGAAAACAGGTAGGAGTTTTAAACACAGGCAATATACTTTGATGTGGTATGCAAAGAAGTGAAAAATATGATAAAAAGATTTTAATTCCCTCTAGAGGTTCAGGATGGGTGACAGCTACTTTGTATTACTTCAGGATCACTTTAGCAATGCTCTATGAATGATTGTCATGTTGCAAACGAATTTCAGCAAAGGAAAGCAAGGACAAATCTTTTTACATGTGGCTGAAATTAAGCAAAATGTCAAATCCTGGCAAATTTAGTCGCGTGCGTCAAGCACAATTACTGAATATGAGGAGCAGCAAGTCGCTTTAGAGCTTGTTGGAAAGCTTAGAATCTCAGCCCCAAAATAGAAGTTAAATCTCGCTTCTATCATAAACGGTTCCGGAGATACGGCCGATTTAGTAAAGGTAGTTTTTCGGATTTGAAATTTTAAAGCTCAGAATGACAGATGACAGTTTTCAGTTTTAAAATCGTGACAGAATGACACGATTCTAGGAGGCAGTTCTAATAGGCTAAAATAGTTTGGATTAGATTATTTTAAACTAAGAGATTGGTTTTGGCACAGTGCTAGCTGGGTACTCACACTAGATTTTGGACAGGAATGCGACTTCGTCACGGATCGGGTCAACCGGTTGGGCTGGACTCCTGGCGGTTCTCTAGCCACGGACGATCTCTGCCTGGTTCTGCTCACAGCGTTCTGGGTCAACTCTGCTAGCGGCACTGCACAGCGGTCTGGATCGCTGGTTCTGACAAAAGTTCCTGGCAAAAATTCAAACAGCTCGCCCGGTTGGCCTCTCAGGCCTCTCTGCTACAAATTCTGCTACAAATTCTGGAGTTAATTTCTGGTCTCTGGAGATTGAGAGATTGATGGATTTGAAGTCTGGATTTCTGGATGTGAAGTCTGAAGTCAAACCACTCCGCAGAAAGTGAAAAAAAGTCCTATCTGGCTTCCAGTGGCTCTTTTTATGCGTTTAGAAAGTGGGTGGGTCGGCTAATTGTGCATGCCCAACCCTCTCAACTTATCATTGGCCAGTTCATCCTCTCTTCCTTGATTGGGGGAACTGGGTTGCGAATCAGAGTGATGAGGTAGGTTTATGGTCAGAGGATCCTCCCCTTGTCAAATTGCACACAAATCTATTTCTGATCCAAATACATATTTATCTATGTACCATTTTTCTAATATTATACGTCCAGTTAACATATTTTCTGTAGCACCAAACCATCCGATCCCTGTCTTTGTAAGATGTTGTGTCCACTTATGACAGAATTCTGCCCTTTTCATCCAGATCACGACCTCTAAACCTTTCCAGATTTTACACAAATGTGCACCAGGGATATGGGTTTCAGATGATAAAGTGTCAGATTTTTAACATGCATACATTTGGAGTAACAACCCTTTTTTCCGCTACTATCCCCAAGAACATACCACAGGGTCCTAACACCTCTTAAAATGTGCACAGAAAAATCACAAGAATGATGATGTTATTTATATAATTTTTACAAGTCCGCACTATGAATTATCCATCTTTTTAAAATTATGCTCTGGCCCCAAAGGGGTGTGGTTTTCCAAAGCACGCGGTGGAATTTCTGGTTTATCCACTTCCCCCAAGCTCAGCTTGCTCACAGATGCAGTGCCCCTCCCAGTTTCTCCCAAGAGGAAGCCATTTTACGACCCCCCCCAATTTAACATTTGCCTGAGTCCAGGACAGCGCTTTGTTCAATTTTCTGCAGTCTGCAAGTACCACTCCCCTAATTCAATCAGAGAGGTGTCATCTCCTTTTGGCAGGGGCAGCAGGATGCAGCCAGGCCTGGGAACACAGCTGTTGAATTCCCTCTCCTGTCAGGGGTAGTTGTCAGGCAGAATCCAGTTTCATTAAGCCAGGCTTCAGCTAAATGTCGCTTTTGTTCCCAGTTTTTCTTCATTCAAATCAAACTCACAATTTTTACACAGGCAGCTAGAATGCTGATTCTAAATTCAAAACTATGACATTTAATAGTTGCAAACTATGTGACACTCAAAAGTAAGTCACTCATTTAATTTAAACAGTTCAATTTTAGTGTTTTTAAATCCAATTTCAGTTAAGCTGCTGACATCCACAGCTCAGCCAGTTTTGTTATAAACATTGTTTTGGGCTCTTCATCTTTCCAGATTTTGTATGCACACAAAACTTCATTCTGCCAGATGTCTGCTGGTGTTCAGTAAGATTTTTGAATATCCTGCAATGTTTGAAATAGGCATTTTGAGCTTGCATTCAGGGAAACAAAGGTGATTTTAAAGTGCTTTTTTAGCCAACCGGCACTGCTGTTTTTCCTTTGGCACACATTTCACTCATGGCACTCCTGGCCCATCATGCTTGCACTGGTGGTTGGCAGGTTAGGCAACCATTTTGGTGTGCGCACAAACTGCGCGGTTTTCCCGGATTCTGGCGCATTTGTGGGCTTTTCCACCAGCTTGGATTTTCTAAGCCCACAGCACCAAATGTTGCAGCTTAATAGTCCAAACGTGGGTCAGGACACCCAACAGTACAGTGGTATGTATGTTGACGGACTCTGGTGCAAAGCTTTCCCTGATGTCACGTGAGGTGTTCAAGGATATTGTGGGTGGGAAAGTGAGTGAGCTGATACCGTCACACAAGAGGCCTGGGGATATAACTGCAGCAAAAATGATGTAATTGGGTATTTTGTTGCCACATTTCAGTTTAAACGGAGGGTGGCGCAAGGCAAGATATAAGCGACTAAAATTGGGGAAACTCTTCTGGGGTGGAGGGAACAAAAAGTATTATGGATAAGATTAGATCCCAATACCGAAGAGCTGGTTTTGAATGTAATGGAAAAGCCACATGTGATTGATAGTTTTCCCAAAGTTTTCTCCAAGGAAGTGGGGTGTTTTAAAGGCATGGTGCACCAAATCGTCATGAGAGAGGGAAGTAAGCCTGTGAGTGCCAAACTTTGCCCAATTCCACTTGCACTCGGGGAGGGGGTACGCAAAGAACTTGAGAGATTGAGGAATGCAGGCATTATTGAACCCGTGAAGGGTGTTGTATTGATATTCCCATTGGTTATAGTAAAACAATCTAGTGCTGAATTGAGAGTTTGTGTTGATCTGAGAGAGGTAAACAAGTGTGTGGTAGCAGAGAGGCACCCATTACCCAATATGTCAGAAATGTTGAGCATGATTGGAAACTTGATATGACCAGTGCGTATCACCAAATTCAGCTTGATCAGGAGTCAAAGAAACTTACAGCGTTTATCACACATGATGGTGTGTACCAATTTTGTAGGATGCCTTTTGGGCTACTTTCAGCGTATTTGGTATTTCAAAAGGCGATGGACAAGTTGTTGGGTGACATTGTGTAAAGGTCACCTGGTATCCACAGGGACGCCACCCAATCTGGCTGGACTGCTTCCGACCTGGACCCACTCCCTCAGGTTCTTGTTCTGCCGAGGACCTAGTCTGGAATACAGGAGTTTTGCTTTTAGCTTATAGTCTCTTTTTTCCAGAGCCCACCTCCCTTGTGGACCCAACCACCCATTAGTGCTTTCCTCACCTTGATTTTAGATATGGTGCACTCTCCATCCTGATGTTCTGTGCAGGGGTGCGTCGTGGATGGGCGCGTCGCCAACGAGTTGCGTCACTGGTGCGGGCCCTGTGAGTCCAGACCTGCTGCGAATCAGTTCTTCAGGTAAGTCTGTTGTTTTGACAGCTTGTCCTTAATTGAAATTGCCCCTGTTAATGTCTTTCCTTCTCTCTTAGGTGCAGAAGGAGTTCTAAAGATGACGTGCTGGCTGGGGCTGAGCTCGGGATGGTAAGTGAAAGTGCGGAGCGCTGCGCTATGTGCTTTTCTTGTGGTGTGCTAACCTGTGTTGGCCCTCTCTTGCAGGCCGCCGCGATGTTCCAGGTGATAAGCTGCAGAGAGGATGCAGAGCGGTGAGTAGATGTTGTTCGAATCACCGTCAAATAATTATGCTTGTTAACCAGCCTTGCCTTTTCTCTTGCAGGTTGTCGGAAGGCCGGAATGGCCATGAACCAACAGCAAGTTCAATTCAGGTAAGCGTGAGCCTTCCAAATGTTGTTTAAATGTGAATAATAAACGCTTACTAATACTGCTTTTCTATTTTCCCAGGTTGCGGCTTCCAGGAGAAAGAGCAAGCGTTCGGCGAGATGCTGGATGTTCGGGACACTGGAGCGGATGACAGGTGCTCGGCTCGCTTACAGGTAAGAGTAACTAATGGTGTTCTTCTTCTTCTTGCAGGTGGCGGCCCAGAATGCTGAGGAAGATCCGACAAACCGTGGTGAACGTCACGCTGCAAGAGCAGAACAACGCGAAGCGTGTTCTCCAGCTTGGGCGTGGCTTATATAGCCTGCAGGTATCCTAGATGCCTTCAGGCCTGACCACACCCTGAATGCTAGACCGCATGGTTCAGTTCTAGAACTGAACCATGTGGGGGCATCCATGTTGTGACACTGCCATTGGGAGCTCCAGCTCTCCCTTCTGCCATATGAGCCTGGCGCCACAGGCGCCAGGACTGACTCCAAGAGAGTCTTGGGGGACATGATTGGGCCCTTGGGGCCATGAAGGGACACTGTGGTGTGTCCCAGGGGCCCCGACTGCCAGGGCCAGGGGCAGTGGTCATAACGGCACTCCCCCCCAAGGCCCCTCTAAGGGTGGTTCTTCTGTCTGGTCCTGGTTTGGTGGGATAATCATGATGGAAACGTCGTATTAAACGTGGTGCATGGATGTAATCACAGGGTTCCCATGTCCTGTCTTGCGGACCATATCCCTTCCAGTCCACTAGGTAGTATAGTTTTGTTCTAACGTACTTTGAGTCCAGGATGTTTTTGACTTCAAATTCCGGTTCTCCATTGTCCATTACTGGTTCGGGTGGTGTGATTACCCGTGTTCCAGGCTGAACTGGTTTTAAGAGAGATACATGGAACACAGGGTGAATATGCATGTTGGTCGACAGGGCCAGTTTCCCTGTAGCTGGGTTTATAATAGAATCAATGATGAAAGGTCCTAGGTACCGTGGGCGAAATGTCCGGGTCCCTTTTATAGGTACATGTTTTGATGCTAACCAAACTTTGTCTCCCACCTGGTAGTTGGGAGCCCTTTCACGACGCTGGTTTGCGTATTTCTTTTGGCGGTCTTTGCCTTGACGTAAATGTTTCGATGGCTCTTGTGAAGGCCTGAGAAATGATGGTATGTAAGGTTTTGATGAGCGGCATTTCCAGAACCGTGGGGACGTCCAGTTCGGACGTGCGTTGGTGTCTTCCATATATTGTATAAAATGGGGTCTGTCCAGTACTGCTGTGCTGGTAATTATTATAAGCACGCTCGGCAATCCACAACAAGTCTTTCCAATTCCCTTCCACTTGATGGAGCATACAGCGCAAGTACTGTTCGAGTGTTTGGTTCGTTCTTTCCGTTTGGCCATCCATTTGGGGGTGGTGGCTTGTGGATAGTCTAATGTCGATTTGAGCCATTGAACAACATTTTCTCCAGAAGTTGGATACGAATTGGGTACCTCGATCTGAGATCAGTACTGACGGGAACCCATGGAGCCTTACGATGTTTTGGAGGAATGTCTTTGCCAGGCTAGATGCATTTGGGATACCTTTAAACGGCAAGAAGTGGGCCATTTTAGAAAACAAGTCTACAACCACTAGAATGGTATTGTATCCTTGACTGGATGGTAGGTCGGTGATAAAGTCAAGAGAAATTGTATGCCAGGGTGCCGGTGGAATTTCCAATGACTTATTTTGTGCACAAATACCGCAAGAGATAATTAATTAAATGACGTCTTTACGCCATGTGGGCCACCAGTAGCTACGTTTCACTTTGGCTAGAGTCTTAGCAATCCCAGGGTGGCCTTCAATGAGGGAGTCTTGATATCCTGAGATGACCTGTTCCTGAAGTTCTTTCTTGGGCAAGAATAGGCGGCTCCTGAAGTATGGTAGTTGGTCTTTAACTGCATAGTGTTCTCCCCACGAATCCCATTTTGTAACAACTCAGAAGCCATCACCTGTCGGATTCCTTGCAGTAATTCATCTTGAGTCATCGTGGTTGTAATACCCAGGAGTTTGTCACACGGGATGATGGCCATGGGATCGGGGGTCGTGTATACGAGTTCATCTGTACCCAGGTGCGAAAGGGCATCGGATTTTCCATTTTTGACCCCGGGTCAAAATCGAAACTTGATTACCTAATTATACTCCGCAAAGAAAAGGGCCCAGCGTAGTTGTCGCGAGGTTTGAGCCTTCACACTTTTTAAGTATTGGAGATTTCTATAGTCAGTTATCACAGTGATAGTGTGCCTGGCTCCTAGCAGATAATGTTGCCAGGCCTTGAAGGCTGATTTTATGGGCAGGAACTCTTCCTGATGGCATAATTGAGTTCAGGTGGTGAAAACTTACGCGACCATGTATGTGGATGTAACCGGACGGTTTGTGGGTCCCTTTGCGATAGAACAGCACCAATCGCCATACTGGAGGCATCCGTTTCTACCACATACGGAAGATCTGGGCGCGGGTGTTGTAAGATTGGAGCGGATGTGAATCTCACCTTGAGTTCTTGAAAGGCCTTTTCTGCCTCTTCTGTCCACTGGAATTTTTTGTTGCACTTCCTCAATAAAGATGTGATTGAATGTACTATTTGAGAAAACCCCAGGATGAATCAGCGGTAAAAGTTTGCAACGCCCAACATGCTCTGGATCCCTTTGAATGAACTTGAGGCTGGCCAGTTTAGAATGGCGTCAACCTTGTGCACATCCATTCGGATTCCCTTTGGAGTGAGGATGAACCCAAGGAACTCTACCTCGGTACTTTGAAATTAACAATTTTTGAGTTTGGCATAGAGGTGATGTTGGCAGAGCTTGGTAAGGACGGAACAAACATGCTTGACGTGGTCCTGTTTGGAGGCCGAGTATACTAGGATATCGTCTATATAGACCAGGGCACAGACGTCAATCAGTTCTCTTAAGACATTGTTCATGAAATACTGAAAAGCGGCGGGGGCATTGCAAAGGCCAAATGGCATCACCTGGTATTTATATAAGCCATATTTGGTATGAAACACGGTCTTCCATTCGTCCCCCTTTTTAATTCAGACAAGATGGTATGCCCCTCTAAGGTCCAATTTCTTGTAGATTTGGCATCTTTGACTTGATCTAACAATTCCGGAATAAGGAGGAAGGGGTACCGATTTTTAACAGTGATTGGGTTCAGTGCGCGATAATCGATGCAAGTCCTCAAATCTCCTTCCTTTCTCGGCACGAAGAATAGGGGAGATGCTGCAGGTGACTTCGAGGGACGGATAAAACCCTTAGCCAGATATTGTTCTAAGTAGGACTTCAAATGTTGATTCTCTGCTTCTGTAAGCGCATAGCTTCGACCACAAGGGATTTGTGCACGAGGTACCATATCGATTCAGCAATCGTAGGGTCTGTGTGGTGGCAAGGTGTTAGCTTGTTCCTTTTTAAACACATCTTGAAAGTCTTGATATTCGCTTGGTAGGGTACCAATCACACCTAGGGCAATCGCCGCTTTTTCCTGGACAGACGAGCTTGTGTTTGTTGACTTCCTTCCATTATAATAGCAAGTGCGTTTACAGTCTTTGGAAAAGACCAATTCCCTTGCACGCCAATCGATATGTGGATTGTGTGCGACCAACCACGGCATCCCTAGGATCAATCGGAACTGGGGTGCCTTGATGAGATCAAAAGTGATAGATTCCCGGTGGCCGTCCTGACATAGGAGGGTTAGAACTGTTGTGCATTTAGATACTGGGCCTGAAGCGATTTCTGTACCGTCTACGGTGGTCACAGTCTCGGTGGTTGACTTAGGGCAGAGAGAGAGCCCCATCTTTGCTGCAAGATCCTGTTCCATGTAATTCCCAACGGCTCCGCTATCGATGTATGCTTCTACCGTATGCATCTTAGACGGCTGTTGGTGGTTGATTAGGATCACAGGTAACGCAAAATGGGAGGTCTGTAGTTGACTTTCTTCGCTCGACAAATGGACCCCTACATTTGCCGGGCTTGGTAGTTTTCCGACTCCTCACTTGGTTTTTCTTTATCCGTGGCTCCTATGGTTCTCCTTGGTGGCTTTACTGGACACTCCTTGAGGAAATTACCTGCTTTTCCACAGAATAGGCATAGCTGCTGTTCGCTTCTCTTGTCCCTTTCAGCTTTGGTTAAAGGAGGTCTTACCCCTCCTTGTTGCATTGGTTCAACAGAACTGTCTGCCCCTCGTGGAACATGGTCCTTAAAGCGCACGAACATAGGACTGGTGTCTGGTCTTCACAGATCTGCTCTTCGGTCTTGCAACGTGTGATCAAGTTGAACCACAAGGTTGATAAACTCGCACAGTCTTTTGGTGCATCCACTACTTGGGCAAGAACATCCTTTAGCTCCCCCCTTAGGCCCCGGTGAAATAGCGTGGTTCTCTTTTCCTCTGGCCACCCTGCTTCGAACATGAGCCTGTTGAAGGTTGCTATATATGTCAAAAGGTCTTGGTTTCCTTGACCAAGGGACAAGAGTTTGTTGCCTAGTGCCTGTCCATGAGTACGACGGGTGAAGAGCTTTTCCATCTCCTGCTGGAAGCCCCCAAAATCATGTAGCAGTGGGTCATCCCGACTAACGAAAGGAACAGACAAGTCTGCAGCACTGCCACTCAAATAAGACAACAGGAAGGCCACCCATGATTGATCATTAGGAAAGGCCCCAGGACTGCAAAGAAAATGGAGGCGACACTGGTTCATGAAGGTTGCATACTTCCTAGGATCCCCCTTGAAACGCTCAGGTGGGGCTAAAGAAACTGCTCCAGGGAGGTTATCTGCAACGTATTGATCAGCGGTGCTGACATTGATGGAATGGTCCCAGGCAATGGGGCTTGTCCAGCCTGTGATTGAAGGAGTTGTCTACTTAAGTCATCAGTTCGTTCTTTGGCCACTATTAATTCTCTCCGCAAGGCGTTGGTCTCCTGGCTGGCTGAATGCACCTCAGCACATAACTGCCCCAGCACCTGAGCTAACTGGTCAGTTTCTGAGGTTTCCATGCTTGACGCCCGGGTGGATTGTGGTTGTGAGGCTTCGCGTTCTGTAACACTCACCTGGTATCAACAGAGACGCCACCCAATCTGGCTGGACTGCTTCCGACCTGCACCCACTCCCTCAGGTTCTTGTCTGCCGAGGACCTACTCTGGAATACAGGAGTTTTGGTTTTAGCTTATAGCCTCTTTTTTCCAGCGCCCACCTCCCTTTTGGACCCAACAACCCCTTAGTGCTTTCCTCACCTTGGTTTTTGATATGGTGCGCTCTCCGTCCTGCTTTTCTGTGCAGGGGTGTGTCGTGAATGGGCACGTCTCCACCGAGTTGCTTCACTGGTGCGGGCCCTGTGAGTCCAGACCTGCTGCGACTCAATTCTTCAGGTAAGTCTGTTGTTTTGGCAGCTTGTCCTTAATTGAAATTGCCCCTGTTAATGTCTTTCCTTCTCTCTTAGGTGCGGAAGGAGTTCTGAAGATGCCGTGCTGGCTGGGGCTGTGCTCGGGATGGTAAGTAAAAGCGCGGAGCATGGCGATATGTGCTTTTCTTGTGGTGTGCTAACCTGTGTTGTCCCTCTCTTGCAGTCTGCCGCGATGTTCCAGGTGATAAGCTGCCGAGAGGATGCAGAGCGGTGAGTAGATGTTGTTCGAATCACTGTCGAGTAATTATGCATGTTAATCAGCCTTGCCTTTTCTCTTGCAGGTTGTCGGAAGACCGAAATGGACATGAACCAACAGCAATTTCAACTCAGGTAAGCGTGAGCCTTCGGAATGTTGTTTAAATGTGAATAATAAACGCTTACTAATACTGCTTTTCTATTTTCCCAGGTTGCGGCTTCCAGGAGAAAGAGCAAGCGTTCGGCGAGATGCTGGATGTTCGGGACACTGGAGCGGATGACAGGTGCTCGCTCGCTTACAGGTAAGAGTAACTAATGGTGTTCTTCTTCTTCTTGCAGGTGGCGGCCCAGAATGCTGAGGAAGATCCGACAAACCGTGGTGAACGTCACGCTGCAAGAGCAGAACAACGCGAAGCGTGTTCTCCAGCTTGGGAGTGGCTTATATAGCCTGCAGGTGTCTCAGATGCCCTCAGGCCCGACCACACCCTAAATGCTAGACCACATGGTTCAGTTATGGAACTGAACCGTGTGGGGACATCCATGTTGTGACACTGCCATTGGGAGCTCCAGCTCTCCCTTCTGCCATATGAGCCTGGCACCAAAGGAGCCAGGACTGACTCCAAGAGAATCTTCGGGGACATGATTGGGCCCTTGGGGCCATGAAGGGACACCGTGGTGTGGCCCAGGGGCCCTGACTGCCAGGCCCAGGGGCAGTGGTCATGACAAATTGAGGATATATGGTGCTTCCAGGATGACATCTTAGTATTCGGAGAGAGTGAGGACAACCTTGAAAGAAATGTGAGGAAGGTGGTGAGAGTGTTTAGTAAAAGGGGAATTACATTAATGGCTAAAAAATGTACTTTTGGGAAAAGTGTTGTGGATTACCTTGGACATGAGATTTTGGAGGAGGGTCTTCACCCCAAAAAGGATTTAGTTGATGGAATCAAGAAAGTAAGATCACCAAGCAACAAAGTGGAGCTTAGGTCGTTTTTGGAGATGATTGAGTTTTATCACAGGTTTGTGGATAATTTTGATGACAGAGTTGACAGGATGAGAAATTTGCTGAAGAAGGGTGTAGAATTTGGTTGGGACAGTGAATGTGAGGAAGAATTTCAAAGTATAAAAACAAGGAATGATATGGCCAGTGCATTAGGCATGTTTGATACTAAAAAGAGATGCACTATATTGGGTGATGCTAGTGAATCGGGCATTGGGGCGGTTTTGTTTCATGTTGCTGTGGATGGCAAAGATGTGGTTATAACTCATGCATCTAGAATGCAGAAAGGAGCCGAGAAAAATTACTCCGTTTTGGAAAAGGAGGCCTTGGCATGTCATTGGGGAATTGAGAAGTTCCGGAATTTCGTTTGGGGTATGGAGTTTACATTTAGAACAGATCATAAACCCCTTAAAATGATTTTTGAAAAGAAGGGGTTGGATAAAGTATCTAGAAGAGTGGCATGTTGGGTGGCCAGGTTACAGTGTCACAATTTCAATATAGAAGTGATTTCAGGAAGAGATACTGTAAGATCTGACCATGTATCTAGGTTGTGGGAGGAGAATGGAGGCAGGGCATGGTAGAAGACAATCCCACTATGGTGTATGTATCGCATGATGGCACACCTTCACCATCCTTTCCCCTCACTCTCTGGCCGGCCTCCCTTGGCCCTTCTCCTACCCCCACCTGCGAGGCTAAGAACCTCGGGTCATCTTTGACTCCACCCTTTCCTTCTCCGCCCACATTTCCGAGGTCTCTAAAAAGTCAAATTTCCTGCTGCACCTCCTCAGAGGTACTCTGCCTTTCCTCTCCTTCCCCCAGAAGCTCATGGTATCCCAAGCTCTGGTTCTCTCTAGCTTCGACTATTGTAACAGCCTCTTTCTAAATCTACCTGCCTCTACTCTCTGCCCTCTGCAACTAAACTAATTTTCGCGCCTTGAAACACTTGTGTATAGGTGCGTTACAAATGCCATATCATATCATATCATATCATATCCTATCCAGAACAGGACTGCGAGACTTGTCCTTGGCCTCAACCCCTATGATCGTATCTCTCCAGCTCTGAAATCTCTCCATTGGCTCCCAGTGAATGCAAGGATTAAATTCAAAACCCTCTGGATTGCCCACAAGGCGTTCTGGGGCCTGGGTCCAAAATACCTTCAGCTATCCCTCTGCAAATACCTCCCCTCTCGAGCTCTTTGCTTCTCTACCTCCAAGTCCCTCAGGGTCAGTCGTTTTTCAAAGAAATGAGCTGGGGGTAGATCTCTGTCTTCGGCTGGGGCCTCCCTCCGGAACGGCCTCCCTGCCACTCTAAAACTTGAGGAGAACCATCTCCGGTTCCGGAAGCACCTCAAGACCTTCCTCTTTTCTTCTGCCTTCGCTCCCCCTCTCCCCTGCTGATCTGTTCTCTCTTGGCACTGTGCACCTAGCCACCCCCTGTCCTCCGGGCCAAGGTACCTGCTCACCCTGCCACCCTCTCGCACTGCCTCCAGGCCACCACTTGCACTGGGGTCTGTATCTGTACACATACCGCCCCCCCTTTTTCTTCCTACACTTATCAGACCTTCGCTGTCTGCTGCCTTAAACCTAGCACGTGCAAATTGCTGGCTGCTCTACCACTGTTTGTTGCCTTTATTATTTATTTATTGTTATTTATCTATTTCTCCTCTGCTTCGCACTTTCCACTTCTCCCCCCTTCCATGCACTTTTCCCCTCCCCTTGTCCCGTGCAATTGCGCGTTCTCAATGTCACTGGGCCTAGTAAGATCACTGTTTTGTTCTCCCCTGTTCCCCTCCCTTGCCTTGTCGTGCTCTGAAACACTTGTGTACGAGCGCGATATAAATAAAATATCAATATCAACATCAATGGGGTGATTACTCGCGGAGAATGGGAGGAAGCACTAAGTTCTGATGAAATGTGGAGACGCATCTTGGAATTTGTTCGGAGGGGTTGGCCTGAAAAGAGGCTGTTGAGTGGAGAGGAGAGAGCAATGTAGGAGGTGAGGTCAGAGTTAAGTGTGAGGAATGGAATTTTATACCGGTGGGATTGTGTTGTTGTTCCAGGGGGTTTACGAAAATTAGTCGACATTGGTAATGAAGGTCATATCGGTGTATCGGTGTATATAAGACCAAAGGAGTGCTCAGAGGAGACTACTGGTGTCCGGGTTTCAACCGCGACATAGAGAGGATGGTGGTAACATGCATAGAATGTGAGATGTCAGCAAAGAATGTTGTAGCCAGACGCCAACCGATGATGAAAGTGGAAGACTGCATTATACCAGCCTAAGAAAAACGGAATGGTGGAAAGGGTGAACTGTGTATCATGGATGCTCTGCGCATGAGTGGTGTGACCAGCAAAGGCAAAAAATGGCGCTAAGGGAACGACTATATGCGTTGCGCTTAATGCCCCATGCGGAAACCGGCATAAGTGCTTTTGAGTAGATGAGAGGCAGAAATCCCAATACCAAGGTATCTACACCATGGCTGGGGAGGGCTAAATAGTCTGATTGCATGGTGGAAGAGGTCAGAAGGAGAATGGATGAGAGAAAGGTGAATGGGTAAAAAGAGTGAATAGCAAAACGCCAAGGATGGCAATTAAGATTGAAGTTGGAATTTGGTACGCGTCAAGAAGGGAGTTGTCAAGAAAAAGGGTGATTCAGTATATTTTGACCTATTACGGGTGATGCAAGTGATGAGGGGTGCTGTGAAAGTACAGAGTGGACATGTTTGGAATATGTCGAAAATAGCTAAGGTGATGTCAAGGCCTAACCAGGGCCAACATGAAGTAAGATAAAATGTGATTTTTTGTGTCTACTTTGTTCCTCATGCAGAGTTTACATTAGTGAAAATGTTGTTGTTAGAATTGCAACAACATGGGGGAGCACTGTATGAGTTGTTGCATTGCTGAGGTTTGTTTTTTTTTTTTCTTCCTTATTCTTACGTTAATCTTCGAGGTATGAAAATGTATTGTAAATAGTTTCCACTCACCAGATATGATGCACATATGTTTGTTACTGGTGTAATGAGGGGGTATAATAAGCTTTCCTTGAGTAGTAAAGTGGGGAGGTGTGTTGTGTATTGTACTTGAAGGGGTGGGGGTGTGGAATGGTATGAAGGAACCTGAGGAAGATGTTCTGTACAGGAATGTTTGGCACCACTTTGAGGCAGTTGGTGAAAGATCTTGTGGATGGTGGTTGGGGGTCTTTATACTTATATATATATCTTGGAAATAAACAGTGAATGCCAACCATCAGAAGTCTGGAGGGTCATCATTACAGTATTCTATTAGTCCTCACCCCTAAGGGACAAGGTTCCAGTCTAGGTTACGCAGCTAGTTACTTTGAGTCACATGGCTTGAAGTTAAATCTCTCCAAATCAAAAATAGTGGTATTTTTGAAAAAATACCTTGAAATATACATGAGCAATGAATAATTTTAACACTGAGGTGGTAAGCACCATAGCTTTCTCAAGTAATTGTTCTTAGTCCCTGCATCTTTATATGGTGGAGAAAAGACTATGAGCGCATTTAAGTTGCTTGGCTAGGTTTTATTATGAATTTGGCGGCCGCCAGCTTCGTAAGTGCTTTCATGTGATGGTGGGCAAAGTATACTCCTCAGCACTATATAGTTGCAAAATATGGGGACATATGAATTGTGCTGTGTTAGATCGCATACAACACAGGATATTGAGGAAGATATTGTGTCTTGGTCCTCGAACACTGGGGCAGGCACTACGGATGGAATTGGGTATACCAAGTATAAGGCTATGGGTGGAACAAACATTTAATTTTTTAGAATTCTGCTGGAAAGCATCTACACAGAGCCTAGGAAACCCAAATAGTATGAGTGAGATGGGGAAAATGGAGTCCCAGCTTCCCCATGTAAACTATTCATGTCTTAATAAGTGTGCTGCTTGTTTAAGAGTAGGGGACTACATTTTATGCATCTTAGGAAAGGAGTTATAAATAAATTAGACCCAAAAAAGAGAGCCAAGGTCCCAGAATGTGATCATGACATGTATTGTGAAGCTGAGTTCCCTGAAATACTTAGCTGTTGCCTGTAGCTAAACTGCTGTAGGAAATGCAATAAGTAAAATAGGTTCTCCGGAACATGGGCAAATTATTTTAATGTTAAGACTCAACTTTTTTACATTTAGGGGACGAATGCCTTGGCTGTTTAAAAATGGGTGTTGCTCCTGTGGTTCAGGGGCTATTGAAGACTCACCCCATGTTATGCTGATTTGTAACCTTCTGATTGATTGATCTTGAGATAGCGATTGAGGATATATTTTATACAGTACAATATCATAATTTCAGCTGAGGCAATGACATTTATTTTGTGCTGCAATGATAGCAGAATTAGTTTTGATTTGTGCGAATATGTGAAAGCATCTTTTAAAAGACTGGAGAGACGATTTTAATTGTTTACCATTCTGATTACAGGAAGAAAAAAGGTAATGGGAGTGAACGAGAGCACCTATGCTTATTTTGATCGCTGCGAGGCAGCATATGAATTCATGGGTTGCGATTGCAACTGGGGGCACAATCAGTTATTCTAGATCCCTTAATTCCTTTGGTTTGGTGGACTAGGGCCTCAAAGGTGTCCGTTCCCCAAAAGTGCTTAAAATGGCCCCCATCAGTAAAAAAGGTACCATGGATTTCTGTGGACTTTTGAGGTGTTGTATCTGTTTTTCCCCCTAATAATAGAGTTAATCTGACCTTTAACATGTATGTATGGATGAGAAACAAAAGGCCACAACATTTCTTCCCCCAGATTTTTTCATCCACTTATCTTTGCCGCACACACAGAATGTGATTCCGAGGTGCATTTACTTGGCCAGTCTAATCTGTTTTTCTATAGTGTCTTTGACATATATTAATGTGTAAGCATGACATTATTTTAGCGTATTGTGGAAAAGATATGTGTGGTGCTTTGGATTTTTTTTTTAAAGTGTCATTTTCTGTAATTACAAAATTGTGGTCTAATCTTTTTCCTTGTAGGCTTTATGAGATGTATTTTGTTTTTTTAAATAGGTGCTTTAAAAAGGGTCATTAACGAAAGTAAAAAGATGTGGAGCAATATGGTTTAAGAAGAGAGGCTAGAGACAGGTGGTTTTGACTGAAAAGAAAAACAGAGGAAGTAAATGATAATATGCGGACCCCCATGTGGCTAGTGAAGGCTCATTGGTCAGGTTTGTTCTGCTTACTAAAAACCAATGTGACATCAGTAATGTATGGAGGAATCAAAGTCAGAATAAAATGCGTGGGCACAAAAAAAGAAAATTAATTAAATTGCATGCTTTGATCTTTGTGACTATAGCAGTTTTATCTGAAAATGATAATTGCATTGATGATGTGGTTAATGAATTTCAATATACTGAATACAGATGTTCCACAAATACTGCTATAGACATAGTGGCCAGGGGAAACCCTATACGGTTAGACTGCATACGGCTAATTCCAAGGGGGTTCATTTAAGGAAAGAGAGGGTAAGTATGGTATGATGAGTAAAATCCCTTATGTTTCAGACCACGACTTCTAAAAAATAAAACGAGGCACACAGACATTTGTAGAAATGCCTTTTGGGATTTTATTAATAGCTCCCATGTGGCAGGCAGGGCTTTCAAGGTGCTTTAGTGGCTGTTGACCAGGAGAGGGACACAACAAAGGTCATATGAGTTCTCAATTAAATTAATACAATTCATTCCCTCGCTAAGTTACTGGGCAGGGGGCTGCAAGGGATCACTAAAACAAAAGGCGACCAATAGTTACCCATACAACAAAGCATCAGGGTACAATATAATAATGAACAACAATTCCACTACATAGAGGAAAGACTACCAGAGCCGCATGTCATTGATGCTTTATTTAAAATGAAATGTTGGCTTTGATGTCCAACTATATCTGCGGCTTGGTTAACACAATTTGTAAAAGCATTCTCAAATACTTTTGACTGCACTCTGCCTAGCCAGATATTGCCTGCAGGGAACATAAAGCACTTAACACCCTGCAGCACTTGATGGTGCTAAATGTATCACTGATGAAATTTCCTGAGTGATTACTTCCTCCTGTAATCGACATAGCACAACCCTACATAGAACACCTGAGTGACACACGCAAGGAGATGCTTTTATAGCGCTTCAAGCATTAAACGGATTCTATCAGTGTTTATGTGGGGGGCACTCGCAAGGATGAAATGTTGGCTATCAGGACACATAGGAAAAGCTGTTAGGATTTCAACATTAAAACATCAAAAACACAGCCACTACTGAGACTAACAAAAAGTACAAAGAGGTTAAAAAAAACTGAAACTAAGGGATGTTTTGGGGGTCTCTAGACTCCCCCTCCCCCCAAGAATATAATTTTTATTTTTTTTTTTATTTTTGATTTAGCTGATATCAATCAACTTTTCAAAAAAGAAAACACAGAAGTTCATGATGGTGATAAAACATTGAAAATTAAAATGATACATTAAAATTTGTAATGAACTTTGTCAGCATAACATGACATGAGGCAACATTAGGGTAATAACAAAACAGAATGATAAAAGACGCAAAAGCCTCAGACTGGTGAACATACTATTTCAGATGGTAGCATTTTTTCTAGATATTGTACTACAGCTTTTATGACGGCAAATCTGGGACTATTTATTAGAATACTCCAGATTTCCATTTCATTTTTTTCTGTGTACAAATTTAGTAGATTTGAAAAAAAGATATGTCTAGCATCTTTCAAGTTAGGACATGTTACTACTACATGCTGCAAAGTTTCTCTGCTCATAAAATTTTCACAATAACGACATTTATATGTTTTACAAAAAGGATTTTTTCGCCTATATAGTTGGTCTCTAGAGGGCCATAGGTTTAATCTTATGCGTAAAAATTGTTGCCTAATTCTTGGTGATGGACATTTTACTAGGTAATTTGCAACTTGACCCAATTTCTTAAAACAGTGAATTCTAGTATCAAAATCATTATATTTTGTACATGCTTCATAATTCTGAATCCAGGCCCATTGATAAAATTTCCTTTTAGCGCTCATTGGAGTATCCAATAACATCTGTAGAGGAATACTAGCCTCTGCAAGAAGTGTGTAAACAAAACTGCGCCAAGAATTCGGGAAAGTCTGCTTAGCCATGATCAAATAGTGGGCTACTGTGTTCAAAATATTATTATTTGTAAGGCCTAAGAGACATTTACGGAAAAAGGCACACATTTTCCACTTCACTCTGCTTGCCAGAGAATTAAAACCCAGCTCATAACGTAGTATTGGCATTGGTACACAGTTTGGTAAATGTAAAACTCCTTTCCAGAAAACAGCTTCTAACTTGTCCCATGCTAGATCATTCGAATAGAGCTTTGACTCAATACCATATAACAGACTCGGAATCACTTTCTGTTCATAGAACATAAAAATGTGTTTCAAGGTGAATTTACCATATCTATAGACTAGAATTTTTGCTTGCGACAAAAGAGACATTAATTTAGTCTGTAATATTATCATATGTTTGGGATCTCTAATGGTGTTCTGAATGAACACACCCAAATATTTGTACTCCGAAACTATATGCAGCGATTCGTGATACAATTTCCAGGCAAAATTTCGACTCGAGGCTTTTCCCTTCGGAGTGCATATCATGACTTGTGATTTTTCTAGATTTATCGCTAAGATGTTTTTTGCGGCATAATGTGCAAGGGCTGATAACATGTTTTGAAGGCCTATCGGAGATTGTGATATTAGAACTAGGTCATCAGCGTACAGCAACCATGGTACACGCTGATGGCCTAATTCCGGGGCATCAGATAATGTTTGAAGAAACACGCTACCCAAGTCAAAAATAAACAGATTAAACAAGAAGGAGGCCAAAATGCAGCCTTGTTTCAAACCCAAGGTTGTAGCAAAAGATGCAGACAAAGCACCTTCAATCGAAAGTCTGACTCGCATGGTGGTTCCGGAATGTAAAAGAATGATTAAGGACAGTAAAGTTGAGGGACAACCAAGTGCATATAACTTGTTAAATAATAAATTACGATTAATTGAATCAAAAGCATGACGAAAATCAATAAAAGCAAAATATAAACATTGGTTACGAGCTGCATATTGTGCTTTCAACATATTCAGCGAGATCATGTTTGGCAAAGTGCCCAGACCTGGAACAAAGCCTGATTGAAAGGGGTCCATTTTAGCGCAGGTTGAAGACCAAATTTTTAGATCTCGCAATATTAAACGTGAGAAAATTTTTCCTGGAACATCCAAAAGTGAAATAGGCCGATAGCTAGAGGGATTTGCTCGATTTCCCTTTTTGTAAATAGGAATGATGATTGCTTGCTTCCAAGAAGAGGGAATAGTCTGGGAGACATTGATATGCTCAAACAAGAGAAAAAGAATGTCTGTCCAGATTTCCGGATACTGTTTAAGATGCATGTTTGCAAGGCCATCAGGGCCAGGGGCTCTGGAATTACTTGCTTGTTTGATATAATATAATATATCCTCTCTGTCAAAGACTAGATGAAATTTCGGCAAAAATTTTAAATGATTTGATCTTGAGACAGAGGAGGTATCCGTAAAGAGCGTTGAAAAGTGATTAATCCAGATGGTTTCTGTTACATCATTTGCTTGCACAGCCACCTGTTGCCCCGCTGTCACATGATTAATGATGTTCCAGGATTGAGCTACATTTTTACCAGCTAGAGCTTTTAACATTGAGTAGCCATCAAATTGATATAGTTTCGCCTTTGCACCCCTAATCCAATTTCTATACCTAGTTCTAATTTGTTTGAGGATAGTGGTGCGTACAACCAATGGTAGTTTGTTGGCCGCTTTCTTTTCTGCCCGCATGGAGGCCTTTTTGGCTCTGATTTCAAGATTTGGCAAGTGGAGATGGGGTTTTTGTTTCTGAGTATGAGAAACTGAGTTGTGTTGAAACACTTGCATTAAGTCATGGTAAGCTAGGTCATCCAGCATGGGTCTCCCTTTTTGTTTTTCCAAATTTGCCTGCAGATGATCTTTAAAGGCTGAGAGGGATTTTTGTGACCATATCATTCTGTTTCTGGCTGAATTTACATTTAAAACACCTATAGGGTTTGCAGATTGTGGGTATTTCCTATGGGTATATAAAATCCAAAACATGCTTAAAATATTATGATCGCTGGCTTTAGTGTCAATTACTTCAAAAGCTGTTATCTTAGTTAGAAAGCATGCCTTTACATAAATGAAATCAATTATACCATTGCTTTGACCACGATGCCAAGTTGCTTGAGGAGGTATATCTTGTGAGAAAGAACCATTTAACATAAATAAATTACGAGATTGAATCAAGCTCTTCCATTTTTGCAAGCGACAGCTTTCAGAGTTACTTTGAGGTCCCAAGCAATGCAGATTTAAGTCACCGGCCAATAGAATATAATTGGTCATACCTTCAAGCAAAACTATGTCTAAAGCCTTAGTAACAGAACAGAGAAAATCATTTTCGGAGATTCCTAAGGGATTCCAATATACATTAATCAAGGCACAGGAAAAATTAGAAATTGAAACTTTTGACATTTGTAAAAATATGTTTGGTGTAAACCATGGTTCAAGTTGCAGCATTGACGATTGCTTTACTGCAGTGAGGAGTCCAGATGTGGGGCGCCCAGTACAGCTCTTTTTTGCCGGATTTAATAGGACATCATAATTATTCCAGGAGGGGATTTTTATAAGCCACGTTTCCTGGAGCATTATGACATCACGACCCAATAATTGAGCATTATTATTATTTAACAGATGTACATGACCTCTCGTATTCCAGCTAATAAGAGATAGTGAAGCAGTTGTGACCTTACAAAGCTAACATTGAATTTTCTGGCAGTTACATGTGCATTTTTGAGAAATAGCAGACTGGGTTTTGTTTGCTATTTGCAGGCCAGTAGAAATCTCAGTCAAATTCGATGACTCAAACAAGGAGTGCAGTACAAAACCCAAGTCTGATAATTGTTGTTTAACAGCCATTATTAAGTTCACCACAATACGTGAGTTTATCCAGAGATTTACAGATGAAACATTTTTCTGATCGATGAACTCAACAAGCTCAATATCTATGGAGCCAATGTCATCTAATTCAGGAATTTCGCTAAAAATAGCCAAGATGGATGCTCGATTTAAAATATACTGTTTGGCTGGAGAAGGCTTGCAGGTGAGCATTAGAGCATGTAACGCCGGACGTTTGACTCGGTTTTGTACTGTCTTGGGTTTGTCTTTGTGAATAAGTAAACCAAGTTTATCGGTTTGCACTGTGGCACTAACAGAGTTATGTCTTGCAAACTCACCATTTTGATACATCTTATTCAAGGAGCTGTGAACTATTTCTTCAATATGCTTAGTAAGTTCGCGCTTGCTCTCATCAATATTTACTACAAGCTGAGCAGATGATGAAGAGCTGCTTTGAGTTGTTGGAGCAAGGTTATCTCTTTGGCAAGCCTCTTGTTGAGAGTGTATTGGGCCTATCTGAGGTATGATCTGCGAGACAGAGGACTTTTCAGTTGTTTGTGAGGCTAGCTGGGGATACTGTAACAAAGCAATGGAAGATTCAGGAGGAGACAAAGGCTGCAAAGGAGGAAAAACTAGTTTTTTCAAAGACGACTTTGCTGACATATAATTATCAATAGCCTGTCTTAAGTCCTTTAAGCGCATGTCTTTCTCATATTGATGTTGTGAGCTGTCTATTTGAATAAGAGAGGCATCTGTCGTTTGAGATGTAGTGGGATTTTTAGATATACTTGTTGCCATATTAATTAGATTGTTTAAAGGACTGTGTTCTATCGGCTCAGGCCGAGGTTTTTCTTTGCGGTTTAAAGACTGCTTAGAATATTTTTTTGCAACTTGTTTCGCAGCTGCAATCGTGGTGGCAGCAGGAATAGATAGTCTTTTCACAAAAGCTTTAGCTTGATTATCATGTTTGGTGACAGTTTTGATGTTTTTCGATTTTTTTGTCGTTGGAGCTTTTTTCGAGGCTTTTTTACCTATGTCGCTGAGATGTGATTTAGCATCAAATAAAGGATAAGTTGGTATTAATGTCTGTTTTGGTTGATCTATGAACGACACTTGTGCACCATTCATGGAATCTGTGATTGGATTTAAGAAGCATGGAAGCTGCTGAAATTCTTTTGTGTTAGTGGACACCAAGGTAAGAGTCTGCGAACCAGTCGTTTTCTTATTGCTGACTGGATGACACAAAGAATTAAGCTTTTTTAAGCTGGTTGTGAAGATGAGATGCTCTGCCAAAACTTGATTAAGTTGAGTAGAATGTAAGTCAGCTTTTTAACTTAGGACTTCAAACAATTTGGCTAGGGCCAGAATGGCTGTATTCATGGATGTAAGAGTTATTCCTATTTGAGCTTCTTGAGATGCTCTTTGACCAAAATCACCCGTACCAAGGGCCTTTGTTTTTCGCGGAGTTGGAGCACTAAAGGATGGATTTGCTACAGAATCAGCAAAGCTATTGTTGGTAAATAAAACAGGGGATTTAGACAAATTATCAGATAAAGTGTGCAAAGAAAATGCTGTATCATTTGGATCCAAATCTATTATCGGCATGTCACCAGGGCCGGCAATGTTTAAATGTAAAAGGCTACTTGAAGTTGTATATTTGACTATAGGTACTGAATCAGAAATGGCAACACCAGTTAAGACATTGTTCAACAAAATGCTATCAGTTAGTGAGACCTGTTCCTCAGCAAAGGAAATAACATCTGGATCCACTGATTTTGATTTTGGTAAGATGTTGCTTTTTCCATCCAACACAATGCTTCTATCAGATCGTCTGTTTTGTATTACTTTACGCGAAGTGTCAACACTTGTGTTAGGATGACTTGTTTGATGAGTTGTATTTCCTGGCTCATTCCCCATCATTTGAGGCACGCTTTGATTTTTGCAGAAAGAGCGAATGTCCATTCCCAAAGGCAAATTAAACTTTTTCTTATTGTCCAAGTGTATACTTGCACCACTTGCTCGAGGTGTCGAGCTCCGCCGAAGTTTTCCCTTTACGGGGGCTTTTTCATTATTATCATAGACACCTAGAGCAGTTTCGGGCATTCCTGCTCTCAGGGTTGAAAAACCACGTTTCATTTTCTGAGGCCTACGTTCAATCACTATTAATAAAACTCAACTATAACTAAGTGACCAATAGAGAATGAATAATAAAATTTAAACAAATAAGGAACAAAACCGCCGCTTGCCGCGACAAAAGCGGCGAAGCGGCAAAGCGGGACTTCTACGGGGCTTTCACGGGTGCGCGCGGTGCGCGCGGTGCGCGCGCGTGCCTGTTTATATAGCCCGCCTCCTAGAAGTGAAGTCTAAGTAAATAAAATAAAAAATAATGAATATACGAAGTATATATAAACTTTAACAAATGTCTTAAGATCGTCTTGTGTCTGCTTCAAAATGGTTCTTCACCTGCTGGTTAATGCAGTCCACAGCCACAAATCCGAAGTAGCGAAGAGCGTCTCCCGGCAAAGCAAAGCGGGACTTCTACGGGGCTTTCACGGGTGCGCGCGCGCGGTGCGCGCGCGTGCCTGTTTATATAGCCCGCCTCCTAGAAGTGAAGTCTGCTGGTTAATGCAGTCCACAGCCACAAATCCGAAGTAGCGAAGAGCGAAGAGCGTCTCCCGGCAAAGCAAAGCGGGACTTCTACGGGGCTTTCACGGGTGATAGGAGCGGATACTCTGTGTAGGGGGGGACGTTTGCTGAAACTGACACCTCTAAGAAAAACAAATTGCCACTCTTTTTACCTTTTATCAAAGCTAAATGCTGTCCTAGACAGTCATCTTTCCAGTCAGACCATACATCCTCACCTACAATTCACTGGTGTCAAACCTTCACCAGGGGCTAGACGACATGGACTAAACCCCAATAATTTGCCATCCACCCTACCAGTCAAACTGTAAGCAATACAAAACAGGTAACTATCTGTATTTTATGTTTCTCCTTAACAACAAACAGGTGTTCCTTTCAAGCTCCAGCCTCCAAATGAACTCACAGAGGTTTTCTGAGCTCCAACTGTAAGATTCTGTCAGTTTCAACATGCAGTTGGTTCCTAAGACTGTCAGTCACGGGGGGCGTGGCTTGGCGCCATGGTGAACGGTCGGGTCCGGTGAGAGCTCCCGGCCGCGACCGAGTATTACCTAAAATGCCCCAGTAAACAGCAAGACTAGGCGAAGGAAAGTGTTACCCTGCAAAGCCCGGAGGCTCGGGCTGCTCATGCTTTAATTTCAGCAGTTCGAAGTGGGGATTGTGTCGGGCCCGTCTTCTCCCAGTAGGAGACTCCGAGGTGCGCGGCGAGCCAAGATGGCGGACAGTGGCCCGACATAACAAAAGCACCTCCGATGTACGAGCGGATTTGGAACTAAGGGAGCCTCCCCCTCCGAAGCACACAACCGTGGACCCTCCCGGAAGAGCCTGACTGGTAGCACTGCCTGCACCACCTGATAGCGGAGACGTGAGCCGAGCCCGGCCCGAGGATCATCGGCGCGGGATCTCCCCTCCGCCGGAGTTCCCGAGAGCCGGGGTACAAGTCCTGCTGAGCCCCGCGACACCCACAGCCACCCACCCCTCGGGGGGCTGCCGGGAGGAGTGGCGACGAGCGAGGGGCCCGCACGATACTCCGCCGAACACGGAAACAAGCTGAAGTCCCCCCCCCTCCCGCGGCGGACCCGAATCTCCCGCCACCCCTGCATAGTTGGGCCCGCGCCCGCCCCCCTATAGCTGTTGGCCGTCGTCGGGAGCCCCGGAGGAGCAGCGGGCAACCGGAGGGCCGATTAAACCCTACAACTTCCCCGGACGAACTCTGTGACGCGGGTCCCGGCTTTCCTCCGGCCTTCCTCCGGCCTTCCTCCGGGGACTTGCCGACACTCCTTCCGCCCCAGACCTGCACGGAGCATCTCAGCAGGCGGAGAGCCCAGTCGGCCCCATCAAACGCAGGGGAAAAGAAGGTGGCCCCCCCCCATCCGACGGCCTGGTGGGTTCGAGGCGGGAAGACCCTCGCAGCCCTGAACTGTGGAAAAGAGACTGAAAGGCTCAGCCTGCCGACCTCCCGGGGGCGTGGAGCCCGAAGAACGCTCCTGGAGGAAGGTAAGGCGGCACCTGCCGCAACTGCAGGGCTTTCCCTGCCCCTCCGGCCTATCCTAGCACCCCAGGGATGACCAAACCAGCCACCTAGACGCAGTCCTTCCGAGGATCGGCTCCGAAACTTGAACTGGCTGGCCTGTAGAGGCGGCGTAAGGGGGGCCCGGAGAGAGGCCCAGGTGCTCTATAACAGACACTCTACCCCCGAGTGGGTCGGGCCCCGGAGTATTCCACAAGAAACAATGTCCAGAAATCCGAAAGTGTCCAAACAAACAGACATCGCGACACTGCTGTCCACTAACACGGGTGAAAAGAACAAGAAAGGAGACCGCAGTGACATGGGGGGAACCGTTCAAGAACCCAACGGGGGGTCCACAGCCCAAGCGGTGACTAAAGCCGACCTACAGGAGCTCCTCTCCGCCATAACCAAGGAATACCAGAAAGGGACGGAGGAACTGAAAGACAGAATTGCGTCCCTGGATGGGAGAGTGGGCGAGATCGAAACCAGAACAACAGAAATAGAAACCACCCTGTGCGAACAGAACTTTGAGATCGGGGAGGGGGCCGATAGACTCTCCGCTCTCGAGGCCAGATGTGAGTCCCTCGAGAACAAACAAGAAGAGGCTGAAAATAGGTCTCGACGTAACAATATCCGCCTGAGGGGAATCCCGAGTTCGGTCTCCGACGAGGAGCTCAACTCCTATGTCAACGACTTATTTCGCTTCATTATAACGCTTCCAGACGGAGCCCCTCTGGAACTGGATAGGGTCCACAGAGTCAGAGCTAGACAAAACGCAAATTTGGCGCCTGATGTCTTAGCAAGAATCCACTTCTATAGAGTAAAGGAAGAAATTATGCGAGAAGCCAGAAGTTCCGCCCGAATTCTCTTCCGGGATGCCGAAATATCCCTATACCAGGACCTAGCGGCGACCACCCTCACGAAAAGGAAGGCTCTTAAGCCACTAACCGAGTGGCTGCGCGAACGAAAAACAACATACCGTTGGGGCTTTCCCACCTCTTTACTCTTCACCTGGGAGGGCAGATCTTGGTCTATCCCTTCCCCCAAAGAGGCCGAGAGGTTCATGAATCCGGAAAGCGAAGAGGGGCCTCCCCCTAACGCTGCCGAGGTCCCCGGAGGTACCCGCGGGGAATCCACCAGAGCCTGGACCAAGGTACCTAGCCGCCGTAGACCCCGTGGTCCCGTGGGCAAATTCAAAAGGGACAACAACCGCTAAAGGGGCAGCCTAGAATACGGAAAACACAAGCTCCCCCCTGACCGAGCTCTCTGCCCCTCTGACGGGGGAGCCGAGCCTCCTCGAGATGCCTACAGTGCTCAAATCAGTTAAACTTATCCTGAACATTTACTGGCCAAAGGAAGAGGCAAAGTTTGCCTCCATGCCGAATTCACATACCGGTCCGGCCGTATGCCCCGTTGGTTGAAGGCTGGCCCGGAAACCTTGTTATGGTTTGATGGGTGGGGGGTGGGGGGTTGGGGGGGGACGAGGGGCGGAGGACAGCATTGTAAAGAGGAAAGAACGGAGAATTTGGCCACGCAGGAACAAGGAACAAGAGAGCTTCAAGGAACAATCTGAACCGACTTACACGAAATCCAAAAGATGGGCTCGCTAGACAAAACCCTAACCATCACAACCTGGAACGTGCAGGGGCTTAATGCACCCAGAAAGCGAAAAGCAGTGGAACACAAACTAGACCAACTAGCAGCTGATATTGTCTGCATTCAGGAAACCCATCTCATTGCGGACGACCAAAGCCGACTAAGATTTTGGCACTATCCAAAACGTTATTTCGCCTCAGCCACACAGAAAAAGAGAGGCGTAGCTATCCTACTAAAAAGAGATCTCCCACTAACACAGATCACCATCAAAAGAGACCCCGAGGGCAGATTCCTACTCCTGAAAGGTCTCCTAGTGGAGCTACCGATCACCCTGGTGGCCGCTTATGCACCAAACAAAGAACAAGACCAATTCCTCCTTAGCCTCCTTCCAATCATCACATCCTTCGCAGAAGGCTGCCTAATAATCGGAGGGGACCTCAACCTCCCCCCGGATCCGACAATGGATAAGACGCTTCCAGCCTCAAGGGAGGACTTCTGCAAATCCCTCGCCCTGGCGAAATTCTTGCGGGAAACCGAAACAATAGACATATGGAGATTCCACAACCAAGGGGATAGGGACTACACCTTCTTTTCGCACGTGCACAAAGGCTATTCACGCATCGACCTCTTGCTCGCCACGAATAACCTGGCCCCCTGCGTGGAGAGGATTCAAATCGGACCGATCGCAATATCGGACCATGCTCCAGTCACGATGGTGGTGTCTATCCACGGGGCCCCGGAACCTGCCCAGAGGCAATGGAAACTGCAAGATTATATCCTGACAGATAGATCGGCTAGCTCGGACCTCGCTGAGGCAATTCGGAATTACTTCTCTGAGAACACAACCCCCGACTCCTCAACAGCCATGGTGTGGGATGCCATGAAACCGGTGATTCGAGGGGTCGCCATGGACCTAACAGCCAGACTCAAGCGCCAAAACCTACTCAAGCAACAAAAGCTCGAGCAAAAACTCACAGCCCTGGAAGACAAACTCAAGGCCTGTTACAAGAAAACAACGCACCAAGAACTTAAAAAAACGAAAAGAGAGCTCGAGATCCACCTGGTGGACCGAGCCGCCAAAGCATTAACTTATACCAAACAATACTATTACCTGAACAGTAACAAAGCGAACAGACTCTTAGCATACAAACTGAAAAAGCTTCAGACCAGGAACCATATCCAATCTCTGCAAGACAGGAACGGCACCTTACTCCACCGGGACCCCGAAAAACTCGGGTTAATGGTGCAACACCACGAGGAAATCATGGCAGGGCCCCCGACAGCCACCACAGCCATCACCCAATTCTTGACCCCAGTACCAAAGAAACAGCCACCTCCATCCCTAGTGAACTTAGAGGGCCCTATCTCAGAGGAGGAAGTTAGCGAGACGATCCGCCACCTGAAGAACACAACACCTGGCCCGGATGGGTTTTCAGCAAAATTCTACAAAAAATTCGCTCACCTGCTAGTCCCACAGCTGGCAAACCTATTCAACTCATTCCTGTCCACCGGCCTCACGTCCCCCTCCATGAACGAGTCAATAACAGTGCTGATCCCTAAACCAGGAAAGGACCAAACACAATGTTCATCGTACAGGCCCATTTCGCTCCTAAACAACGACGCGAAAATATTTGCAAAAATCTTAGCAAATAGGCTATCCCCTTTCCTCCCGGAGCTCATTCACCCGGACCAGACCGGATTCATCCTGGGCCGAGGTACCCAAGACAACATTCGCAGAACCATCAACATCATCGAATCGGCGAACAGACTGGGCACAAAACTGGCAGTCCTCTCCTTAGATGCGCATAAAGCTTTCGACATGCTCGACTGGGGCTATATTAGGAACATACTAGAGCACTTCGGCTTTGGCCCGAACTTCGCAAAATGGGTTCTGGCCATCTACCAAAAACCCTCTACAAACCTTCGCCTCAACGGGACTAAATCCAGCAGAATAAACATAACTAGAGGCACGAGACAGGGATGTCCTCTTTCCCCACTTATATTTGCCCTATCTATGGAACCATTCGCTGAAAGGGTCCGCCGAAACGCATCAATATCAGGCCTAACGCACAAGAAAGAATCCTACAAAATTGCGCTTTACGCGGACGATGTGCTCCTCACACTCACCAGCCCGGAAGAGTCAATAAGAGCCCTATGGCAAACGCTCGAAGAATTCCGAGCAGCATCGGGATTCACAATAAACATTTCCAAATCCACCGCACTGGGCATAAACATCCCAAGAAAGACCAAGGCTTATCTCGAAGAGGGGTTCCAAATTCCTTGGGCCGGAAGCAGCTTCAACTACCTGGGGGTGCAGATACCCAATAAAACTGAGAAGCTGTACAAGTCCAACTTCCCGACACTCTTCAGAGACCTGAGAAAGGACATCGACCGCTGGAAAAAACAGGAAATCTCCTGGTTTGGCCGAACGACTGCGATAAAAATGAATCTCACGCCACGGCTGCTATATCACGCCCAAGCCCTGCCGGTGTCGATCCGGGAAAAGGCCCTGCAGAAACTGCAAAGAGAGGTGCTGAATCTAGTCTGGGAAGGAAAGAAATCCCGCATCCCAAAGCGCATAATGCTCCGAAGCACCGCCCTGGGCGGCCTAGGGGTCCCAGACGTGTCAAGGTACTGCCTTGCAGCCCAACTAGCCCCGGCCTTTGCCTGGAAGCTTCCAACCAACCGACCCCGGTGGTTAACTCTGGAGGAGGATTGGTGTCAGACCCCACTGGAATCCTTGCCCCACTCCAGGGAGCCCAAGGGGGCCAGGGACCTGGGCCCCCTATCAGCAACAAGAAACACAGTCGCCAGCTGGAGGGCGGCTGCACGCCGGTGGAAATGCAGGAGCACAATGGGTCCACTTACGCCAATTTGGAACAACCCCGACTTCTCCCCCGGAATCACACCAAACCAGTTCACGGAGTGGCGAGCCGGCGGCTTAGAAACTATCTCTGATTTCTTCGAAAACGGCCTCCCCCTGAACTTCGAAGAGTGTAAAGCAAAGTTCAAGATCCAGGAAACAGAAAGGTTCCGCTACTCCCAGCTGAGGCACTGGCTGTCGCATCCTCAGGTTAGGAAACTAGGCAGCAGGGAGCTAACAGCATTGGAACACTCCCTCTTGACAACCCCCCCTAAGGGGAAAATATCAGCCCTGTACAAAATTCTAGACAGAACAGATCCCGAAAAAAAAGAACCATACATGGTGAAATGGGAAGAGGACATAGGGAGACCAATTGAGCTGGAGGAATGGCAGCACATCTGGTCCCGTGCTCTGAAAAGCTCGAAATGTGTGACGAACAAAGAAAGTGCGTTTAAAGTTTGCTACAGATGGTACAGAACCCCGTCATTCCTCAACAAATGCAACCCGGCTACCCCAGCGCAATGCTGGAGGGGGTGCCCGGACCGCGGAACTCTATTTCACCTCTTGTGGTCATGCCCCAAAGCCACCCTATTTTGGGAAAACATCCTGGAACAAATCAAGACAATCACCGGACTCAACATCCCCTGGGACCCAGGGATTGTGCTACTGGGGTCGACAGGAGATGGCCAATTCCCTCTAACCGGCAACCTGGCGGACCTATGTTCCCATCTCCTAACAGCCGCCAAGATCTCTATCGCCAGACTCTGGAAAAACCCGGAGGGTCCATCCACACAGATGTGGTGGTCTAAGTGTTGGGAAATCGCCGCAGCGGAGAAAGTCACAGCCATCAGGTCAGGCAATAAACCCAAATTCGAACGCACATGGGCGCCCTTTCTGGACTATGGGCGGCAATTCCCTGGGGTGGCAAGGCAGCCACCTAACTTACGCTGGATGGAAACCCAAGACTGAAAAAGAAAGCACAGCTCCAAGCCAGACAGGCAACTGAGCTCCTCCAGTTCTCCGAAGTGCCACGAACGACCAATCGAGTTCCCCTGACTTGGAAGACCCGACACTAAAGCACCCTGGCGTAATCTAGCGAAGCCCCACCTCGAACCCTTGAAATAGTCTCCTTGGCGAAATAGACAGTAACCTGTTCTTGTTTGAAAACAGCTCCCTGCGAAAATTGCTCCTTGTCTCTTGCCCCCCCTTTCTTCCCCCCATCCTGTTGTAGTTGCTACTGTTATTATTTCTTTTGTCCTTATTATTGAAGAGAACGCAAGACTAGCTAAGACTAAAGCATGCAAAGTAATGTTCTCCTAGCTATATGTTCTAACAAGTTGACATACATGCAATGATCTTAACCTCTACATGACTTGTTATGTTGAAAACAATAAAAATAATTTTGGAAAAAAAAAAAGACTGTCAGTCACTCGGGGTCCTCCCCTTTTATGCAATTTCCTAGTACCATACTGCCCTCTATGGTTGAGGTCCCTCACTGCAGTGCAGACAGATGACCAATGAAACCTCAGTGTTGTCACATCCTAGGTCCAGGAAGTCAGGAGAATTAGTCCACAGCTGCAAAAAGGAAAATATATAGTTACATGTTTAAAACAGGCTATGACTGTGAAATCAAATAAAACATTATTATATCACACATTAACTTCAATGTGGCATTGCCTGATCATCAATGTATATGAATGCACTATTTGCGCTGGTATGGCTATACTTGTTGTTAGGGAGAATTCTCCTTCTAGGGCTAATTTCCCTCACCTAGTGAGTCCCCCAGCAGCTTTGCTGGATTTCTGGAGTTTATTTTTCCACCTGGTAAGAGTGTGCATCCTTTTTTCACTCTTACATGTGTTTTGGTCTATGTGTTGTTACTCATTGTGTGATCTTGGGCGCTGGAGCACACCACTCCAAGTGCCCCTGTTCTTGTAGGGGTTACACAGCACCTTTAGTGTAGTACCCAGGGTTCTCTTTCAGACTTCCCTCTGACTCCATTTTCGCTGGGGCTGACAACTGTCCCCCAGAGAAAGGTAAAGTTGCCATTTCCTTTACATAGTCACTTTTACCACAGACCCAGTACGCCCCATCTTACATGGAGTACTGGAAAGGGCTAATCTGTACCCCTTTTCTGTCTGTACCTCCCAGAGCATTGTTTTGCTCTTTTAACATTTAGACTTGGCTGGTGGCAGTGGTGTCTACCCTAACTTTTCTACCGCAATTATATTAGATAAACGTGGTACTGTTCTTGACTATTATATTAGCCTCAAATATAAACCCTCTTGACCAAATCGTCTTTCTTTTGGCTCCGGTTGGGTTTATTCGCTATTTCTTTTTGTTAAAGTCCTTCTTGTGTTTTACTTTGCGTGGCAAACTAGGTTCGCCTTCTGTGTTCACCGTCTTTTGGCGGGCTTCTGCAGAGAAGCCCTCTTTTTTTTTGCGCCTGGATGTCTAGGTAGACTGAATGCGGGGAAGGGGTGTAGTCACCCCCTGCACAGGGTATCCTAGGAAACCCGAGTCGCACTTTGCCATGATTGGCTGAGGTGGTTGTCCCGGTCGGACAACCCCCCTGCTGCGTGATTGACAGCCAGGCTGTGTGAATGGGGGTTTTGCGCATAAAAGGCAGGTCTCTTGGGCTAGAAGTCAGAGTCGCCTCTGGAACTACAAGGAACCGAAGAGAAGCGGAGAGAACAATGGCTGCTGCAACTACTCGTCCCGGTGACGCCTTGCTGCAGTCCTGAGCGATCTACCCTTCAACGACTAAGAGAAGATCCAGTCCGGAGTCTTCTTCCCTTGAGCCTGGTGGGGATAACCAGCTCATCTTCTTCAGCCAGAGATCTCTGCCGTGGTTGAAATCACTGCACACTGCTGTAGTGGTCTGGATAGCCACCTGCTGAGCCTCTCCTGTTTTTAAGGAGCACACCTTTTCGTTGTCGCTGCTGCCGACTTCATCCCTGTGTGGTGCAGACCCCCTTCAGAGGTCCTCCTTCACAACGAAGATCCAGGAATCGTGGGTCTGCGGGAAACCAACAGGAACAACTGCCAGGGCACCAGCTGCATCGTGGAAATAAGGTACTGTGTTTTACTCGAGGAAACTGGGTGAATCCCTTTTCTTCATCTTCAAGGCTCGTCCTTGTCTTTCCTCCTTCTTATAACTTTTGCTTCCGAACATTGACAATATTCAAGTGCTCTTTGGCTCTACGGAATCGTGAACTGTCTAACTGTCTAACGGAGTGATCTTCGGCACAGGCCTTCAGTGTCACCTAAACCTGGCTCCGACCTTTTGACTTTTGAACTTTTGTTTCTCGATACTGTTTGCCAAACCTAAATATTCTGTGATTTTTGCCTCCAACACCCTCTGGGTAACTCAGGTGCTAAGTGTGTTTTTGCCCCGGTAGAATTTCATGTCACGGATACGCGTTTATTTAGTAGACCGAACTGTCAAAAAGTTATCGCAACCATATCCGCGGTATCGTGTTTTGTTCATAACACCGGTTTATTCAAACACAGGGTACTTACCTTGAGACTTACTGTACAAAGTGAATTGGTTAGTGTGGTGTATTTAACGTGTGGTTTTATTTAAAGTTTAATAGAGGTGTTGTGTTTATAACTGATGGTCTAAAACTAAATGTACTTATATTTTTTACCTGAAACCTTGAGTCAGTGTTTGCTTGAGTCAAAATAATTGTGATCCCTTTGTGTAATCTCTGCTACTGCTCATATACTCTTGAGATAAGCCTAGCTGTTCTGCTACTGCTACCACTATAACTTAGTAGTACAGGCTTGTACCAAAGGTAAAACTTGTATTGCCACCTGTAGTCTTAATCAGGTGTAGTTGTCCCTAAGGGCACTGCACAGGATTCTGCCTAACACTGGTGTACAGCGGTGAGGATTTGGAAGTAGAGTGATTACACTTAAAGTGCTGCTGTTGCTTGGGTTCAACTAACCACAAGGCTAACACCACTAAATCTATTTAACTGAGAAATCATGTCAAGCATGGAAAACTACACTGAATAGAGTCTTTTACTCTATACTGCTGAGGTTCTTAGAACCATGTGTAAAGATAAGAAACTCTCTGGTAAAGGAAAGAAATCTGAACTGGTTGCAAAGATAATGGGAAAAAGTCTGGAGAGTGGGTCAGAAGGGCCTACCACTCCAGCCAATGTGGATTTTGATGTTTCTGATTTTGAGAGTGTTAATTTAGAAGAAGTAGATGAGTCCTTGCTAGGAAACCCTACAACTCCTTTGCCTGCTCAGAATGCACAACCTCCGTCCACAGGGACCCCCACAGGTCATACACTTACTCCTGAATTTATTGCACTTTAGAAAATGAGACTTGAATTAGAAGTGAAAAGTATTGATGCACAAACTGCTATGAAACATCAAGAGTTGAGGCTCAGAGAAATGGAGCTGAAACATGAACTAGAAATGAAGATACTGTCTCTAGAAAATGCTTCTCTCCCGGAGTTGTAAATATATTTTTTTATTTTATTCAGATTTGTAGAGCGCACGTCAGCCCGGGGGCATCCTGGCGCTTGTTACAGACAATATCTTAGTTACATACGATACAATATTTACATACAAATACAATATTTACATTAGACATGTACACATTAGCAATGCAGTATATTTACATGGATTCCTGAGAGTTTCCTATTATTTTGCAAGGAATGAGGTTTTCAGTTGCCTGCGAAAAATAGGGAGTGAGTTTCCACTCTAATGTCTGCCGGAAGAGCGTTCCAGGTCTTGGCTGCAATGTAGGGGAAACTTAGACCTCCGGCTTTGGCTTTTTTGATGCGTGGGATGCAAAGTAGGTTGGAGTATTGCGTCCTGTTGGGACGGGAGGAGGATGGTTTGAAGATGGTTTCTGATAGATAGGACGGGGCGGAGAGAGAGGCATTTGTGAGTGAGGGTGAGGATTTTGAGAGTGATCCGCTCTTTGACCGGGAGCCATTGGGCTGAGTGCCTGGCATGGGTGATATGCTCTCTTCTTGGGATACTAAGAGCGGCCCGGAGAGCATTGTTCTGCGTGACTTGTAGTCTGTTTAGGTTTTTGGCTGATGTGCCTGCTAGGAGTGCATTGCAGTAGTCCAGTTTGGCTCCAATGGTTGCTCTCACTATAGAGAGGCAGTTGGGTTTAGAGAGGTAAGGCTTGATGGCGTTTATGAGTTTGGTGGTATGCGCAGATGAGGACGTGATTGCGCTGACTTGTCTAGTCATAGATAGTGAAAAGTCAAGGTATACTCCCAGTGTCTTTACGGCTGTGGATACAGGGATGATGGAGATGTCAATGGAGAAGTTAGCGCACAGTTTGTCAAATTTGGCTAGGGTGTTCTGTTGACCTAATATCATGATTTCAGTCTTCTCTCCATTGAGGCAAAGGACATTAACTGCCATCCATGCCTTGATGATGGAGTAGATTGTGTCGAGTGCCTTGGCGTCTTCGTTGTATGATCCCGAAAGGGGTAGAAGTACTTGTGAGTCGAGTTTGTCAAAGAGGGGCTTGGTGAACAAGTTGTATAGTGTGGGTGCAGTGCATGATCCTTGAGGGACCCCGAAGTTGATTGTCGTGGGAGTGGCGTTGGCAATGTCCGAGAAGACTTTCATGGCTCTTCCCTATAGGAAGGAGGTGATCCAGAGAGCTGATTCTTTAGAGAAGTTGGCTGAGTGTGTGAGGTGTGAAGTGAGAGTCTTGTGATCAACCAGATCGAAAGCGGCTGAGAGATCTAGAAGGAGCAGAAGAGCAGGCTTGCCTTTGTCCATGATTTGGGTAATCTGACTCTTCAGATCCACCAGGGCTGTTTCTGTGCCATGTCCCTTCCAGAAGCCTGATTGCCTAGTCCCGAGGTATGCAGAAGTGGATAGGTCAGGGTGGGCTAAAAAGCATCCTAAGGTACTAGGAGGTATCAGTGTGGCTCAGGCGCAGCAGGTGGCACCGGCAGGATCGCAGATGAGCGACTATAAGGCACAACACAGTTCAAATGTTGTCTGGGAGTGACCATACGGCACAACACAATTCAAATGTGGTGTGAAGGCGACCATAGGGCACAACACAGTTCAAATGTGGTATGAAGGCGACCATAAGGCACCACACAATTCAAATGTGGTCTGAAGGTGACCATAGGGCACAACACAGTTCAAATGTTGTATGAAGGTGACCATAAGGCACAACACAGTTCAAGTGTCGTCTGGGAGCGACCATAAGGCACAACACAATTCAAATGTGGTCTGAAGGCGACCATAGGGCACAACACAGTTCAAATGTGGTATGAAGGTGACCATAAGGCACCACACAATTGAAATGTGGTCTGAAGGTGACCATAGGGCACAACACAGTTCAAATGTGGTATGAAGGTGACCATAAGGCACAACACAGTTCAAGTGTCGTCTGGGAGCGACCATAAGGCACAACACAATTCAAATGTGGTCTGAAGGCAACCATAGGGCACAACACAGTTCAAATGTGGTATGAAGGTGGCCATAAGGCACCACACAATTCAAATGTGGTCTGAAGGCGACCATAAGGCACAACACAGTTCAAGTGTGGTCTGGGAGCGACCATAAGGCACAGCACCGTTCAAATGTGGTATGAAGGTAACCATAAGGCACCACACAATTCAAATGTGGTCTGAAGCAACCATAGGGCACAACACAGTTCAAGTGTGGTCTGGGAGCGACCATAAGGCACAACACAATTCAAATGTGTAATGATCAAATGCTACATTGAGTACAACCTCGTGTTGAGATGAGGCAGAATGCATGCAAAGAATGGGTACAGGCACGTGTTAAAATGAGGGTGGTGAACAGGGGGTGAACAATGGAGGGGATGGATTTTGAGGATACAGACAATGGCGTTGCGATGCCTGCATCGGAAGAATGATATGCAGCACGTAGTGACAATCAGGACGGGGGTGTGCCGCAGCTAGTGCTGACAATGATTGAGCAAGAGGTCAATCATCTATGAGGTCGTGGGCACAGCCAGGGTACAGGGAAGGTTCAGCTGGCCGAAATCGCCAGAGGATTCCAGGAGGGATGAAAAATTCAGGTAGAATGTCAACAAAGGGCACGTTACTACAAAACAGCTTACCAGGATTCTTGTTAGATCAGCTAAGACGGCCAGGGGTTCTGACCCTGGGCACTGGTGTCGAGCAGCTGATCAAGGGCAAAACAAATAGCAGAGCTCATCGAGCATCAGTTGCTGTGAGCAGGTGAGGGGGGCTCCTCATCTCAGGTTCTCCTGATGGAGTCAAGGCGAGCAGAGCGCTGCTCTTAAAAGTTGGTGCTCGAGGGGAATTGGCTAAGGAGGGGCTCCTGCCCACTCCACTGCAATGGCTTCACTGTCTCTGAGGTTTTTAGAATCTTTCTGATTCCGACTCGGAGTCTTCTAGGTCTTCCAGCCCTAAGAGACCCTGTATGCCAAAGGAAATGATTGGTATGTATGAGACTAAACTTGGTGTTTTGGATTGCTTAGCACTGTTTGAGTACAATCATGGGATTCAAGGTATCTCAGGGAATCAGTTGATTGCCTGGCTTTTCTCTAGGCTTCCCCCTGTTGCAAGTGATGCTGTAATGGAGTTGGGGGAGGAGGATAAGCAGGATTATGAGTGTGTGAAACTAGCATTAATAGCTAGGTTTGGGAAGACCCCTTCCCAGTATTTTAAGAGGTTTAGAACCCTCAAAAAGCATTATTGACAAGTGGAAATTTCAGCTACTAGCTGACGAGCCCATGAGAGTCTCAGCTAGTGTTTCTTTAGTGTCCTTGGGTCTTGGGGAACAACAGAACTTAGATGTCTATAACTCAATCCCTGATAATACTAAAGAGTATTACAAAGATAGTGTTCTTGTGAATGGCCAGGAGACCCCTGCCATCAGAGACACTGGAGTCAGCATAACTGTGGTTGATGAATGTTTTTCCAAGGTGGAGGATGTTGCTAAGGCACCCAAACACCTAACCAAGTTAGCTGGAGGCCCTGTGCAAATGGTTCCCCAGTTACCAGCTCTCATCCAGTGTAATGACAAGACTGTCAGGATACCTGTAAGTGTGCAGAAAAACGTACCTGGGAGGGTCCTGTTGGGTAATGACTTTAAAACTCTTGGAGTTGTGTCCAGTACCCCAGGCCTCCCAGCAGAAGGAATCAGGAGCTCAAAAGGGTGCAAGGGAGAGAAACTTAAGAGGCTCTCCTGGGGACATGATAGAGGAAGCTATCACCCCAAGTCCACAGGACTTACTTACTGCCATTGCAGGGCAAGAAGTGACAAAAGGGAAACCTAAGTCTGCCAGCAAGAAACCAGCAAGCACTCCTGTGCCCAGGAGGACATATCCGAGACTGTCCAAAGTCACACCTGTGACTCCCACACCAGCTGAGGCTGAGTGTGAGGTTCAACCCTGTATGGTTAAACTAGATACTGAGGAATCAGATCTAGAAGAGGATCTTACCTTGGTAGGAGATCTTGACCCTGTTGACCATCCTGAGCTGCAGTCGTTACTGGCAGAAGGTGGACCCAACAGGGAGGATTTCAGCAATGGACAAAGAGAGTGTCCTACCTTGGAAGGTCTTCGCCAACAGGCCACTTCTCAGCTCAATGGGAAGTATAGGTTGCACTGGGAAGATGGCCTCTTCTACAGTGAACCAACTGAGTCAACTCCTGGAGACTACAAAAGACTTGTAGTACCTCTAGTGAACCGACTCCAGTTTCTGCAGTTAGGCCATGGGGTACCTTTGGCTGGTCACTTAAGTTTTAAGAAGACCAAAGAAAGGCTATCTCTGCACTTCTACTGGCCTAAGATGGGTACAGAAGTAGACAAATTCTGCAGAAGCTGCCACACTTGCCAAACCTCTGGCAAAAGTGGGTCCAAAAATGTGGCACCCTTAGTGCCTCTCCCAGTGGTGGGAATTCCTTTTGAGAGGGTCGGGATTGACGATGTTGGTCCTCTTGACCCACATCTTCAGGGAACAGGTTTATCCTGGTTGTAGTGGACCATGCCACTAGATTTCCTGAAGCCATACCTATGAGGACTGTTACGGCTCCGGCTGTGGCTAAGGCCCTACTTGGCATTTTTACCAGAGTAGGTTTTCCTAAGGAGGTGATATCTGACAGGGGATCAAATTTTATGTCCCACTACATGCAAACCATGTGGAAAACCTGTGGAGTTACCTACAAGTTCTCAACTGCCTACCACCCCAAACCAATGGGCTAGTAGAGAGGTTTAACAGAACTATGAAGAGCATGATAGGTGCTTTAGAAGAACCCCTTAGAAGAAAGTGGGACCTTCTACTGCCATGCCTTCTCTTTGCTTATAGAGAAGTCCCTCAGGAGGGAGTAGGATTTAGTCCCTTCGAACTTCTCTATGGCCATCTAGTCAGAGTTCCATTGGCCCTGATTAAGGAGGGGTTGGAGAGTACTCCTTCCCCCAAGCCAGTCAGAGTGACTGACTACGTGATAGGTCTCCGGAGGAGAATGTCACACATGATGGCAGAGGCAAGTGATAACTTGAGGGCTGGTCAAGCTCTGGTCAAGCATTGGCATGAACAGAAGGCTAACATGGTTGAGTTTACTCAAGACCAGCTTGTTCTTGTTATGGTCCCCACAAGTCAGAGGGCCTTGCAGGACAAATGGATAGGACCCTTCAAGGTTGTGGGTAAACTTGGAGAGGTGAACTATCTGGTGGACTTAGGCAACCCTAAGGAGGCTCCCAGAGTCTTTCACACCAACCGTTTAAAGGCTTATGTCTCTAGACCTGACATAGGAGCTCTGCTTCTAGCTTCAGATCAGGAGGAGGAGGAGAGTGAACCTCTGCCTAACCTCCTCAGAGGCTTACCTTTAGATGAGCAAGTGGAAGGAGTTAATCTCTCTTCCAGTCTCACTTCTGACCAGCAGGATGAGTGCAAGTTACTGTTAAATCGGTTTGCCTCCCTGTTCTCACTTTCACCAGGCTTGACCCCTTGGGGCCAGTATGACATAAACACTGTTGACTGTTTACCTGTCAAAAGCAGAGGGTACAGAATGTTAGACCACATCAGATCCCACATAAGGAATGAGGTCAACAAGATGCTTGAACTCGGGGTTATAGAGCCCTCTACTAGCCCATGGTCTAGCCCAGTTGTGCTGTACCAAAGGCAGGATCCAAAGAATTGAGATTCTGCGTGGACTATAGAGCTCTAAATGCAGTAACCACGACTGATGCCCATCCTTTGCCTAGGACAGATGAGCTGGTGGACAAACTTGGTGCAGCCAAGTACCTCAGCACATTTGACCTAACATCAGGCTATTGGCAAATAGCCCTGACAGACCTTGCCAAGGAGAAAACTGTATTCTCCACTCCAGCTGGCCTCTACCAATTCAAGGTGATGCCTTTTGGGTTAAAGAATGCACCTGCTACATTTCAGAGGATGGTCAATCAAGTTCTGAATGGGCTGGAGGACTTCTGCGTGGCAAACTTGGATGACATTGCAGTGTTCAGCCCTACATGGAAAGAACATGTTGAACACCTAGGTTATGTATTGCAGGCTCTGGAACAGGCCCATCTGACCATAAAGGCAAGCAAATGTCAAATCGGTCAGAGTTCAGTGGTCTACCTTGGGCATGAGGTAGGGGGAGGTGAAATAAGGCCATTGCCTAGCAAAGTACAAACTGTACAAGACTGGGCCACCCCTACTACTCAAACCCAAGTGGGAGCCTTCCTAGGTCTCACTGGGTATTACAGGAACTTCATAAAGAACTATGGGACCATAGCTTCTCCCTTGAATGTCATCTCCTCTCCCAGATTCCCTAAAAAGGTCAGGTGGAATGAGGAGTGCAATCAAGCCTTTGAAGGTCTAAAGACAGCCCTTTTTCAAGCTCCAGTCCTAAGAGCTCCTGACTATCACCAACCCTTCATTGTACACACTGATGCTTCTAATGTAGGTATAGGTGCAGTCCTTAGTCAACTGGATGAGAAAGGTAGGGAACACCCCATTTGTTTCATCAGCAGGAATTTAAAGGATCCTGAGACAAGTTTGCTATTGTGTGGTCACTGAAGAGATTTAGACCATACTTGTATGGGACTACCTTCATCATTCAGACTGACCACCAACCCTTGAGATGGCTGATGCAAATGAAAGGGGAAAACCCAAAGTTACTCAGGTGGTCAATCTGCCTGCAAAGATTTGATTTTTCCATTGAGCACAGAGCAGGAAGTCACCACCAAAATGCTGATGGTCTCTCTAGGATGTTTGTAACCGACTAGAGGTATGCAATCCAACCAGGAATGGATTAAATCCTCCTGTCCCTTAGTCTGGGTGGGGCGAGTGTTAGGGAGAATTCTCCTTCTAGGGTTTATTTCCCTCACCTAGTGAGTCCCCCAGCAGCTTTGCTGGATTTCTGGAGTTTATTTTTCCAACTGGTAAGAGTGTGCATCCTTTTTTCACTCTTACATGTGTTTTGGTCTATGTGTTGTTACTCATTGTGTGATCTTGGGCACTGGAGCACACCACTCAAAGTGCCCCTGTTCTTGTAGGGGTTACACAGCACCTTTAGTGTAGTAACCCAGGGTTTTCTTTCAGACTTCCCTCTGACTTTTCGCTGGGGCTGACTACTGTCTCCAAGAGAAAGGTAAAGTTGCCATTTACTTTACATAGTCACTTTTACCACAGACCCAGTACACCCCATCTTACATGGAGTACTGGAAAGGGCTAATCTGTACCCCTTTTCTGTCTGTACCTCCCAGAGCATTGTTTTGCTCTTTTAACATTTAGACTTGGCTGGTGGCAGTGGTATCTACCCTAACATTTCTACCGCGATTATATTAGATAAACATGGTACTGTACTTGGCTATTATATTAGCCTCCAGTATAAACCCGCCTGACCAAATCGTCTTTCTTTTGGCTCTGGTTGGGTTTATTTGCCATTTCTTTTTGTTAAAGTCCTTCTTGTGTTTTACTTTGCGTGGCAATCTAGGTTCGCCTTCTTTGTTCACTGTCTTTTGGCGGGCTTCTGCAGAGAAGCCCTCTTCTTAGCGCCTGGGTGTCTAGGTAGACTGAATGCGCGGAAGAGGTGTAGTCACCCCCTGCACAGGGTATCCTAGGAAACCCGAGTCGCACTTTGCCATGATTTGCTGAGGTGGTTGTCCCGGCCGGACAACCCCCCTGCTGCATGATTGACAGCCAGGCTGTGTGAATGGGGGTTTTGCGCATAAAAGGCAGATCTCTTGGGCTAGAAGTCAGAGTCGCCTCTGGAACAACAAGGAACCGAAGAGAAGCGGAGAGAACAATGGGTGCTGCAACTACCCCATCCCGGTGAAGCCCTGCTGCAGTCCTGAGCGATCTACCCTTCGACGACTAAGAGAAGATCCAGTCCGGAGTCTTCTTCCCTTGAGCCTGCTGGGGATAACCAGCTCATCTTCTTCAGCCAGAGATCTCTGCCGTGGTCGAAATCGCTGCACACTGCTGTAGTGGTCCGGATATCCATCTGCTGAGTCTCTCCTGTTTTTAAGGAGCACACCTTTTCGTTGTCGCTGCTGCCAGCTTCATCCCTGTGTGGTGCAGACCTCCTTCAGAGGTCCTCCTTCACAACGAAGCTCCAGGAATCGTGGGTCTGCGGGAAACCAACAGGAACAACTGCCAGGGCACCAGCTGCATCGTGAAAATAAGGTACTGTGTTCTACTCGAGGAAACTGGGTGAATCCCTTTTCTTCATCTTCAAGGCTCGTGCTTGTCTTCCCTCCTTCTTATAACTTTTGCTTTCAAACATTGGCAATATTCAAGTACTCTTTGGCTCTACGGAATCGTGAACTGTCTAACGGTGTGATCTTCGGCACAGGCCTTCGGTGTCACCTAAACCTGGCTCCGACCCTTGGACTTTTGAACTCCTGTTTCTGAGTGTTTCTCGATACTGTTTGCCTAACCTAAATATTGCCTGTGATTTTTGCCTCCAACTCCCTCTGGTTAACTCAGGTGCTAAGTGTGTTTTTGCCCCGGTAGCATTTCATGTCACAGATACGCGTTTATTTAGTAGACCGAACTGTCAAAAAGCTATCGCAACCGTATCCGCGGTATCGTGTTTTGTTCATAACACCAGTTCAATCAAACACAGGGTACTTACCTTGAGACTTACTGTACAAAGTGAATTGGTTAGTGTGGTGTGTTTAATGTGTGGTTTTATTTAAAGTTTAATAGAGGTGTTGTGTTTATAACTGATGGTCTAAAAATAAATGTACTTATATTTTTTACCTGAAACCTTGAGTCAGTCAGTGTTTGCTTGAGTCAAAGTAATTGTGGTCCCTTTGAGTAATCTCTGCTACTGCTCATATACTCTTGAGGTAAGCCTGGCTGCTCTGCTACTGCTACCACTATAACTTAGTAGTACAGGCTTGTACCAAAGGTAAAACTTGTATTGCCACCTGTAGTCTTAATCAGGTGTAGTGGTCCCTAAGGGCACTGCACAGGATTCTGCCTAACACCTGTCAATAACTATTGTGTTCAATATATTTGTAAAAATCAGGTTATGGCTGCCACCAAAATGAGCTGAGGCTAAACCTGCACAATGTAAATGGCACTAGCAAGGAATCCTGGTTTGTTTCTGTGCAGAATATCTGTCTTTGATATACGTCAGCATTTTCTCTTTAAAATGTGGAAGAATATTAACCTCATGTTGCTTGTTACTAGGATGGCCTGGTACCAAAACAAATACTAGGCAGTCACTACATGAATTCCAGAAAAATATCCAATTTACAAACACATTTTATGGACAAAGTGACATGTTTACAGACATATTCTGGAACAAGCACTAAAATACATCTAATCAAACATGCATCTTGTGCATTCATGCTTTTTTAAATGAATAGCTTATCAACATTTTTGAACTAATAAAAAGGACAATTTATGGTTCAGATAATTAAGGACACCAGTGGCAGCTGGTGCCTTTCACTCATTGGGGTAGATATTTGCCAGTAATGAGTGAGAGTGATTGAGCACAGGGAGGGACATATAGGGAGTTTGTGATGGGCCTCCAGAGGGAACATTTTTAAAATAATGTGGTGAAATAGTTTAATTTACAGCAAAGGTTTTCAGAAAAATGGGTTAAAAGGCAAATAACATATAATTGGCTGCCTATGCCTAACACATGTAAGATCCAGTTGATGCCAGATCACCAGCACACAGGAGAATTTTATAACAATGTCATGACATTGAGCCTACAATATCTGCCAGCATTGACACTTTATATCAATTTCATGATTATGTGCTGTAATGAATCAGGAGTAATTGTGAGGGGTCAGAAATGAGAGGCGGACATAAAGTTGTAGTGTTCTCAACATCAATCATTTTTATTAACAGAAAGGGGTGTAAATAAAGGCATATTTTTCCCTATCCTAAAGAGAATGACCCTTCCTATCAAACTCAAACTAAAGCATCCTGTCCTTGTGTCCAAACTATCTCTGACCCTCACACTAATATACACAATAGAAAAGTGCAATTTCAATTCAACAAAAAGGTGGAAAACCCCAAACATAATTAAAACAAACCAATCCTTGTGTCCAGGTGTTGGTTCCCTTCCCCTGAATTGTTACCTGGAAATTGTTCAAAATTGTTCAACATTTTCTGCTTTACCAATAGTCTATTAAAGTACTTTTATCAGGATGGCAAAACAAATGTCTTTCCCACAACACTGGTTGGAATATAGCAAAAGAAAGTATTTCCTAATTTTCAGCTTGACCAAAATGTTCAATTTGAAACAAAACTTGATATGACAAAGTTTCTCTTTAACAATATCACTCAGAGGTGCCTGCAAAGAGGATGTTTTATTAGTCCAGTTTGGATCCAGTGATTGGTCTGGCTATGGCGAGGCAGTCGGTTGTGGTGAGGAAGGAATTGCTGGCATTGAGTAGTTTGGCCATGTAGGCAGCAGAAGAGGCGATGGCATTTACTTGGTGTGAAAGGTTAAGGGTAGCGTCTAGGTAGATGCCCAGGGTTTTGGCTGCAGGTGAGGTTTGGATCAGGTTTCCGTCTATGTTGAAGGCTTTGTAAGCTAGATCCATGTTGCAGAGTGTGGTGTGTGAGCCTACAATGAGGATCTCGGTTTTGTCATTGTTTAGACATAGCAAGTGTGTCTCCATCCAGTTTTGATAATGTTGTAGACTAAATTGATGGCAGCGATGTCTTGGTGGTAGGTGCCTGATAGAGAGAAGGAGAAATGTCTTCTGCCTAATTTGTGTAAGATATGCCAAGGACATCCAAGTGGTCTAAGAGAGGTTTTGTATAAATGATATACAGAATGTAACATTCCTCTTAGTTATAACATAATTGTATTTCTTCAATAGTAAAACTTTTAGTTGTTCCAATTTTCCCGATACTGACATCCCATATATGACGGTTTGTTCAAGCTCTATTTGTCAACTTTCCTCTTAATATATCTTGGCTCTTGGCAATGCCTGTTCCAGGATTCCCCAAATTGACATCTCATATTAGCGTTTTTGCGTCAAGTTCACTGGCTTCCTGTGGAGCACCGTGTAGCACTGTATACAATTCAAATCACTGTGTTTGGTGCATAAAGCTATCCACAAATTAGGAGCAGAGTTTCTTCAGGCAAAGATTAGTATTTATAAACCTGCCAGGCCACTTCGCTCATTAGCACTGAGGACCATCCAGCCTCCGAGGGTCAGGCTTGCTCGAGTGGGCAGTCGTGGTATCTCAGTGGTGGCAGCAAAGGCTTGGAATCTTCTTCCGCCTTTTCTGCGTAGCATTGAGTCTCATTTGCCATTTCGTCAGGCATTGAAGACCTTTCTCTTTTAGTCCTCCAGGTGTTGGTTGATCTCGCTTCTTAGCTTAGCGCCAAGATGCCTTTGGGCCTATGTTGCGCACTACAAATGCGATTAAGATAAGACAATATAAGAAGAATTGTTCAACTTTTGCCTTCTTGTAACTTCTGTAATGTCTTTCGGTTTATGGTAATGCTGGTTCCAGGTTTCCCCCAATTGAGATTTTATATAAGGAGAATTGTATCATATTTGCCTTTGCTTCTCAATTCTATTTGGACGGTATTCAAAAATGCTTTCCAAATGTTCATTAATGTGTTGGCACGTCCCAGGCCCCCCTACTTCTTTAGGTTGACTCACCGTTGTAACATGCAGCTGCGGCGAGGAGTTTCTGTTGGGCAAGCTTCCCCATCTTGGCAGAGTCTCTTTTGGTTTCTGCATCAGCTTTTTATTCCTTTGCTGATAGAACCATTGCCACTCTACAGGACCACGCCACCTCTGGTCCTGCTGCACACAGGTCACTTTCCGTGGCCCCTCCAGGGACCTGCTTAGACTTCACTGGAGTGCCTCTGCTCCAATCCTGAATGCTTCCAGTCCACCAATGGCAAACGTCTGTCTCTCTTCCCACGACTCTTCTCTGTGTGTCTGCCTCTCCACTCGCTTCCTGCTGCGTGCAACTCTGCAGCCTTTCTCCTTTCTCTCCTTCTCCGATCTGATACTCGCAAGTGATTTCCAAGATTAAATGTCCCACGTAGCTGACTTTGATCTGGACAACTAGACTGCACATTATACCAGGAGTCACATTTCCTCCAAATCGACTTCTGGCTCCTCTTCCTCGTCTCAGTACTTGAGGCTTTGTGGGACTTGGTGTCCAAGGAAGTTTCAGATGATTTTAAGTTACATTGGTGGACAGTTTTATTTAAATAAGAATTATCATTTATATTATATTTTAGATGTGTTCTTAATTTATCATGCACACATGAAGGATGACTAGAGTTTTTTTTGAAAAAGTAGGTTTCAGGTTTTTATAATTAAATGGTTCTGAATAATGACAACATGCCTTCAAAAACTCTGGATGTAAGGGATCTTACTTGCAAGAAAGGGAATTATACTGCTCCTCTCCTGCTGGAGTCACCACTCTCCCTTGACAGCCATCTCCTCCCATGTGGGCCACCGTCAGAATACCACCCCAGGGTTAGGTTCGGATAGTGGCTGCCTTCCCTTGGTCACATGGGAGGTAACTTTAGGCTTGGGATCAGTGATGACTCTTCAGGATTCATCACATAAAATTCAGACACAGAAATATTGTAATGATTGTTATAAACTTTGATTAAAGTAAAAGAAGGGCATCCATGATGGCCGCCGGCACTGTCACAGGTTTCCCCTTTTCCCACCTGTTTTCTCTGTTTTGCGGAGTCCTTTGTCAGGGTTTTCTTCCGAGTAGTTCGGGTCTTGCACAAGCCCGCTCGGCCGTCTTCGGATTCCAGGATTCGTTCAGCTTCTTCGTCCTGGATCTATGGAGACTCCAGGAAGCTTGGAATGGAGGCAGCACACGGAGGCGGTCTGCGCGGAACGCGGAAGAAACAGGATCAAGGAAGGTAGAAGGAAAGGAGAAGGAGGAAGGTCCGGGAACCAGGAAGCAACACAGTTCAGGAGAACGAACTACGCAGCACGTCAGGCCACAGCTATCAGTAGCGTTGAGATGCGCGGAACCACCGGGGAGTGGCTAATTTATAGAACATGCTGCATAGGATGTAAAGGTCGATAGACCGCGTTCCGTGTATACGGCCATGTAGGGTGTACTACAGCGAGTAACCCCTGGTGTGCCAAGGACCAGGAAGACCAGAAAGAGCCTGATCGACAGATCATGACAGGCACTGAATAGACATGCCGACGGCGCTCTCCGGACCCAGTTACAGAGTGGTGCCCACCGCCCATTCAACAGATGTCCAAAGCGGCTTGGAGGACCCCCGGAGTGTGGGGTGAATGCGGAGAGTGTACTGGGAGGAGCTGTCGGCCTGTGCGACACCCCACATCGGGCGCCGGTAAGAGGCGGCTGAAGCTGCGTGTGAGTCCGTCGGACGGGGACGGCCTTTGTGGAGAAGCGGCGCGGGCCGGCGCCGTTAGGAGTCGGGGGTGCAACAGGGCTGATCCCGCGTGAGGGTTCAGTGTCGTGGGCCCCGCGGAGCTTGGAAGGCGAGCTGCAGAGGTGTGATCGTGCAGCCTACCCCCCCACTGGAAGAACGTTCGGAGGAGCTGTGAGGCCGCGAGGCAACGAAGCGGCTCCAGATCCGGGACGTGCGGCAGGAGGGGCACCCTGGAGACGAAGGAAAGCAGCGTGCCTCTGTGAGGACAGGACGGCTCCTGAGTGCATCAGAGGTTTTGCCCTACATTGCCACAGTAAGTAAGTGGACTCGGCGAGAGGTGGGCAGGTTGGGAGGTGGAATCTACTTGCCGGAGTCTGCAGTGGACCCAAGCATTGCCCCCTGGTGGGACCCCCAACCCCATAGCGCCAGAAGCGGCGGGAGGAAGCAGTGCAACTCGCCCACAGTGGCTTTGGATTGTACCTGGCAGTGCAGGGGTGCTCTTGGATCCTTGACTCCTCCTGGAACAGACGAGTTGTAACCAAAGGCCAGGCAGGGGAGCGATCTCTCCCCAGAACGAGTGGAGTGGACCATCAGAGAGTGGCTGGGGAGTATCATCAGGGGGAAAAGTGAGACTGGTGGTGTGCAGTGGGATCGAGTGCAGCCCCAATTGCAGGGGAGGAGGGGGAATGGCCCAGCATACCTGGCGCCCTCGAAGATTGGCGGAGTCTCTCTTCTTGGGTCTCCTCGGGCGTTAACGCCGGGCTATGGCGATTGCGCTGAGGAGGCCCGTGAGCTCAAGTTCACCAGTGATACATTGGAACCGGGGTTACTGCGAGAACTAAAGTAACATGACGTCCAAACCCAAAGGCAAAGGAGGGAGGGGGCTCAAGCCACAAGCGACTTGGTTGGGACGCTCCCTGCAATTTGGCCTATGAGCACTCAGAGGGAGGGCCCCGGTGCGATCCGGGAGCAGCTGAGCAAAGATGCTGATCAGGGGATGGGGGAGGAAGAATCTGTGATGACTCGGCAGGTCCTCCTGGGGGAGCTCCAAGCCTTGCAGCTGAACTTGGCCAAGACATTTCAAGATCAATTCCAATTGATGAGAACAGACTTGAACGAAGCCCTAAGAGAGATCAGACAGGAAATCCGCCAATTGGGGGAAAGGACAGATACCCTGGAAAAGGGCCTCCAAGAGGTGGAGGAGGAAACCATTGCTAACAGGGAAGCCGTAGAGAGGCTAGATGTGGCTACGAGGAATCTCGAGGTTCAAATGGAGGACTTAGAGAATAGATCCTGTAGGATCAACATTAGAGTGAAATCCTTACCAGAGTCGGTCCCAGATAAGGACCTGAAGAAGGTTCTCCAAGGCATCTTTGCGGGTATTATAGGCGAAGGGAACCCTGAGAAGATTGAAATGGACCGGGTGCATAGGACCGGTCGGTTAGTTAAAGACCAGAGGGCGAGACCCAGAGACGTTCTGGCGGCGTTTGCTCGATACGCCCAGAAGGAAGCGGTCCTTCAGGCAGCCAGATTAAGTGAGCCCATTATGTTTGAAGGTCACCAGATCGCATTGTTTCAGGACCTGGCGGCTAGTACTCTTATTAAAAGGAAACAAATGGGTCCGATGGTAAAAGTACTGAACGAGAAGGGCATACAGTATAAGTGGACGTTCCCGTTTGGCCTGCTTTTTGAGTGGGACGGAGCCCAGAAACGGGTTACAACTCTACAGGAATGTCTTGATCTCTGCTTCCAAAAGGTCAGGGTTTTCCCAACTCCCTTGGAAGCAGATCCATAACCCAGGTTCGAGTGCCAACCAGTCCCAATTGGGACCTTTTGGACACAGTCCTGGCGCCAGTGGCACCAGGCTCATAAATATGCCCAGTCCCAGCGCTGGAAGCGCCGGGCTCTTAATGCTTGGGTGGACTTACCTGCAGCAGACCATGCTGCTTACTTGCCTGCCAGTTGAGTCTCTGATCCTCTTCTGTTTGGAACTACTTTTCCTGTTGGGTGGGGCAGGAGCCACTCCCTAGATTCAGAACACTGGAACTCTTCTGGAAAGCAGGAACTCTTTTCTTACCTAGGCGTAGCTGTGGAAGGAGACACCTAAGCACTACAGGAGGCTATTTAAACCACACCCGATGGATGAATCTTGCTTTGCGTTATTCTGCATCCTCAGCAGCAGAACACTCATCGTGTCTTCTGCATCTGATCCTGGGCCTAAGGAAAAAGGCTTACCATCCTGAATCCAGTCTTCAGCAACACCTATAAAGACAAGAAAGAACAGGTTAGCATTACGGTCTTCAGTGACAGCTCTTCACTTACCTGGTCCATCGGCTGTCACCAACGACTCGCGCTGCATTCCGGCATCTGAAAGACAAAGGCTTACCTACTCTTCGTGCGCTCCGGAGGTCTTCACACTGCATTCCGGCATCTGAAAGACAAAAGCTTACCAACTCTTCGCACGCTCCGGAGGCCTTCGGCGCTGCATCCCGCATCTGAAAGACAAAACAAGGTGCGTTTAAAGACATTGGGGAACTTTAATACTCACGTGCCATTACTCCTTTCCACATCTAACCCAGTGAGTATTCCGGCACCCTGCAGCCACCCCGAACTTGTGCCTGCAAAATAAAAAGCCAGTTAGAGCGCATCGTGAAGCAGGCAACAAGCGCTTACTTACGTGCTTCCAGGCGCTTCTATTCATCACACGGGCTCCATCTTCAACTCACTTCAGCCCGCCATCCGCCATCGCCGGAACCCTGCAAAACAAGAGACATCATTACTAAAGACTTTAAAGACATTAGAATTACTCGAAACTTACCGTTCATGCAGTAAACGACGGACAGCAGTCCTCTGAAGTCAAGAGGCCTGCTCCCCTTATCCAGTGAAGAAACTGGTTACAGCACCCTGCCTCGAGGCAGATGGGGAGCACGGCGTTCACTTACCTAAGACATCTTACCCTTCGAGCCAGACATACAGTGCACAGAGGTCCAGCCCAAAGAGCCAGCCGTGTGTTACACATCACCTTTGAAGATACGGTATACGCCCAGTCAAGACCGGCGCCTCTACGGGAATCAGGTGAGCGTTACAGAACGCAAAGCCTACCACAAAACTCCCGTCCAGGCGCTATGGAAACCTCGGATACCGACCAGCTAGCCCAGTTACTTGGGGAACTAAGGGCAGAAGTGCATGCAGCCCGTCAGGAAACGAACGCTCTAAGAAGGGAACTGATTATTTCCAAGGAGCGAACAGATGATCTCGCTAGACAATTGCTACAGTCACAAGCCGGACAGACCCCGTTACCCGCATCTGGGGGAAATCTTCCTTCTACATCCTCTATGAATCCAGTGCAGATCAACCTACCTGGGAATGTACCTCTGGCTCCGCCCGAACGATTTTCTGGTGACCCAAAGAGGTTTGCAGTATTTATCAATCAGTGCCGGTTGCATTTCTTATGCCGGCCAGCAGCCTTTCCAACTGATCAAGCTAAAGTAGCTTTCGTGCTTTCGTACCTTAGTGGCAATGCGGCAGACTGGTCGATCCCTCTAGTAAATCAAGATGATCCGGTCCTCCATGATTTTCAAGCTTTTCAGCTCAGTATGGAAAAACTGTTCGCAAGACATTCACAGGGGCAGGCCTTGGACAATGAGCTTCTTTCGTTGCGACAAGGTAATCAAGACCTTTTGGCTTATATTGCTTCTTTCAACAGACTGATAGTGGAAACTCACTGGCGTGAGGACAAAAGGATTACGCTGTTTTATAGAGGTCTACGCGGAGAGCTCAAAGATGTGTTAGCCCAAGTAGTGAATCCCCCACAAGATTGTTCGGACTATATAGACTTAGTCGTTCAAATAGATCACAGACTGCAGAACAGGAAGGGCGATCGTTCCAAGTTTGATGCTCGAGTATTTTCCAAACCGCCAACTCCTTCCAAAGGAGTAGACTCCGGGGAACCCATGCAAATAGGGGGTCTGAAAGGTCCTCTAACACAAAAGGAGCGGGAAAGGAGAAAACAGTTGCAATTATGCCTCTATTGCGGAAACTTAGGGCACTTTCTTCGAGATGTCCGGTGAAACCTGCCAAGAAGGCAGTAGGAGCTGCAGTTACCAAAGTTACAAACTCTGAGCAGGGAAACGACCTCGCCCGACAAGAATAGAGGTCCTCTTGCCGAGCGTGAAAACCAGTTCCGTGACCTCGCATTTCGTGATACCTATGGTCCTCATTAGCCCTGATAATCCGGATCAATTACATGCAATTGAAGCTTACGTCGACAGCGGTGCCATCGGCAATTATGTGGATCATGAAATGGTTTTGAGGATGAATCTAACTCTTTGTCCCAAGGCTGTAAAGGACGTCATTACTACGGTGGATGGTACGGAGATAGCCTCCGGGCCAGTAACGCATACCACTCAAGAAGTGACGCTAGTAAGTCAAGATGGACACCATGAGAAGATCGTGTTCGATGTGATCAAGGCCCCTCAGTTTCAGATTATTCTAGGAATGCCTTGGTTAGAGAAACACAATCCTCTGATCGATTGGCGAGCAAGAACGGTCCAGTTTCCAGAATGTGTCTCTACTTGTCACCCTCCACCTGGTGTTGCACTGGCAGCAATTTCTTCAGAGACACCCCAGTTACCTCCCGCATACCTAGAATACCAAGATGTTTTCCGGAAGGATCAGGCTAACTCTCTACCTCCTCATAGGTCTTATGACTGCCAAATCGACCTGATACCTGGATCTACTCCTCCTTGTAGTAGAATTTATGCCCTCACCGAGCCTGAGAACCTTCACCTTCGACAATACCTGGATCAATACCTGGCAAATGGGTTTATTCGTCCTTCCAAGTCCCCTGCTTCTTCAGCTTTGTTCTTCGTTCCAAAAAAGGAAGGAGGCCTTAGAACTTGTATAGATTATCACTCCCTGAACCAGATCATCGTTAAGAATAGATATCCGTTACCTTTGATCCCTGAACTCCTGGACCAAGTCAGAAAAGCATGCATATATACAAAGCTGGATCTTAGAGGAGCTTACCACTTGGTACGAGTAAAAGAGGGCGATGAATGGAAGACGGCCTTCCGCACCAAGTATGGGCTATTTGAATATCAGGTCATGCCCTTCGGACTTTGTAATGCCCCGGCCGCCTTTCAATATTTTATGAACGATGTCCTCAGAGAGCTCATAGATGTGTGTGTTGTTGTTTACATTGACGACATCCTCGTTTATTCTTCATCGGAATCTGAACATCGCAAACACATGAAAATGGTCCTCGAAAGATTGCGTCAACACAAACTTTTCGCTAAGTTGGAAAAATGTGTTTTCAACGTGACTGAAGTTGAATTCTTGGGATTCATATTATCACCTGGCAGAGTCCGTATGGATTCAAAAAAGGTCGATGCAGTTCTCAAATGGCCATCACCATCCTCCGTAAAAGGTGTGCAAAGCATGTTAGGCTTCGCTAACTTTTACCGCAGGTTTATCCCCGAATTCTCTCGAATAGTCCAGCCCATCACTGCCTTGTTAAAGAAAAACAAACATTTTGAATGGTCTACCGAGGCGGAACAAGCTTTCCAGAATTTAAAGACTAAATTTATCTCTGCACCAATCTTAAAACACCCTCGCCCCGAACTCCCCTACATCGTGGAAACTGATACTTCAAGCCTTGCCATGGGGGCAGTTCTATCACAAAAGGACCCGGTAACCAATCAGTTGCATCCCGTGGCATTTTGGTCCCGCAAATTCTCGCCTCCTGAAATCAATTACACGATTACTGACAAGGAACTTCTGGCTATCAAGTCTGCCTTTAAGGCTTGGCGGCATTATCTGCTGGGGGCCCGACACACCGTTACTGTGATTACGGATCACCGAAACCTGCAATATTTGAAAACCGCAAAAGCCCAATCCTCTAGACAACTCCGTTGGGCATTATTCTTTGCCGAGTTTGACTTCATAATTACCTATCGACCTGGTACAAAAAACGGTAAAGCTGATGCCCTTTCTCGGATGGGAGTGGAAGAACACTTGATCAACCCTAAACCTGTACCAATCATTCCCGAACAAAGAATTCTGGGTGTAATCGCCACAGAATCCATAGAGGAAGTTAAGGATAAAGCCAGGCAACTTGTAACTCCAGTAGACATACAGAATTGGCATCTGCAGGGAAAGGACTTTGCAGTAAAGGACAACTTATTGTATTTCCAAGAACGATTATACCTACCCAGCACAGATTTACAGAAAAAAGTAATCTCTTGTTATCACGATTCTTTAATGGAAGGACATCCCGGTATGGCCAAGACCTCAGAAAAGATCAAGCGCTACTTCTGGTGGCCGTCTTGGAAAAAAGATATCAGAGACTTTACAATGTCCTGTGGAGTATGCGCCCAAAACAAGAGTCAAAAGGAAAGACCAGCAGGCCTTCTTACGCCCTATTGACATCCCACCTCGCCCTTGGCATACGCTTTCTATGGACTTCATCACCGATCTACCTCCATGCTCCGGATACAATACGATTCTAGTAATCGTGGACTTATTCTCCAAGATGGCGCATTTCATTCCGCTCAAAGGCTTGCCAACAGCAGCAACTCTGGCCCGAGAATTTCTCGAAAACATCGTCCGACTGCACGGTTTTCCTTCGGTTCTAATTTCGGATCGAGGTAGTCAATTTATTTCTCATTTTTGGCGAAGTTGCTGTCGGTCGGCTCAAATTGATGTGAGACTATCGACCAGTCACCACCCTCAGACCGACGGACAAACCGAGAGGACCAATCAAACTCTGGAACAGTATTTACGCTGCATGCTGCAACAAACTGAAAAAACTTGGAAAGACATCCTTTGGATAGCCGAATATGCCTACAATAACTCTGTCCATTCGGGAACTGGGAAAACCCCGTTTTTTCTTTTGTACGGCAGTCACCCTCGAACCTCGGAGCTTGATCCCCTCTAAGATCTTGAAACACCAGCAGTAGACTACCTGCATTCTACAATCACCCAAGCCTTTAAGGAAGCTGTTTCTCACCTTCAAAGGGCTAAAGAACAATACAAGAAAGGAGCAGATCAACATCGGAAGGAAGCCCCTCAATATCAAGTAGGGGATCAAGTCTGGTTATCCACCAAATATCTACCTCTAAAAGGGCCACGCACATTCAACCCAAGATACCTTGGTCCCTATTCCATCACTACCATAGTAAACCCAGCAGCGGTCAAGTTGGACTTGCCCCCGCACATGAAGATACATCCGGTCTTCCACGTCTCTCTATTAAAACCTGTGCAACCTCAAACCCGACTAACCAAATCTCCAAAACCTATCCTAGTTGATGGAGAACTCGAGTTTGAAGTCAAAAGCATTCTGGACTCCAAGATCTCCAAATCTAAACTATTCTACCTAATTGACTGGAAAGGCTACGGCCCCCAAGAGAGATCCTGGGAACCTGCTGAATATGTCCATGCTCCTCGCCTAATCAAAATAGTTCACCGAACATTTCCTGACAAGCCAAAACCCCGGGAGAAGCCCGGTTTGGGAGGGGCCTTGAGGGGGGGTACTGTGATGATCTCTGCTTCCAAAATGTCAGGGTTTTCCCAACTCCCTTGGAAGCAGATCCATAACCCAGGTTCGAGTGCCAACCAGTCCCAATTGGGACCTTTTGGACCCAGTCCTGGCGCCAGTGGCACCAGGCTCATAAATATGCCCAGTCCCAGCGCTGGAAGCGCCGGGCTCATAATGCTTGGGTGGACTTACCTGCAGCAGACCATGCTGCTTACTTGCCTGCCAGGTGAGTCTCTGATCCTCTTCTGTTTGGAACTACTTTTCCTATTGGGTGGGGCAGGAGCCACTCCCTAGATTCAGAACACTGGAACTCTTCTGGAAAGCAGGAACTCTTTTCTTACCTAGGCGTGTCTGTGGAAGGAGACACCTAAGCACTACAGGAGGCTATTTAAACCACACCCGATGGATGAATCTTGCTTTGCGTTATTCTGCATCCTCAGCAGCAGAACGCTCATTGTGTCTTCTGCATCTGATCCTGGGCCTAAGGAAAAAGGCTTACCATCCTGAATCCAATCTTCAGCAACACCTATAAAGACAAGAAAGAACAGGTTAGCATTACGGTCTTCAGTGACAGCTCTTCACTTACCTGGTCTATCGGCTGTCACCAACGCCTCGCGCTGCATTCCGGCATCTGAAAGACAAAGGCTTACCTACTCTTCGTGCGCTCCGGAGGTCTTCACACTGCATTCCGGCATCTGAAAGACAAAAGCTTACCAACTCTTCGCACGCTCCGGAGGCCTTCGGCGCTGCATCCCGCATCTGAAAGACAATACAAGGTGCGTTTAAAGACATTGGGGAACTTTAATACTCACGTGCCATTACTCCTTTCCACATCTAACCCAGTGGGTATTCCGGCACCCTGCAGCCGCCCCGAACCGTGAAGCAGGCAACAAGCGCTTACTTACGTGCTTCCAGGCGCTTCTATTCATCACACGGGCTCCATCTTCAACTCACTTCAGCCCGCCATCCGCCATCGCCGGAACCCTGCAAAACAAGAGACATCATTACTAAAGACTTTAAAGACATTAGAATTACTCGAAACTTACCGTTCGTGCAGTAAACGACGGACAGCAGTCCTCTGAAGTCAAGAGGCCTGCTCCCCTTATCCAGTGAAGAAACTGGTTACAGCACCCTGCCTCGAGGCAGATGGAGAGCACGGCGTTCACTTACCTAAGACATCTTACCCTTCGAGCCAGACATACAGTGCACAGAGGTCCAGCCCAAAGAGCCAGCCGTGTGTTACACATCACCTTTGAAGATACGGTATACGCCCAGTCAAGACCGGCGCCTCTATGGGAATCAGGTGAGTGTTACAAGGAAGGGGCCGACATACTTCACATTGAACTGGAGGAGATCCCCCGGATTCGGGAGTGCGGGGTGGGGTAAGGCGCAACAGGCTGAAATCTTGGAGCTGGTCGACAGTGAGTGGGAAGAAGAGGAAAAGAGGTAAAGGAGGCATGAGGAAGGAAAAGGGAAATCCTAGTGCAGAGAGGTGTAATTCGCCCGATGGCTCCTAATTTATGAAGTGGAAAAGGGGAGGTGGGCCTCTAGAAGGAGATCTGGAGTCAAGGGTCAGAGGAGAAGCAACCATTTTGGGTACGGTAAGGGCGGTGATGCCTGAGTTAGGTGTGGTGAGCAAGCAGGAAGGGAATGCTCTTCCAGGGAGGGGTGGGAGGGGGGGGAAGTGGGAGGGAGGGGGTCAGGGGTAGGAGGGGAGGGGGAGGCGAGGCATTCAAAAAGGAGACAGACGAGAAGACAGTTGCTCAGGAAAAGATTTAAGTCTCAATTTAACTCCTTAAGTGGGTAACGCATAATGTGCGGGGGCTGAACTCCCCTTTAAGGAGGAAGAAGTTAGAACATTTCACGAGAAAGGAAAGACACGATTTTATGGGACTCCAAGAAACGCATTTCCTTTCCCAAGACCAGGGATGCTTGAAGCTGAGAGGCTTTGATCAAATATTGCATGCTTCAGGACATAGCAAATCGAAGGGGGTAGCATTGGCTATTAGAAATACGGTTAATTTCAGAGTGGAGGCAGTCACGAGAGATAAAGAGGGAAGATACTTAGTGGTTAGGGGGAAGTGTCAGGATGCCCCTTACACCATTGCGGTGGTATATTGCCCCAACTCTGGTCAAGAACACTTTCTGCTGTCGGTATTGAAGGTGTTGGAAGAGCAGTCCTGGGGACACATTATTTTAATGGGGGATTTGAATATCGCATGGGATAGGGAGCGGGACAGAAGCGGTAAAGGTTTGAGAGGTGGTGGAGCGGTGGCATCAACTGAGTTAAGGGAGAAGTTTAGGAGCCTGGGGTTGAGGGACGTCTGGAGGGAGGTTAAGGGAGAGGAGGAGGGGTATACCTTCTTATCGGGGGTTCATGGTTCTCAATCTAGAATAGATTACATATGGACATCGGTAGGTCTAGTGGGAGGGATCCGGGAGGTGCAGGTGGGACCGATTGGTATAGCCGACCACAAGGTAGTATCAGTGAGTATGGATTTAAGAAGGAGGGAGAGGGGGGTATGGGGCTGGAAATTCCCAAGTGCGCTATTGAGAGACCCAGTAGTTCGGGAAGGAATTGAAGAGAAGATTAAGACCTTTTTCGCAATCAATAGAAAGGAGGATACTGGAGAGGGGATAAGGTGGGGCACCTTTAAGGCTACAATCAGATGGGACCTAATACAGCGGCCGCTTTTCGAGTGGAGTAGTTAAGGGCTTTGGAGGTTCAATTGGAGATGGAGGTTGAAGCGGCAGGCAGCTGGTGCAAACCCATCCCGGACAGCCATGCGGGCTTACAGGAAAGCGCTGGGTCAGTTAGAATTGTTACTTACCAAGAAGGTGGAAGGGGCGCTCCTAGCTGTCAGACAAAAATATTACACAAAGGCGAATAAAGCGGGTACGCTTCTGGCACGGCTGCTTAGGGGAGAACGGGTGAAAAATGACATCACGGCCTTAAAGTTGAGCACGGGGGAGAGGGTGACAGAGAGGGAAGAATTGAAGGAGGCAATAGTGGGGTTCTACGACTCCCTTTACACATCCCAAAACCCCCTTAGCGAGGTGCAAGATACATTTTTACAATCCATCCAACTACGGGAAATTGATAGGGGGACAAGGGAGGCCTTAAATTGGGAAATCATGGAGGAGAAAGTAAGGGGAGTGGTCAGAGCCCTCCCAGTGAATAAAGCTCCTGGCCCTGACGGGTATACCGCAGCCTTTTATAAAATGTTCATCACGCAGTTGGCCCCCCAATTGACCTCCCTATTTTACGCATTCTGAAGGACAGGTAAAGTTTCCCTGTCTATGGAGGAAGCAAAGGTGACCCTTGCCCTCAAACCGCATAAGGACCCGGAAGAGAGGGCAGTTTACCGCCCCATCGCTTTGATTAATATTGATGCCAAGATATTTACCAAAATCTTGGCTAACAGGTTGGACGCTGTCCTTCCCTCTTTGATACATCCTGACCAGGCGGGCTTTGTCCGGGGCCGGCAGACAGCAGATAACATCAGGAGGGTGGCTCATTTAGTGGAGAACATCCACCCCAGCGGTGTTGGTGGCGTTCGATGCGGAGAAGGCTTTTGACCACGTGGAGTGGTCTTTTGAGTAATGGAAAAGATGGGCATTAGGGGGGAATTTCTCATGATGGTTCAGGCTAACTATCAAGCTCTATCATTTATGATAATGGTGAACGGGACAGCTACCAGGAGGGTTGCCTACAAAGGGGGACTAAGCAGGGCTGCCCTTTGTCACCTATCCTTTATGCGCTATATTTGGAACCCTTATTGCAAGCGATTAGGGAGAAACCAGCTTTACGGGACATCCCGTTTGGGGGAGAACAACAGAAGGTTGCAGGTTTTGTGGACGACATGTTGCTGATGTTGACGCTGCCCAAAGAGTCGATTAAGGTTAGCTTGTCCCTGTTGGAACAATTTGGGGAGGCCTGGGGACTCTGGATTAACCCCAACAAATCAGAAGTCCTCAATTTAACGGTGAGAGGGCTGGAACTTGAGGAAGTGAAGGAGAGCACTCATTTATTATGGAGTCCGGGTGGGATTAAATATTTGGGGGTAAAGATCACGGCAGCAGTCGTGGGGTGGTAACCAGTGAATTTTCCCCTGCTTCTTAAAGTGATCCGAAAGGATTATCAAAGATGGTGAGGCCTGAGAGTGTCATGGTTAGGGCGGATAGCAGCTGTGAAGAAGGTTACGCTCCCGCGACTGTTATATTTATTTCAGGCTATGCCGCAGCCTGTCCCCACAAGTTTCTTTAGGGAATTGGGTTCCCTGACTAAATATTTTGTGTGGGAAGGGACAAGACCAAGGGTGCGGAGTGGTTTGCTGATGGCATCGAGAGGGGAGGGGGGCCTAGCCCTGCCGAATTTTCGGCGGTATTATGAGGCAACTCAGCTACGAATTATCAGGGAATGATTGAAGGAGGAAGAGAGTCAGCGAGAGAAACTCTGGGTGAGAATGGACAGAGCAGTGGCCCACCGTAACCTTTCGGAAGTCCTTTGGCTCCCTAAAGAGCATAGACCGGGGCACCTCTATGAAAGCACTATAACTAAACTAATGGTGGACATCTGGGATAATATGGTAAGGGCCAAGGGAATCACTTCATTTCCGTCTCCATTTACGCCACTCTTTGGCAATGGCGACTTCTCCCCAGGGTTGGAGAGGGGGGCTTTTGAGAGTTTGCAAGAGGGTGGGTGTAGTAAGTAATGCGATAAGTTTCGAGAAGGGGAATTGTTGTCGTTTGAGGACTGTAAAAGGGTATTTGCGATACAGAAGGAAAGACTGCAGTATGCTCAAATAAGACATTGGGTACTTCACCCAGGGGTCAGAAAGGCGGCAACTAGGGAGCCAACACAATTTGAACGTTTTTTATTGACCAACAATGCCACAAAAGGCCTCATCTCCAATATTTATAAAATCCTGAATAGCTCTCAATCTGGTCCTCAATGGGCATACATGCAGAAATGGGAAAAGGCTCTAGGGAGGGGAAATTAGTAGGGAGGAGTGGGAAAGACTATGGGGAAAATACCCAAATTAGCCAGAGCATCTCAGCTCCAAGAAGCATGGTATAAGCTATTACTTGGACGGCACTACACCCCGGCTAAACTTCACAAGATATTCCCCACGAGATCGGACAACTGCTGGAGGGGTTGCGGTTTGGTGGGTACGGCAGAACATGTTTGGTGGCAATGCCCCAAGATAGCACCGTTCTGGGAGGAGGTACAAAGGGCGCAGGAAAGAGTTTTTGGCCCCGGAGATACACGAACCCCAATGGAGGTCCTCCTGGGCGTCCGCGTAGTCTCTGACGAGGGGAGGATCAGAGGCAGGGAGAAAGCAAGAGCAATATTGACTTTGGCGGCCCTTTAGATAATAGCCAAAAGGTGGAAGAGTCCTGAGATCCCCAGGGAACAGGATTGGCTGCGAAAAGTTTGGGATATTGTGTCCTTGGAGTGGGCAATTTATGCCATGGAGAATAAAGTGCAAAACTTTTCCGCTGACTGGGGAGAGATTATGACTTTTTTTAAAGATGATTATAGGGTGATTTGGTGCCCGCAGCGCCTGAGACTTCTTGAGCTACAATAGGATGAAGGAACTGTCGGGAAGAGAGAAGGTGGGGGGTTTTGAATGCTCGTCGTCCAGGGGGGTAATTTGAATGTTGTCTTTCCTTTTGTTGTTGTTTGGTTGTCAAATTGAAAAGTTCAATAAAAAGAGTTTAAAAAAAAAAGTAAAAGAAGGGTAGGAGAAAGACCTATCTTGCTGTAACACTAAGAAGAGTTTCCCTGCCTCAACGAAACTAAAGGATGTAAATGTCAGAATGTCCAAAAATGCCTGTGTCCAAAACTCTATCCTGACCCGTACAAACTAACCTGAGGAAAAAGTGCAAAGTTGAAAAGTTGAAAAAGTATTTTAACTGCCCATCTGCAGTCTTCTTTAAGGTTTCAGCAAAAAGTTTCAAAAGGTGCAAGAATGAACAAATGATTAAAGTTCACCAAGTTTTCACAGCTCTCAGAACAGTGGGGGAAGTCTTCCCTTACCTTGAGTTTTCAGCTTCTCTTTAGATCTCTACGACAGTTCTTTTTCTTGGCAAAAGACAACTTTCCAATGGAGGGGGTATGATCCCCTTCCCATAGCTTCACACACCTAATGGTTCTTCCTCACACCTTGACCTACTCCACAGTTTGTCGCAATTCTTTCCAGTTCACAGTTCTTTTACAACTTTTGTTTCCCTTCCCCTAAATTTCACACTCTTAAAATGCAAGTCTTCAGACTCGCATTCACTTGGGCCTGGTTTGTTCTACTGCCAGGACTTTACAATATTCACTCCACATTCAGTTTGGCCTGGTTTACTGTCCTGCTACGACTTCACAATATTTGCTTTCTATTCAGACTTACCTGGTATATTTTCCTGCCAGGATTTCCAGACTCGCCTTCACAATGCCCCACACATATATTTGGTCGCTGGTTCCAAACTTGCACAGTGCCTGGTTTACTCTCCTACCAGGACTGTTTCACACTGATGGGTTTCAGACATGCACACTTTACTGGGCAACAGCTGTGTTCGTGTCTTTTTCATCAATTGGGTCAGAAACCCTCCACCTTCTTGTTCACTTTTTATTACAAGGCTTTTTTGCCTGCTTCAGCAGACTCCTTAACCTATCCCACAGTGCTCAGCATTCAACCTGAAGCACCCCAGTGTTCTGCTTTTCCCCGTTTGGGCTCACTGGTATGTTCTGACTACTCCGGCGTTCCTCGACTCGTCCCGCAGTTGCTGTGGCTTGCCGGCGGCTCAGTGCAGCTTTTGGTCCCTTCTATGCTTCTTGCCTGGTCTTCCACGTCTCCTGACAGCTGCCCGATGCCCTCAACTTCACCACGGCAGACTTCTGGCTTTTCGGCTTCATCCGGATAACATTTGCTGCAGCCTTCCAGTGTCAGGCAGAACTTGCTTGCTTTCCAGATCCTGGCCGGCTTTGCATACAGCAAGGTTCTCTCTGTGGCATCTCTCTTTCTGTGGCTTCACTTATTCACTGAACGTCCTGCTACTGTGTAGCTCCCACCAACAACTAAAATCAAGTATAGGCTTCCTGGTTCTAATAATCTTCATCACTCTGGTCTTCTACTCATCTCAGTATTTTGGTAGAATTTGTCAAAAGTAACCCTGATGGCAATATATGATGGTTGGATGGGTTCAATATCACAATAAGCGATAACAGTGGGGGTTATACGCAGAATGGAAAGCTGGGTGCCATGTTTCTTGCAACCAGTCTCCCTCCCTCTCATGTGGGTCCTCTCCCCCATGTGACCCTCCCTCGGGCAGACACCCCAGGGTCGGGAACAGGTTGCGGATGAACTTCCCTGGACATATGTGAAGGAATTTCCCCAGAGAGGGAGTGATGATATCTCTGGATTCATCACTTTGCCCACAATTCATGCCAGCATTCAAACTGTAAATCACTTTGTTGATGCCTCGCCCACAATATGGGCTAGCATTGTCACAGTGCCACTGTAAACAGGGCCAGCAAAAAAGCGTGGACCACCCTGTGGAGCTTCCCATGGCCTCAGAAGGCCCCCAGGTGGCCCGCCCACTCCTAGAACTGTGATATGAGGATGATGTGTTCTAAAAGCCTGGCATTTAGATCTCGCAAATGCCTTAACATTTCCCTACACATTTGAAAGTGCAGCTCTTTGTCACTTCTAAATGGCAGGATGTTTTTCTAAATTAGCACTAATATTTGGGTGATAAGAACTAACAGTGTCTTCGTCATCTAAGAGCCTCATTTTGTTACTGAAATCTGTGTTTTTCCTCACGACAATTAAACAGAACCACATAATAACCCTTTGCGTCTCTAATAACTGTCCAATTTATTTCTGTTCCTTCTTATGTTTGAATACTTCCATTCAGAATTGGAAGAATGAAGCTACAACCCAACTTTTTAAACATATTTCTGAGTTTGGATTTTTCTCTGGTTAATTTATTATATATTGTTTCTCAATACAGCTGAAAGGTACAGTCGTTCAAGGGCCTATTTTACAGACTGAGCTCAAATTCCAGTTTCACCCTTAATTAAAATAGTATGATCTTGGGAAAATCATTTTTTTTCTTTCTGTGCTTTATCTGCCAATATTTTGAGTCTGTAAAAGATGATCCAGTTTGTAATGTATGGTTTTTGAAAAGGCCAAAATCATGTATTGTTTCTCCATTTACAATACTAGTTACCATTGACAAGCTAAGCACAAAGAAATGTATCTTTTGTTATTAAAGGCTTGTAATATGACTATGCATGAAAGAGTGGATTATGTCCTATGGTTAGGGTCACGATCCTATCAGCGAAAAAGGCCCCCTCTCAGAAATGGAATGAAGGGTCTTGAGGTCCCGGTCCCCGAAACCTCTTTACGTGCCATGCATATTAGAAATGTTACCCCTGTCTGTCCCCCAATGCCTGCCGTGTTCTCTCTTTCCTTTTTCAGGGCTACCGATCCCTTTCCTTTTTCAGGGCCACTGGTCCCAGAAGGCTGGGCAGAGGAGGAGACTTGCGCACGGTTTGGGAAACAATCACCAGCTCTGCTGAAGAAAGAAGATCCTCTACGCTGGTCCAGCGAAGCAGTTTATTGTTAACAATGTGTTTAAATACTACACCATGCGCCAAACCCACAATATAACTTAGCACCAACAGTCCAGATATTAATTATCAATTTCAGATGGGCTTAATAAGACCGGACAAGAAAGGTAATAATTATGTCACACTCTATTTTAATCATGAAGTTGTTCCTTGTAATTTATTCATCAAGTATAAGTTGCTGATATGACAATCAATTATAACTCAGTTATTCAGCACAGAGTCAATACTATAGCATTAAGTTCTCTTTTGTTTATATCACAAAGTTGGTACACAAGTAAATATTGAATTGTTCAATGAAATTTGATATGCAATTACAGATTCTCTTATGTTATGTAATGTAATGCATATATAGAGCGCAACTAAGGTCCAAGGGCATCTAGGCGCTAAGGCTCCAAACGGACACTAGGGGATCCAGGGGAGTTCTGTCGAGGCACCAGAAACATAATTAGATAAGATAAGTTTTAAGTGACTTCCTGAAGGAGAAAGGTATTCCTCTGGTAATCGTAACAAAATCGTAAGCCGGTTCCATAAAGTTGGTGCGGGTACCGAGAAGGAAAGGCAACCTGCTCATGCACGCTGATACCTAGGCACTCTGAGAAGACCCAGAGTAGACGAACAAAGACCTCTAGTAGGATAGTACTTCTCAATCTTGCTTTTCAGGTAGCACACCCCCCAAACACCCTCGTGAGTGACACAGAGAGTCTTAAACTCGACTCTGATGGCAACCGGCAGCCAGTTAACTCGTTGAAACAGACCTGCAGAAGGGGTCAGACTAGGTGCATTTACGGCCAGCCTGGCTGCTGTATTCCGAAGTACTTGTAGCCACTGTATCTGGCACTTGGGCTGCCCAGATAGATTCCATTACAGTAGTCCAGCAAGCCTATTTTTTGTGAGGTGACTATCTGTGTGCATCTAGTGGGTGGGAGCAGAGGCAGGATCCTTTTCAAGACCTTCAGTTTGCCGAACCCAGCACTGCCGAACCCAGCTGCTCTAGAGACATTAGGCAGAAGCCTCAGACCAAGACTTTTTACTGACGTACTGGACACTGGACAAGGACTCATGGAGTCTGACCAGAACTGAGAACTTCACACTCTGGTATCAGCATGAGATCCAACTATCAGCACTTCTGTTTTTTCCCCCCATTTAATTTGAGCCTGTTGGTGGCCATCCACTTGCTAGTAGCAGAGAGTCAATTTCTAAGCTTAGCAGGAGGATCAGTTGATGGGGAGTCCAGCCGAAACACCAATTGGGTGTCATTGGCATAGGTGTAGAAAAGGACTCCAAACTTTGCAATAAGATCCTCCAGTGGTCGCAGATAGAGGTTAAACAAAAAAGAGGGCAAAGCCGACCCCTGAGTAACTCCATAGGGGAGAGTTTGTGGATGGGAATGGCAGGTTTAAAGTGAGACTGTTTGCATGCGCTCTGCAAAAAAAGGAATTAAACCATGCCAGTAATGGCTATGTTGATGTCACACTAGGAAAGGCACCCTGATGGTATACCTGTGTGTTTCACTTACACGATATACAGGTTTACGAAAAGCACAAGAACGGCTACACAACAGTCGCGATACAACACTTTGTTTTGGGGACGTCCGCTTCAACTACACTGGCTCACAACGGGAGAGCATGGCAAGCCTCTTTGTGATACCCTTCAAATAAAATTTGGTTTAGCAAGCTTAAGCAAAGTGCAATAGGCTAAATAGGGGTGTTTAAGACATGTTGTTTTGTTTTTTGATCCATCTAGCATTCTAGAAGCAGCAGCCCCTGTGGCAGACTGGGTGTTCCTGAATAAGGTGCGAGCCCGCCCGATTCTGGTTTATGCTGTATCGAGTATTGGAAACAAACTTGTCTAGAATGGTAAGCCTGGACTGTTGATAACATCAGAATTATTATTGGTTAAGCGGACGCAGCTCCTTTAATTTGCTTGGCCCAATTACAGTCTGAGGTTACAAAGTGCTTTGTTTTGAGGAACTCTGTTGAGGAGCATGTAAGACGCTCGAGACTAGACATTTAATTCAGAATTCTGCGATGTGCTATAGTTAAATGGTGTAACATATGTACACAGTCACCTCCAATTGAGTTGGTTGACGTTATGAGATTTAAACTCGATAATATATGGGCATTTTATACCAATGTTTATTTTACCTTGTTTGAGGGGAAGGTTTGTCATTCTGGCCAAGAGAAGATGATAATATCGGATTAGGAATCAAGAACCCAATAGAATTCGCTTCATGATTTAAATCAACCATAAATTCATATTTGGTTGTTGCACTTAATTTGAACAGTGTATTGTGTTTGGACATTTAGCCCCTGATGAATTTCCTGGCATCACTGGGGAAAAATGGAAATATGAAAGAAACATGTTGGGATTTGAAATATTTTATGAATTGGTATGATTGGTATGACATGAGCATGTATGGTGTGCTTGATGAGAGTTTTACATAAGCAAACTTTTTTTTTGCACAGCACTAGACACTTTATTCAGATTAAGTGGAAGACAAAGACTTGTACGCTTCCCATTAATTAACTGTCTGTTTTTTGTACTGTTCTCAATATAAACTGTATAAAACGAAAAGATACATGTTTTTTAATGTAATGTGTTAATAATAAAATATGTAATTTTTTAATGTTATGGTGATAAGACTGATTAATCAACCTGGCCAGGTGTGCTAGACGAATTTCCCTCTCAAAGTGGCTCTTCACCCACAAGTGCTGTGATGTTTGCAAGTAAAGGTTCATTAACCTGTTAGAGGGATCGCTTGTGGGTTTTGCTCCCTCACGCCTCTTGTGGTTTTTGTGTGGATGTCACATGTGGGTACACAAATGGTAATACATAGTCCACAATGGGTAAACATTGTTAGATCCCAATCATAATACCCTCACACCAAAAGGTGTCGCCCCTGCACCAGCACATGTTTTCAACCTTACTGTAGGTCTTTCTCAAGACTGGGCATATCTTAGTACACCTATTTAAAGCAAAATTGCCTATTTACAATGTTTGATCTCTAACATTTTGTTGAAAGCAATATGTTCTGTAAAATAAAAAGAGAATATCATTTTCAAAACATCAAATATTGGGTCCTACCAAGAAGATGCTATAATAAAATTGTTAATGTAAGCCCACACCCAAACGTATTCAAGTTCCAATGAAGTTCTTTTGCAACAAAAAGTTCCAACAGTTCAAGATCATTAAACCGGGTTACTTAGTCTTCCACTTGTAATGTTATGGAAAACGATCTTCTTTGCATGTACCCAGAACAATTCCTGAATTCAGTCAGTCAATCACATCATTTCGGCATCGCACCATTAACACAAAACATCAGAGGTAGCTTGGATAGAAGCATTTAATCTGTAAGTTTAGTTAAAGGCAGTGACCCAGAGCCCTTGTTTTATCTCATGGGGGGCTCAGTTCAGTGAGGGTGCCTTCTCAGCCAGGGTTAGAAAGAAATCACTAGGACATTAGTGCACAGTTTGCTCTACAGGACTGAGGGGGTCAATCAATGTCCTTTTCCCCAATGGAACAGAATCTGCTCATAAAAGCATGGGCCATGGTGCCATGTTTTCCAATGGGTGTGCCCGGATCCAATTTAGGCATTTGTTTAAAAAAGCTTTCCTGGATTCGTACTGAGAATTGGGGCCGATTTGGCGACCTTATGTAAGTATATTGACCCCCATACCTATGATACTGCTGGCCTGCTTGAAATGGCGAATGGGGCAGATGGAACACAGCTCATCCTACTTGCTACTTTTACAGATGGGATATTTACCCTGACTGCACTATTGTCCTTCTGTTTAAAGGACTGCGCCAATGGGCGAGGGGTGAGATGTTGAGGACTCTTGATAGAATCGCAATCCCTTGCGACTGTGTGTTGAATTGCGGGCAGAGAATAAGAAAGGCTGATTAAAGAGAGGGAGGGCAGAGTTTGTTGCTTCCTTGGAGACACTTCCTATTTTGTTATGTCACCTACACTAAGGTACTTTCTTCTAACCTGGCTTGTGGAACTCTCTGTTTTTGTGTTGTTGCCAGGAGACGAGGAGGCTGGCCGTTATGAATGGGCCTACTAAACTGAAGCAGAGATATTAAGAATGAAGATTCCCCCTGCTAATAGCGCAGGGAGCTCTTGATTCTATTAAAGACAAGGAGGCGATCATTAAGCTTCATCTTCTTTATTTTCTACTCTCCAGCAGTTTCAACAAATATAACTTTGTAAACTTTCATTTTTTTTTTAAAACAAACTTCAAATCCCATCAATCCTGTAGTCCCTTAGTCTCTGGCCATGTGACCGAGTCCTTCCTGTTCCTCTGTCCTTCCTCTTCTTTGACTGCTTGAACTGTCATCTCTCTGTAACTGCGCACTCAACTGTTGAACTTGTGCTGAACCTCCTGCTTTGTACTGGCTTGGTCTCTCACATATGAACTTGCAAAACTGTCCCAGTCGACCGGATCTGATTATGGCTTTTAGCTGTTCTTTTGCTCATCTCCTAAAGACAATAAGAAACAAAATTGTGTACGTTAGCGCGGGAATACACACTCTATTCTGGAAGAAATAGCCATGTTAATTATCAACAGTACTTCACACCTTTTATTTCGTCATTGCATTGATTGTGTATTCGGGATGGGAATTTAATGCTCACCTCCTTGTCTTTAATAGAATCAAGAGCTCCCTGCGCTATTAGCAGGGGGAATCTTCATTCTGTGTCAAGACGGAAGCGAGCATTAAGGTTGTTCAAAGTTTCTTACAACTACTCCTGCCATTGCATTAATAGGTCGGTAGTAAAACGTTCTGAATGTCGTATCACTAGCCCAGTCTGCGGCTTTCATGATGTCTTGCAATGTTGCTCCTAGTCCTAGAGCTTTCGACTGAGTGAGCCCCGAATCTTGTCATGTCTACGCCTGCTAAACTCATAATGTTTCTGACCGACCGCGCTATGGTGGCTGTTGCAACTCCTCTGTGTGGCTTTCTGCATGCAATTAATAACTGAGTCGTCCCTGCTGGTCTTAGTTCGGCTGTTTTATTTTCGTATTCTTTTATACACGCCGCCACGCACCATTTCGGGTGCTCATGCATGTACGGGTATGTGATGGTACTAGAATCTGTTTTAGTTCTACTGACTAAGCTGAACGTCACGCCTTCCGGTCTGTACGTTCTCCTATTCACTTCTAAGACTCTCACGTCTGCTACTCTCCTGCATGACACCAAGCATAGTAGCATGGCTAGTTTTTCGGACAGCTGTCCTAGGCACAGATACTTGTTGTCGGGCCAGTCCGCAAATAGTTTCAATACTACTGCTACGTCCCATAAAGATTCATATCTCGGCTGCAGAGGTTTCCTGAATCTTATTCCTCTTAGTAGCCGTATTACTGCTACGTTCTCTCCCACCGGTACTCCTTCTATGGGTAGGTGACCTGCTGAAATCGCAGATCTGTATACCCCTATTGTTCTGTATGCTTTGCCGTCCTGGAGGAGTTCCGCTAGGAAGTTCAAGATCTCAACTAGAGGGGCAGAAACAGGATGAATATTTCTCCTTCTGCACCATGTCGACCACTTGTTCCAAGCTGCGTCGTAGCACCTTCGAGTTGATGGGGCCCATGACTCTGCAATGAGACTTGCAGCTTGTGACAAAATGCCCGGGAGATTCCAGCATCTCCTGCTATCTGCACGCCATCAATGGCAATGTCTCCTTCACTCTCAGAGGGTTAGATGACCCAGTTGGGTCCGTGAGGAGGCGTTCTCCTTGGGCCAATACTCTCGAGTAATCTACCAATAGTTCCATGAGTGCTGGGAACCATACTTGGGATTTCCAAATCAGAGCCACCACTATCAGGTTCGCTGTCTCTCTGCGTACCTTTGCTAGCACTCGGTTCATCGTTATGAATGGGGGAAAAGCGTACAGTCCGCTCCCTCCAATCTTGTAGGAAAGCGTCCACTCCGGCTGCCGCTGGGTCCAATCTCCAAATGAAGAACCTCTCTTTCTGAGCGTTCAGCCTGGATGCAAACAGATCTGTGTATATAGGGCCCCAGATCTTTTCCAGCTTCTGAAAAATCGTCCGGTCCAGCATCCAGTCGCTGGAGTCTGAGAGATGTCTGGAGTTCCAGTCCGCTACTACGTTCAAAGAACCTGGTAAGTATTTGGCTACCACCGAGATCCCTGATTCTAGGCAGGAATGCCAGAAATCCTTGGCTATTTCCGCCAGCAGTTTGTACCTCGCTCCTCCTAAATGGTTCATGTATTTGACTGCCGAAATGTTGTCCCTTTTTAGCAGAATACAGGAGTTCACTTTCCCTTTCGTAAATGCCTTGATCGCAAAGGATCCGGCTAGTAATTCTAGGCAGTTTATGTGTAATTGGAGTTCCGATGCGCTCCACCTCCCTCCTGTCTGGAGATCCCCGCACCGGGCTCCCCAGCCTGCTCTGCTGGCATCTAATTCTATTATCAGATCTGGGTGGTCGCCGAAGATGGCTCTGCCGTTCCAGGCCTCCATGTTCGCTAACCACCATTCCAACTCTGTCCTGGACTCCTGATCTAAGAGTACCAGTTGGTGATAGTGTAGGCCTTGTTGAAGATGCCGTATCTTCAGCCTCTGAAGGGCTCGGTAGTGTAGAGGCCCTGGGAAAATTGCTTGTATTGATGCCACTAGTAAGCCTACTACTGTCACTATGGTGCGGAGTGAAATACTCGTTTTGCTGAGACATGCTCTTATTTCTCTCTTTATGTCTCTGATCTTTTTGATTGGGAGTTCCAATGTTGCCGACCTGGTGTTTATAACAAACCCCAGGAATTCTATCCTCTTCGCCGGAGCTGTCTCCAACTTTTCCCAGTTCACTAGGAAAACTAACGAGGTTAAGAGGTGTACTACCCAGTCGGTCTGATAGACTAGGGTCTCTTTGCTGTCGGCCATCAGTAGGATGTCGTCTAGATATATAATCATGCAAATTCCTTTCCCTCTGATCGCTGCGGCTACCGGCTTCATCACCTTTGTGAATGCCCACAGCGCCGAGGAGAGCCGAATGGCATCGTTGCGAATTGCCATAATTGCCCGTCCCAGTCGAATGCTAGGAATGGACAGAAATCCCTCTGAATAGGGATCGTCAGATAGGCGTCTTTCAAGTCTATCCTCGCCAGCCAGTCGTTCTGTCTGACCGTGTCTCTGAGCCGGTGGATTTCTTCCTTTTTGAAGTGGTTGTAGGCCACCCAGCTGTTCATGTGTCTTAGATTTATCACTGGTCTCACTTTGTCTTTTCGGTGAACCAGGAACATGTTGCTCACAAATCTTGGCGGCGCTATGCATGGTTCTATCGCTCGTTTCTCTGCTAGGCTTCGCAATTCTGTGTCTAGCAGTTCTGTCTCGGTCATCGTCGTGACTACAGGGCGTGGCGCTTGGACCTGAATGGGGGTTTCTGTGAATTCTATACACATGCCTTTCACTGTTTGAAGAACCCAAGCGTCGCTGGAAAGCGAGTGCCAGTTTTCCCAGAATATAGCTGTCCTCGCCCCTACTGGCGGATATGTAAAATTTCTCACCTGTGGGGAAGTTTTGTCCTCTTCCCTGTCCTCTGCCTCGTCTTCCTCTAGGGAAGCGGTCTCTTGGGGGAAAAAAGTTATCGGGCTGCCTGGATTCCCAGTATTGGTTTCTGTTGTTTTGAGGCCTTCTGGATGCTTGGTATCGACCGGTCGAGCGACCTCTGTAGCGACCGGTCCCGCCAAAAACTCTCCCTGGGTAAATCTTCTTCATCGAAGCTTGTGCCTTCTCCAGGGAGGTGCAGGTCCCTACGAACCTCCCCATCTCCTTACCAAAAGCCTCTCCGAACAACAGGACCTGTGCGGCCTCGCGGGCTTCGTATGACGACAGATCTCTGAGTTTCCGGTCGATTTTCAAAAGGAGGCCTCTCCTGCGCTCTGATGAAATCGCGCTGTTTGCATTTCCTAGTATACATACGGCCCGTTGGGCCCAGTTCGCTAGCACTCCTGGGTCTACCTCCTCGCTTGTATCTGTGGCTCGTTCGGCTAGATGCATTATTTTAGCTAGCGGACCTGCTAGGTCGAGAAGTTTTTCTTGGCAGCTTCTCCAGGAGCGGTCTATGCCGTTCCTCGGGTCTCTGTTCGATTTGGAGACGAACGACAACATTTTAGGGTCCAACTCCGGGGCTTCCGCTACTTTGCCCGGCAGGTCTGGTCTGGGACATTCAGCCCTCAGTCTTTGTCTGACCTCTTTTTCGAGAGCTTCCTCAATCTGTGCGTCATGTATTTCGCCACTCTCGGCGATGGGACCCACTCCGAGGATCTCGGATTTCTGATTTCTTCCGGTTGGAACATGTCCGCCGTTTCGTCCTCTTCGAGGTGGTGGAGTTTTCTTTGCCTTTTCTTAGGCGGAGGTTGACTCCCCTCATCCCCTTTGTTATCTGCATCCGCTTGAGTGGATGTGGGGGATATCGCCGGTTCCTCGTCTGGGAAGCCTTATGGGGGTTCCTCCTCTATACAACCCATATTGTCTTCCCCTGGGTAGGGGGCCCGGAGGCTCGGCACCTGGGAATCTTTCATGAACGCTTCCTTTAGTCTGAGGAACGCGTCTGTAGCCTCTGGGGCTCCTGTACTCGCCCCTGTCGGTTGGCCCGGGGGGTCAGAAGAGTCTTTGCTCTTACGGGCCCTGTTACACCCCTTAGGGTCGTCAAACGTTGCCCTGTGGACGCGCTTTCTTCCTGCTTGGTGCGTTCTTCCTTCTGGCTCAGAAATAGCTCTTTGGTATCTAGCCTTTCTTGTAAAGGCCGCACTCCTTGGGCCACTGCCTCTGTCAGTGAATCTCCCAGCACTTCCTTGAAGCTATAGGCTAGGTCTTCTTGGTAGACTGCCTCCTGCTCCTCTTCGCTCCACTCGAAGTTCGACATTGTGCTGGCCGGTGCCTGAATCAATACCTGTCTAGGTGTAGTGGTGCGTCCACAAATTCACTATGCTCGAGGCTGCACCTCCTTATATCATATGTAAGTTTGCAGGATATATCTTTCCGATTTTGACTGGTAATACAATATAATCGGGCGGGTCCGCTGCCTAAAGCCACGCCCCCGCGCAGGAGACGTTCGTTATTGGGCGTGCTCCTATTGGCGCTTTCATTGCGCGTGGTCGCCTCTGCTCAGCTCGCGGGAAGTCTCCCGCCTGCGTAGGTCTCCGCCCTTCCAAGGGTTGGGGCTGCGCGCTCGCTAGGGGGTACGGTAGGCTCCTGAGGTGTCGTGCATTACAACACGGGGCCTCCGAATCCCTCTAAAACACTAAAACACTAACGCTCGCACGCCCTACTATACATGTTTATTCTATCATTGACCACGGTGTACAATTCCATAAAAGTTAATGGCATAAAACACGTTCTGTTAAGCGAATATTACGGAGCTAAGATAAAGAGGTACTTTTCTTGTGGAGAGCAGGAAAAGAAGAGGAAGGACAGAGGAACAGGAAGGACTAGGTCACATGGCCAGAGACTAAGGGACTACAGGATTGATGGGATTTGAAGTTTGTTTAAAAAAAAAAAACAATTTGAAATTGAAAGTTTACAAAGTTATATTTGTTGAAACCGTTGGAGAGTAGAAAATAAAGAAGATGAAGCTTGATGCTCGCCTCCGCCTTGACATAGGATCGTTAGTATGTTAAGAAGCGCTGTTGCGCTACATGAGTTTTATTCGTTTGAAGTGCTGACCGGAGGTTGAAGAATCGTTTCTTCTATGAGCCGAGAGAAGATTGCTAGCCGGCTGGAGAACTCCGTCAGAGCGTAATGTCCGAGTGTGCAGGGGCCTGGTCTAGCCTTTCCCGAGATTTCGTATGAAGATCGCCCCTTTGAAGTACGAAGGAGCGGAGCAGCAGGGCGGGTATCCAACGTTGAGAGACTCGTTGGGAGAGACGAATCGCAGTCCCAAAAGAAGAAAAGGGGAGGAGTCAAGTGTCAGAGCGACGAGGAGGAGGGCGAGGCTAATGGCATACAACAGCGGATTGCGCAGACAAGCCTAACAGCTGGTAATGCTTGAAAGAGTCCACGGAGAGAAAAGCTGAATGGGAGAAAAGCTGAAGGGGAAAGGTGAAGTTAAGCGCTGATTAAGCCAAAGCAGAGAAGCAGATGGTGATTGTTTCTTGCTGCGTATGATAAGGGAAAGAGGAGAGGGACAATCAAGACTGAACACGTTTACCCTAGGGTGCTGAACGTTCTTAGGTTAGAGAAGTTCATTTCGCAAAGAATCAAGACAACTACCTTGCTACGTTAGAGGTGATGAGACCGGAGAGCTGATGAAAAGGATCTTGAAACCAAAGTGGGATACAGTCGTTTGTCAAGTAACAGTTAAAGGGGAACGTTGTCTGTTCTGCGGAACTCTCTGATACTAGCAGAAGTTGGAAACGTGTTCCCCTCTTCAACCTGCTGATACAGTTTTGACTATAAGAGAGGAAGCCCTTTACATCTGTCTTATGTCTTTGGCCAAGACTGTTCACGTATCCAAAGTTTGTTAGATGGACATTTAAAACTAAGAAAGTGAGAAAGCGCCATTCCTTCAGGAAGAGACTACTGCTACGAGTATTCTTTTTATTGGAAATATTTTTGAGAACCTGTTTTAAAATATTAAGTTTTACTCTACCATTTAACCGTGTGTGTGATCTCTTATTCCCAATCGGTAACATTTGGTGGCAGCGGTGGGATGAGAGATCGCACACACGATCTAGCGAGGTTGTGTCGTAAGAAGAGCAAACCGGAACCCATGGATGTGGGAACATTTTAAGTATCGAGAGAAGGTGGTAATCCCGATTGTGACCACTTGGTGAAATCACCATATCTCTATACCTGTGAAGCAGAGGTCGACCGCAAACCCACCAGGGCCATGATTGACTCCCGAAGTCTTCAAACGGCACTAACAACAGATCTGGTAGGTTGAATGGTTGACTTAAACAAAGACATACCCATTAGGTATGTTCATGGGGATGTAAAAAACTATCCAACGAAAGAGGTTAAGATAAAAGTAGCTGGGGAACAGATCGGGATAAGGGCAGCAGTAATGCCCGTATTAACTGAACCATTGTTAATAGGTTCAGACATCCCCAATTTTTCATATCTTTTAAAAAGGGTCGAGAGGAGCTGGTTGGAAAGTGCCCCGTTTCATAACCAAGAGATAAAAGGTCCAGCTAGCAAGGAACGAAAGAGCAGAAAAGATAAGAGGAGAATAAAACAAGAATGGTGAGAACGAAATGTCCTGCCTATAGCCGTTGACTGGAAGATCGATGAAGGAGGAGACAGTTTTAGAATGGCACAGGAGTTAGATCCTCTCCTTCAAAACGCTAGAATGCCTGCTAAGGACAATACCATGCAGGATGGAACCCATTTTGTTCAAGAGAAAGGATTATACTATTGAGTAACAAAAGACACTCGAGAAACAGTGATCCGTCAGTTATTGATACCGAGTAAATACTATAAAGCCCTACTAGAAGTAGCACATATGCAACTAGGAGAAGGACATTTGGGAACCGAAAAAACAACAAAAAAAATGTTTCCCAGATTTTATTGGCCTTGCGTTTATTCTCTTGTAGCCAGATTTTGTAAGGGATGCGAAGAGTGTCAAAAGAAAAATAGGGCAAATATCTCAAAGGCACCCTTACAACCAATGCCGTTAGTCCTGGAACCATTCAATCGTATTGATCTAGACATTGAGGGGCCATTGGATCCATCCAGTCAAGGTCATAAGTTAATTCTTGTAGGAGTGGATTATGCCACTCGTTATCCAGAGGCATTCCTTTTGCGAACAACTAATTCCCAACAAATTTGTGACGCATTGATCCCTTTTATGAGTCGTGTTGGTATTCCTAAGGAGATCATAACGGATCATGGATCCAATTTCATGTCCAACGTTATGAAGCAAGTCTGTGACACCTTGAAAATTAACCATTTGAAGACAGCGGTTTATAATCCCCAGACTGATGGTCTTGTCGAAAGCTATAATCAGACCATTAAACAAATGCTAAGGAAGACCACTTCACCGGATTAACTAAACTGGGACAGGATGCTGCCTTGGATATTGTTGACTTTACGTAAAACTCCACAATCATCCACAGGATTTTCTCCCTTTGAACTCCTCTTCGGCAGGCCGATGCGCACTTTTTTGGATGTTCTGAAAGAGAGCTGGGAAGAGCAACCTTCTCAGGAGATTTCCCTTACGCAGTATGCATGTCAGTAGAGGGAAAGTGTCGAGAAATTACAGTCGATTGCTAGAGATAATCTGCGTCAAGCTGAGGTGAGACTGGAGCAATATTATAACCAACATAGTCGAATGAGAAGTTTCAAGGTCGGAGACCAGGTGTTAGTAATGTTACCATTGTCAGAAAATAAGATGTTGGCTACCTGGAGAGGTCCATATTTAGTGGAGGAAGTATTGGGCCCGGTTACATATTCAGTATGTCAACCAGAGAAAAAGATTCCTTTTGCAGACATATCATGTGAATCTTTTAAAGGAGTGGGTGGGGGGGCGCTGTTGCGCACGTTCAAGATGGCCGCCTAGGTGGAGCGCTCCGGCTCGTTCAAAATCCTTGCAACAAATTCATCCTTCCAGCTCCAAGTTGGTCGACGGATGACCATAAAATACTGCGGCGGAAGGTCTAAGGAAGGAATCCAGAAAACGCCAACTACGGCGGCCCCGGAACAGCGGAGATATCCGGATGTGAAGCTGCGGCGACTGCCAGGCTGCAACGCGGCCGCCCAAGGGCTCCACACGACATCTACGTGAGCCCGGTGCTTGTAACCGCTAGCCGGCCGAGTGGGGGAGGGGCGACGCATCCACACCCGGGCGCAGCTGAGGTACTGTAACGCTTTACATCGCTGCCACCGCATCGGACCAGGAAGGCAAGACCCGATCGAAGGCTTTGCAGCGACACACTCCCCCATTGAAGCGGAGGCCTGGCTTGTGCGCCGCTGATGCAGTTAGTGATCCGGGGGAAGGGTCGCAAGAGCTTAATAATAATGACCTGAAGACGGGAGTATACACCTTGGTCACGCCAAGCCTCAATCCCTCATTTGGGCTGCGACAAGATCCTTGCTGGCAGATAGGGCTAAGACTGCTACACCGCTCGCTCGCAAGACTGCTGACATTAGAAACTCTAATCTCTGGGGGGCCCACCATATACACTTTGGAAAACGCAACCCACCATACACATGTGGCACTAACTGATGGGCCGCACCGAGAAGAAGGCGGCAGGGGGGAGAAAAACCGGCCCTACGGATACCTTTGCCAGCTCCCAACCGCAGGCGATAGCGGGAGGGGGGCGGCGGCACAAGCTTCCGAAAACCGAGATACGGACCCATTGGACCGCCTGGCAACAATCGTGCCGAATGGGTTACTGGCGTTAACGTCAAGTTGGACGACATAGTGGCTACAATTGGTTCCCTAAAGGCGAGAGTGGAAAAGGAAAGCTCACGTATCACAGAGGCAGAGAACACAATAAGCTCCAACGAGGATGTACTCACACAACATGGCCGCAACATAGCTTTACTTCAAACCGAGCTATGCAAAACTCTGAATAAGTGCGAGGATCTCGAATCGAGGTCCCGCAGAAACAACATTCGGATTGTTGGGGTTTTGGAGACGTTCGGCAGGGGCTCCATGGAAAGGTAAGTGGAGGAATTGCTAAAGTCTGTGCTGGGGACAGGATCCCTTTCGGACCACTTCCTTGTGGAAAGAGCACACCGTACCCTTGCACCACCTCTGAAGCCGGGCGCTCCACCCCGCACCAGCATAGCACGGCTCCTCAACTATCGGGACAGGGATACAATACTTCAACTGTCCAGAGAAAAAGGTACGCTACAATACGAGGAGAATAGAATCCACATTTATCCGGATTTCTCTGCGAACATACAATCACAACGCAGGTCATATGAGACTGTCAAAAGACAGCTACGGCTCCGTGGTGTCCCATACGCATTAATGTTCCCCGCAAAAATGAGAATCCAACATGGAGGGAGGGCCCATTTCTTCGAGAACCCTGCTGAAGCTATGGCATACGTGGAGGCCTCCATTCCGTTGCCCCCTAGAGACCGCAATGTGGATCAAAATGTGAGACCCAATCCTGGGGAAGACTGAAGGGATCTGACAAATGGATGAAACCACACCATCCCCGCCATGATATTTTGTTCACCGTCCTTTCTATAAGTCGACACGACTGGACTGGAAGGATCGCCGTAATTACCGGGCTTGGGGCCTCTGACGTGGGCGGCCAAGTGTCGACAGTGGTTGCCACTTTGGAAATGTCCACCAACTCAACAGGAAAGCCCTTTGGGCAAGTTATGAGTGTTCATGGGTTGCATCGTCGAGTTTGGGGAGATGATGCGGGTGAGGGGCAGGGTACGGGACATCGGTTGGCTGCGTTGAGCTGTGGATGAAAGGGGAGGGATAAGTTGTTTTGTTGTTAAGCTTGGTTTAAAGGTTAAGTGGTCTCGCAGTTGCGGTTGCTGCCCCCGCCGTGTGAATACTGGAATTGGATGATGGTATGGCAAGTATTATTACACATGTGAATGATACCACGGGGGGACTGCGAATAACTCTGCTGTCCTGGAATGTTAGAGGTTTAAATAACCCGGTGAAGGTCAGGAAGGTCAATAACTATGTTTCTAGACATTGCCCTCTGATCGTGATGTTACAGGAGACCCATGCCTTGGGCGCAGTAAATATGAATTTAATGCCCAAATGGGGTAAGACACGATGTTAGACGAACTATTCGTCCCAGTCCCGAGGGGTCATCACTCTTATTCATCCCTCAATGGGGTTCCGGGCGGAGGGGTACAAGGTGGATGCGATGGGGAGGTTTGTTCTTGTGTGGGGGAAGTTAGCGGGTAAGCAAACTACTCTGGTTAATACATATGGTCCCAACATAGATGATCCAGATTTTTATTTAAGCATATATGAGACCCTCAATAAACTAGATGCTTCCTCCATAATATGTGGGGGGGACTTCAATATGGCCCTGAACCCGGGATTGGATAGATCCAGCACGAAAGCGAGGACACCGACCAAAATGGCACTAACACTGGGACAACTCCTTCCACAAATGGCATTAATAGATGCATGGCACACATTACACCCAGACGTTAGACATTACACCCACTACTCATCCGTGCACGACAGTGAATCACGAATAGACTATTTCTTTTTATCCCAGAACCTCTCCGAGGCACTGCACAGCTGCGAAATCCTGTGCCGCACACTGTCCGACCATTCCCCTGTTACACTGGAGCTTAGGATGAGAGATGCTCCTAGACCTGCCAGAAGATGGCGCATGCCGGTGGGATACTTGGTGACCCGGTGGTGGCGGAGACACTACGGGAAGAAATAACAGAGTTTTTCAAAAATAACGTTGGGTCGGTTGCACGGGTCTCCACGGTATGGGAAACATTTAAGGTCTGGGCTAGGGGGGCAATTATCTCCAAATCCACTGGACTCCTGAAGGGAGTGAGGAGGGAGCTAGAGGGGGTAGAAAATACCTTGAACAGCCTCAAGGGGAGGTATAGCCATACACACGACAAGGCCGTTCTGGCCGAGATTAATAAACATATCCAAACCTTTAATGAGCTGGCTGCTAGAGAAATACAATATATAGCGGCCCCTGCCAGAGCACACAGATACAGTGAAAGTAATAAGGCGGGCAGAACAATGGCTAATTTGATTAAAAATGAGAGGCAGCCATACCCTATTACTAGCATACAAAACGCTGCTGGCGAGGTGCTGACGAGTGAAGAGGGGATAAATGGAGAATTAGCCAAATTTTATCAGACGCTGTATTCAAACAAGGATAGGAAGACGACTACTGAGATTAGAACATACCTGGCGTCTCTAGGGCTCCCTAAACTTTCACTTGAGAGTAAAATGGCACTATATCAGCCGGTCACTGCAGAAGAAATGAGTGAGGAAATCATGGGGCTAGCGTCGGGCAAAGCTCTGGGCTCTGACCGGTTGGGGGCTGAATTCTATAAGGAGTTCCGCACGGAACTGGTCCCCATAATGTTGGAAACCTGGGAGGAAGCTCTAGAGGGAGGCATATTACCCCCGACGATGAGGGAAGCCATTATCACTGTGCTCCCCAAGCCCTGACGCCCTCCTAGCGATATGTCATCATACAGGCCCCTTTTGCTCATCAATGTAGATGCCAAAATTTTGGCTCAAGTACTGGCTAATCGAATGTTGCCCATGGTCTCCACTCTAGTCCATCCCGTTCAGAACGGTTTCATCCCCCAGAGGTCCACCGCACTGAACCTCTGCAGACTATTTAGTGTGATAGCACAGATTGACCCGAGCAGAAGCGCAGCAGCTGTAGCCCTTGACGCCGAAAAGGCGTTCGATTCTGTATCATGGGTCTACCTTTTCACGGTTTTGGAAGCATTTGGGGTGGGGCCCGCGTTTATCAGATTTGTAAGACTGCTCTACAGTGCTCCGGGCGCCAAAGTCTGCACGAATTGAACCATCTCTGAGATGTTCCAACGTGGCAGGGTTGTCCCTTCTTGCCCATCTTGTTTGCCCTAACTATTGAGCCTATGGCAGCTGCAGTTCGGCTGAGACACAGGAACAAGGGATTAACATGAAAGGCTCTATCCAGCTAATATCACTTTATGCGGACGATATGTTACTCTACGTCCGTGAACCAGAAGTAAACATAGCACCCATTATGACTGACATACATGATTTTGCGGATTATTCAGGATACGTTATCAATATAACCAAATCGGAAATATTCCCGCTCACACTCCACACTAAATGCCCTGTGAACACCTGCGGCCTTAAATGGTCGGACCAATGTATTAGATATCTCGGGGTGTTAGTGTCTAGGACCAGGCAAACCCTGTTCGCGGACAACCACGAGAAGGCGCTGCAAACAATGGGCACCAAGCTACAGATTTGGGGACACCTCCCTATATCCCTGTACGGCAGGATAGCCCTACTTAAAATGATAGCTTTCCCCAAGTTGCTATATTTTTTTGTAAATATAACCATATGGCCGGGTAGAGACTTTTTTTCAAGACTACGGTCGCTGGTAGTAACCTTCATATGGAACGGGAAGGCAGCCAGAATTGGGTGGGAGAAAATGACAGAGCCCTATGACACCGGAGGAATAGCGGCTCCAGACTTTGAGCTCTATTACCTGGTCGCACAGGCACAGTTTGCAAAATATTGGTACGAGGAACCTGGGGTTACAACACACCTGGGTGGAAGCACAAAATATATCCCCCGTGGACATTAAGTCGGTCCTATTTAATTCACACCATAAAGACACTTGAGATAAAGATCCAGTTAGCTGCACGGTCAAGGCCTGGGGGGCAATATTTAAACGACTGAAGTTGGAAACACCATACAACCCAGAAGTCCCCTTGTGGAATTTTCCGGGCATCCCCCCTATGTCAGACCTGAGTATTTAGGAGAGCTGGCACCCACACATGGAAATGAAGGTAGGCGATATGTTTATAGATGGTAAATTTACTACCATAGAGGAATTTACTAGAGCGATGGGGGGTGGGCCACTCAAAATACTACAATACTACAGAGTAAGGGCCGCATTTCAGAAAAGATGGCCAATGTTCCCAGATGAGCCCCCTCAACACCCCTGCACACAACTCATCACAATGAAGGCTGGGCTGGGCATTTCTAAACTATATGGGGCAGTACAGGCCCACACCGCCTCAGTGAACCGGGTCATGGACAAATGGGAGATAAACTTGCAAATGCCTATCCGAGAGGACAAATGGAGCAGATACTGTTCACTAACAAAAAAGGTTTCATTGAATGCAGGCTTATGTCTGATACAATTTAAACTTCTAAATAGGTTACACTATACGCGAGCTAAAAATGGCAAAATTTGCTGCGGAACATGGGGGGGAATGCCCCAAGTGTGGGGCCCTACACCAGACTCCTTTCACGTGTACTGGAAGTGCCCGGCTCTCCTGAAGTTCTGATGAGAGGTGGCCGAAATATTGACTGAAATTACACAGATACCCCCACAGCTGACCCCACAAAAATATTTATTTGGAGACATTGGCAGGTGCTCGGAGAAAACCAGGAGGCTATTTAATATCGCATGTGCTGTGGCTAAGAAATGCATCCTGCAGGCCTAGAAGATACCTGTGCCACCAAATGTGACCACTTTCCTCCGCGAACTTACTTACATTAATGAATGTGAGGAACAATTTGTTTTGACTCTGCCGGGGGCAAGCCGACCAAAAGACATATGGGGCCCCTTCCGAACCTATCTGTGCGATTTGCTCTCAGATGACGAAATGTCCATATAATGTTGTATGTGAATGTTTTCTTTCCCTATCAATTTGTGTTTTCTTGATCGGGTACGATGCTGTAACTGTTGAGACCACTGTTGAACAATAAAAAGAGTTTAAAAAAAAAAAGGAGTGGGTGAAGCCAGTTGAGACGATGGCTATGATTGATACTAAGGAGATCCAAGCTGAGCTTTTTCCTCAATCAAAAGAGACTTGGGGGAAGGAAGTCCTCAATAGAAGTCCAAGCATTTCCTCTTCAATGAGACTTGAGTTGAATAGCCTGGTGGGTAAATTCGGAAAAATATTCTCCTCCAGTCCAGGAAAGACCAACCTCACAGTCCATCGTATAACAACACCACCAGGGGTTAACCTGAGATTACACCCTTACAGAATTCCGGAAACCAGGATTCAAGCCATCAATCAAGAGGTTGAGGAAATGCTTGATCTGGGTGTAATAGAACCATCTCACAGTGACTGGTGTTCACCGGTGGTACTAGTTCCAAAACCAGATGGAGCCACTCGCTTCTGTATGGACTTCAGGAGGTTGAATGAGATCTCCAAATTCGTATGCCAAGGATAGAGGACCTGTTGAACATTCTAGGGAAGGCAAAATTCTTGACTACTATAGACTTAACGAAAGACTATTGGCAGATTTCCCTACAACCAGAGGATAAGGAAAAAACAGCGGTTGCCACACCCATGGGATTTTATCAATTTACTGTCCTACCTTTTGGTCTTCATGGAGCCCCAGCAACCTTTCAGAGACTAATGAATCATCTAAACAAGGGTCACGAGAAATATATGGGGGCTTATTGAGATGATATTATTGTATACAGTCAGTCGTGGGAAGATCATCTAACTCACTTGGAAGCTGTTTTCAACACTTTGCAACAAGCAGGGTTGCACGTTAATCCAAAAAAAACATTTTTGGCATATACACATACAAGATACCTATGGTATTTTGTAGGGCAAGGAGAAATCAGACCACAAGAAGAGAAATTGTCGGCAATTCGACAATTACAATTTCCCAGAACTACTAGTTAGCCTTTATAGGTTACTATCGTAGGTTTATTCCCCATTTCTCGACACTGGCCACTCCGTTGAACAAACTCTTAAAGAAATCTACTCCATCAAAAAAGGAATGGCAAAATGAAATAACAGAAAAGGCTTTCAGTTGCTTGAAAGACGCTCTAACTGAAAAAGCAGTATTACACTGTCCTGATTATGAAGCTCCTTTTTTCCTTCAGACAGATGCATCTGGAACAGGATTAGGCGCTGTCTTGTTTCAAAATCAAGGGGAGAAAGAGACCTATAATGTTTATAAGCAGGAAGTTGCTTCCACATGAACAGAACTATGCCACAATTGAAAAGGAGTATCTGGCGGTCAAGTGGGCTATTGAGTCGCTAAAATATTACTTGTTGGGAAGACATTTTACCCTTATGACCGATCATGCTCCCTTAGTATGGTTGGCAAGCAACAAAGACACTAAGCCGCAGATACTGAGGGGGTTTCTTTCTCTCCAGCCCTTCTCCTTCCAAACAACTCCTTCCTTCCCTGCAGCTCTCTGGCCGGCCTCTCTTGGCCCTCTTCCTGCTCCTACCTGCAATGAAAAAAACCTCGGGGTCATCTTCGACTCCACACTCTCCTTCTCTCCTCACATATCTGACGTCTCTAAGAAGTCACACTACCAGCTGCACCTTCTCAGAGGTATTCTTCCTTTCCTCTCCTTCCCCCAGAAGCTCACTGTCTCCAGAGCCCTGGTTCTCTCGAAGCTGGACTACTGTAACAGCCTCTATCTAAATATGCCTGCCTCTACTCTCCGCCCTCTGCAACTCATCCAGAACAGGACTGCGAGACTTGTCCTCGGCCTCAAGCCTAGGGACCGTATCTCTCCAGGACTGAAATCTCTACACTGGCTCCCAGTGGCTGCGAGGATTAAGTTCAAAACCCTCTGCATTGTCCACAAGGCCTTCTGGGGCCTGGGGCTAAAATACCTTCAACTCTCTCTAGCTAAACATCTTCCTTCTCGAGCTCTTCGCTCATCTGCCTCCAACTCCCTCAGGGTCAGCCGCTTCTCCAAGCAACAAGTTGGGGGTAGATCTCTCTCTGTGGCAGGGGCCTCCCCCTGGAACAGCCTTCCTGCCTCCCTGAAACTTGAGGAGAACCATCTCCGGTTCCGGGAGCACCTCAAAACCTTCCTCTTTGCTTCTGCTTTCTCTCCCCCTCTCCCCTGCTAAATTCCTGACTGAAACTGCACTGAATCTGCAACTGGGCCACTCTCACCGATCTCGGTCCTTGGCCCAGCCACTCTCCCCTTGCACTGCCTCCCTGGCAATGCCAGCACAGCGGGACTGTCTCTGTATCCCTACAGCCCCCATTCCCAGCACTTGTCTGCACTTACCTTGCACTTGCCAGCAGCTGGCCCTTATTATTTATCTTGTTATTCTACTACCCCTGTACTGCACTTTCCCCTCTCCCTTTCCCCTTGCACTTTTCCCTTCCCCTCTACCCATGCACTTGCGCAATCTGAATGACACCTGGCCTAGTAGGATGGTTGTCTGTCTTCCCTTTGTTCCCCCCTCTATACACAAACACTTGTGTATAGGCGCGTTACAATGCCATATCATATCATATCAATTCATCAACCAAGCAAATTAATGTCTCAGGCAGATTTTTTATCACATACTTATGCCCTTCCCGAGCGTAAGGGCCTAGGAGGGGAGGTATGTGATGAATTGCGGGCAGAAAATAAGAAAGGCTGATTAAAGAGAGGGAGGGCGGAGTTTGTTGCTTCCTTGGAGACACTTCCTATTTTGTTATGTCACCTACACTCAGGTACTTTCTTCTAACCTGGCTTGTGGAACTCTCTGTGTTTGTGTTGTTGCCAGGAGACAGCCCAGCTGGGAGACAAGGAGGCTGGCTGTTATGAATGGGCCTACTAAGCCGAAGCAGAGATATTAAGAATCGTTAGTATGTTAAGAAGCGCTGTTGCGCTAAATGAGTTTTTTTCGTTTGAAGTGCTGACCGGAGGTTGAAGAATCGTTTCTTCTATGAGCCGAGAGAAGATTGCTAGCCGGCTGGAGAACTCCGTCAGAGCGTAATGTCCGAGTGTGCAGGGGCCTGGTCTAGCCTTTCCTGAGATTTCGTATGAAGATCGCCCCTTTGAAGTACGAAGGAGCGGAGCAGCAGGGCGGGTCTCCAACGTTGAGAGGCTCAGTGGGAGAGACGAATCGCAGTCCCAAAAGAAGAAAAGGGGAGGTATCAAGTGTCAGAGCGACGAGGAGGAGGGGCAGGCTAAGTGGCGTACAACAGCGGATTACGCTGACAAGCCTAACAGCTGGTAATGCTTGAAAGAGTCCACGGAGAGAAAAGCTGAATGGGAGAAAAGCTGAAGGGGAAAGGTGAAGTGAAGCGCTGATTAAGCCAAAGCAGAGAAGCAGATGGTGATTGTTTCTTGCTGCGTGTGATAACGGAAAGAGGAGAGGGACAATCAAGACTGAACAAGTTTTGGGGGGCGTGGCTAGCCGCGGGATGAGAAAGACGTAGGTCTCCTTGGCTCCCGCGACCGCAACAATCATCCTGGTAAAATCGCCTGATATTCGACGACATAAGAGCTGATAACACCTCTCTGTGGTGTCGGACACCCTTGGGCACAAACGAGGTGTAGAGCAGAAAAAACTGCAGCCGATTTCAAGAGAAACGACCACAAGAAGTTTGGAGGCGTACGTCATCCAGCCTCCAAAATGGCCGCCGGCGCGCACGGACGAACGCCCTGATCGGGAGCAGTGAGGCCGTGCTGCAACGGAACCCAGTCTGCTACCCCAGACTACATCGGAAGAAGAGTGCGGTCCCAGTGAGGCTCCGGCGGTGTCCCTTCCAACTGGCGGACTTCAGCGGACCCGTGCGGATGTGAGGGCGGGGCGCGTATCCACTCGAGTGGGACACCCTGGACCCCCGCCGACAGCGCTGCTACTCGAGAACGAGGGATGCCCACCTCCGAGTGGCCCAAAGTGTGAGGCAAGCCTGAGCGCCGACGATGGAGAAGAAGTGCCGGCGCGACTGGGAGGCGCGGGTGAGTGGCCCCGTCCGAGCCCTGTTCCCGGTGGCGACGGCGAGCAAGACAGCCCGGGAGAGAGGTGGAGGACTGGGAGTGAGCCACTAGAGCCCACGCGGCCCCGTCTACTGGCGGACTTTGCAGGCGCCGCAAACCTAACAGCACATAAGTGGCCCCGTGAGCTGGAGGTGTGCCACCACGAGACACAGAAAGGGGCTCCCTGGGGGAATGAGCCTGTGTGGGCCAGAGACAAGGGAAGCGGCACAGAACCACCCCGGAGCGAGACCACGCGGCGACAGCCGCTGATCCACCGGGCTGGCGAAGTACACAGGGCAAGAGGTGTACAGAGGGGGTGAAGTGCTAATACTGATCGGGCCAAATCTCCAATACATGCCCACAAACTCGTACTGAATCTGGACCGTGGAGGACCACCTCTCCCACAAATAGTTGCCCGTGTTGCAGTGGAACACCGTCAGGAGCGGACTCCGTAGGGTAGCACCAACCCGCACATCGCCAGGCCCCCCTGCAGCAAACACACCAAGCCATCCTCAATTTGCATTATTGAAGAAGGGCTAGACGCGAGGGGACAGCACCCGAAGAAGGAGAAGTGGCGGGGATAGCTGGGACACGCGGACCTCTCCCAGACTAGCCCATGCTGTGGTCCCCTAAGCGCAATCACAACGCCTACAGGGTGCGGTCAGAGCACAAATACAACACGCAGTGAGATAATAACACCTACAAAGGGCCAAGCATGCAGAACCATAAGCATCTAGCAGTGGCGTCGCTAGGGAGGGACTGGGGGGGCCAGTGCCCCCCCCTCTGAAATCCTGTGCCCCCTCTTTTCCCCCCACCTAAGGCGAGCAGTGACCATGTTCTCTGTTCATGGTGTTATGTGTGACACTCACTGAGGCAAATGTCTGCAGATCACACGGAAATACTTTTTTCTCAAAGGAGTGATCGAGCAGCTTGCAGCCCCTCTCATCAGAATGCAGTGAACGAAACGGCTAATGATGGGTCATTAGTCACTGAATGGTTTTGTGCCTGCATTCTGATGGGAGGGGAAGTGCAGTGAGGTGTGGGTAGTTGGTGTGCACAAACAGGGCCATTCACGAGGGGGGCAGGAGGGGCAAACTGCCCCGGGCCTTGCGTTTGGGGGGGGCTTGCGGCACTCCCCCCTGGGGGACCACCAGGCTGAGCCCTCGGAAACACACTGTTGCTTTCCTCTGCCCTGCATCGTCTTCGGCGTTCACGGACAGAGGCTTGAAGTCAGCAAGGGGAGTGGAAGGGATTCTAATCTGACAAAAGATTTTGCGCAGCGTCGCCAAAGAGAAGGCCCCTGTAGGTATTTAGAGTAGGGTGACCATATCTAAAAAATAAAAACCGGGAAAGGGCACCTAGCATAAAGGTAGGACTAACTCTTGAAAGTGACAGTCAAGGCACTATACTCCAGTACCGTTTGGAAGAGAAGGGGGTTTAAGTCTTACTGTTCAAATGAACAAATATAATTCATTTATCACAAATTAACACTATCTTAAGTTGTAAAATGGAACATTTCTTCTGTGCGACAATGTTAATTCCTGCTGCCAGCTATGAAGACCTACTACTAAAAACCCGACCCACTCCAGTTTCAAATGGAATCATAGTCTTGGGAAAGGGGGACAGAGTACCAAATTCCAGGACAGTCCCGGCAAAACCGGGACATCTGGTCACGCTAATTTAGAGGTAGCCACGGCCGCTGCGGCTTTACCCATTAGAGAACAGAGTGGTGGTGCTCAGATGTTTGTCTGCGGTTTGGCTGGTGCAGTCCCTCCAAATGCATTTTGGGAGCGGCAAGTTGGAAGACTGTGGCCCGGAAGGTAAGTGTGAGAACATGTGGGTCTTACGACCTTTGATCTCAGTAGCAAGTTCTGCAGGCTGTTTTCAGGGATGCCGTGAATGTTTTTACAAATGGCTGTACTTACATAGCTGACAATGGCACTTTCAGGTGTCTGTGCGCTTTACCATAATTTGACAACCCGAGTAATATTGACCAGCAGCCTTGGTTCTCAAGTTAATGGCCATGAACGGATGAAAAGCTGATATGACTATTACCAAAAGCAATGGCACTCATTTTATGCAGCTGGCGACGACGAAAGTCTGAGGCAGAAACATGTGTTCTGAACCTTTGATGTGCAGCGATTGCACACGTTCACACAGTGGGCACCTTACTCTGCAAGCTGTGCCCATCATAGCACGCTCTTTTCCATCAGTGCCACCGCAGTAAGCAGACCTTCCCTCACCTGGTGCTACAGAAGTTTTCAGCATAGAGTTAGCAGCAGTTAGGCAAACTATGGGTTTCTGTTACTGACAGAACTTTCTCTGAGGCAAGCCCTACACATTATATATAGTCAATTTCCTCTGGCAAGCCATTCAAACCATGTAATATTTGTTATCTCTCTGTGTGTGAGATCGAGTGCAATCTATTCAGAAGTTGTCAAACTTTCTCAGTCCTACCTTGAGTACTTGAGTAAAGATATTGTTTCTGCCGCCCCCCACCCATGGGCTGGCCCACCTAGTGGGTCCAAAGGATGTCCAAGGAGAGCCCCAGGCTCTTTAAAATATAAGAAGATTTTCTGCTGCATATATTTTCTATTAAAAAACAGTCACCTTAATTCTGTTTTAAGAGTCCACCGCCCGCCGATCCCCTCACGCTCACCCCTGCAATATCCTTCGGGTCCATCGAGGGGGGCCAAACCCCCTGTTTGAAGACCACTGATTTAGATGTTAGAGAGTCACTTACTTGTATGGGTGTATCTAACTTCTTTGCACACTCAAATGAGACTATTCTGGTGAAGCTTCAATGTTAGAATAAGTTAACTCTCTCCTTCATTTCTGAAACGCCACACTTAGGGACTGCTGTGAGAATGAGCTGTCTCATGTCACCACTTCCCTTCTAATCACTCCCCTGGCATTCAAGTGCTAACCCCAAACCACAATTTCAATTGTCTACAAATGTATGCATATGAATGCAGGTGCTAACAGTGAAATGCTTTGTTAGTAACTGCTGGGGCCTTTCTTATCAGCGAAGCTCAGGCACCGTTTAACATCTGTGACTTGTTCCATCTGACCTCGGCTCTGTAGGTCTGCCAGGCAGGGGCAGAGCTAGCCTCAAACTTTTGGTGGGGCTGGATGACAGTTTTGAAAGCAGATAGTGAGTGAGGCCAATGTGGGGCCAATAAACCCATTACGCTGTTGGTCTCCCCACCCAGGGATGCCGTCTAAACCTTTCAGCTTTTACAGCTGCCCCCATGTTAGCAGTCTTATGACACAGAAACCTACTGGTAATCTGCATCTTTTAACCACATAGCTGCATTCGTTTCACTTCATTATTGATTTAAGCACTCCACAAGTACCTTGACCTATTTTTCCAAACTGTAAGGCAAGGGGTACCCCCCAAACATTACAAATAAATGGGCCCATATCAGCCCTATATGGACGAGCCTGGGGTTGCTGCCTTGATGCAGGAAGGGGAAGAAGGGAACCAACGTTGTGTTGCTATCTAGCCCTGATTAGGAAAACACCCTGTCCCTACTCAGGGTTGTCTATCCCTAGGCAGCGTGTGGGATAGGGATAGGGTAGGAAAACACCCTGTCCCTACTCACGGTTGTCTATCCCTACGCCTATCTGATAGGGATAGGGTAGGAAGAAAACTGTCCCTCAATCTACCAGAAATGTGGACGCCCCGACCTGTATTAGAGAATTCTGGACACAGGATATGACAATGAAGAGCAACCATAAAAAACACCACACCACTCCAATGTATTTTAGTGCGGCAGAGCTGCTAATTAGATCACTGCCCAGCACATTGTCTATGTATGTTTTATTAACCCTAAGGAAATTCTAGTTAAACCTCATGATGGAGTGGTAAGTGTCATGACATCTAAAAGGGCAATTGGTGTTGGTACATCAATGCCTGTAAGTTTAAAACACTTTAAAATGCTTACACTATGTGAGTAATGAATGTGGATCATATTATTTGTAAAGTATCGCCCCTTATTGTTGGCGATATCTACACAAAGGCCATGGTACCACCCATGGCCAGAAAGGTCGACCGGTTTCGATGGAGTAGTGTGTTCAGACCATCTTCTTCAGGACAGTTTATTCAATCAAGCGTCAAACTGCGTGTGGATTATGTAGATTCTGCAGAAACTGGGGATAACAGCCTTCAGATTGAAGCGCAAGAGGCGAGCCGCACGCTATTTCACCTTCCCTTTGGCCACAAGTCGTACCTTTCACCCCAATTCAGAGGCTCTTTACTTTCATAATGATATGCTAATCACTGGAGACATGGGCCTTCTAAAAGCTGAGCCCAGTAGGTAGGACTTTGGCTTTATTAAATTGAGTCTGTTGATATCGCATGGGCAGGCCTTTGTCCTCTGCATGATTGATTCTTCTGCCGCTCGTTAACAAGTGCTTAAACATAAGCAAATACAACACTCTGTCAAAGGCTCTTGATTTTGCTATCAAAACTATGGGTTGGCAACACACCTAGAAATGCATTCTGCCTCAAAGTTGGAAGGCTTTGGCCCTCTCTAGCCAGGAGCTGGCACTACCCAACAAAGGCCAGCATTTCAGGAGGGGACAGGAGCCCGATCTGCTCAATGGTGTTTCGCCACTACATGGCATTCTTTTTCATTTGGGTTATTAGGCGGCACTTTTGTGCCAGCAATAAGCCAATATGATTGCTTTAGAGAACAGACAGTAGTGGAAATTGACTTTTTTTACTTGGGCATTCCACCTAGGGCAGGGAAAGGGGCCAGGTCCAGCGAGGGCTGGATTGGGAGGGTGTACGGCAGGTATTTTAGTCACCCCATGAACATTTGCCTCTTCCCCTCAGAGAATTGATCAATTTATCATGTCAGCAAAATACAAACTTTGCACCCCCTTTGAACCTAAAAAATGCACATACATATTTCCAGTACAGTGCAACATTGACAATAGATTGCACAGGGCTCCTGCTCAGACCCTCAAGTGGTCCTCTAGGGAAGTGTTTGAAATCCCTGCCTGACATAGTTTAAAACACGAACACATATAGATTTCCCAGGATTGTGGAGCTGGATCTGAGATCCGGGGAGATATTTTCCTAATGACAGCACTCAGTACAGCTAGGCAGAAATGGCATATGAGGAGGGACAAAAAGCTTGGCGTTGTTTAGTTATTTGCCCACCATTGAATTCCCATGGCCATGCTAATCCCTATGGCAATTCCCACCCAGTTCCTGCCTGCCCCCACCCAAAACACCTCCTCATTGGAACTCTTTGAGCAAGCTTTAATCAAACTTTGCCCTCAAAGTGTCTGCAAGTATTTTCTCAAAGGAGTCTTGTTGAGAGTTAATTACTTAATTGCTGTAGTAAACACGCTACTGATGCAATACACATTTATTGACCAGGTCTGTTTTCAGCCACTTGATTTAAAAGCACCACATGTCTTTCACAGAAGTCTTGTTAAAAACCAGCATTGGTCAAAGCTAAAGGTTTTGGTTTATGCATAAGTAGATGTTCAGGTACTCGCACCATTTTGCACCTGCTACCATCAATGGCCAGTTAATACCAATACAGCAGTGCCTTTCCCATGCCTACATGAAAGCCCAAACTGTTAGCATTGCCAATTTGTTTTACTTTGCCCTTGATGCACAGGACCATGCATCAAGGGTAAAGCAAATATACTACTTGGCTTAACTGAACCACATTGAATATAGGCCAGTCTAGTCAGTAATAACGTGTATGGTGCACAGTCAGCCTGGACATACTTTCTGTGGCATGGCATGTTTACTGGCTGGGAGTCCTTATATGGTAATGCATGGATGTACACGGGAACAACCAGCATGGATATGTTTTTATATTAGCATATGTTGTGGGCAAAGGCGGCATGAAATGTATTGGAAAATTTTCCTGTTGGTGACATGCAACTATTGGGTTTTTCCATGTGCTTCCATATAAAACTAATTGCAAACTGTATTGATTTCTACCCAAATTTGTATAGAAAGTGCCATAAAATGCATAATTTTAACCCAATGTTTCAAAAATGTTCTTGGGTGTGAGAAACCCCCTCAAGCACCTCTTGCTTGGTTTGAGCTCCCTCACTGTGCCCCTCACTGTGCTCTGTCGATCCCGCATAATTGGCACAAACATTTAAGCCTCTTCAGTTCAGAAATTCACCAGCCTCCACTTTACATCATCTATCTGTCACTGTGTATGATGTGTATTTTAATGCGCACACAGGGGAGGGGTGCTCCTTAATGCTGGTGTCACGCACCACACGCTGTCATGACATCCTATATATCTTTATGCACATGATACAAAAGTTATTCTGGCATAAACCTTTCTTCAGTAGAGAAATCTAACTTTGCTGTAGTTGATTTGCAGTTGTAATAATAAACCATATTTGAGTTTGTCCACACAAACTCAAGGGGCGTTTTCTTGTGTCTCATCTTTGTGGCAGTGTCGCCGCTGGCCCAGTGCAAAAAATGGTAAGGGGGCCTCACCAAATCTTTGCCCGGGCCTCACCACACCTTGTGACAGCCCTGTGCACAAACGCCTATCTGCAAGAGTGCTTGTGACGTCACATATTACCTTTCATAGGCAGCCCCCTACTTGTGTCTGTGCCCCCTACTTTTGTCTTTGGCCCCCTCTGTGCCCCTCCTAAATTTGATTCCTGGCGACGCCACTGGCATCTAGTGATATTGGTACCATGGGGAAAGACAAGTCTAGGAAACTCCCCACACAAAGCAGGATGGATCAATACGCCATCCCTCCGCCCCAGGCGTCAGACCTCCACCCGCAGTCCTCGGATGAGATGGAAACTGACCAGGGAATTTCATTGAAAGTCATTATGGCTGCGATAGCCGACTCCCGCACATCAATGGAGCAGAAAATGGACGGGATAAGTATGGATGTATCCCTCCTCCGACACAATCTCCAAAAACTAACGGCACGCACGCACCGGGGAAGCTGAGCATCGCATGTCCAATACAGAGGATAGAATGCATAACATGCAACAGCAGCTCCAAAATGTCACAACCAAACTGAAGCTACTGGAGGACAGAATTGAAGATGGAGAAGGCAGATCCAGACGTAACAATGTGCTCATAGTCGGCATACCCGAGAAGGCCGAAGGCCCCTGCATGGAACTCTTTCCAGAACAATGGCTGACCGACCTGTATGAGCCATACGCCTTCTCCAAGTTCTTTTCCATAGAGAGGGCACACAGAGTACCCACGGGCAGACCTCCGCCCGGTGCACCTCCATGCACAGTAATAGCAAAGTTTTTAAACTACAGGGATCGTGATGCCTTACTGCAACATGCGCGAGCAAAAGGCGCCATCACATTCAATGCCTCCAAAATTGCCTTTTTGCCTGACTACACAGGGAAGTGCAAAAGGTGAGGCAATCCTTCAACCACCTCAAAAAACAACTGCAAACAATGGGAGTGAGGTATGACCTGCTCTTCCCTGCGCAACTCAAGATTTATCGCAAAGGGACAACAGTCCAATTCAATGACCCCAAGGAGGCTTGGCGCTGGGCTGAACAAAACATAGACGGAGACTGGTCGACCCCCCGCGACAACAGGTGGAGGAATAGAAGGCCTCCACCAGACCAAAAGCGAGAGGCCCGTCGACCACCAGAGCAAGACCCACCGGAAGATATGGGGGGCTGACCACTGCCTCAATGCCTGCCGGATGCCCGAGGCCCCATTGGGTCACCCAGGTTGAACTACTGAATCATTTTGTCTACACACACACACGCAACATCAGGCTACACACACTTACCTGATGCGGCCGCAGTATGCCCCAAGACCGCAACACAAGGAGAGCCCCCTTCCGATAGCAAAACAAACTCCATGTTTATTATACGTGACGGCTCCCCCCTGGTCACACCCCCAGAGGAGGGCTACCTCCCCCTGGGGTTCCAAGCAGGGGGAGGCCACCTGTACTTGAAGTTAAGTTAAACGCATGTAAGGTGTACAGTTGATACCATGGGTTCTTTGTTCGGGCGACCGATGCTTCTAGTTGGGAGGAGTATGGGGAGGGGGGTTGGGGATTTGTTAAGTTTAGTCACAGACGGGACCAGTCAAACGCACAAGATAATATGGCTAGATAAGATGATGATAACCCACGGGCATATTCGCAGCTGGCGCATAACACCGTCAGTGGCAGCACAGGCTGTGAATATCACAAGCACCCATGGCATCACATAGCGGTAGTAGCGACGCTCTCAGAACACTGAGGCTCATGACATGGAACGTTAATGGTCTGGGCAATGCAGTCAAGCGCTGGCTGATGCGGCAATTTCTAAACAGGTGGGGTGCCGACATAGTGTTCCTGTCTGAGACCTATCTTGCGGGCACAGAATGTACCCTATTCAGACGTACAAACTACAAGCTGACACTCCACTCAGGTTTCACGATGGGCTCAAGAGGGGTCATGATTCTGGTACACAAAAGCCTCCCCTTCCACCTTACTACGGTAACCCATGACACAGGCGGCAGATACGTATATGTGACGGGCAAGCTATGGGATCACTCCATTGCACTGATAGCCACCTATGCACCCCCAACCCTACTAGAGCCACTACTTACTAACATTGCCCCGTTAATCGCAAACAACACTTCTAACCTCATGATACTGGGAGGTGACTTTAATGAAGTCATGAATGTAACCCTGTACAGATCAAACTTGCGGAATAGAAACCCCAATCTTCCCACCAGACTTGCCACATTTGCCAACGCACTAGGCCTATGCGATGTATGAAGAGAACTCCACCCAGACACGAGAGCATACTCCTTCCACTGAGGGGCACATGCCTCGCTCTCCAGGCTAGATTATCTCTTCACCCCAGCAACTGATCTACGTAGGGCACAAGAAACAAACCTACTTCCCAGAGGCATCTCTGACCACTCCCCGCTAGAACTGACACTCATAATATCCAGGCGGATTCCACCGCCGAGCTGGCACCTGAATAGCTACTACCTGGGTGACCCTGAGCTTGTGGACAGGCTACAGGAGACCACCAATACATATTTCGAGCTAAACACACAGATGGCAATGAACCCAGGAACACTGTGGGAGGCATACAAGACGGTGCTAAGAGGTGAACTAATATCGTGGACGACCGCAAAAAAAAAGACAGCACTTGAGCAAGACACTTGAAGCAGAACAACAGGTTAAGCAGGCAGAGGAGAGGCACATAAATGAGGACACACCAGCCTCTAATCGGACGTTGCTACTAGCACAGAAAAGGCTTCAAAACGCAGCGATGGACAATGCAAAACAAGGGCATACTGCAATGCGAGCAAGACTCTATGAAACAGGTGACAAGGCTGGAAAGGTGCTGGCTTGGCTGGAAAGGAAGGAGCAGGGACGCAGTCATTTCCGAAGGCTCAACACAGGAGGGCCGAACGCAGGGGTGACGGATCAGAAAAAAAACCAAGGCTTTGCGGAATACTACTAGCTGTACAGAGAACCCACGACCCAGATGGACGTCACAATCATGGACCAAATTGATATCCCCACCTTAAATGAGACGCAACTACAATGGCTGGAGAGGGAGATCACGGAAGATGAGATCCTAAGTGCCATGTCGTGCCTCCAAACCGGTAAATCCCCAGGACCTAACGGCTTCCCGGTTGAGCTATGGCGGAAGGTCGGAACCAATGTGGGGGCCCCCAACCACTCCGAATGTATCAACATGCGCGAGAAAAGGGCATTCTCCCACCAGATCTGCGAGAAGCAACAATAATAGTGATACCCAAGCCAGACAAGCCCCCGGTAAGATGCAGTTCATACAGGCCCATTTCACTCATCAATAGCGAGACCAAAATACTGGCAAAATTACTTGCGGACCGTCTACAACAGGTTATTCCCTCTCTGATACATCCGGACCAGTGCGGCTTCATGCCACAGAGATCAACTTGCATGAACCTCCACAGGCTATACTCAGCCCTGCAAAGGGCCAACAGCATACAGGGCCCACTAGTTCTACTAGCAATTGACTTTGAAAAGGCCTTTGATTCGGTGAGATTGGAGGCCATCTGGACCATAATGCGCCGCATGGGCTTCGGTGAGAACTTCATGAGGTGGGTGCGCCTGTTGTACGAATCCCCTGTGGCCAGGACCAGGGTCAATGGCTGGCGATCGGACCTCTTCAATCTGGGGAGGGGCACGAGGCAGGGCTGGCCACTGTCGGCCATGATTTTCGCAATCGCTATCGAACTACTGGCAATCCTCCTGCAAAACGTGCCAACCTGGGAAGGCTTCCGATGGTCTGAGACCTGGGAAGACAGAATATCCCTCTATGCGGATGACCTGCTCATCTACCTGAAGGATCCAAGCAACTTCTGCCCCAGAGTCATGCACCTGTTAGAGCAATATGAGGCATTCTGCGGATTACGTGTGAACTGGTCCAAATCCATCCTCTTCCCTATAGGAGACACCTCGATGGCAAGCCTACCGGCTGGACCTTACCAGATCGAGAGGGAACAGTTCAAATATCTGGGGATACGTATCATGAAGCATCTTACTGAATACACAACCCTGAACCTCTCCCCCCTTGTAGCAAGATTTGCAGAAGATACTCGCCATTGGATCTCCTTGCCACTAACGCTGATGGGCAGAACTGCCCTGTTCAAAATGATAGCTCTTCCTAAATTCTTATATATCCTGCAAAACGCTCCACTACACATCCACCAACGAGAATTCCACAAAATCGAGTGCATCCTCCGGAAATTGCTATGGGGAGGAGGACATCCGCGAATTGCTCTTTCCACGCTCCAGAGGTCCATCTGGGAAGGAGGGATTGGACTGCCCAGACTGCAGTCATATTACTGGGCCAGCCAGATGGCGGCAGTAAATGATATGCTCCATGGGGACGGAAGCCTCCCACACATCAAAGGTCTTATCTGCAATGCCACAACCACGCCACTAGAGCACCTGTATGGAGGCCTGAACCGCACACCAAAAACAGATATGGTAACGCATATAGTGAGAATATGGAAGGAAGTACATCGGTACTTAGGATGGGACGGGAAATTAATGCTGGCGCAACCCCTATGGAACAACTGCAACCTTCCCGAAATACGAAAATTGCCCAGATGGCCCGAATGGGTCCAGTGAGGAATCACCAACATAGGAGATGTGGTACACGAGGACAACCTGGCACCATTCGAGACATTGCATTTGAAGTTCTCCCTCCTAGCCACAGAAAGGTACCACTACATGCAGATGAAACATGCTTGGACGACCCATCGACAGATCATACAAGACATGCTGGAAAGCTCCCCATTAGAGCAAAACATAGTTCTGGACCGGGTGGACCGGAAGGTCACCTCTACCATGTACAATGTGATAACATCCTTTGCAACACCGGAACTAACCAGTTTGAAGACAAAGTGGGAACGAGATGTGGGACCACTTCAACCAGAGGACTGGGTGGAGGCCCTGATGTACCCGCATGAAAGAACCATTTCCTCAAGGCTTAGACTGGTCCAACTGAAGATTCTGCACCGCACCTACTACCCGAGAGTGGCCATCTTCCGCTGGGCAAAATCCTCGGACGCACGATGCCTACGCTGCAAACGAGAAGAAGGTACCTTTTTCCATATTCTGTGGGAATGTAGTAAGATTCAGCAGCTCTGGCAGAAATGCTGTGATAAACAGTCTAGCGTTATGGGTAAAGCGATACAGAGGTGCCCAAAACACCTTCTCCTAGGGATCTCCAGTGAAACTGACCTTTCCCGCTATGAGAAACTGCTCTGGTCAACTGCGATGGCGGTTCTCAGGCGGAACATTGCGCAACTGTGGGGCTCGGAACGTACGCCTAGCTACAACCAGTGGGTCACAGACAACGGGATGAGGATCTGGGTATCATCGGCGTAATTAGTGTAGGTGATACCCAGATCGTCTAGATCATCAAAAAGGGGCTTCGTGAAGATGTTATAAAGAGTAGGGGAGACGCAGGATCCCTGGGGCATGCCATATGTGATGGGCATTGGGTCGGCTGCTTCTAGCAAGGAGAAGACTCTCATCGTGCGGTTATTAAGAAAGGAATGAATCCAGTTAGTTGCCTCTTCAGAGAAGTGGGCTGCTTTTTCTAAGTGGTCGCACAAGATCTCGTGGTCGACCAGGTCGAAGGCAGCTGAGAGATCAAGGAGTAGCAATAGTGCTGTCTTCCCCTGATCTCTCAGCTCGTCTATCTGTGCCTTAAGATCTATAAGTGCAGTTTTGGTTCCGTGCTGAGGCCTGAAGCCCGATTGTCGGACGCCTAGGAGATGGAAGTGCTCGAGGTAGTGTTGGATTTGTTGGTAAGCTATTTTGTCGAGGATTTTAAGAAGGAACGGTACTGTAGTAATGGGGTGGTAATTAGTTGGAGTAGATGGGTCTAGATTTGTTTTTTTGAGCAAGGGGAGGACCCAGGACTGTTTTAAGTTATTAGGTACGGTGCCTGATGTGAAAGACGCATTTATTAGTTTGGTAATAAATGGTGCGAGATCACGGGCCGCATCCTTTATCAATTGTGCAGGGTATAGGTCTCCGTGGCAGTTCGATGGTTTGAGGGTGAGAATGATATTTTCTACCTCTTTGGTGGATACTTTGTGGAAGTTAAAGAGGGAATTGTGCGCTGGGGGGTGTGATTGAATCGGGTGAGTCTTTTTGTGGGTGAAGATACTCGGCTTGATAGAAGAGAGAAGGGATTCTTTTTTAATGCTTATCTTCGTCTTAAGAGAGGAGATTTTGTTGGCTAAGGCATTTTGTATACCAGTGCACCAATTTTTATCTTTGATGCACGAGTCAGGAGCTTGGATCGGGGATTCAACCTCTTTTAGTATTGTGAAGAGCTCTTTAGTGTTGGATTTAGCTTGTGAGATTCCAGTGCTATAGGATATTTGTTTGGCCAGTATAATTTATTTTTTATATTGGGATGCTAGTCTGCTCAAGTTTTTTTTGTTTTTTTCTGAAGGGTGTGCTTTCCAGGTTTTTTCGCAACGTCGCTTTTCCTGTCTGAGGGCTTTAAGATGAGGAGAGAACCAGGAATTGATGTGTTTCCGGGGTTTGCTCTTTTTTAGCTTCAAAGGGGCTATGACATCAAGGGATGAGAGCATGACTTTGTTGTAGATGTCCACCATCGTGAATGGATCTGTGTGATCTGGAATGGTATTCAAGGTCGGTGCGATCAACGGGATCAGATTTTCAGGGGTGATGTTTTTTTGTTTCTGGACTGGACGGCTGGAGCTATACTGTTAGCTTGCGCTAGGGTTGCCTCTAGGGTGAACGAGATCAAGTAGTGGTCTGTCCAGGGCTGCGGGAGTATAGCAGAGACCAAGACTGGGCAGTTGTGCACAGCTAACCAGTCCAGAGTTCTCCCTTTGATATGAGTAGGCTCAGTGATCTTCTGGGTAAAGCCCAGTTCCTCTAGGGTGTTATTGATTGTGGTGGCGTTGGCGTCTGCGGGGTCGCTAAAGCCGAGGTTAAAGTCTCCTAGTAGGATGCATTGTGAGGAGTTTTTGAGATTATTTGATTAAGATATCTGTGAGGTCTTCTTCAAATGACCCTAAAGGGCCAGGTGGTCGGTAGATAAGGTGAATGGAGATGGATTGTGTATTAGATAGGGTTAACTTTGCAGTTAAAGATTCACAAGAACTTGCATTGGAAGGTGACTCAATTATTAGAGGGAATTTGGTTTTGGCTATGATGGCAAGACCTCTGCCTCGAGAGGTGGTACGATCGAGTCTTAGTAAAGTATAGTCATCTGGTACGGCTAGCATAATTGCCGGGCCTGCTGTAGGATGTAGCCAAGATTCAGTGACCGCTAAGAAGTCCAGGTCTTCGTTGTGTAGTAGGTCGGCAATGTCTGATGCATGGGCTACCATGGAGCGGGCATTTATTAGTGCTCCCTTGGTCCCATGTTCTACTGGATTAAGGGGTGATGGCAAAGATTTGTGCGTACTTTTCTGGGCGCGGATGGGCTTGCGGTAGAGTCTACTGTTCAGTTGAAGAGGGTGCAGGGAGGGGCTAAGGGGGCTCATATTCGCCTTGCTGTGGGCTAGTTTAGTTGGAGGGCCATAGAGCCTTTGGAGGCTGGCACGTAGTTTGAGGTTCCTCATGAGAACAGGACAGGGTGTGGAGGTCATTTCGGTTAGTTTGTAAAAGTTGTGTAAGGGCTCATGTGCTGGTGGATTTGGTAGCATGGTTGGGTATTTGCTATTCATGATGTACAGTAGTGATCTCAGTAACACCTTATAAAGCGAATGGAGGTACATTGTCTGAGTGGGCAGGAAAGGGCTAGTGCAGCGTAGTTGTTGTCGGTTAGCATATAGTCATGTATCATCTAGATAGTGTATCACTACGGTGTGAGAGATGTTAGTTCAAATACAAAGGTAGTAGTTCATACAGGCAATAGTTCACCTAAGTTCAGTATTGGCAATGGGTCTAACAGGCAGCAGTCTGGTACAGTGATGTTCAATAGGGTTCAGTACCATGGGGTGACACGCCTAGTTTCAGTTTGTCACAGAGGGTTAAAGCAGAAAGTCAAAGATATAGGTAGTAGCTTATCACCTAAATTCAGCATTAGCTAACGGCATAGCGAGAAGCATTGATTAGCAGCAAGGTCTATGAGCATTCTAGCAATATTTGCGAATGAGTATTGGATAACAGCATAGGCTAGGCGGCGCACAATGCGCGAGATGCAGAGAGTCTTGGATACACACGATTAAAATCAAATCGCATCGCTAGAATTAAGCATGGCTAGGATGTCATGATTACGGGGTTCCCTCGCAAAAGAATTTCCAAGAGTTCCTGGTTGGCCGCTTACAGTTGCTGGTCTAAGAATAGGCAGGTTGACTCTTCCTCATCACTCAACATGGCTGCCTGTAGTTACAACCTCTAGGTGGGCCAGCAGTCTAGTTTTCTGTCACTCGGGAGTATTTAAGCCCCGCCCCTTTGCTCAACAGCGCTTCGCGTCTTCAGCTGTCTCAGCGAACGCTTACCGCGGTTCAGCCCTCTGACAGGAATTCCTCAGCTTCCCTAGTATTCCATGGAAACCCTTTTCTGTAGTGCCCTGGAATAGCTTTTCCCGTCCAGTCCGCTGTCCCAAGTTGTGAATTCTGTGTAAAGTTGGCTTTCTTCAGTGCGGTGTTGGCGGTTACGCTTTTCCAGTTGGCGTTTATTGTGAGGAGAGTTTTCGAGGCGCACCTCCCAGTTCTGTCGCCCCTGTTGTTTTCACAGCAAGTATCTTTCCTTTTTAGTTCTCGCTATAGATTAATGGTTCCTATAGTAGCAACTGCTTTTCACACATTAGTTCTTTCGCGCAAGTGAATGTTCAAACCATATTCACCTCACAGAAGTTTAGAGGGTTGTGTGGAGAATTGTTTCTAGGAACATTAGTGTTCGTTTTTTCTGTCGTCATCAGGTACACTAAGTTTACGCATTTTGGAACCAAAAATGTTGCGGGTTGTGCACTTCAGTTTTTAGACACATTAGGGTGTTTCTGCATTTAGAGGGTTAGTGACACCATTCCTGTCTGACACTGTTAGGAAGTGTACCCCTTTAGACATTTCTGGAAGTTTAAGGATAATTCCATTCTCCTCACGTCCCTTCTTCAGAACACGCACCCCTGCGCAGAAGCAGGATGGAGAGCTAACCAAATCACCAACTAAGGTAACCGAAGAATACAGTTTATTTTGAAGGTGATTCTTTTTTCCCTATTTTAGGAATCACTTAGTTATTGAGTGTGGTAATTGTTTTCATGTATAGATAGAGAGTCCAATTGGGATAAGATAACAGCGCACCCTGAGAAGTTTCCGAATATCAAGTGGTGTCCCCGAGGAGTCTAAGGTAAGCGTTACAGAACGCGAAGCCAGTCATAAAAAATACTCCGCCTGGGCATCATGGGAACTTCTGAGGTAGATCAGTTAGCTCAACTACTGGGAGAACTTAGAGCTGAAGTCCATGCAGCCCGGTCCGAAACCGGCGCTCTTAGAAGGGAACTGGGAATCAATAGGGAACGAACTGAAGAGTTGGCTCGCCAGTTATTACAGAATCAGGCGGGACAGGTTCCCCTTCCCCAAGGTAATGCCCAAGCTTCCTCTTCTACATCGCCCTCAGTTCCGTTCCAAGTGGTAATTCCAGGAAATATTCCCTTAGCCCCTCCTGAGAGATTCACGGGGGACCCGAAAAGGTTTGCCGTGTTTTTAAATCAGTGTAGACTACATTTTTTGTGCAGACCTGGGGTTTTCTCCACTGACCAATCAAAGGTTGCTTTCGTGTTGTCTTATTTGGGTGGTCATGCAGCAGATTGGTCCATTCCTTTGGTTAATCGGGATGATCCCGTGTTGCAGAACTTTTCAGAATTCCAGAGAGAGTTAGAGAAATTGTTTGCTCGCCATTCACAAGGTCAGGCATTGGACAATGAGTTACTGTCACTCAAGCAGGGCAATCAGGAGCTGCTTGCTTACGTGGCTACTTTCAATCGATTAGTGGCAGAAACTAATTGGCCTACAGAAAAGAGAGTGACACTGTTTTATCGTGGTCTGCGCAGTGAGCTGAAGGATGTTCTCGCTCAAGTTGTCAATCCGCCCGAATGTCTCACAGAATTCATAGACCTGACAATCCAGTTGGATCATCGTCTTCAGGATAGGAGAACGGATCGAGCTCGTCAGGACAGTCGACCCTTTGTAGTCCGCTCCCGAGAACCAACGTCGAAGTCAGGATTAGATGTTCCCAATGAACCCATGCAGTTGGGCGGAATTCGAGGCCCAATTTCCCAAGCAGAGAGAGAGAAGAGACGACAGTTGCAGTTGTGTTTGTATTGTGGCAAGGCCGGTCATTTTTTAAAGGATTGTCCAGTAAAACCTTCACGGAGGCCTTTAGGAGGAATCAATCCGGATAAAAAAGAACAGACGGCGGAAAACTCCAGTGCCCGACAAGTTTAGAGGTCCGCTTGTCGAGCATGGAAAAGGTTGCAGCGACCTCACACTTCGTGTGTCCTATTGTCCTTTCTTGCCACAATAACCCCACACAGAGGCATGCATTGGTTGCGTACATAGACTGTGGGGCCATTGGCAACTACATGGATCAACATCTGGCTAGTAAATTGGGATTCCCCTTGAGGAATAAGTTGGAAGCTGAAAACGTCTCCGGAGTGGATGGTACACCTTTGGTGTCAGGTCCCGTGACCCAGTGCACTGACCCCCTCTTAATGCTTTGCCAGGAAGGACACAGGGAGAGGATCTCTTTTGACCTGATTCAAGCTCCTCAATTCCAGATCATCTTGGGAATACCTTGGTTGGAGAAGCATAACCCTGTGATCGATTGGTGTTCCCGGACATTGAAGTTTGACTCCAAGTGCCAAAGTATGTGTTTTTCTGCAGAAGGTCCAAAGGACGCCAGGCAGTCTGAGATGACTATCTACACCACCTTGGGTCTCATAGGTTCATTACCAGTAGAATACAAAAAATTCCAGGATATTTTCCAAAAAGAAAAACAGGCAGAAATTTTGCCCCCTCACAGACCCTATGACTGTCAAATTGATCTCATTCCAGGGGCTCAGCTTCCTTGTAGCAGAATTTATGCCCTCACTGAAAAAGAAAATGCTCATCTAAAGGCTTATCTGGATCAATACCTGGCCAATGGGTTTATTAGACCGTCCAAGTCACCGGTGGCATCTCCTCTCTTTTTTGTGCCCAAAAAGGAAGGGGATTTGCGAACCTGCATAGATTACAGAGCACTGAATCAAATCACGGTGAAGAACCGCTATCCTCTTCCCCTTATTTCGACCTTGCTGGATCAGGTGAAGCAGGCACAAATATTCACCAAGCTTGATCTAAGAGGTGCCTATCATCTCATTCGAATTAAGAAAGGTGAGGAGTGGAAAACCGCCTTTCGGACACGATTCGGGCTCTTCGAATATCAAGTCATGCCCTTCGGGCTTTGCAATGCTCCTGCTGCCTTCCAGGCCTTTATGAATGATATCTTCAGAGATCTACTGGACATCTGTGTGGTGGTCTATGTGGACGACATTTTAATTTTCTCTGCAAACCTGGCGGATCATGTAAGGCACGTGACATCGGTGCTTCAAAGGCTCCAAGACAATTCTCTGTATGTGAAATTGGAAAAGTGTCATTTTCACGTCCCTGAGATTGAATTCTTGGGGTTCATTCTATCTTCTAGTGGAGTCAAAATGGATAACAGAAAGGTTGATGCCATCCTGTCTTGGCCTGCTCCAACTTCTGTCAAAGGAGTTCAGAGTTTTCTGGGATTCGCGAATTTCTATCGGCGTTTTGTTTCTGATTTCTCTGGCCTAGTTCATCCTATCACCTCACTACTTCGAAAAAACAGGAAATTTGAATGGACTAATGAAGCTGATGAGGCATTTAAGAAATTAAAAGAGCAATTTACTGCTGCACCTGTTCTACAACATCCAAGACCTGATCTTCCGTTTGTAGTCGAGACTGATGCCTCTAACGTGGCTATGGGAGCCGTATTGTCTCAGCGTGATCCTGACACCCAAGAATTGCACCCCGTAGCTTTCTGGTCAAGGAAGTTCGCTGCTGCAGAATTAAATTACACCATTACCGATAAGGAGTTTTTGGCTATAATTTGTGCCTTGAAGGAATGGAGGCATCACTTGCTGGGCGCACGACACACGGTGACCATCTTCACCGATCATCGGAACTTGCAATACTTACGCTCTGCAAAGGCACAATCTTCAAGACAGCTACGATGGGCCCTCTTTCTAGCGGAATATGACTTTGTTATTACTTTCAGACCAGGAGTGCGAAATGGTAAGGCTGATGCCTTGTCTCGAATGGGTAATGGAGAAGAAGCCTATGTGCCAGTGAATCCAGTGGAGATCATTTCTGGAGAAAAGATCCTGGGAGTAATGAACACAACGGACTCTGCCTTTGAAGAGTTAAAAAGGGAAATTCAAAACCATCTTACGCAGGATGAATTGTTGAACTGGGAGTCCAGAGGAGTAGGCTTTACAGTGCAGGAGGGTCTTCCCTTTTATCAAGAACGGTTATACTTGCCCACGCCTCAACTACAAGAAAGAGTGGTTACCAACTATCATGACGCTCTTTTGGAAGGTCACCCCGGAATCAAAAAGACCATGGAGAAAGTTAAAAGATCTTATTGGTGGCCTACCTGGAGAAAAGATGTCATTCAGCATTTGAAAACTTGTGGTAACTGCGCTCAAAATAAGAATCAAAAGAGAAAACCTGCAGGCTTGCTTCTTCCATTGAGTGTGCCACCAACCCCCTGGCACACCATCTCCATGGACTTCATCACCGATTTACCTCCTTGTGAAGGGTTTGACACGATCATGGTGGTGGTGGACTTGTTCTCCAAAATGGCACATTTTATCGCATTGAAAGGATTGCCGTCAGCCTCAGTTCTGGCAAAAACCTTTTTGGAGAATATTGTGAAGCTGCATGGCTTTCCTGCGGTGATAATCTCTGATCGAGGTAGCCAATTCGTCGCCAAGTTTTGGAGAAGATGTTGTGAATTGGCCAAAGTTGATGTACGTTTGTCCACCAGTCATCATCCCCAAACTGACGGTCAAACTGAGCGAACCAATCAAACTCTAGAGCAGTACCTCAGATGTATGTTGCATCAATTGGAGAACACCTGGCTAAATGTTTTGTGGATAACCGAATATGCATATAACAATTCTGTTCATTCCTCCACTGGTTTGAGTCCTTTTTACACCTTACATGGCCGACATCCACGCACCTCAGCTTACGATCCACCTGAACCGTTAGAAATGCCAGCAGTAAAATCCCTGCATGAGAAAATCACCTCAGCCATCGCTCAAGCTCGAGAACAATTATCCATGGCCAAAAAATCCCAGAAAAAATTTGCAGATGACAAAAGAAGTGTTGCACCAGAGTATGAGGTGGGGAATTTGGTTTGGTTGGCCACCCGAAACCTGACCTTGAAGGGAGCTAGAAAGTTCCTTCCCCGCTTCCTGGGACCTTTTGCAATTGAAAAAATCATCAATCCCGTGGCCATCAAGTTAACCCTTCCAAAGAACATGAAAATCCATCCAGTATTTCACGTCTCTCTTTTAAAGCCTGTTAATCCAAACACACGAATCTCCGAAGCACCAGCCCCTGTGGTCATTGATGATGACCAACTAGAATACGAGGTCAAGGCCATTTTAGATTCCAAAATTGTGCGTAATAGGCTATTCTACTTAGTGGATTGGAAAGGTTATGGCCCTCAAGACAGAACTTGGGAACCCTGCGAGAATGTTCATGCCCCTAGGCTACTCAGAATGTTTCACCGCAACCACCCATCCAAACCAGGGAGAGGGAATTTCAGTTTTGGAGGGGCCTTGGGGGGGAATACTGTCATGATTACGGGGTTCCCTCGCAAAAGAATTTCCAAGAGTTCCTGGTTGGCCGCTTACAGTTGCTGGTCTAAGAATAGGCAGGTTGACTCTTCCTCATCACTCAACATGGCTGCCTGTAGTTACAACCTCTAGGTGGGCCAGCAGTCTAGTTTTCTGTCACTCGGGAGTATTTAAGCCCCGCCCCTTTGCTCAACAGCGCTTCGCGTCTTCAGCTGTCTCAGCGAACGCTTACCGCGGTTCAGCCCTCTGACAGGAATTCCTCAGCTTCCCTAGTATTCCATGGAAACCCTTTTCTGTAGTGCCCTGGAATAGCTTTTCCCGTCCAGTCCGCTGTCCCAAGTTGTGAATTCTGTGTAAAGTTGGCTTTCTTCAGTGCGGTGTTGGCGGTTACGCTTTTCCAGTTGGCGTTTATTGTGAGGAGAGTTTTCGAGGCGCACCTCCCAGTTCTGTCGCCCCTGTTGTTTTCACAGCAAGTATCTTTCCTTTTTAGTTCTCGCTATAGATTAATGGTTCCTATAGTAGCAACTGCTTTTCACACATTAGTTCTTTCGCGCAAGTGAATGTTCAAACCATATTCACCTCACAGAAGTTTAGAGGGTTGTGTGGAGAATTGTTTCTAGGAACATTAGTGTTCGTTTTTTCTGTCGTCATCAGGTACACTAAGTTTACGCATTTTGGAACCAAAAATGTTGCGGGTTGTGCACTTCAGTTTTTAGACACATTAGGGTGTTTCTGCATTTAGAGGGTTAGTGACACCATTCCTGTCTGACACTGTTAGGAAGTGTACCCCTTTAGACATTTCTGGAAGTTTAAGGATAATTCCATTCTCCTCACGTCCCTTCTTCAGAACACGCACCCCTGCGCAGAAGCAGGATGGAGAGCTAACCAAATCACCAACTAAGGTAACCGAAGAATACAGTTTATTTTGAAGGTGATTCTTTTTTCCCTATTTTAGGAATCACTTAGTTATTGAGTGTGGTAATTGTTTTCATGTATAGATAGAGAGTCCAATTGGGATAAGATAACAGCGCACCCTGAGAAGTTTCCGAATATCAAGTGGTGTCCCCGAGGAGTCTAAGGTAAGCGTTACATAGGAATGTTCTCAAAGAGTCTTATTTTGGCATCATAAACAGATTTAAACATTGGCTAGGTTCGTATGGCCGTACTTTGCGCCTATACAGGTCTAGCATATGCTTATTTCCCGGGAAAGAATGCGGATGCTAGCAATCATTTATCCATGAGAGAGAAAACTCAGGGTCAGTGAACACATGCTGACTTGCAAGGCCGCTTTCTATGGCAGGAAAGTGCAAGAGTGCTCGCAGACGTTGTTTATGTAGCTTTTGCGGGAAAGGAGAGCAGAGGGAACATTCCTAAATCTATGAGTAATATGTGTTCAAGGTGAAAACCCTGGGCCTCGTGCGCGGACACAAAAGCAGTTGGTTTAACATGGACATAATGCTATAACATGGGCAATGCTTTAAGTCTTGCTGAGGCAAAGAAACATGGCAATTACATGATTTTGGTATTTACAAGCGGCCCAATGCAGGAGGTCGCATCAGGGGCTGCAGATAATGGCAGCCCTCTTCTTTTCCTCTGCCGACCGGTAAGATCTGAAGTTGATGAAACAGGGTGCTGGAAAACAGCAAATCAGCCCCTGCAGCAAAGGCACACAGCGAGATTGGTGCCACCTCTCCCCCGTCTCCCGTGAAGAAAGCCTGGAGGCAGTGGGGAGGGCCAGGGAGAACCTGTGAGGTGTCCAGATAAAAGAGGGCCACAGTGAGGTCTGAAAAGGGCCCTCCTCCCCCTACACGGCTGTGATGGGTAAAGGCATCAACCGTGAGGGCACACCAGAGGGGAAAGGCTAACGCCTCTACAATAACAGGGCCTGCAGGACCATGCAGAGAGGCCCCGCTTGGGTGGAACCAATGAGGAGACAAGAGAGCAGATATACAGCAGTGGCCAAATCTAGCGGGGACCAGCAGTGCAGTGGCTGCAGGGACAGCAGTAGGCCCCAGAAGAGCAGCAGGAAAGGCTCAGTGCAGACACTGAGTGACCCCCATCGAGGAGTGGCTGGTGCGTGAGGGGAGAGGGGACAGGCCGTGCATGGAGTCCTAGGTCCCAGAGAGAGCCCCACAGCTCGGCCCTCCAAAACCCCCAGTCCCCTCCCCCTCCCAGAGGACCCTAAAGTGGAGAGCCCAACCTTGATACTATCACCTGGAGGCAGCAGACCTAGAACCGGGTGTGGTGCGGAGAGGACCATCACCCCAGGTGAACGACTTAGAGACCTGTAGACCCACACACCAGGGCGGAGGATGCACTGTGTACCACGGTGGCCAACCCCTAGTTGGGCTAGCGGGTGGATAATCGGGACATCCCAAATAAACTTCAACAGGAGCAAGGAGGTGCAGTAATCTCACTCAGGCGGAGTGCAAGAAGCCTAGTAAGAGGAGAGGACCTGAGGGCACAGGTCTCAGGTGCAAAGGGAGCATCTCACCTCAACAGACTGGAGCTGAGAAGGAACAGAAGCAATCTGCCCGCCTCGAAAAGGTGCCCACGGGCTGACCTAGGGCTGAGGGCTGAGTGAAGAGGACCCGCTGGACGGGAGGGAGGTCATCAAGTTGCAGAGACTTGTGGCGAGGAGAGGGGTAACGAACGGGGTGTGGGACAGCTGGAGTTAATGAGTTGGCGTGAAGATCTAGCATAAATCCAGTACCAGGAGAAAGAAGAAATGGCGACAGCGAAGAGAGAGGGAGGGCCTCACCCATCTGCTGGGGAGATCGGTACCATGAAAACCGACATACAAGCAATCTTGGAGGAGATACATGGCATCAGGGCCGATATTGGCGCCAAAGTGGCATGCCTCTCGGCAAGGGTGATTACCCGAGATGACAAAATGGAGGGCCTGGAAGCAAATCACACCTCGTCTGTGGTCCTGGAGAAGCAGATGGGGTCCGCCACCAAGAAATGGAAAGGCGTGAAGAGGAACTCCGGCTCAAGGTGGACGAGATTGAAAACAGAGAGCGGAGTAACAACCTCAGTTTCTGTGGCCTACGGGAAGGGGAATCTGCATCACGGCTTAAGTGCAAGATACAAGAGATCATGGGGATAGTCCTGTGCTCCAAGGAGTGGGAGACAGTTCTCCTGGACAGAGTACACAGTGCGGGGGAGGTGGCAGGGTGCCTCGCTTGGTCCTTGCCTGGATGCACTAATACTGAGATAAGGTGGACGTTTTGGAGAAGGCCAGATGCATGGGAGACATTGAACATGAAGGCTCAAAAGTGGCCATCTATCAGGACCTCTGCGCTCAGTCGCTTGCGCAGCAGAAGAAATACGGCTACTTAACCAGATGGCTCAGAGAGAAAATGGTGAAGTACAGATGGGGATACCCCATCGCACTTATTTTTGAGTGGGAGGGTGAGCGATTCCAGGTGATATCAGAGGAGGACATTAAACGGGCCACAGAGGAACTGATGGGGCAAGACCTGGACATCGGCGTAAGGCCCAACGAAGGGGAGAGCTTGAGCCGGATTGGCTAAATGCTGACATCAGGGACGCCACGAAAACGCTGTAGGATTCAGGGCGCCAGAACATTTCGGAAGCTTAATACCCCACCATCCAGAGAGGAAGACACTTGAGGGGAAAAGGAGGGGACTTAACAAAGGTTTTACTGTTATAACCCAAAGGTTGTGTTAATACTGACAGGCGTCCCCGTAGGGCCAAGTATTTTTGGGCAGGGTGTGTGGAGGAGAGGCATATGGGGGCCTGACAAGGAGATTTGTTTTAATGGAACTCTGGTAAAGGGGGGAGGGCACCTAGGGGGAAATGGATGGGGGAATTTTGATGAGGAGGGGGGACGGGGAGGTGCGGCACGTCGCAGTGAAAGTTACAGATGCATTTTTATGCAAGGTTTGAGAGGTAAACTAGGACCAGGGCAGGGGTCCCGGCCTTGGTGGTTTGGTCTGTGATACCAAAATATGGGAAATGTGAGACCACAGGCTTTGATGGGGGGCACGAGCGGGCGGGAAGGGTGGGAGGGAGTAGGGACAGAACGGGGGGGATAGTGGGGAGGGTATCATGTAGCGACTTTCACAAGAAACAGAGGGTGATGGCTCCCACGACACCTGGAGGGATAATGAGAACAAGGTGAAAAGAGGATATGGCTGAACTCCGGATAGCCACACTAAATGTCAAGGCACTGAATTCCCAAAATAACTGACGGGTAACATGTTTTGTAAACAGCGTCCGGCGGTGCTCTTCCTGCAAGAGACCCACTATAAACAAGGGGCAGAGTCCCCTATCAAAGGTAGGGACATTGGTAAAATGCTCTGGGCTTCCCATAAAGATCACAAAAAGGAGGGCGTAGGTATAGGAATTATACTGGCAAAGGGGTTTAAGTTGGTGGTGACACAGGCCACGAGGGGTCTCGTGGGCAGGTTTCTGGTTCTGAAGGGTCTCCACGAGGGTGTCAGGTTCATATTGGCCACAGTATACGCTCGCAATGTAGGGCAGGTGAAATTCCTACATAAGATAATGGGGATGATGGAAATCTGGGCAGAAGGAGTCACAGTGCTAGGAGAGAATGTGGTAGAGGACCCGGTAGTGGACTGTTGGTCACTGAAGGGGATGGGTGGAGGGGAGTGGCCAAGGAGAATGTCCATTTTAGAAATCTGTTGCAGGACTACAACTTGGTGGCCATAGGAGGGAACACCACACAGGCCCGGGTGGGTACACCTTTTTCTCTCCCCTGCATCAATCCTATAGTAGGATAGACAAGCTGTTGGTGCCGCGGGAACAAAGGAAGGTGATGCAGGGACCAAGGATCGAGGTGACAACATGGTCAGACCACGAATTGGTCGTTGGGGAATGGGGAATGGGGCACAGGGAGTCCACCACCGAGGCAGTCACCTTGGAGGTGTAACAACACATTGATGAGGGACCAGATATTCAGTGATTTCCTGGGGAAGGAAATAGGGAAATACTTTACCACCAAAGATAATGGGGAGGTGGGCCTGGCAATGGTGTGGGAGGCAGTCAAGGCGACATTCACAGGCCTGCTCATTTCGGAGGGGGCCTGGAAAAGAAAGGGAGAGGAGCCTGGTCGAAGCCAAGATCAGAGGAGAACTGAAACACTACAAGCCAGGCTAGGGCAGAAAGAAGGTGACATGGGTGAACTCGTGGACATGATGAGGGACAAGCAGCAGGAACTGCATTCTATATCCATTGGGGAGGTGGTCCGGCGTATAAGATACACCCGACAGAATGATTAGGAGCATGGAGACGCAACAGGGGCCTTCCTGGCGAGCAGAGTGAGGGGTGATAGGGCGGCAAGAAGGATTAACAGGATCCAGGGAGCAAATGGGGTTATGTTAGAGAAAGGGGAGGAGGTCTCAACCCAATTTCTACAGAGGTCTCTATACCGAGCACGGGACGGTAGGGCGAGAGGAAATTTGTGAGCATTTAGAGGAGATAGGTCTACCGTGACACGGTTGGAGGTACTGCTGGCGATCTGCATGCTGAAGGCAGGGAAAGTCCCAAGGGAGGACAGATTCACTGCTGATCTGTATAAACAGTACCAGAACCTCCTTGCAGGGCCCCTGGCTAAACTGTTTAACTCCATAAAAGGAGAAGGGTCCATCCTGCCAACGTTCCTCTGTGCCTTGATCACGGTGATCCCCCAAAATGGGTAGGGACCCAACTAGCTGCCCTTAATATAGACCCATCTCACTACTGAATGTGGACGCTAAGATCTTTACCCGGGGTGCTGGCGTCCCACCTAGAGGCCTACCTACCAGGGCTGATACATGCTGACCAGGCCATATTCATATTACATAGGCAGGGGGCAGACCATGTTAGAAAGACGCTCCATATTCTCCATGCACTGGGGGTGGCAATGAAGGGTGCCCTACTGCTCGCCCTAGATGCTGAGAAAGCATTTGACAAGGTAAACTGGCTTTTATGAGGGAAGCCCTGGCAGCGATAGGACTAGGGGGGAGATGGCGGCAGTGGATTGTGGCCTTGTATTCAAAACCAACAGCCAGGGTTGTGGTTAACGAAAACATGTCACAGGCATTTCTTCTACATCAAGGCACCAGGTAAGGATGCCCTCTGTCTCCCCTGCTCTATGCATTGGTTATGGAACCGTGGGCCAGGGGAGTGTGGAAGGTGGAGGGGATCAAGGGAGTGATGCTTTGGGGCCATATGCATAAGATGAGTCTCTTTGCTGACATTGTCCTGCTGTACATTACAGACCCACGGTCCTCAATGCCACACCTGATGGTGGCCCTTGAGCAATATGAAAAATTATCAGGCTTTAAGGTCAAATTCGATAAATCAGTGGCCATGTTGGCTGGAGGGGTGTCGGATATAGAGAGAAACTACGTAAGGGAACTTCCGTTCCAGTTGCAATACGAACATTTTCGATATCTGGGAATACAGGTGTATAAGCAAGCTGAGGATCTCAATGCAGGGATCTACCTACTGCTATGGTTAAGAGTACGTAGTGATGTGGAACGGTCAAGTAGACTGGGGCTCACATGGATGGCGCACTTTAACTGCATAAAGATGGTTATTCTACCCAAATTCTTGTTCCTGTTTCAGATGCTCCCGGTGGTGGTCCCGAAATCCCTGTTTGAGGAGGTCAGGGTGGTTCTGCTGAAATGTCTTTGGGCAGGGGCCAAACACCAGATTGCATACAAGACACTGATCCTCCCAAAGGAGGAGGGAGCAGTGGATTTCCCGGATCTTTTGACCTACCTCAAAGTGGCCCAGCTGCGGGAGCTGGTGGATCACCTAATACTGGCGCCGGAAAAGCAATGGGTACCACTGCATAATGAGGTCCTGTCGCCAGTCTCCCTGGCAGAGTAGTTATGGGTTCCCCGTTCCCAGATTCCGAAGAGGGTGCTGCGTCATCCCGTCCTGGAAGTTTTATGGACAATCTGGCAGAAAAGAGGGGACAACAGATGGCTGACCACATGGCCGCCCCCCTTGAGCTGCATTTGGGCACCACCTCTGCGAGATGGGATTGTAGAGCCACTAGCGTTCCAACTATGGTACGAAGCGGGCCTATGCAGGGCGGGCCAAATGTGGGAAGAAGGGACCTTCATCACAACAGGGAGGCTATCAGAATGCCTACAGATTGGCACACTGTCCATCTTCCGCTATTTGCAGCTGAACGGATCTCTCCTGGAAGATCGCTGGGGGGGAGAATCTACGGATGGGGTTGACAGACTTCGAAAAACTACTGTGCGTGAGAACAGGCTCCATGGGGCTCATAACTAGACTGTATAAAGGGATATTGCGGGCAGAGCCCAGCGATCCACTCCCAGCCAGGGCTAGAGAGGCTAGAGCGATTGATGATATTCTATCATCATTAATTTGCAGGAAAGTGGCAAGTTCGATGTCCTCCCTGCAATATCGGCACCAGGGCCTTACAATCCTTCACAGGTGGCATTATCCACTGGTGGTGTTGGCAAAGATGTGCAAGGGGCATGACCCAGGCTGTTGAAAATGCGGGAGGATGAAGGGAGACTATGGACATATGTGGAGGGGCTGCGGTAGGGTGCAAACATATTGGTGAGAGTTCCTTTCATGGATCAAAGGGGTTGATGAAATCAATAGCGAACTATCCCCATGGTTGCTTTTCTTTGGGGTGACGCTGGAGGCAGACGAGGGGGAAGTAGGCATATGGTGATGGTAATGTTGCTCAGGTGTGGAAGAAACCAACAATGCCAATTGAAAAGGACTGGGTAACCAAGGTGCAAGCCATATACAACATGGAGTTTCTTACACACCTGCTTGACTAGTGCCGCACAAATATTGAGAGCATATTGGTACCTTTCTTTGAAAAGTTGAGCGCTGAGATGCAGGGGTGGTAAAGAGCGGGAGGTGAAAGATGGATGAGGTTGAGGACACCTGGCAATGGAATATGTTGTCTCACAATCCCGGCAAGGACACGAAAAGGCAAACCCTAGAGAAATCCGATGTGGGAATGAAAACAAACTCGGCCAGAGGACCACAAAACCATTTGTTGAGAGGAATGCTGGCTTGGGGTGAGGAGCCTCCCGAAGGGAGGGAATAGAGACTGCATGTGGGTTTGGGGGAGGGGGTATGGAGTGGCTAGGGGGCAGGGGAGACGGTGGGCAAGGGGACGGGTCAAAGGATTAGGGGGAGTTAATGGGAATGTTTGAATGTTACCTGAGAGGCAGTTATGGACCTGAGCCTGTGGACTGCATCACCTATCGGAGCTTAAAGAGGGAGGTGAACAAATGGATATGTTGGGGCAATATGGCATAGCTCATTCAAAAAGTTTGCATTGTTTTTGATTAAAATGCCAATGAAGTTTAATTTAAAAAAAAGAAATTCTAAAAATTAGTCAGGAGCAGAAAACAAATAATCAGACGACCCCAAAGAAGAGGAAGATAGCCACTGGTCAGTTTGTGCGTGCTATTACTATGCCAATAGTTAATGCAATCAGGAACCATCATAAGAGGTCAAGGAACTTAAGGATCACTGATCATCAAATATACTCGGACAAAGATCCAGAGTCACATCTGTTTGTTCCTAGAACGGAGGATAAGACAAAATCTCCGGGGGTAGGCCTTTAGTGACACGTCCCTAACTATGAAAGCTAGAGTGGGGGTTCAGATATTTTTACAAGTTAAGACTCATTCTTTGCAGACTGCATCATCCACCTAAATTAGATTAAGTAATGGAGTAATGGATGGCGTGTCCGATAGAGTAGTCGTAGGTACGCATGACACTGTGTCGGGCCCAATGTTGGAGAAGGCAGGTGCAGACCCCTGTTCTAGTAACTGTATTTCAAATGAGCAACCAATACATTTAACCCAGGATCAACAGCCAAGAATGTGGAACGTGATTTGTACACAAATAGAAGAATGGGGAAGACCGGATATTATAGACATTAGTCAAGAACCAGTAGAGTCTCAAGGCAATACAGCTAACACTACAATGGTGAAAGCTGGGAGAAAAGTAGGAATTGGCGTGGAAGACACCTCGCAGGCAACTCGCCCATTTGCAATCTCTAAGGTGTGGATGAAAAGATTGAAAGGGAATAAAAAATCAAAGCCATTCAAATTGAATAGGAGTGGAATCTTAGCCATCTTTCATGAGCTGGATGCTGTTTTCCTCTTTTCTTCATCGGACATTGAATATGTCTGTTTTCCCAACCATAGAAACACATACATCATGGAAGTTGGCTTAAAGAGTAGGCTGAGGGCCAATGCTATTCTTGCAGCTACATCAGCTTTACAGAAAAAAAGACTTTGAGATATCAGTAGTGCCCTTATACGACCCTTGCAAGATGGCTTGTGGAAAACAGGAACCCCTTGTACGACCTAACACGTCCAGAAGTCTGTTGCGTTTCACTGGCCTTGACAACTTAGAATCCGAGAAAACGGCTATTTCGAATGTGTATCCACGCTTGGACAAGAAACATTATTTTTGGACTCTAGTACCTGAGATAATCTCTCAGGTTTCCCAGAAACTGGGTTTAGCAGAGGAGTCACTTTAGTCACTTGGGAGGCAAAACTGATTGGACGGAACACGAGGGGCTCCAGTTTGTTTAAATATAGCGTAACTAGAGAGGATATTTTTAATCAACATGATATAATAGCCGTCCAGGAGACATGGTTGGTCTCCAGTTTTGACGTGGATGGGTTCACAATCATAGAGAAATTGGTACAGGGCCAAGAAAAGGGAGGCCGGCTCGGGGACTCCTGACTGCGATTAGACATTCTATTTTTTCAACAGTTGAATTGGTTTGACTCGAGGTTTGCATGGTTCATCAATTGATTATCTATTCTTGTCAAAAGATTTGTTTGAAAATGTACTCATTTCTATGTTAAGGCGAAGGGGTCAAGGGACCACGACAACCTTGTTGGCGTTCTCTCTAATCCAATGCCGAATTCAGAAAAGGCTAATTTTCTTGATGTATTTGTAAATAATGGTAGGAATAGACTGGTCAAATTTGGCGGGGGCGGGTTCAAATTGACTAATGGTCTGCCGAGAATTGTTGCCACTTCTGTGGAATCAGACTTTAAATCTATCTGCAGTCCCCAAACATTCAAAGAATGTTTGTGGGTCGTTAATCCACCCAAAATAATGGGAGAGCAAGTCAAGTTTAAGCATTGTCACTCATTCAATGAAGATACATGTAAAAAGAAGAGAGAGCTAAGGAGAGACATTCAGATCCTACAATATAAATCCTTTCATAGAGAAGAATACATGACAGAAACCAGAAAATTACGACTGATGTATAGAAACTGGACTAAATTGCATAAGTATTGTTAGGCAGAAACCTGTGCAGTGCCCTTAGGGACCACTACACACAATTAATGCTACAGGTGGCAATACAGGTTTTACCTTTGGTATAAGCCTGTACTACTATGTTAAAGTGGTAGCAGTAGCAGAGCAGCCAAGCTTATCTAAAGAGTATATGAGCAGTAGCAGAGATTACACAAAGGGACCACAATTACTGTGACTCAAGCAAACACTGACTCAAGGTTTCCGGTAGAAAAATATAAGTACATTTATTTTTAAACCATTTGTTATAAACAAAACACTTCTATTAAATTCAAAACCACACGTAAAATACACTACAACTAACCAATTCACTTTGTACGGTATAAATCAAGGTAAGTACGCTGTGTTTGAACGGACCAGTGTTATGAAACAAGACACGTTACCGTGAATACGATTGCAATCACTTTTTGACAGTTCGGTCTACTAAATAAATGCGTATCCACGGCAAGAAATGCTACCGGGGCAAAAACACACTTTGCACCTTTGTTGAAGGGTAGATAGTTCAGGACTGCAACAGGGCTTCACCGGTATGGGATAGTTACAGCAGTTGACCTCTGCTCAACTTCTCTTCGGTTCCTTGTAGTTCCAGTGGTGACTCTCTAACTTCCAGCCCAGGAGACCTGCCCTTTATGCGAAAATCCCCCATTCACACAGCCTGGCTGTCAATCATGCAGCAGGGGGGTTGTCCAGCCTGGTCAACCACCTTAGCCAATCATGGAAAAGTGCGACTTGGGTTTCCTAGGATACCCTGTGCAGGGGGTGACTACACCCCTCCCTCACATTCAGCCCACTTAGACACCCAGGTGCCTAGAGGAGGGCTTCTTGGCAGAAGCCCACCAAAAGACAGCGAACAAAGAAGGCAAACCTGTTTTGCCGTGCAAAGTAAAACACAAGAAGGAGTTTAACAAAAAGAAATGGCGAATAAACCGCACCGGAGCCAAAAGAAAAAGTATTTGGTCAAGCGGGTTTAAGTTCGAGGCTAATACAATAGCCTACAATATTACCACGTTTATATAAGATAACCGCGGTAGGAAAGTTTAGGGTAGATACCACTGCCATCAGCCAATTCTAAACGTTAAAAGAGCGAAACAGTGCTCTAGGAGGTACAGATAAAAAGGGCTAAGAGTTAACCCTTCCAGTACTCCATGTAAGATGGGGTGTACTGGATCTGTGGTTAAATTGACTAAGCAAAGTTAATGGCAACTGTACCCTTTTCTGGGGGACAGTAGTCAGCCTCAGAAACGGAGTCCGTGGGAAGTCTGTACGACAACCCTGTGTCACTGCACTGAAGGTGCTGTGTAACACAAAAGAAGGGGGCCAGTGCAGTGGTGTACTCCAGAGCCCACAATCATAGAAACAGGTAAAAGACACATAGCAAAACATTGGTAAGAGTGGGGGGAAAAGCTCACACTCTTACCAAGTGGAAAAAAATAACTCCAGAGATCCAGCAAAGCTGCTGAGGAACTCACTAGGTAAGGGAAATTAGCCATGAAATGAGAATTCTCGCTAACAATTATCAGCAGGGCTAAATCAAGGAATTTCTCGTCACTCATTAATTCGAAGGGACCTAGTCAGTGCAGCCCTCAGAGCAATGTAATTCAGGAGGCATTCTGGCAAGAACATTTTTCGTCCCTTTATACATTATCTGCCACGGGTCCAGGGATGTTTCCCAATCAAGTTAAATGGGAGTTGAATATCACACAGGATACAATAAAAGACCTGATAAAGAAATACTCTGCTTCAAGGACGGCAGGGCCTAATGGAATCACAAATTAGATATTAAAATCCGATATTCCATTGTGGTCCCATATATTGTTTCATCTGTTTAATGAGGTGGTCAGGTTGAGGACTTTCCAAAAAAGGTAGCAGGCGCTCCTCTCCAGAAAGAACATGGCATGATAACATGCTCTGAGATGAGGGTTTGCAGCACATGCTTTTTGCTCACTGTACCTTCACAGATGGGAAATTACCATTTGCATATCAGTCTTTGTCCCGCCCACATGGCCAGTTCAGCACCAAAATGCTGTGGCAATTGCTCTCCGAACAAGAGTACCAACAGCAACCTCATACACGTGTTTCAGCCTTGTTGGGCCTCATCAGTGAGGTGAAGCTGTGCCTCTCTGAGCACAGTGAGCAGGGAGTCTCTGTCTGGTTGCCCCCAGGTAACTCAGGGTGACCAACCCCAAGTTCCTTGCAAATATTTCAAAAAAGGTAGCAGGCGCTCCTCTCCAGAAAGAACATGGCATTACAACCTGTTCTGAGATGAGAGTTTGCAGCACCCGTTTTTTGCTCACTGTACCTTTCACAGATGCGAAATATGCATTTGCATATCAGTCTTTGTCCCGCCCAAATGGGCAGTCCAGCACCAAAATGCTATGGCAATTCTTCTCCGAACAAGAGTATCAACAGCAACCTCATACACATGTTTCAGCCTTGTTGGGCCTCATCAGTGAGGTGAAACTGTGCTTCTCTGAGCACAGTGAGCAGGGAGTCTCTGTCTGGTTGCCCCCAGGTAACTCAGGGTGACCAACCCCAAGTTCCTTGCAAATATTTCAAAAAAGGTAGCAGGAGCTCCTCTCCAGAAAGAACATGGCATTACAACCTGTTCTGAGATGAGAGTTTGCAGCACCCGTTTTTTGCTCACTATACCTTTCACAGATGCGAAATATGCATTTGCATATCAGTCTTTGTCCCGCCCACATGGGCAGTCCAGCACCAAAATGCTATGGCAATTCTTCTCCGAACAAGAGTATCAACAGCAACCTCATACACATGTTTCAGCCTTGTTGGGCCTCATCAGTGAGGTGAAACTGTGCCTCTCAGAGCACGTGAGCATGGAGTCCACGTCTGGTTGCCCCATGGTAACTCAGGGTGAAAAACCACAAGTTCCTTGCAAATATTTCAAAAAAGGTAGCAGGAGCTCCTCTCCAGAAAGAACATGGCATGATAACCTGTTCTGAGATGAGAGTTTTCAGCACACGCTTTTGCTCACTATACCTTTCACAGATGAGAAATATTAATTTGCATATCAGTCTTTGTCCCGCCCACATGGGCAGTCCAGCACCCAAATGCTATGGCAATTCCTCTCCGAACAAGAGTACCAACAGCAATCCCATACACGTGTTTCAGCCTTGTTGGGCCTCATCAGTGAGGTGAAGCTGTGCCTCTCGGAGCACAGTGAGCAGGTAGTACACGTCTGGTTGCGCCCAGGTAACTCAGGGTGACCAACCCAAAGTTCCTTGCAAATATTTCAAAAAAGGTAGCACGCCCTCCTCTCCAGAAAGAACATGGCATGATAACCTGTTCTAAGATGAGACTTTGCAGCACATGCTTTTTGCTCAAAGTACCTTTCACAGATGGGAACTAACCATTTGCATATCAGTCTTTGTCCCGCCCACATGGGCAGTCCAGCACCCAAACGCTATGGCAATTCCTCTCCGAACAAGAGTACCAACAGCAACCCCATACACATGTTTCAGCCTTGTTGGGCCTCATCAGTGAGGTGAAGCTGTGCCTCTCTGAGCACAGTGAGCAGGGAGTCCACGCCTGGCTGCCCCCAGGTAACTCAGGGTGACCAACCCCAAGTTCCTTGCAAATATTTCAAAAAAGGTAGCAGGCGCTCCTCTCAAGAAAGAACATGGCATGATAACCTGTTCTGAGATGAGAGTTTTCAGCACACGAGTTTTGCTCACTGTACCTTACACAGATGGGAAATATCCATTTGCATATCAGTCTTTGTCCTGCCCACATGGGCAGTCTAGCACCGAAATGCTATGGCAATTCCTCTCTGAACAAGAATACCAACAGCAATCCCATACACGTGTTTCAGCCTTGTTGGGCCTCATCAGTGAGGTGAAGCTGTGCCTCTCTGAGCACAGAGAGCATGGAGTCCACGTCTGGTTGCTCCCAGGTAACTCAGGGTGACCAAACCCAAGTTCTTTGCAAATATTTCAAAAAAGGTAGCAGGCTCTCCTCTCCAGAAAGAACATGGCATGATAACCTGTTCTGAGATGAGAGTTTGCAGCACACGCTTTTTGCTCACTGTACCTTTCACAGATGGGAAAACTCCATTTACATATCAGTCTTTGTCCCGCCCACATGGGCAGTCCAGTACCGAAATGTTATGGCAATTCCTCTCCGAACAAGAGTACCAACAGCAACCCCATACACATGTTTCAGCCTTGTTGGGCCTCATCAGTGAGGTGAAGCTGTGCCTCTCTGAGCACAGTGAGCAGGGAGTCCACGCCTGGCTGCCCCCAGGTAACTCAGGGTGACCAACCCCAAGTTCCTTGCAAATATTTCAAAAAAGGGAGCAGGCGCTCCTCTCCAGAAAGAACATGGCATGATAACCTGCTCTGAGATGAGAGTTTGCAGCACACGAGTTTTGCTCACTGTACCTTACACAGATGGGAAATATCCATTTGCATATCAGTCTTTGTCCTGCCCACATGGGCAGTCCTGTACCGAAATGCTATGGAAATTCCTCTCTGAACAAGAGTACCAACAGCAATCCCATACACATGTTTCAGCCTTGTTGGGCCTCATCAGTGAGGTGAAGCTGTGCCTCTCTGAGCACAGTGAGCATGGAGTCCACGTCTGGTTGCTCCCAGGTAACTCAGGGTGACCAACCCCAAGTTCTTTTCAAATATTTCAAAAAAGGTAGCAGGCTCTCCTCTCCAGAAAGAACATGGCATGATAACCTGTTCTGAGATGAGAGTTTGCAGCACACGCTTTTTGCTCACTGTACCTTTCATAGATGGGAAAACTCAATTTACATATCAGTCTTTGTCCCGCCCACATGGGCAGTCCAGTACCGAAATGTTATGGCAATTCCTCTCCAAACAAGAGTACCAACAGCAACCCCACACACATGTTTCAGCCTTGTTGGGCCTCATCAGTGAGGTGAAGCTGTGCCTCTCTGAGCACAGTGAGAAGGTTGAGGACTTTACCTGAGTTGTGGCATGTGGCCATAATTTACAAGAAGGGAGACCGGCTTGATCCACCATATTATCGCTCGATCTTCCTTCTGGATGGAGACAGTAACATGTTTACGGGGATAGTGTTGAAAGTAGTGGAACTCTGGGCAGAGAAGGAAGGAATCCCGTTTAAACATCAAATGGGATTCCGGCAGGGCTTGTCTACATCACTAAATGGCCTAATTAGGAGCATGCCTCATACAAATCATTTGAGAAGGGACGTCCTTCTTTGTTCAGGTCCTGGATCTACTTGTCCTAGGATTTCGACACAATAAATAGAGTTCGCTTGTGGCAGAAGCTTAGGCAGTGTGGACTCCCAGCACCGCTTTTGTCAATAATAGTAGAAATCCACGAGCGCTCCCATCTACAGGTGAAGCTGGATTTTCAGGGAAGTTTGTCTGCCTCGATCCTTACTAGGATGGTGTGAGTCAAGGTTGTATAGTCGCTTCTTGCCTCTTTAACCTATGATTAGCAGACCTGGCAGACTGTCTGGATGAGTGTGATCTGGCAAGTCACAAGACTGGATTGGACAGGTTAAATTGGGTAGCCCATGCCGATGACTGTCATGATCCCAGTACAGGAGCACAGTTTCCATTCAGACATATCAGGGAAGCAAGGAACTTCACATCAGTCAGTGGGTCAACAGTAGCTACAAGCCTGGCACAAATGGCATTTGCCTCATTCATAGCATTGCACCCATAGGTTCTCATAGCGCTTATATTGGTTTTCATACAGCCAACATGGCTGCCGCCAAGTTCATTGTTAACTTACAGCGCATACTATACCTATTGCAGAGGGAGCTACTTAAGCCCCGCCTCCACTGTAGCGATCGCTTCGCGTGTTCACCGCTGACAGCGGGTAATGCTACCGGCGTTCTCCTGACAGAACCTGTCAGAGAAAAGAAAGTTCAGAGACATTAGTTTCCACAGAAAATCTACAGAATTCAATTTTTTTAAAGAGACTTACCAAACTTAAGTATTTCCGAAGCGTTTCTTCAGTCAGCTGTTACTTTTGTAGCCTCTGCATCTTCTGTCAGAAGTTCCTTCACAGCCGCAGCATCTTCTTGGCAGCAGTCTTCGTTCGCGGTCACAGCATATTAATTCAGAAGTTTCCTCAGCAGACTCTGCATCGTCCGAAGGTATTTCATCTACAGCTTTCCGAAAATCTGCAGACAAAAGAAATTTTCATTAATGAAAGAACTCCTTGAAATAAGAAAGAAGAAGTTTTACATAGGTTGCTTACCTGAAGTTCCAGCAAGTTTTCTCCGCTTAGTTATTACCACGCTTGTCACTGAAGGCTGCAGTTACTCAGTTAAGACGAACTTTCGTTTGTTAAACGTTCCTTCAGCCTGAGTATAGTCACAGCCATTCCACAGCCATTAACCCTTTCTGAGAATCAAGAACCTGCAAGATAAAAGAGAAAATATTAGAAAGAGAGATCTGTCCAACATAGGGACTGCTCAGAATCTAACAAACTATAATATCTTCTCACCAAATACTTACCAAGATAAACTCTAGATAAGCAAAGACGTTATTCAGACAAGAATCATTTGAACACCAGAGCTTTTCAAGTTCAAAGTATTCATACCAACGCGCCCCTGTAGAATACAGGACGGAGAGCTCCACAAAACATAAACACAGGTGAGAAGGCAGGGATTACAAAAGGCGCACTTCTATACAGTTTTTCCCAGTAAAATAGAAATTACAGTAGTTCTATTGTTATTATTGTCGTCTCCACAGAAAAAGAATTCGAAAAGGGCCCAAATAACAGATCCTCGGACTGATAAGACATTACGTTCCTGCGGAGTCCCAGGTAAGTGTTACAATGACACTGTGTTTCTTGTCTACACCCTTGTATGACTCAGTGCTCCCTGGGTGCCTTGGGAGAGTATGCGTGGACCAATGATCTAAAAATAAAACCCCTTAAATCGAAAAGGGTTGTATTTAAAAGAAACATTGAAAAAAGAACATCCTTCTGTTGGAGGCTATCTGGACCGGCAATATCATTGACCAATGAAGTTCTGTACTTGGGATTTAAATTGAGGTCTTTTCCATCGCATGTGAGGGCAACTATGTAAGGCAAACTAATCCAATTAGGTTGCCAAAGGAAGAAATTAAATCAAGTTTATTGTAAGTTCTCCATGGTACCCCTGCTAACGCTTTACATTGGCAAGGTAATTCCCTGCCTCATCTATGGTTTAGATATTAACCCAGCAATATAAATGCTGCATTGGGCCAGGATGGAGGATACATGATCAAAATATGTCCTCACTCTCCCTCAGAGCATGCTTAAAATATGAATTGGGTTTACAATCTTTGCGCTCACATGTAGATTGAAGTGCTAACTCATTGTATAAGCTGATTCTAGTACCCTGGTCAAATTCATTGTATGAAGGTCTGAAAGACATGTTACTGGAGAGTTAAAATCAGTTCCTGTGCGGTCCAAGATTATATGCCCTTGGAATCCTGCAGGATTGGGGATGTGTGGAAAACGACTTGATAAGTACCCCTGTGTATGTCAAAACATGTTTGAATGGACTGGATAGAAACTATTTGCTGAGATGCGCAGCACAAAATTACTTTAAGTTCTTATCATTATCTGACAAACCAAAATGCTTTTTACTGTGTTATCTGAGGTGCTTTCTCAGCTCAATGTGCAGAGCTGATGTTCTTAGGTTCTGCCTCAATCTCTTACCAACAAGAGAAATCCTTTTTTGCCAGGCATAAGTGTCAATATGCTGACAATCTGTGCATATTTTGCGGGAAATCAGGTATCCAGACCCTCAGACACATCATGATGGTTTGTCATGGCACCTGTTACCTGAGAGTAAAGAAATTCTCAAGATTTGTGGATAAAGATTGGTGATTCGGTACCCAAACTTTTTGGGAAAGAATGAGTCCTGGACACAAACCCCTATTGACATGGGAAGTTAAATTTGTTTTGAAAGATTGTTTAATATTTGGATTATTTTTGTTTCTTTTTGTAGGGTGTAAAGTATATTAAGTGATTCTTACATTGTGTATTTTGTGAAAAGTCGCATTGTCAACTGTAACACAAATACAAAATAAAAAAAAACAAGAGAAAGGACTCACACTAAAGATCGATAAATGCACAATAAAAGTAAAGGATGTGACATATCTAGTGTACGTCATGAATTCTGAAGTGACCAAACCAAAAAAGAATTTAGTAGAGAAAATGGGGATCATTCCGAGGTTGGATGTAAGGGAAAAAGGATGCCGGTAAAGGATTACCAGCATCGCTTACTACTACGGGCTTTTCTGACCAACCAGACCGCTATTTATGGCACCTTAAAGTACGATGTCTTAAATAGCGGTCAGGGCCACGCACGCACGCGACACACCATGCCGGCATTAGCGGCATGCCGGAAACCGGAGAAGATCCCAAGTGATGCGGAAATGCAAATAACGGCCTCCTGAAGGCCGAAAAAGTGCATACCGGCATGGTGTAAATACTGGCATCGCCGACCAGGCGTTAAGAACCCTGAGCAGTGTTTCCAAGAGCCACAGGTGCACACAATCAGCACAGATGGAGGCAATGGAGTCAGGGCCAGTACAAAAGGAGCACACCCACACAACACACCCCCTCCCACACCAAGATGATACCAATAGTAGTAGCATTACTGGAGCTAGAGGCCCTGCTTGCAATACCTCAACAACAACAACAGCCGCCACCACAGAGGAGACGCAGGAGGAGAAGGAGGGTGAGACAGGCCCAGCTTGCCCCACCAGTGCAGCCACCGTAACCACGCTGGCAGCCCCCAATCCCTCGCATCAGAGCCACCCCCCTAAACCTAACACTTGAGCAGATTCACACCCGATATCCAGGATCAACTCATGACTCTTTGGTAATGCGGAACTCCACGCTACCACGCAACATGGAGCGACATGCTGGATGACATGCCTGGCTGCTTGGTGAGTTGCCTGACTAGGCCATGGCAGTGCATCTGGGTTGTGAGGTGGGTGGCTGCATACTCCACCTGGGTGGGAATGGCGGGGGGAATGCATACTCCACCTGGGTAGGAATGGTGGGGTGCATACTCCACCTGGGTGGGAATGTTGACGTCAGTGCACAATGTGCACATCACTGAACACTGTGCCCCAAAGCAACTGAAATGGTACATGACAACCAAATCCCATAGTGATGAAGTGAGGCCAACACCTATCACTACATGACTAACAGGTAACCAGCCCACATCCCACAACACATGCACCACTCATCAGCAGCCCTCACACACCATAAGGTCATCCTGCACTATGCACTGTATGTGCACTATGTTGCTGTCTCCAGCATATCAACACACAGGACAGTCATCCCTGGCTGTGCATTGAACTGAGTCAACCAGGGATACCACAGTGTGTCACTGGTTCGGCACACCCATAGGAGTGCTGCATGTCACCATGGAACTGATCAGTGCAGAATGCCCAATATAGAACTGACTACAGCCAACGCTCCCTACTGCCAAATTCCACAGAACACTACTCAACACTGATTGTACACCCACACTACTGTATGCATATACGATGCACGTGCAACAAGATGTCAGTGCACACCATGACCCATCATGAATATGCAACCCACACTATTAGTCCATTGCACAGGACACATAGTGGGCCAGAAATGGGGTGAATGCATCCAGGGACATGTGCGTGTTGGTACAAATTACCTGCTTCCATTTGAGACTAGTACAGTTGTCCTACATGAATGTGCGAACACTTACCTTCATTCCACTCTCATGCAGGTGATGGTGGCTATCCCTTGAAGCCATGGCTCATGGCCCCTGTCCGAAACCCACAGAACAGGCAGAGGAGGACTACAATCTTTCCCATACCCGTACACGTGTGGTGATAGAGCAGACCTTTTGCCTGTTGAAAGCACGATTCCGCTGCCTCAGCCGGTCAGGTGGGGCACTCCTCTACAGCCATGAGAAGGTGGCCAAGATTACAATGGCATGGGTAATGCTGCACCATATGTGCATCCACCGGAATGTGCCCCTGCCCCCTGACATGGAACTGCTACCACTTGATGATGATGAAGGGGAGGAAGATGTGGCAGGACATCATCACGGTACCGATGTACAGGAGGGAAGTGCCGTGCGGCAGTCATTGATTGCACAATATTTCTGACACACAAGTCAGCAGAGGGTGATATAATGCTAGGACATAGGGCACTGGGTGTGGGGATACATGTACACTATGCACTGTGCAAGATTAAATGACACATGCACAATGATGAATGTCCACTCTGCTTATTTTTTGTAACACAACCGGTGTATTGATAGTGAAAATATCAACGTGAAAAACAAACCCTCCACCACCCTCACCCCCTTCCCCTCCCCCCACAACAACCCCACACACCCTCTCCCTCCTCCCCCTCCCACCACAACAACCCCACACCAGTCCCATAGGATCCACGTAGCCCACATGTAGCTGCCAGTATAGTCACTCTGCGCTCCCGGAGCCAGGGGGAGGCATGTCCCGTCGGCGCAGTGCACGGAGCGACCGACGGAGCAGGCTGGTCTGAGTGGAGTTGCTAGTGGATGGTGTGTCCTCATGCTGAGGCTGTTGTCCAGGATGAGCAGCCTCCAATGCATCGGCTATGCGGCCGAGCACCTCACAGAGGCGGTTAGTGTTTTCCGTTATGGACTGACTCAGTGCCTCCAAATTAGCACACCACTCCTCCCTGGCCTGGCGATTGTCCTGCATGAATTCCGTTATCAGGGCAGAGAGCTGGTGACCCCGCTGTGCACCGGCGGATGAAGCAGTGGCCCTGCTGGGGATCGGGCTGACATGTCCTGCCGGTGCTTCCTCAACGGGACTGTACACGGGGCAGCGATGTCCCTGTGTCTGTTCTTTGCCCTACTGCTCCAGTGTGTCGTTCTCACCATTAGTCACTGAAGGATACCTGGGGGTTTGAGAAATCTTCAGGGGTGTGCACGACTTCCACTGTGTCGTCCTCAGTAGTTCCCCAGATGTCATTGGGGCTGTCCTCAACTTCGAGGGGGGCCGTGGCTGCCACCTCCCCAGCCACACTGGACTCCTCGGACCGTGCTGTTGGGCAGGTGTCTGCAGGCAGTGCAGGGAGGGGAGGGTGTTGTGGGTGGGGTGGTGCACCCTCCATGGGCCTTGCTGGTGCTGGTGGTGTATGTCCCAGTGTTGTCTTTGTCGCTGGGACATGGGTAATCGGTATTTGTGTAGGGGACGGCACGTCATTCCATACATGGGTGGTAAATGCATGCATATGTCGGTGTCACTTATGTTTGCTGGGTACTGTGCTGTCTAACATGCACACTGTTCACATCAACTACCATGTGTGCCTCATGGAATTAGCAATTTTGCGTGTTATGTGTCATGTACGTTACGGCCTTGCACCTGGCACTGGCTTGGGTCTCATTTGCTTTGGCATGATTTACAGGGGGTGTGTGTGTGTGTGGCCGACCATGGTATGACTCTTTGGCCAGACGTTAGCAGTGTCTTTCATCACATTTGCCTTAGTAGTATTTACTTTGGACACTCACCTCCATCAGCGGATGACGGGGCGCCACACTCCATTTCTCCGACCCCTTCAATGGATTTGGGCCCTATCATGCCTGCACATGTCTCTTCCCACGGCATGAGTTTTATTGGTGAATGTGCTCCTCCTCCGGTCTCCAAGGCCTGGTTTCTGTTCGCAGAAAGGATGCTCCGCACCCTCTGCAGCAGGTCGTCCCACGTTTTGCAGCAATCCTTTACAGTGCGCGGGGCGTTGCCCACTGCGCTCACCTTCTGGCATACAAGTGCCTAGATTTCTTTTTTCTTCAACACTGCATCCCTCGTCATGTCGCCGCTAAACACAGTCCCAGCAGGCTCGTGTAGGGTGTCCACGAGAATTTGTAGCTCATCTGGGCTGTAACGCTCCTTTCAGAGGCGGGCAGCTCCCTTCTTTGGTGCTTTGGGCATTCCTGGGTGGTAGTAGAGACGTTCCGGTCGATCACAAGTGTGCCAGGGGTCCTGTGGGTGAGGATGTCAATGGATTGTGTTTTTAAAGATGGCGGCCGTGCTCCTTCCCGTTCCTGTGCGATGACGCTATTTCCGGTTCCGCAATTTAACGGTGACTGTAAATAACGGTGACTGCTATTTACGGTCACCGCTAATGCCGCTTTGGTCTATGGTGGTAGTGTTGTCTACGGTGCGATCCATGCCGGTAGGGGGTTTTTCGGGGCCTTTTGCGGCATGGCGCTAGGTCCCTTACCAGCATGGCGCAAAGCTCGTGCCCGCGAACTCGTAATAGTGCGCTTTTAGCAGGCTACTGCCAGCTCGGACACGCTATTTGCGCCATGCCGGTAAGGGATGGTACTTACCTCCAAACTCGGAATGAGGGCCAATATCTAATATGCCGGCCTCTACCAACAAGGATCAGTTGCACAGTTTCCTGGGCATAGCAGAGTTTTACTCCAAATTTGTGCCATACTTCACCGACAGGACACAGCATATGAGAGGACTGATGGAAAAGTTGGCAAGATTTGTATGGTCAACCGAATGTCAAATGGAAATAAAGAACATTAAAAGAGTTATAAATGAGGCTCCAACTCTCAAAATGTTCAGCACGGCTACCTCGAATATTAATACAGTTTACGCTAGCAATATATGGTTAGGCAGAGTGCTTCAGCAAGTACAGGAAAAAGGTATAGTACCAATTGCATTTTCTTCAGATGCTTTGAAATCAGCAGAGTTGAACTATTCAAAAATAGAAAAGGAAACACTAGTGGTGAAGTGGACTTTAGAGTACTTTAGGACCTTTATATGGGGGTTAACTGGTGATTGTTAAAACTGATCACAAGCCATTAATACACATTTTGAATTCTAAGAACCTGCATTTAGCTTCACTAAGGATGCATTGATGGATTCTTGATATAATGCAATACAATGTAAGAGTTGTCTACACACCAGACAGAGGGAACATAATTGCAGATTGTTTTTCCAGGTTGCCATGGAGTAAAGAGGAACAAAAGCAATATAAAGATATAAAGAAACTGATGGAGAGTGCATCATTGCACATATTGAGCCAGGGATTTCAAAGGAGGAGTGGATCAAAGCACTCAGAGATGACTCAGAACAGAAGTTACTATGACTGGCTATACATGGAGGGTGGAAAATGTTAGGAAACAGCCTCAACCAGTATTTCCAGATACAAGAAGAAATTGCAGAGAATGCATAATGTATATTTAGAGGGGATCACATACTTCCTCTGGCCTGCCTAAGGTAGAAGATTCTAAATCTTGCACATGAAGGTCATCTAGAAAGAAATCTCACCAAAAGAAGAATTAGAGAGACTTACTGGTGCCCTGGATTGCTAATTGATGCTGAATAGCTGGTGAAGAACTGCCAAGCATGTGCCCTTATTAATAAAAGTTAGAAAAGTCATATTGCACCATTGAACAGGTGGACAATCCCATCTCAGTTTTGAAAAAACTGCCCATGGACTTTGCTGGACTGTATGAGACTTTGTAAGCACACAAGATCTACATAGTGGTGTTAATGGACTGTAAATCCAAGTGGGTTGGATTGGGTGCAATGGAGAACATTGTAACATCAAGGAAAATTGTGAGGTTATTGCAAGATATTTTCAACAGAGAAGGAGATCCACAAGAGATAGGGACTGATAATGGTGTTCAGTTTGTTTCTGAAGAGATGCAGTCCTTTTTGAAAGGGAGGGGGATTGAGCAAAAGCTCACATTGCTGTACCATCCCATGGTGAATGGACTAATAGAGCGCATGAATGGGTTTGTGAAAAGTATCATTCAGTTAGCAGTTGCAAATTATTTGCCATGGGAAGAAACTTTCAAGGAAGCTCTCAATGCCGATAGGATTACTCCAGATGTGGAGCCATTTATCATGATGAGGGGAAGGTTGCCATGCAATAGACTGAGCCCGTTTGAAGGGGTTAAGTAGGAGGTAAACCCTGAGGGACAAGGTGGCAACACAGAGCATCACAGCAGTGAAAGGGTGCATGGATAACTGCAGAGAAGGAGGGACAATGCAGACTGAAGGAGGGCTGTTACAGCGAATCAGGAAGGGCAACAGAAAGGCTTGGGGGCTTTCCGCTAATATAGTTTTTTTGTTTGTTGGCAGGAAGCGTGTGTCGAATAGGAAGATCGATTTGAACGGGCCTACTGAGGCCCATGTTGACGAAGAAGTCTGTGAGGAACGTAACATATAATAATTCAGCCGTGTTGCGCTGAAATGTGTAAAGTGACAGCGTTCATCCACGTTGCCAGAGTGCAGCTGCCGAGTAGAAATATTGTTTAAGCAGGTTGTCACGGGCGACTGGAGTTCTGACAAGGCTCACGTTTGGAGCTGTGTTATTGAAAGACAGCTCAAATAAATGGCTTGTTACCTCACTGCGGCAGCCCGAGTGAATTGACTGCAAAGCACCCAGCCTTGCTGAAGTGAGGAATTCATGCGCGTCTGTAAAATTGACACGCTCGCATTCAGAGCGTATTTGTTAGAATGAGACAGCAGCACCTTCATCAGTCACTGCCGGCAAATAAGGGAAGCGACCCCGATGCTCTCCCTCTCTCTCTAAGTTACTGATACATTAAAGTGAGTCACCAGAGAAATTGACACCCTTGCGTGTAGACCTGCAAAGGCAGAAACTGACATGACTTTGGAAGTCAATACTGACGGAGGAAAGCGGCAGTGAGAATACAGTGTGGGATATCGATAACAAGTAAAGATCCCATTGAAAGTGATATTTCCAGCAGCAGAGGCAGAATCTATTTTTTTTATTTTTTGTATTTATTTGTCTGTAATCAAAACAAAATTTGATTTTTACAAGAAGTCATATCTCGCAGCACACATAGTGGAGAGAAAGAATACTGAACGAAGAACATAGAAACGAGAATGACACAGTAAGACACAGTGAACGTAGTATATCGTCCAGGATGAAAGAAGAGAAAGGAAGAAGCCGCACAAAATGATAGTACTGTGTTAAGTGATACTGAGTAAACTATCCGTCTCTATCGCTAGTTTAAGTGCAGCGTCCAACATCTTTACTGCAGCTGTAGACCATTTTGTCTTTTCGCCTGCATCCATGCGACACCACCATGTGTCCTCCTCTCGAAGACTTGCATCGTGCATTAGAGGCAGCAAAAAAGCTTCTCGCAGGTATGTTGTTTTGGCACAATTCAGAAGTAAGTGTCTTACGGTTTCCACCGCTTGTGTCTCTGGGCATAGTCTGCATATTTTAGATAATGATTTTGTCCGAATGGCTTTGATTTCTTGAGTTGGCATTAAGTTAAATCTCATTTTCATGAATATTTTCTGTAGTCTTTTGTCAGGAAATTTTATGCAATAGTTCAAAGGTAGAGAGAGCTTATTTGTTGTCGGCAGTAAGTGAGCAAGTAACTTATTTGCCATTGTTGCCTCACATGTTTGAATCCAATCCTCTTGAGCTGTTTTTTCTTGATCTTAGCAGCATTTTGCATTAAGTCCTCAGACGTGCAGGCTAGATCAGTTAGATTTTTTGTAGTTCTTGCTCCCATTTGATACTGGGGCAGCTATGGCAATTTCTTTTTGCTCAATATTGTCGGAGACTCTGGCCAAGCGCCTCAATTTGCGTACTTCTCTTCTTTTCACAACCACGTGAGCATCATATTCATGGGTCCTGTTTTCGTTTGGTGGAATTTGGTTTCTTTGCTTTTTCCTATACATCACGAATAATGGGAGATAGTTTGCTCTAGTTTGCGAGGACGTAGTAATTTCGTCTTCCTCGTCAAATTTTTGGGTGATCTCCTTGATGTTTGTCGCTGTAAGTTGGATTTGCGAGGACTTGCGTGATACCTCCACATCGAAAGGATATGTTTCTTTTGGAATGTTCACTGACTCTAAAGTCATTGTCAGCAGGTTGTGATCACTGGCTTTAGTTCTGAAGACTTTGTAGAAATCTACAGATGATAGAAGAGAATGTGAGATGTATATGTAATCCAGCATCGCTGAGGTGTCAAGTCGTTCCCAGGTTGAGATCACTGGAAGGTGGCCTCGAAGTGTTGCCACATTGTGAACATTTCTAGAGTCCATGAAGTCTGACCATAGTGCACCTCGTTCTAGAGATGGCGAAGGATGGATACTTGCCGAGGGTTGCTCACACCTAGCGTTCAAATCTCCACAGATGGACAATATGTTGGTGGCCAATTCTGTGGTAGATTTGCCTAGGGTTTCCGCGACGGCACTGCAACAGTCGATGTTGTTTGTTCTTTGCGGGTTCCAATAGACATTTATGATAGCTAGGTTGGATTTTGTTTTCCCTCGTGATGCCTTTTCTGGGTGAAACCACTCTGTTTGTGGAGCCAAAATGCCATAGGTTTCTGTCACTTTCTTTTTGATGGAGATGCCTGAGCCAAGTGTGACTGCAGTTAGGAGGCCTGATGATGGTCTGCCAAACATGCCCTTAATCGCTGGGGAAGTACAAGTTTCATAACCATCAATCGTTGGTTGTTCCATCAACCAGGTCTCCTGGAGGCAGATAATGTCAAACTGCTGCAGATCAAATGCGTCTGGTTTAGTCAAATGTTCGTGGCCTTTCGTGTTCCACGAACACATAGATGTTTTCTTGGGTTGGAGCTCTTGTAGAGGTTCAGAAATTGTGTGGTAAGTCAACGTCACTGCATCATTTCGTTGTTATTTTTGGGCATTTGGATTTAAGACCTTTTTCAACCATCTCCATGGACCTGAAGGTTCATGTTTTTTGTTGTGAGACCACTCAGAGCTTTGGTCACTCGAAGAGCCATGTCTAGAATTTTTCTCCAATCTGTAGTTCTTTCTTAAGTTTTCTGTATATTTTGAGTTCTTGTAGTTGGCATTTTCATTTATTGCATAATATTTTGATTGGTATCTCCCTCGCCGGCTCTCCCCATCCTCCTTATACATCTCGCTTCTTTTCTTTGTGATCTGGACTTCTGTGTTCGTTCGATGGTCAGGATGCTTTTCTGCCACTCTAGTAGCGGGATGCCTGCTTTTGTCCGCTAGCGGTGGTGTTATAATTCCGCAAGGGCAAAGCCCATATCATTCAAGGCGAGGATCACGTCTTGTTTTAAATCAGTGCTTGCAGCCTTTGTGACATGGAGATACACTTTGGCCTTCTTATGTCTGTGATAAGGTTCAATCAGCACCAGATCTGTTGTGTCTAGAGATTTCAGCTTTGGTATTTTGGCTAGGATTTTGAGGATTCTCTTTCTGTTTAGTATTAGAAAGTTTTTCCCGGCCGTCAATTGCTCCATCTTAAAAATGTGTGTTTGGGATAGTCTCATAGCCGTTGTTAATCCTGTCCGCGGCTTTGCCATATTTGGTTCCTTAAAGATCTTCTGCCTTAGCCGGGAGGTTTCATTTTTTTCTGGAGTTTGATTCTCGTTTTATTGTGTTTTCTTTAGTGGGTCCAATGGAGCTTTTTCCACCTCTTTGCGAACATTGTCTTTGGGGCTCTGAGTTCCCACTGTGGACGTAATTGTGGATGGTTTTTTCTTTTCCTCTTGAGCTGCGATGTTTTCTGATGTATTTGCAGTCCGCTCTCGGTTTTGCTGAATACCATCTGGGGAGTCGTAGACTCCTTTGTTGTCCAAGTGAACTGTTAGGTCTGAAAGCGACAGATTTCCCGATGAGTCTGCAGCAGATGCGCTGGAGTTGTCTAATTCAATTATTGCTTGTTCCTCCATAGAGTTATGGGAAACTGGACCTCGGGACATTGCAGAAGTTTTCGATGATGGTACTGCTTTGATGGGTGCTAGTGGAGTCGACTTTACAATGTTGAAGATTGTGGCAACTTTAGACAGATCTTTGTTTTTTTTCCCATTTCGTGATTTTGGGTCAGGGCGATGAATCGTCCTGTTGGGACATCATTTGCACCAGCACTTTTCGGCTCCTTAGTACCCAACGTCGAAGTTTGATCCATTTGGGAATTGAACTGGGTTTCTCGTAGGCAACTTGCATTAAATTTGGTTTCAATTAGATTCTCAAGTTGTGCGAATTTTTCATCTCGTTGCCTTTCTTTCTCTGTGTTTTGTTGAGTTAACGTTGTAATGAAACCCTCTAAGTAGGTTACTTTGGTGTTTATCATGGCTGATAGTGATAATGAGTCTTTCATTGAGTCGTTTATCGACTTGTATAACTTTACAAAGTGGGCCAGTCCCACCGTAATTGCTGACATGATCGTAACATGATCCGTTTTTTTTGTTGGAGTCTCTTTGGGGAGGTTCCCAAAAGTGTCGCTGGGTCTTCTGTTTCTAATTGGCGTTGAAATGTTATTTGGATGATCACTTTGAATTGAAGGTCTCCTAAGCGGGAGATCAGTGCTGTTCCTTATTTGTCCCAGCTGGGCCAACACTGGTTGAGCCAGCAAAGGTTGAAGTGTGTTTCTTTGGTCCAGTCCATTGGATACCGTGGAATTGACTGACGGTATTAGTAAATAATTTCCTGGTCCAGACCTCTCAGGGCCGCTTCGCTAGGGATTGAAGATATTTGGGCGAATGTAGTAGATATTTTTTTCTGTACTGCCATGGTGGGGTTGGGATTAATACCACAATTTTTCCCCACACTCAAACTTTTACAGGTTTCTTTCCGGTTTTGTAATCAGGCATATTTACTCCTCAGCACCCTGCCTGAAGGACTTTTTCGGTGCGGTTGGGGCTGGGGAGTCAAATTAGCTGTGTTGGGTGTCTTTTCACTATGTGAGTCTAACGCTCTAGGGAGCAAAGGCAAAGTTTTTGAGTCGGGTTGTAAGACCATATCTCCTCACCTCCTCGCCTCTGTAGACTGCTGTTGACTGATCGCACCTCAGCGAGCCAACTCTGCGTGCCACTCTGCCTGGTTGCTGGGGGTTTTAACCCCTGATGCAGGCACTGCAGGCACTGTAGAAAGACTTCCAAACAGGAAAGCAAAGAGCCAGGGACTGCTGTTGACTGCTCGCACCTCAGCAAGCCAACTCTGCGTGCCGCTCCGCGTGGTTGCTGGGGGTTTTAACCTCTGATGCAGGCACTGCAGGCACTGTAGAAAGACTTCCAAACAGGAAAGCAAAGAGGCAGGGACTGCTGTTGACTGCTCGCACCTCAGCGAGCCAACTCTGCGTGCCGCTCTGCGTGGTTGCTGGGGGTTTTAACCTCTGATGCAGGCACTGCAGGCACTGTAGAAAGATTTCCAAACAGGGATGCAAAGAGGCAGGGACTGCTGTTGACTGCTCGCACCTCAGCGAGCCAACTCCGCGTCTTACACTACTTTGAAAAACTCACACTTGAATACTGAATGAAGCTGGGCCTGCACTGTCACATTGTATTCCAACTCACAGCCCCAGCAACAATATAGAAGAAGGGGGATGCCTTGCCGTGATATGAGGAAAGTGTGAATATTGTCTTTGAAGCCGACCATACAGGCTGATGACCGCCTGGAGTTGATTCTCGGGAATTCAGGACCTGGAATGAGTGCAGGGTTCCACGTATGCCCGGGCTGCCGTCCTTAAAAAGGATCTATTCATAACAATAGAACATGGATTAAGTTGGAGGCAAAATACTGACAGAGAAAACATGGGTGCTACAAGTGGTAAGAAAACACTGAGACTGGATAGAAACCCTACATGGTTTAGCTGCATGAAACCACCAAGAAGATATTGAAAGGCCATAACTGTAAGTGGGCTAATACAAAGTATGAATAGCGAATCCCTACAGAGGGAAGGGTGTCACCAGTTGATCTAAAGAGGGAAAGAAAGAACCATAAAGGTTTCTTCTCCCTAACGGAACTTTACGAATACTATTACTCACACCCTTATTTTGCTGAGCAGACATGAAGAATACAAGTTTCAAGTGAGTAAACGTTACCAAGGTGTGTTGTCCTTATTTACCGCACAAAGAAATAGTGACAGCCCGTCATGGTTATCTTTTTTTTCTTTTATAACTCTGTTTATTGCATGTAAACAAAACAGCAGCAACTTACATATTAATCAAATATTCGTCAGCAAAGGAGAAAACAAGGCAATATCGACAGCGGTAAGAGCACAGCAGGGCCAAGGGGCCATGAAATGGTTGCGAGACAATGAAATGCTGGTAACCCAGGTTGCCCCTACGTCCTTGCGTCAGGGGGGGTAAGGAAGGGAGGGAGGGGAAAAAGGGGGGAGAGGGAGGGAGGGGGGCAATGGGGAAGGGTGGGTTTCAGCAAGCATCAAGCCATTTACCCCATATTTTCTCAAATTTACGGGGACAGCCCCGTGCGTTATAGATCCGGCGCTCTAATGCCGCGCATCTGTCTAGTTCATTGCACCATCGGTTCGGGCACAGTGGGTCCGCAGAGCCCCAGTTGGCCGCTATGAGTCTTTTACCCGCCCCGAGCGCAACCGCCAAAAACATTTTTTCATATTTCATCAAGTCCACTTCTCCCCAGATGCCCAGGAGTGACATTTTAGGATCCCTAGGAATTGGCGTCACCAGGACCGTAGAGATCGTATCAACACAGACCCCCCAGAAGACTTGTAACACCCGACAATCACAGATCATATGGTAAAAGGTAGCCGGCTGGGTTCTACATCTGATGCATGTCTCATCTTCGGATTACCCCCCATCTGGCCATGTCAGTGCGCGAGTAATAGGAGCGGTGGAGAATTCTCAGTTGTATTAGCCTGAGCTTGGTTTCTATCCCAATCTCTCTAGGGGACATTAATGCATCCATCCAGTCTTCAGGTTCCAGTTCGCCCAAGTCCCTTTCCCACCTTTCTTTGAGCCTATCCAGTTGTGTGGTCCCAAAGGAGTTTAGGGCCTGATAGAGGGTAGACGTGAACTTGGAGGGGATTCGTTGTGGGAGGACATTGGTCTCAATGGGAGAGCAGGGGGGTATAGTTGTCGTGTCAGGGAACTGGGTGCGGATGGCATGGGTCAGCTGGGGTGTCGAAACTGGTCCATGGGTGCCAGGTCGAATTGCGCTTGCATGGTTTCAAAGTTTAGGAGGCGACCCCCCTGAATCACGTGGACCAGCGTAGTTATCCATTTCGCTCCCCAGTGTGCAAAAGAGCCCATCTTCACTATTTCCGGAGGTGTGCGTTCTGCCATATGGGTTGGGATAAGGTTGGTCTCCCCTTCCAGCCGATCAGTTTGTGTGCGTCCCGCCAGGCTTGTTGGATATGGTGCGTTATTCTTGGTAGCATCGGGAGTTGGTTGTTAGTGGCGTACAGGATCTGTAGTGGAGGTATTGGGGCCATGGTCTCCATTTCAATACGGATATGTGGTAGTGTGGGGTCTGCGTGTAACCAATCGTTTACCACCCCAATCTGTGTCGCCAAATAGTATGTGCGTATGCAGGATAGGCCAATGCCTCCCTCCCATACTGATCTTTGGAGTGTTTGAAGAGCTATTTTGGGTTGTTTCTCCCCCCATAGCTGTATGCAAAGATTCTTATCAATGAGTGCGAACGTTTCTCGGGGGATAGTGAGCGGGGCATTTTGAAGAACATACAGGAGTCTTTGGAGGGTCATCATTTTGAATAGTGCGGCCCTAACTTTTAGGAATAGGGGGGAGTGATAGCCAGTGGGAGACATCTCTATGAAACCGCTCAATCACAGGCTGAAGGTTGAGTTGGAGGAACCCTTCAAGTGTCGGGTCGAGGCGTATGCCCTGGTATTTAAATTCTATCATACAGACATGATATTGACAGGTCTCTGGGATCGCCGACTCACCACCATGGATCGGGAAGTAAATGGTTTTGGCCTCATTCACCTTTAGACCCGCAAAATGTTGGTATTCCCTGAGGATAAAGGAGACAGTCGGGCATGAGGCCCTTGGGTTGCTAGGGGACACAAGGAGGTCATCCGCATAGAGTGAGAGTCGGTCCTCACCTCCCCCCGGCCAGGTGAATCCAGACCAGTTATTATTTGCTCTAAGTTCTATTGCTAGTGGCTCGATGGCAAGGAGGAAGAGGAGTGGGGATAATGGGCTCCCCTGCCTAGTGCCTCGGCCTAGAGGGAATGGTTTGGAGGATCTACCGTTTACCCTGACCGTGGTTTCTGGGGATGCATAGAGGAGTTTTACCCATGCTATGAACGTTTGCCCGAGGTTCATTCGGGCCATGATTGCCCATAAGGCGTCCCATCCCACAGAGTCAAATGCCTTCTCAAAGTCCACTGCCAGGAGGGCCAGTGGAGCCGGTATTTCTGTGGCTCTGCTTAGGGCGATTTGGATTCTGCATAAATTCATGCGGGTGGATTTGTTGGGCATGAATTCACATTGGTCCGGGTGGACAAGAGTCTCAATCACCTTCAGTAATCTATTAGCAAGTGTTCTGGCGAGGACCTTGGCTTCTCCGTTGATCAGGGAGATGGGGCGGTAGGAGGCGCATTTCTCTGGGGGCTTTCCCGCTTTATGTATCTATGTAACTATGCATGCCTTTCTGAGGTCCCGGGGGAGTGCCCCTTGTTCTTTACTGCGTAGAAATGTGCGGTACATATGGGTTGGTATTGTGCCGCCGAGGTATTTCCAAGTCTCGGTGGGGAAGCCGTTGGGGCCGGGGTTTTCCCGGGTTGTAGCTGTGCGAGTGCCTCTTGTATTTCAGTCTCCGTAATTTCAGCGTTCAGGAGGTTTGACTGGTGTTGTACGAGTTTCGGGATCTCAATCCGGTCCAGGTAGAGAGAGGGCTCAAGTGCAGGGCTTCCGGTAGGCGGAGTATAGCGTTTCTTGTAGTAAGCTGCAAATGCTTCCACTATGTCAGAGTCTTCCGTCAGCAATGTTCCCTCCGGCGATTTGATAGCATGCACATGTCCTCTGCTTTGCTCCCGTTTCTCCAACCAGGCCAGGGTTTTGTTTGCTTTATCACCTCGTTCGTAAATTTGGCTCCGGGTTAGCTGATAGGCGGTGCGTGCGTCGTCCAGAGCTACATTACTGAGGGCATCTTGTGCCGTGATCAGGGCCTCCTTTGCTTCTTGGGTGTTGTGCGCCAGGCTGTGCTATTCGCATTCCAGGACTTGCGCTTCTGCTTCCCTGATCTTTTGGGCATGTCGTTTTCGGTGGGCAGAAACCGCCGAGATGGCTTCTCCACGGAGGACCGTTTTGTATGCCTCCCAGATCGAGATCGGGCATTCCACTGAGACTTTGTTTATTTCGAAGTATTCAGCCTTCTTTTTTTCCAACTCTTCTGCGATTTCAGGGAGCCGCAAGTGGTATGCACTCAAGCGCCAGTTGCGATCCACGCGTTGAGAGGGATTCTTCATGGTTATGAGGAGCGGAGAGTGATCCAAAATTCCCCTTGCAAGGAATTCAGCAGACAGCAGTCTGTGGTTTGCACTACGGGGGATGAAGGCATAGTCAATCCTTGAGAATGATTTATGGACGCGACGGAGAAAAAGGAGAAGCTAGCCTCATCACCATGGAGTGAGTGCCATGTGTCTGTTAACCCCAGTGCCTCGGTGAACGTGGCAAGTGGTGTCAGGGCAGGCCGGCCGCTCGGTCTCCTGTGGGATGTATCGGTTGTGACATCCATCACTTCATTGAAATCTCCTCCTATCACCCACAGGTTGGCCTCTTCTTCCAGGAGCAGGTTCCCCAGTTCGGTCAACAGGTCTTTTGTAAGCGTGGGGGGTCATAGATCGCAACAAGGCCCCATTTTTCACCCCAGATGTCAGCAAGCAGCAACACGTAGTGGCCCAGGGGGTCAGTTCTGACTTTATGGACCTGCAGAGGGACCCGCTTGTGAACGAGCACCATCGTACCCCTGGCTCCTTTCGTGAATCCGGCGTGGTAGGTATGCGGGTAATTGGATCTCTTGAAGAAGTTGGTGTTCGTGCCAATCAGATGCGTTTCATTAAGGCGGGCTATGTCGGGTGAGTACCGGTTGAGATACTGGAGCACCAGTTTTCGTTTCATGCTGGAGCCAAGGCCGTTGACGTTCCAGGACAGTATGGATAGCGTGTTGGTGTTTATTCTATCTGCGTGAGTTACTTGATGGGGTATTCGGCAGGAGCAGTGATAGTCCTTTGTGTTTCCAAAGTGCTCAGAGGTATTCACCAGTGGAAGACGCCTGGGGGTTGCCCTGTGGTTGAGTGGGTGAAGACTGGGTAGCTTGGATATGACTGGTCCCGCCCTTAGACAGTGCTTGATTCTTCTGCCAGCCTGTGTCAGTGTGCTGCCTTCTTATCCAGCGATTCTGATTACCTATCCCCTTAAAACTCCCCCCACCCTGTACTTCCCCCCCAACTGGGAGCACCTGTCGCCCGAACATCAAACTTATAATTTAGGAAACTTCCTCGGGATGACCCGGGCTGGAGTAGTAACTTCTACGGGGTCACCCGGACTGCAATCGGAGCCGCGCAGCCTGTAGGGCGGCAGCCACTAGTGTGGAGTGTCCGTAATATTGCATTGTAGTTCAAGATCTGTGTTGCCCCGACCTCATCCATTCTCTGTGATGTTTTTAGCAAGGCGCTGTGGCGACTCGGCTTCCGGGTGTAACGGAGTTAAGGGTGGCGAGCACTGTTCGGGCCTGGGCTTCCGTGTGGACGATCTGGGGGCTGAGCGTCGGGCTGCAGGCCCATTGAGGGTCTGTGTTTCGAGCCATTCCCATGCTTCTTTGCGATTATGAAATAAGTGGGTCGTGCCCTCATGATGGACCTTAAGCAGCGCTGGGAAGAAGAGGGCATATTTGATAGACAGGGATTGAAGTTTCTTCTTGACAGAGTCAAACGACTGATGTTTTTTTTAGACCTCCTTAGTATAATCTGGGTAGAACCCCACTCTGTATCCGTTGTACGTGATTGGGCCGGAGGCTCGCGCCATCTGTAGGATAGCGTCTCAGTCCCGATGGTTGAGGAGGCGGGCAATTATCGTTCTGGGCGAGGCTCCTGGGGTGGGTCGTCCGGCGGGTACTCTATGTGCTCTTTCAATGGAAATTAATGTCGACAGTTTTTTGGGAGCGAATATATGAGTCAGCCAGTCCTCTAGAAAGAGCTCAACACTAGGGCCCTCCTCTTTTTCCGGAATTCCAAGAATCCTGAGGTTATTGCGGCATGCCCTGCCCTCAGCGTCTTCGGCACGGTATTCGAGTTGGTTGACTTTCTGGGCAATTGTAGCAAGTTGCTGCTCCAAGTGACGGACGTTGTCTTCTGTGTCCGATACTCTTTGTTCCACTTCACCGACTCTGGAGGATAAGTTGCGAAGATCTTGGCGCAGAAGGGATACTTCTGTTGAGACTCCACCAATTTTGAGTTCCAGCGATGTTCTTGAGTCCCCAAAGGCACTCATTAGGTCGCTCAGGGAGAGCTGGGGGTCCTGGGTTCCTTCTTTGAGTTCCGTTTCCGTCGGGGCTTGTGGCTCCAGGCGGGGGGGGCTCCACTGTGTAAAGGTCCATTTTGCTTTGTAGGGTTTGCCTCTTAGCCTTCGTCTTTGCCCATAGCAGAGTCGGTGGTTCGCGTGAGGCGTTAAGACTGGGTGGATCGTGCTGGGGCCCCCCAGGAGGTTGTCCTGGAGTCCGGGTTGAGGTGGGCTTGTCGTAGGTCTATCTGCCGCAGTTCTGGTTCCGCTCCGGGGCACCAGCGGGGTTATCTTGGCCACTGGCGGGGGGGTCCTTTGTTGCGGTTGGTCCGCTGTGTCGATTGGGGGGGGTTGTGGGTCCTCTGAGGGGCCTCCACAGGCACACCTCCGCAAGGGCCGTGCACGCAGCCTTGACTGTGTTCTTCCCCTAAGTAGCGTGTAGAGGGCAACAGCCTCCAGCGGTGGTCGTCAGCGACCCGGTGTGCGCGCAACCATATAAAATAGTGCCTCTCCTGTGTGTGTTGGTAGTGGAGTGGCAGCGAGATCGCCCTCTGTTGATGGTCTCCAGGATCCCAGGTCTAGTTGGCCCAGTGGGGTTTTGGGGTTTTTGCCCCGATGCGTGCGTTCACCCATAGTATTTACTTCCTCCCTGTGGAGTGTTTGTACAGTACTTTTACTTCCTGCACGCAGCGTTATGATCAGTCCAACTGGGACCCCCGCCCCTTCAGCGGCGTGTGTCACTGATGCTGCCCCGATGCCCGATGCGTGCAGTGTGTGGGGGGGGAAGGCTGCAGGCGCTGTTACAGGTCGTTGAGGGGGGAGCGCGCTCGGCCCCCGTTGTCCAGCTCTCCCGCGGGCAGATCTTTTATATTGCTGGGGAACACAAAAAAGGGTGCGCCGCCTCCCCAGTGCGGGGCACTGTCCAGTTGTTCGCAGAGTTGGCGGGGTAGGTCGCACGTACCTCATTGATGCCGTTGGGGGACCGCGGCGTCGTGCTGCCCCCAGTCTTCCCTTTTTCCCCGTCGCGTCTCGCCCCCAGGTGCTGCAATCTCGTTGATGGGAGGGAGGGAGAGGGAACGCGGACGGGGTCTGTGTCTCGACCCAATCTATGGTGCCGGGTCGGGCAGCGCTGAGTGGGCACCACGTGTTGTCGGCTCCAGCTGCTCGGTGCGTTGTGAGTGTCTGGCCACCGTGTGGATGAGGCAGACCTCTGCCAGGGGACCGGGTGCCGGCAGCCAGAGGTGCAGGACGTCAGCTGCAGGCGTGCCTGCGATTTGGGTCCTCGCCTGGCCGCTGTGCCTGGATTCCAGCAGGGGGGAGGGAGGATGTCTCCCAGCGGCAGTCTGTTGGTATAGTGTTGTCTATGGTTCCAGGTTCGCCCGCTCCCCGGAGGCCTCGAAGGCCACGGCAGCCCGAGGGGCGAAGCAGCTGCTCACGTCCGCCCAGCAATGGCAGACTCCGGGACGTTACTCGTGTTCCCGGATCCGATTGTGCCTCAGTTTACAGGAGTTGCTGTTCGAGGTCGGGCGTTTTGACGGGCAAAAGGGAGTTTTGCAGGATGTTTTACCGCAGCCGCCGGGAGCTAATGCGATTAGCTCCTCATGCGCGGTTGCCGTCATGGTTATCTTTGAAGAATATCAAGAGGATTAATATGGAAGATGTTCACAAAAGAGTGAGAAAATACAAATAGTATTATGACCGTACCAAGGGTACAAGTAAATCCAAGTTTGTGGAAGGAGACTGGGTGTGTGTGAAACAACCCAAGAAGGTCCACAAGGGCCTTTCCAAATTCAGAGATGCTCAGATGGTGGCAAAAGGGTGAAGGAAGTGTGTTATGTTGGATTATAGAAGAAGATAGTCATTGATTATGTGGTATTTTCCTCTGAGAGTGCGAGACTGGTTCCTAAACCTGGACTTTTGACAGAGGAAGCAAATTCACAATAGATGTGTGGCAACAATCCGGCCAAAATGATGTCTTGGAGAAGCAGAAGGATCATTCCCAATTTCAAGAGTGACTATATTTAGTATTGATAACATGTACCATTGATAGATTTAATTGTATCTACTTATCAAATTACTGCAACTTCTTTTTTCCGCCGCAACCGACCCTGCTTTTCCTCTTTTCGCACTGTTTTCCGTCATCACATTTGTTTTTCTTTGCTATGGAAGGAGACGTTATGGTTTGATCTCCCCGGTCGTTCTAGAGCTTCCAACAGTGATTCTAGAACAATACGGTAGAGCAGTTAGAGTGAGAGCTGATGCGGGATAGCCTGCGTCATGGGGGTTCTCCTGATATACAAATAAATCACCCAAATACACAATTGTGTTTGGCCGCAAACCTTCACAACAGGGGCCTTATCATTCCAAGCCCCTCATTCTGCGTTTACTCCACAGTGAATACCTCCCCCACATAAACCTGTTGTTTTTAACTTATCAATTCTGACTACTCTGTTATATGTCTTATTTGTTGATATGTGAACTGTATAATAACAATGCATTGCATGCTTGCACATTTTATTCACAAGATGTCCCCCGTCGTATTTTAATTTTTTTTCATATTGTATAATTACAACACTCTGAAGCTATCTTCTTCTCTGGCATACACACAAACACACAACTTCTATAACCCAAATAAACAAAAATAGTTATAACCTGCATTCTAATAGTTAAAGGGTATGTGTTTAAGATTAGGGTGATGACTTGTCTGTATTCAGCATAGACAGGCCGTAATTTGGGCATTTTGCCTGTTATCCATGTTGTCAATCTGGAAAAATGAATACCCTTCATTTGAATGATAGACATAACTTGATGGCCGTGGGCCAACCGTCTTATGCACCGAATTATAGAAATATAAACTGCTATGCTTGACCAACGAGCGGCCATTTTAAATGTAGCAGGAATCGCCATTTTGCTTGTTAACCATTGCTCATTGCTTTCTGTCTAAAAAACTGCTTTGCAGCTTGCAATTCTTGCGGATTCTGCTTACTCTGCTCAACTGTTAACATTGTTGTCTGAATATGAAAGGACAAGGTCGCGGGACTGAAGAGTTTGTTGAAACTCCTCATGAGTAGCCCAGAGAGGAATGGTAGAATATGTTAGAATAATACAGCTAAAGGCTTGAATTATGCTTTTCTTACGGCCCCCCTTCGCAAAACCCTTTAGAACGTGTCGGCTCCCAGGACACTAATAGTACCTCATAGATAGCAAAGCTTGGAATGTGGCTCTTCCCCCGTGTGCAGCTTGCTTCCAAGAACAGAACCACCTTGTTCTGTTCAACAACTAAAAGATGCCTCCGCATTTTCTAATTGCACATTGTTACTAGAATAGACATCGAAAATGTCATTTTTTTTTTTTAAATCTTTTTTTAATTTTTTTTTTCATAATCGTCATACTCGTCGGATATGTCCATCGTCATCCCGAGTTCAAAGGACCTTAATGAAGAGGGGTGTTGAACATGACTTTGCTGATTGTATGATATGCATTTTGTATATATGTAACTGATGTACGTAATTTGCTCTCTTGCGTCCCTCGAGGTCTAGGAAACTCACGTCGCGGGGCGTGAGATCAGAATTGGCCAATTGATACTATCTTTTGCTTGCAATAAACCCTAGCATTTGGAATTTGATCCTCGTGTCTGGCGCATCTTTTCGTGTATGGTTATTGCCTTGTTTCCAAAGCACGAGGGACCCTTAGGGGCCCCTTTCAATGTAAATGTCTTTCACTGGCACATTTTGTTCGTAGTTGTAGCTCTCAGACATTTACCTTGTCAATTGATCTATGATTGGGCAGCTGTGGAGGAAAGCCTGCCATGCCACTGCTACAGCTACTCAGGCTGTATCCCATTGATCTTTACTTGACAGATGGGTGAGGACTGAATGGAGATCCATTCCCCAGCTTTCCAATCAGCAGCTTCCTCTTAGCTTACAAAGCTGGGGTGAGAGTGGTGAGCCTGAGTTTCGCCAGCTTTCTGGAATTCATATTGCGTGTGGAAACTAGGAAGGGCAATGTGAGGACTTCAGTCAAGAGGGCAATACTCAACTACGCTGCTGCTCTGCTGATAAAAGCACCATATGTATTCTTGCAGAAGACTTATGGTAATGATTGGAAGTCTTGTATTTATCCAAATCTTCATTTACATCTTCATCATTGCTGTCCCTGGAAGGTGGGATGGGAATGTTCTGTGCAGCGAGGGTGCTCCTGCGCCATACTGTATGTATGTGTCCTTCAAGTATGGTGTTTGTTGATGTGCCCCACTGGTTAAAGTCGACACTTATGGTGGCGCTGACTGACCGTTATCATCAGAGTCTCCATCCAAAGGCTGATTGCTTCCCTTATCACAAAACTCATCAAGATTGTTGTTACCTTCATTGCATTCACGGTATTCATTGCTTTCAACCCCACCCCAACTGGATATTTCGCTAATCGGGACATCGACCAACATTCACCTCTCTCCATAATGACCACATTGCCCCTTATAGCAGATATCTTTTTAGGACCAATATATTTGCTCTCCACACACTTGGACGCAAGTCTGGGATTCTTAATGAGTGTAACGCTTACCTGATTCCCGTAGAGGCGCCGGTCTTGACTGGGCGTATACCGTATCTTCAAAGGTGATGTGTAACACACGGCTGGCTCTTTGGGCTGGACCTCTGTGCACTGTATGTCTGACTCGAAGGGTAAGATGTCTGCAGATAGAAAATATGGGATTAAGGAACTGGGTTATTGAATGTCTCTCTCTGCTTCCCTTTCTCTTCTCCTGTAGAACCCCAAAGGTTAACGCTCTCACCTTAGGTAAGTGAACGCCGTGCTCTCCATCTGCCTCGGGGCAGGGTGCTGTAACCAGTTTCTTCACTGGATAAGGGGAGCAGGCCTCTTGACTTCAGAGGACTGCTGTCCGTCGTTTTCTGCACGAACGGTAAGTTTTGAGTAATTCTAATGTCTTTAAAGTCTTTAGTAATGATGTTTCTTGTTTTGCAGGGTTCCGGCGATGGCGGATGACGGGCTGAAGTGAGTTGAAGATGGAGCCCGTGTGATGAATAGAAGCGCCTGGAAGCACGTAAGTAAGCGCTTGTTGCCTGCTTCACGATGCGCTCTAACTGTCTTTTTATTTTGCAGGTACAAGTTCGGAGCGGCTGCAGGGTGCCGGAATACCACTGGGTTAGATGTGGAAAGGAGTAATGGCACGTGAGTATTAAAGTTCCCCAATGTATTTAAACGCACCTTGTTTTGTCTTTCAGATGCGGGATGCAGCGCCGAAGGCCTCCGGAGCGTGCGAAGAGTTGGTAAGCTTTTGTCTTTCAGATGCCGGAATGCAGTGTGAAGACCTCCGGAGCGCACGAAGAGTAGGTAAGCCTTTGTCTTTCAGATGCCGGAATGCAGCGCGAGGCGTTGGTGACAGCCGATGGACCAGGTAAGTGAAGAGCTGTCACTGAAGACTGTAATGCTAACCTGTTCTTTCTTGTCTTTATAGGTGTTGCTGAAGACTGGATTCAGGATGGTAAGCCTTTTTCCTTAGGCCCGGGATCAGATGCAGAAGACACGATGACCGTTCTGCTGCAGAGGATGCAGAATAACGCAAAGCAAGATTCATCCATCGGGTGTGGTTTAAATAGCCTCCTGTAGTGCTTAGGTGTCTCCTTCCACAGCCACGCCTAGGTAAGAAAAGAGTTCCTGCTTTCCAGAAGAGTTCCAGTGTTCTGAATCTAGGGAGTGGCTCCTGCCCCACCCAACAGAAAAAGTAGTTCCAAACAGAAGAGGATCAGAGGCTCAACTGGCAGGCAAGTAAGCAGCATGGTCTGCTGCAGGTAAGTCCACCCAAGCATTATGAGCCCGGCGCTTCCAGCGCTGGGACTGGGCATATTTATGAGCCTGGTGCCACTGGCGCCAGGACTGGGTCCAAAAGGTCCCAATTGGAACTGGTTGGCACTCGGAACCTGGGTTATGGATCTGCTTCCAAGGGAGTTGGGAAAACCCTGACCTTTTGGAAGCAGAGATCATGACATGAGTACCATATCCCCCACTTTCCAAGTGTTCACCTTGGCCTTCATGTCCTCATCAAACCTGCCTTTGTACACATCCTGTGCCTCCTTGATGAGCGTCATTATTTTTCCTCGGTCACCATTGGCACTTTTAGCCAAGTCCAGCCAACCTAAACAAAGCTTGGTACCATGTTGCCTTCCTTTAAGAGACATGAATGGAGAAATGTTTGCAACTGAGTGTGGCGTAGTACAATAGTTCCATATCATTTCCTTCAAAACACACGGCCATTTCAATCCTGAAGCCATAGCTAGTTGTAGACCACCCTTTATGAACCTATTAGCCCCCTCCACAAGGCCATTAGCCCTGGGGTGATACAAAGCTGTTTTAATGTGCTTGATGCAGAATTTCTTTAAAAAATGTTAGCATTCTCTCAGAACAAAATTGCACCCCATTATCAGTGACCAACTCTGCCGGGAAACCCTCTCTGTAAAACACTTCTTCGAAAAATAGCACCATTTCAGCAGTGGTAGCCTCACGCAGAGGCTTCCATTCAATCCATTTAGAATGGTAATCTACTAACACTACAAAATATTTGTATCCATCACCAAGATTCTGTATTGGCCCAATCAGATCAACCGCAACTTTTTGCCACGGCTCACTAGGTACTTTGACAGGCGTAGTTGGTACTTCTCTGACAATCCTGGTCTTGTCACTTTTCTCACACTCTCTACAGCCTCTGACACACTTTTCCGCATCACTATCAATCCCCGGCCACCAAAAGGACTGCCGCAAGTACCTCTCCGTTCCCCATACCTAGATGTCCTTGATGCGCTATGTTTACTAAATAAGATCTAACCCTACTGGGGGGTACAATCTTGTTTCCTTTCCTGAGTTTGCACCCATCCTCACATTTTTGTGAGGCCATCCTTCATTAGTCCACACCTTGACTTGTTTCAATTTCGTGTCCTCCTCATCAGCACTTACCCATCTCTCCTTATCAATGGCATCATATTCAATCTCAGCAATACTAACGCTTTGATATTCCGGCATCTCACCATTTCCACCATCTCCCACAGGCAACCTAGACAAACAATCCGCAACCACGTTCTCCCTCCCCGGAATGTAGCACACTCTGAAGTTATAGCTCATGAGTTCCACCATCCACCTCGAAATCTTAGGAGACCCTTTGGCCCACTCTGAACTATTCATCAGTTGAACTAAGGGCTTGTGATCTGTTCGGACAAGGAAAGCACGACCCCACAGAAAAAATCTAAAGTGTGTGATGGCCCATAAGACGGCCAAAGCCTCTCTTTCAATAACAGAATAATTTCTTTCTGCTCCTCTGAGCGGCCTGGACGCAAATGCAATGGCATGTTCAGTCTTACCTGAATCCAACTGAGTCAGGGTAGCTCCCAATCCTAGTGTACTTGCATCAACTGAGAGCTTGGTCTTCCTACCTGATATAAATCCCCCTAATGACGGTGCCTTGGCTATCCCTTCCTTGATCTGCTGAAATGCCTCTTGACATTCTTTGGACCACTCATACCTCACCCCTTTCTTTAGTAATTCTCTCAATGGAGATGAGGTGGATGCAAATCCACCCACACATTTATGGTAATATTCCGCTAGTCCCATGAAAGAACGTAATTGGTCCTTGTCCTGAGGCTGGGGAGCATTACTGATACTTTCCACTAGCGACTTCTTGGGAGAAATGCCTTCTTTAGAAATCTTGTGTCCCAGGTATTCCACTTCCCCAACAGCTATCCTACATTTGCTCGTCTGGACTGTCAACCCTGCTTCTCTTAGTTTACATAACACAGCTCTAAGTGCCTTATCATGCTCTGACTCATCACTGGAAAATATCAAAACATCATCTTGAAATACTTTTACGTTTTCCAGACCCTTCAACACCTCCTCCATCACCCTTTGGAATACAGAGGCAGCTGAGGCTAGCCCAAAGGGCATGCAATTGTATTTGAAAGTGCCTTTGGGTGTGATAAAGGCCGTAAGGTGTTGTGACTCTCTGGACAAAGGAACCTGGTGATAGGCAGCAGAGAGGTCAATAACCGAAAACACCTTTGGCTCACCAAGGGTGGATAGTGTTTCTGAAATGTTGGGCAAAGGATGCCTTTCCACTAATATATTATGATTAAGACTACGTAGGTCTACACACAACCTCAATTTCCCATTGTTTTTAGCCACAAGCACTATAGGTGACAACCACTCCGTAGCCGCCACAGGCTCAATCACACCTTTGCAAACTAAATCATCCAGTTCACTACGCATTTGCGCTCTCATGTTTAACGGCACATGCCTCACTTTATGAACAATAGGTTGAGCATCCCTCTTCAGTTTTATATGATGCTCAAAATGCCTGAGCCTGCACAGGTTCTCAGAGAAAACCTCTGGAAACTCTTTAGACCATACGTCATCGATCTCCGCAATGGTAACGGGTTCAAGAGCACTGGCCTGCACCTTGACCCTCAAATTTTTTTGTTCCTCCCAACCCAATAGGGAGGCACCCTTCTTTGCGACCAGAATGTTAGCCTTGCATTATTTCCCTTTATATGCAACTCTTGCGGAAAATTGACCCAAAATTTCAATTGGAGACTCTCCATAACCACAGGGTTGAATGTTAGGTGGGTTCAGAATTGTTCCATCCCTCTTCAGAGTTCTCTTCAAGGTGTCTTCCGATATGATGGTCCAGGGAGAGCATGTGTCTACCTTCATAACTATTTCTCGGCCATCAATTATGAACACATCCACCGGCCCTGCTTCTGCCCTCCAATGGCTGATACTTCAAACACATGCCTGGGACTCGAGTCCTGTGCAGTGGACACTTCCTGTATATTGTAGCTCAAACAAACACTTTCCTCGTTGTCATGCTTGGATTCCAGGAGGTTTATCGATGAGCCCTTGCAAACATTAGCAAAGTGTCCCTCACATTCTTTCTCGGTTCAAAGTGATCCTTCAATTGTTTGAGGGCAAAAGTATACTCATCCACATTTTCGGCTTTGGCGCTATGGCCTCTGCTTAGTCCATCAAACACAGTGCGCTCTTCTATTCCCAGATTATGGAGCAATAATGCCTTTTTACGAGACGCACTGAACCTCTCTCCACCCATCGCTACCAAGTAGTTCTCGAATATGTTCTTCCACCTGTCCCACCTGATGAAGGGACGGCCAGGCTCGTTCAGGAAAGGCACAGGTGGGGGTATCGTTGCCGCCATGTCGCGGCCGACAACAGAGGCTAATTGTGTGAGGCAACAGTGCAGGGAACGGAGCCTTCGATTGATTGCAGGGTCATTCAGTAGTTCATTGAGAGTGCGTCATAATGCCCCTCCAAGAAGACAGGGAGATTCCAATGAAAGGCATGAAAGGGTGTTGCTCGGCAACCTAATAACAATGTCAGCATGGAAGGGAAGCTCTTCCTACGACAGAGGGAGACACCCACTTCCTCACAGATGCTCGAGCTCAGGAGGCTGCAGGTGCATGGAATAGCTTGCGTTCAGTCTCGAGCCGGGCTGCAACAACGTTGCGAGCACGCGCTAATTTGGGAAGGCCAGCACAATGGCACACCAGGCCCCCACCCTGCAGGGTACGCCTACTGACCTGGTCTTGATCCTGCTTCCACTGGACTCGATCCGCTCCGCCTGATGTCACGCACGGAAGCAGGATGAACAGCGTTGGTCCGACTCAGCCCCAGCAGGGGAAAGAAAACGAGCCAGTAGAACGACAATCCTCATCGATGAACCAGTAGCACGACAATCCTCGTCGCCAATGTGAAAATAATAACGCCAGGCGAACAAGACTCCAACGGGAGTTTATTGGTTAAGACAAACATGACAGCAGGCACTTAACCGAGCGGCAGCTCCAACTGACTCAGCTGACACCCGGTCTCAGCACATCAAATCCAAGCATTCCTAGAACCTTATGACTCATAATAGAGTTGCTCTGTACGAAATACACACCACACAGTACTCTCGTGAATGAACACACAAGGATATGTGAATACATAATAGTGCTGTGCACTTTGCCCATCACAACAGGTCGCACATTGTTGCAAGCATCAGGCAAGTCCCAAGAACTCCACTAACTATGGTCATGCAATTGGGAATGAGGACTCACACATGCAACCTGTCAAATGGCTGCAGGTGCATAAAAGGTGGAGCCAACAAGGAGATGTAAGGAAGGCATGGTAGCAAAAGTAAGACAGACACAAGGGACCACAGTTCAAGGGTGTTGATTGAACTTTAAAAAGGGTTTGAAAAACACCTAGCTACTCCAAAATCTACAGATTGGAACAAGCTACTACCATCAAAATAACAATAATGCAGTCCTAGTGGTGTCTTGTCAAAATAAAAGGGCCTATACTAATAAACCTATTGCCAATCCTTACCTCTAAATACAAATAGTGTGGTATACAATGCTATGCAAAAGAAAGAAGTGTTCATGAAATTTGCTTGCTGCTGGGAAGCCAGGATGTCGGAAAATATTGCGAAGGAGCTGTGGAGCTGAAGCCTGGGTAAGCCGTGAAAAGGCCACAGAGCTGGGAGCCTCACTGGTCGAGTGCCTGCAGCAGGAGCTGCAGGGCACTGAAGAATCCGATAGCTGCAAGCTACTGGCAGAGTCCTCAGGAAACAAGCAGAGCTGCCGGCAACCAACAGAGAGAGTGCATCGAAGTGGAAGCAGGGCTCGTAATCCAAAAGGAATGTATCTGCGGAGAAGAAGAGAAGACAGCTGCCCGGAGGAGACGCAGGGGACCGGTGAGTGAACAGAATGGAGTACTCACACTGGGGCGCAACTGGGAGCTGTTAAAAAGTAAATGCTGAATGAAAGTTGATGTGCAAGATAACGTAAACCGAAAGCAATGGGTTTTGATGAATAATATGAATAAGATGAACTGTGGGCAACAGAATAAAAGCTCTGAACTAGTGAATAATGAACTAAATGAAAGCATTTAAGAAATCTATGAAGATATGACACATTTGTGTGAAGTATGCATACATATATTGAAATCTAAGAACAAATCTAATTAAATGCTGTGAAAAGCAAGTATGTAATATTTCTGAAGAGTGTGAAAGCAATGTGGTGAAGGAAAGAGAACACCACAAAGTGAACTGTATGAAAGAACACATTGTGGCAAAGTCAAGAGAACACATCCACCGGCCCAAAGTCAAGAGATTGGCAAAAGATGAAAACTCATTGTGGCAAAGCCAAAAGGCTGGGGAGGAGAAAGTCAAGTGAATGTGAACAGAACACATGTTCCGTTACAAAATAACTTGTTTGGGCAAGCAAGCCAAGGGTTACCGTTGGCGTGACCTGTAATGGGGGCACCGCGTGGTCTGACAACTGCGCCTAGACCGGGGTTACCCTTTCTGTGAAAGCCAAAGAAACACACAGCGAGCAAACCCAAGTCTGAAAGAGATTGCTGAACTGAAGCAGAAGGAAGCAATCTGTATGAGCTGGCAAGAAACCAGAGGAGTGTAAAAGCTGGCCTGTTGCTAGTTTTTAATATTGAGAGACTAGGACTAAGTACAAGTTGGCAAGCTGAACAAGCTGAATTCTTGGGGAAGGGAAACCCGGGACCATGTAAATTGTATTGAGGCCTTAGGAGAAGAGAATATTGAGGCCATTGTGGAACTGTGCTGTCTTCTTGGGCAAGGGAACCCTGAGAACTTTTGTTGTTTTCTTGAGGAAGGGAACCTCAAGACGTCTTTTTGGAACTGTCTTGAACTTGGGGAAGGGGAGCTGGAAAGTAAGCCAGGAGCTGGAAGAAGTTCAGAACTTTATTTGGAACACTATGGGCCTCATTATGACTCTGGCGGTAGCTGTGCTGGTAAAACTGGCATGGCTGCCGCCAGAGTCATTTTTTTGCGGCACCTGGAAATGGGGACTCATCAGGGCATTACAGCCCCAGGGGTCCCGGTAATTCCCCATTTCCGGCCACTGGAAATTATTACTTCCCATTTCCATTCAAGTCCCATTGCACTCAATGGGAATGGGGAGGACGTATGCACCGGCACCATTCATGAATGTTGCCGGTGCATCGTGAAGGTCTGCGAGCGGGTGCCTGTCAGCCTTCCAGGCAAGACCTGGCGGGCTGACAGGCACCCACTCGCAGAACTCGTAGTTTGCCGGTCCGGAAACAACGGTGCTGGTAGCTTAACGGCACTGTTGTTACCGGACCAGCAAACTTGTAATGAGGCCGTATTTCTTTTGTTGATGACATCGCTACACATTGTTTGCTTTAGTTGTGAGGGCAAGTACAGGTTTTGGATACAGACCGACTTTTAAGTTGAATTTACTGGCTCACTCTATCCATAGTTTCTTTAGGTAGAGAAATCCCACCTTAGCATAGGGCAAGTTAGGCATTCAACCATCCTGACATTTAAGCTAATAAACTATTTTTATTTGAACTTTGAATCTGTTGTCTGTGTCTTGCTTCATGATGCATTCACAGTACTGAATCGAGACGAGACAAAGTTAAATTTAAGTTGAGAATGGAAGGGAAGCCAGCCAAGATAAGAGAGCGAAGAAGAGATGGAGTCGTGAAGAGTGAGAAGGAAAAGTGTACGAATAGCAGAGTGATAGAGGGATTTGAGGGGAGCAAGATGAGAGGCCGGGAGGCCAAAAAGGAGCATAGAGCAATAGAAAAGACGAGAGAAGATGAGGGAAGAGATTAAGAGTTTAGTGGCTTGGAAGGTGAGGGAGGAACAGATTTTGCAAATATTGAAGAGGTGGTAGTGACAGGCGGGGGAGGTAAGAGAAATATGGTGGGTAAACGAGAGGGAGGAGTTGAGGTGGGGGCCAAGATTGCGAGCATGGTCAGAGATGGGGAGATTCGAAGGGGGAAAGAGAATATAAGGAGGGGGAGAAGGAGGAAGAGGCAAGGTGGAGGGAAAGAATAAGACTTCGGTCTTATCAGTGTTGAGGGAGAGAAAGTGGAATGTCATCCAGTTTTTAATAGCAGTAAGACAGGAAGAAAGATTGTGGTGGATGTCAGGTGTGAAAGACGAGAAAGAAAGAAAGAGCTGGGTGTCATCAGCATAGAAATGATGAGAGATACCGAAAGAAGAGATGATAGGGGCAAGAAGGGCAGTGTAAAGTGAGAAAAGGAAAGGGTCAAGTACCAAGCCTTGGGGGACACTGAAAGGGGAAAGAAGAGGAGGTACCACCCCAGGAGACAGCGAAAGAATGGTTGGAGAGGTAGGAGGAAAACCAGTGGAGAACAGGGCCTTTGAAACCAAAGGAAGAAAGAAAGAGTGTTGAGGAGAAGGGGGTGATCAACGGTATCAAAGGCAGCGGAGAGATCGAGGAGGACGAGGACAGAGGATTGCTTAGAGTAGCGAGCGGTAAGGAGGGAGTTGAGAACATAGGTGAGGGCAGTTACAGTGGAGTGCGTAGGGCGGAAACCAGATTGAGAAGGGGGGAGGAGAGAGGGATTAGATACAAAAGTTGAGAGTCGAGAGTAGACTAAGCGCTCAAGAAGCTTAGAAAGGAATGGGAGAAGAGAGATAGGTCGGAGGTTGGTTGCAAGGAGGGGGTTAGCAGAGGGTTTTTTCAGAATAGGGATGATAGTAGCGTGTTTGAAGGCAGAAGGGAAGGAGGCAGAGGAGAGACAGATGTTGAAGAAGGTGGTGAGGTAGGGAATAAGAAGCGGGTAGATTTTAGAAATCAGGGGGATGGGGAGGGGTCAGAGGGGGCAACAGTAGGGTGAGCTTTGGACAGGAGGAGGGAAACATCGGAGAGAGTAACCGGGGAGAAGTTAGACAAGTAGGATGTAGGGATGGAGAGAGAGGGGGGGAGGAGGGGAGGAAGATGGGGAACTGAGAATGTTATGGCGTAGAGTGAGTATTTTGGAAGACGAGATGTTAGCGAAGTTGGAGAGAGAGAGAGGAAAGATACGACATGGGTGGGAGGATTGGGATTGGAGGAGGGTAGAGTAGTAGGAGTGTTTAGCTAAACTGAGGCAAGAGTCATAAAGAGAGTGGTTAGAGAAATAGGAGGCTTGATTAGCAGGCAAGCAGAATTTGAGCCAGCATCGCTCAAGGGGACAGAGGAAGTGGCACATAGATAGTAGTTGAGGGGAAAGCCAGGGTTGGGATGGTTTGCGGGTGGGGTGTTAAGAGGCGAGAGGGTGAAGTTGATCGAGGCTGCAAGAGATAGAGGAGGACAGAGAAGATAAAGCTTCATCAGCCAAAAGAGAGGAGAAATCAGAGAGAGCGGGGAGGGAGGAAGAGCAGGCGTCAAGGAAGAGAAAGGGGTTAAAGTTACGGAGATCACGACGGGAGACAGATATGGGGGAAGGGGATGGAGTGGAGGGAGGGAGAGTGGGAGTGAGAGAGAAGGAGGGTAAGATATGGTCAGAAAGATAGTTGGGAAGAGTAGAGGCAGGGGAAGAGGAGAAGGTAGAGATGAAGATAAGATTAAGAGTGGAACCCGAGGAATGAGTAGAGAAAGTTGGGAGAGGAGTAAGAAGGTAGGAGTCGAGAATGGAAAGAAGAGGAGAAGGTTGAAGGGAAGAGTGGAGGTGAAGGTTGAAGTCCCAAAGTACTGTGAGGGGAGAGGGGGAAGGTGAGATGAGGGAAAGAAGGTGATCGAGGTCATCGTAGAAGGAGGAGAGGGGGGCCAGGAGGTCGGTAGATAATAAGGAAAGAGATAGCGAGAGGGGAAGTAAAGGATTTGTTTAGATATTCAAAGGAAGGGAAAACAGGATGAGGCAATGGAGAGGAGGAGAAAAGACAGCTAGGGTGATAGAGGAGTCCAACGCTACCACTGCAACCAGAAGGGCGGGGCATATGAGAGAAGGAGGAGGAGGAGGTGGTAAGGGAAGCGGGTACAGTAGAATTCTGAGGGGGAATCCATGTCTGTGTAATACAGAGAAATTGAAGGTTGAGTCTCAAAAAGATGTCCAGAACAGCTGCAGTCTTGTTGCAGAGGGATTGAGCGTTCCAGAGGGCAATATTGATAAAGCTGGAGGGTTCAACCATGGGGGGATAGATGAGGTTGGGGCGATGAGGAAGGGACGAAGTAAGCTCTTTCCCATAGGGATCTCCAGGTTGGTGAGCATGCGCACTCAGTCAGGGTGTGAAACATAAAGACCCAGGACTATGGTCTTCTCAGATAGGGTTCTGCTGAGGTTAGCTTCTAGTACTGGTTTATGTTCTTGGGCCCCCATCTTCTCAATTTATTCTCTAAGTGGGTGTCATCTCGCCTGTTGGTGGCATCTGTATCAGGGGCTGAATGATCCCATGATGACACCACATGTAACAGATGGCCTTAAAAATGCTAAGTTGAAGGGTGTTTATTTTAAATTTGACCACTAAAATGAGGATGTGATGGCTGTAGGCTGAAGTGTGGCCTCCCTAGGGCATCCCTGTACTCCAGGTTGGAAACTAGAGCTAGGTCATCCCTAGTGTTTACAGTTAGCTAAGATGGGTACCTAAAAGGGAAAGGCATTTTTTGTCTAACTCCTTCCAGGGATTTTCTTTGGGTGCCCTGACCTACCACTTTCCCAGGATTCTCAAATGTAGGAATCAATGGTTTTATCAGCAAATATCAAACACCCCGGTTCAGTCTTTGTGTCAATCGCTGAATTTCTTTACAATTCCTGGTCTTACTGTTCTGGTATGTTCTGTTATGTTATTTGGAATTTATATAGCGCTCTATATATCATTAGTATGACCTCAAATCGCTGGGCGGTTGAACGCCCTTGGGGACCGTAGTCCAGGTCAGTAGAGAGAATAAGGTGTCACAAGGTGCTTGGGTGCACCAGTTATGTGTGCAGCTGGTGTGATTGCCTGATGGTAGCTGCGTCCTAGCATTAGGTGTGGTGGTATTGATATCAGTTGAATGTGTGCAGTCAGGCGGGTGGACACCAAGACTGGTTTCTGGCTGCTTTTGACCTGTAGGACGCTTATGGGTGCAGTTAGGCTGGCTTGTTATGGGATATAGCTGCGTTTTATTAGAGTTAATGAGGTGTTTATGGAGTAATGTTCGTATGTGAGCAGGTAGGCCGAAATTGTTTGAGGGGTATAGCTGTACTCTAATTGAGTGATGGTGTAGAGTAGAGAGTAAGCATAGTGATATGGGGGTGAGAGTTTGCTTTGAGTTATGATCTAAAACATAGGTAAGTAAACTACAGAACTATCTCATGCGGCCCTTTCTAGTGGTGAGTCGAGCGAGTGAGAGCAATTCTAGTTGTGTAGTGTATCCAAGTGAGTCACATTGTTATCTCAGAGTTATGATCTAAAACATAGGTAAGTAAATTACAGAACTATCTCATGCAGACCTTTCTAGTTGTGAGTCGAGCGAGTGAGAGCAATTCTAGTTGTGTCACAGTGTTATCTCAGGGGGTACTTCAAGATGTGAGTTAAAGTAGTTTTCTAGAAGTGAATTAATCTAACAAGAACAATTCCTAAGTGTGTTAATAAATCCCAGTACCATCACAGCGTGCACCCTCTAGATTTTAATCAATGTCACAAGACCAGTTCTATGAGAACGGCACAGGCAGTAGACGCAGGCTAGTAAATTCAGAGTACTATCACAGTGGGCACTTTTTTCTAAGTGCGAGTCAATGCAGTGCTAACAATGTCTAAGTCAATTCTCCCTGTTGCACTCTCTCTTCTCCCTCTAGCACTTATAAAGGGCATGGCTGCCTCCATGCTCGTAATGAGGCCCACAGTCTTTTAATCAGTTACCACTCTCTCTCAAAGCCAACACCTAACCTTAAACATGCTCCACAAAAATCTCTGAATCACTTCGCTCAACGTTTCTTCCTTTGCCTTGTTTCTCTGCCCACCTACGCCTGGCCTCACCTGAACACCCTTATCATGTTTGATTCTTGATGGGTTTTTATGCTCCTCCCTTCTCTTATCTCCTTTATTTTTCCCCCATTGGTTCTTTTGAGCATATGCTTGCTGGGTCCAATCTACCTCTCTGGTTTGGCCTGAGGTTTGGCCACAACAGCAGAAGTTTTAAAAACCCTTAGTAGCCCAGACCCATTTTCAAACGTAGCAAGTAATGCAATCTCTTTTATATGGACTTCTGAAGGTCTGCTGCCAAAGTGAATATGGGTTGAGTATAGGATTAATGGTAAACTGCTTTGCTGGACTGGCGTAGAGTATCTTATTTCTTCAGTTGAGCTGGTGGTTGTTTCTCATAACATGCGCGAGACCCCTCCTCTGCACAGTCTTCTGTGAACGGTAGCCCTAGAAAGGAAAGGGACCGCTAGCCTCGAAAAAGGAAAGAGAGAACAAGGACCATAATGGGGTACAGCAGGCATTGGGTGGCAGAAAGTAGTATATTTTCTAACATGCATAGCACGCATTGCATGTGAGGCGGTTTCAGGGACCATGAACCCCCAGACCCTTCATTCCATTTCTGAGTGGGGGCCTTGTTCCTCCCTGATTGGGTCATGACTCTGACCATAGGAAATAATCCACTGCACCATGGATAGTTATATTACAAGAATGTAATAAGAGACCGTCTCTTTGTGATTAGCTTGTGAATGGTAACTATTTTTGTAAATGGAGAAGCAATATTTGATTTTGGCCTTTTCAAAACCCATACTTTATGAACGGAATCATTTTTAACAGACTCAACATTTTGGCAGATAAGACACAGTAAGAGAAAATGATTTTCCCAAGATCACACCATTTTAATTAAGTGGTAAAGCTGGGATTTGAGCTTGACTACATAAACATTAGTGCTAATTTAGGAAAAAAACATCCCCCCCTTCATAACTGACAAAGAGCTGCACTTTAAAATGTTTAGGGACATGTTAAGGCATTTGCGAGGGCCAAATGACAGGCATTTGGAACACATCATCCTCATATCACAGATCTAGAAGTGGGTGGGCCACCTGGACAGCAAGGTCCTGGGAAGCTGCACAGTGTGGCAAACGCTTTGAGCCGGCCCTGTTCATAGTGGAACTGTGCCAAACCTAGCCTATATTGTGAGTGAGACATCAACAAAGTGATTTACAGTTTGAATGCTGGCATGAATTCTGGGTACAAAATCATGAAAGTGATATAACGTATCAACGCTTCTTGCTTCCAACATTCGTCCAATCTCGCGTCTCCCTTTCCTCTCTAAGCTTCTTGAACGCCTAGTCTACTCTCAACTCTCAGCTTTTGTATCCACTCACTCTCTCCTTCCCCTCTCTCAATCTGGATTCCTCCCTAAACACTACACAGAGACTGCTCTCACTTATGTTCTCAATTCCCCCCTTACTGCTTGCTACACTGAGCAATCCTATGTCCTTATCCTCCTCGACCTTTCTGCTGCCTTTGATACGTTTGATCACCCCTTACTCCTCAATGCTCTTTCTTCCTTTGGCTTCAAAGGCTCTGTCCTCATCTGTCTTACCTCTCCAAGCGTTCCTATGCTGTCTCTTGGGGCGGCCGCACCTCCTCCAACATCCCCTTGGACTACGGTGTCCCTGAAGGCTCTGTACTCGGCCCTTTTCTTTTCTCACTTTATACCTCCCTTCCAGACCCCGTTATCTATTCTTTCGGCATCTCTCACCATTTCTACGCAGATGACACCCAACTTTTTCTCTCCTTCTCTTCTTTCACTCCTGACCTCCATCATACTCTATCTTCCCGCCTTGCGGCTATCAAAAAATGGATGTCTTCCCATTTTCTCTCTCTCAACACTGACAAGACTGAAGTCCTTTTCTTTCCTTCTAACACACTTTCCCCTAGCCCCCTTCATCCACTTTCCCCCTTCCAATCTCCCCATCTCTACTCATGCTCGCAATCGAGGTCTCCACTTTGACTCCTCCCTCTCCTTTTCCCACCATATTTCTCTCACCTCTCATGCCTGTCGTCATCATCTCTTCAATATTCGCAAGATCCGCTCCTCCCTCACCTTCCATGCCTCCAAACTCTTAATCTCCTCCCTCATCTTCTCCCGTCTCTTATACTGCTCTTCTCTCCTTTTTGGACTCCCCGCCTCTCACCCAGTCCCCCTCAAATCCCTCTACCACTCCTCTATCCGTACTCTTTGTCTCCTTGGTCCTCGTAACCCCATTTCATCCTTGATCTCTCACCTTGGCTGGCTTCCCTTTCACTCCCAACTTAAATTCCAATTCCTCTGTCTGGTTTTCAAATCTCTCCATGACGTTGCTCCCCCTATCTCTCTTCTCTCCTCTCATTTTACACTCCCTCCCGTTCTCTCCGCTCTTCTGATCTCTTCTTACTCACCGTCCCCCCGTCCCCATGCGCCTCTTCATGCTTCCGTTCCTTTCAGCTCTTGGCCCCCCCTACATTGGAACTCTTTACCTCTCTCAATCCGCTCCATCCCCATCTACACTTCCTTCTGCACCTCCTTAAAATCTCTTCTTCTTCACTCCCCCCCTGACCTCCTTCCCTACCATCATGTCTCTCCTACTTCCCTATTCTCCCTCCTATCCCCTTCCTACCCTCCCTTCTCCTTTTCCCTCCTCCTACCCCCTTGGAAATTTGAATCTGAATACTGAAAATTGATATTTCGTCTTTCCCTTGACTATCTCCTCTTTCCCTTCCTACTCACCCTTCCCCTCACCCTCTGCCATCTAGGTAAATTGTTCTACATATTGTTTCATTGGTTTGTTTCATGACTGTAAATATGCTTCTATCAATATGCTTGTATTTCATTGTTATATTGTAAAGCGCTTTCGTTTAAAGCGCTATATAAACCGAATAAACATACAAATAAACATAAAAATATATTGTAGGCGGAACATCATGACATTGTTATTAAATTCTCTTGTGTGCTGGTGATCGTGATCTGTCATCACCAGAACCTTTCATGTGTTAGCCGTATGGAGCCAATTAGAGGTTTTTTGACTTTTACCCCATTTTCTCAAAACATGTGCTGTAAAATAAAGCAATTCAACACTGTTATTTAAAAAATGTCTCTGAGGAGAGCCATCCCAAACTCCACTATGTTCTTTGGGGCTCCCTCCCTATGCTCAATCACTCTAACTCATTACCGGCAAATATCTACACCCTTCAAGTGAAACTCACCAGCCGCCACTGGCGTTCTTAATTATTTGAACCATACATTGTCCTTTTCAATAGTTTGAAAATGTTGATGAGGTTTCATTTAATATGAATAAATGCACCCAATGCACGTTTGATTCATGTATGATTTTGTATGATTAGATGCATTTTTAGTGCTTGTTCTAGAATATATGTCTGTAAACATGTCACTTTGTCCAGAATGTATGTCATAAATTGCATATTTTGTCCAGAATGTTTGTAGTGACTGCCCAGTATTTGTTTTGGCACCAGGTCATCCTAGTAAGAAGCAACAAGGAGTTAATATTCTTCCACATCGTAAAGAGAAAATGCAGTCCTATATCAAAGACAAAGATATTCCGAAAAATGCGAGAAACATGATTCCTTTCAAGCAATATGTGCAGGTTTAGCCTTCAGCTGATTTTGGTGGCAGCCACAACCAGTTTTTTTTCAAATATTTTTAACACATTAAGTATTGACATACCTAGACATAACAGTAAAAATAGCTAGTGCATTCACATACATTGATGATCAGGAAATGCCACATTGATGTGTGATGTAATAATGTTTAATTTGATTTCACAGCCGTAACCTGTTTAAAATGTGTCACTGTATGTTTTCCTTTTGGCAGCTGTAGACTGGTTCACAGGGGGGTAATTCACCTGACTTCCAGAAACTGTGCTGTAACATTATTGAGGTTTCATTGGTCAGCTGCCTGCACTGCAATGACGGACCTCAGCCACAGAGGGCAGTGTGGTACGAGGAACTTGTTTAACAGGGGAGGTCCCATAATGAGTGACAGGCTTAAGAACCAATTACAGGTCGAACCTGACAGAATGTTAGAGTTGGAGCTGACAGAATTTTACAGTTGGAGCTGGGAGAATCTCTGTGAGTTTGGTTGGTGGCTGGAGCTTGAAAGTAACATGTTTGTTGTTAAGGGGAAACTGAATGTGTCCTAGGGCTAAGGTTTCTTCTGAGAAAGGCTCCTGGGGCTTCCTCCATCCAGGGGAACTGAGCCTCTAACTTGCAACACAGATAGTAACCTGTTTCATTGTGCTTAACATTTGACTGATAGGGTGGAGGGGGAATGATTGGGGTTTAGTCTATTTCTAGCCCCTGGTGAAGGCTTGACACCAGTGAGCTGTAGGTGGGGAATGTATAGTCTGACTGAAAAGATGGCTTTCTTGGATAGTATTTAGCTTTGGTGAAAGGTAAAAAGAGTGGCATTTTTTTTTTCTCAGAGGGTGTTGGTTTCAGCAAACATCTCCCCCACGCAGAGTATCCCCTCATATTATGTTCTTAGAGGGTATGTGTTTTAGCAATCCCCAAAACATCCCATTTTGAGTTTTTTTTTATTTTTATACTTTGTTTTGGTCTCAGCAGTGGCTGTGTTTTTGATGTTTTAACATTGAAAGTCTAACAGCTTTTCCTATGTGTCCTTGCATGTGCCCCCGCACGTCCACACTAATACAACCAGTGTAGTGCTTGAAGCGCTATAACAGCATCTCCTTGCGTGTGCCATGCAGATGTTCTATGTAGGGCTGTGCTATGTTGACTACAGGAGGGAGTAATCAGTCAGGAAATGTTCATCAGTGCCCCATTTAGCCCCATCAAGCGTGTTTAGCGCTTTATAGTGCTGGGATGTTCCCTGTAGGCAATATCTGGCTAGGTAGAGTGCAGACAAAAGTATTTGGGAATGTTCTTCCAAATTGTTTTAACCAATTACCAGATCTGGCATCCCATGCAAATAGTTTGACATTAGATTGCCTGAAGCTGTTTTTCAAGCCATTTGATTTTAAAGAAAGCATCAATGATGCATAGATCTGTTAGACTTTTCTCTCCGTAATGGAATTGTTGTTTATTATTAAATTGAACCCTCATGCTTTGTTGTGTGGAGTACTATTGGTGGCCTTAGGCTTTAGGGATCACTTGCAGCCCCCCTCAGTACCCAACAGGCGGAGGAATATTATTAATTTAGTTGAGAACTCAGGTGACTTTGTTGAGTCTCTCTCCTGGTCACCAGCAAAAAAAGCGCTGCCTGCCACATGGGAGCTATTAATAGAATCCAAAAAGCCATTACCACATATGTGTGATCTCCTTGTTTCATTTTTGTAGAGGTCCTGGTGTGAAAGCACGATAGATTTTACTCATCTTACCATCCTTACCCACTCTTTCTATAAACAAACCCCCACTGGATTGGGCCATAAGCAGTCTTACCCTACACGTTTTTTCCTGGTCACTATGTCTATAGTAGTATTTGTGGGACATCATCTGTATTGAATACACTGAGATTCCTCCATAAATTACTTTAGCAAAACAGAAAGGTGATGGCTGGAAGGTTTTGAATTAATCATAACCACGGGCAAAGCTCTGGGCAACCCTCCAGACCATCGTTTTTCAGCCTGCCAAGCCATTACAGAAGGGGAAAAACCATATGCAAATCAGGCTTGGTCCTACCCCAAAAGGGGCAGTCCAGCGCGAACTGCTAGGTCACATCCCTTCTGCACGAGACCACAAGCATCCCCAGACATGTTTCAGCCTTGTTGGGCGTCATCAGTGAGGAGTAGCTTGGGTCTCTAGGCCCGGCAGACTCGGGACCCACGTCTGGGTATACCCGTCCCACTCGGGGTGACTTTAGCAAAACAGAAAGGTGATGGCTGGAAGGTTTTGAATTAATCATAACCACGGGCAAAGCTCTGGGCAACCCTCCAGACCATCGTTTTTCAGCCTGCCAAGCCATTACAGAAGGGGAAAAACCATATGCAAATCAGGCTTGGTCCTACCCCAAAAGGGGCAGTCCAGCCCGAACTGCTAGGTCACATCCCTTCTGCACGAGACCACAAGCATCCCCAGACATGTTTCAGCCTTGTTGGGCGTCATCAGTGAGGAGTAGCTTGGGTCTCTAGGCCCGGCAGACTCGGGACCCACGTCTGGGTATACCCGTCCCACTCGGGGTGACTTTAGCAAAACAGAAAGGTGATGGCTGGAAGGTTTTGAATTAATCATAACCACGGGCAAAGCTCTGGGCAACCCTCCAGACCATCGTTTTTCAGCCTGCCAAGCCAATACAGAAGGGGAAAAACCATATGCAAATCAGGCTTGGTCCTACCCCAAAAGGGGCAGTCCAGCCCGAACTGCTAGGTCACATCCCTTCTGCACGAGACCACAAGCATCCCCAGACATGTTTCAGCCTTGTTGGGCGTCATCAGTGAGGAGTAGCTTGGGTCTCTAGGCCCGGCAGACTCGGGACCCACGTCTGGGTATACCCGTCCCACTCGGGGTGACTTTAGCAAAACAGAAAGGTGATGGCTGGAAGGTTTGACCTGATTTGCATATGGTCTTTCCCCTTCTGTAATGGCTTGGCAGGCGAAGAACGATGGTCTGGAGGGTTGCCCCGAGCAATGCCAGTGGTTAAGATTCAGTCTAAACCTTCCAGCCATCACCTCTTTGTTTTTGCTTTGTCACCCCGAGTGGGACGGGTATGCCCAGACGTGGGTCCCGTGCCTGCTGGGCCTAGAGACCCAAGCTACTCCTCACTGATGAGCCCCAACAAGGGTGAAACATGTTTGGGGATGCTTGTGGTCTCGTGCAGTGAGGAGTAGCTTGGGGCCAAGCCTGATTTGCATATGGTCTTTCCCCTTCTGTAATGGCTTGGCAGGCGAAGAACGATGGTCTGGAGGGTTGCCCCGAGCAATGCCAGTGGTTAAGATTCAGTCTAAACCTTCCAGCCATCACCTCTTTGTTTTTGCTTTGTCACCCCGAGTGGGACGGGTATGCCCAGACGTGGGTCCCGTGCCTGCTGGGCCTAGAGACCCAAGCTACTCCTCACTGATGAGCCCCAACAAGGGTGAAACATGTTTGGGGATGCTTGTGGTCTCGTGCAGAAGGGATGTGACCTAGCAGTTCGGGCTGGACTTCCCCTTTTGGGGGTGGGGCCAAGCCTGATTTGCATATGGTCTTTCCCCTTCTGTAATGGCTTGGCAGGTGAAGAACGATGGTCTGGAGGGTTGCCCCGAGCAATGCCAGTGGTTAAGATTCAGTCTAAACCTTCCAGCCATCACCTCTTTGTTTTTGCTTTGTCACCCCGAGTGGGACGGGTATGCCCAGACGTGGGTCCCGTGCCTGCTGGGCCTAGAGACCCAAGCTACTCCTCACTGATGAGCCCCAACAAGGGTGAAACATGTTTGGGGATGCTTGTGGTCTCGTGCAGAAGGGATGTGACCTAGCAGTTCGGGCTGGACTTCCCCTTTTGGGGGTGGGGCCAAGCCTGATTTGCATATGGTCTTTCCCCTTCTGTAATGGCTTGGCAGGCGAAGAACGATGGTCTGGAGGGTTGCCCCGAGCAATGCCAGTGGTTAAGATTCAGTCTAAACCTTCCAGCCATCACCTCTTTGTTTTTGCTTTGTCACCCCGAGTGGGACGGGTATGCCCAGACGTGGGTCCCGTGCCTGCTGGGCCTAGAGACCCAAGCTACTCCTCACTGATGAGCCCCAACAAGGGTGAAACATGTTTGGGGATGCTTGTGGTCTCGTGCAGAAGGGATGTGACCTAGCAGTTCGGGCTGGACTTCCCCTTTTGGGGGTGGGGCCAAGCCTGATTTGCATATGGTCTTTCCCCTTCTGTAATGGCTTGGCAGGCGAAGAACGATGGTCTGGAGGGTTGCCCCGAGCAATGCCAGTGGTTAAGATTCAGTCTAAACCTTCCAGCCATCACCTCTTTGTTTTTGCTTTGTCACCCCGAGTGGGACGGGTATGCCCAGACGTGGGTCCCGTGCCTGCTGGGCCTAGAGACCCAAGCTACTCCTCACTGATGAGCCCCAACAAGGGTGAAACATGTTTGGGGATGCTTGTGGTCTCGTGCAGAAGGGATGTGACCTAGCAGTTTGGGCTGGACTTCCCCTTTTGGGGGTGGGGCCAAGCCTGATTTGCATATGGTCTTTCCCCTTCTGTAATGGCTTGGCAGACGAAGAACGATGGTCTGGAGGGTTGCCCCGAGCAATGCCAGTGGTTAAGATTCAGTCTAAACCTTCCAGCCATCACCTCTTTGTTTTTGCTTTGTCACCCCGAGTGGGACGGGTATGCCCAGACGTGGGTCCCGTGCCTGCTGGGCCTAGAGACCCAAGCTACTCCTCACTGATGAGCCCCAACAAGGGTGAAACATGTTTGGGGATGCTTGTGGTCTCGTGCAGAAGGGATGTGACCTAGCAGTTCGGGCTGGACTTCCCCTTTTGGGGGTGGGGCCAAGCCTGATTTGCATATGGTCTTTCCCCTTCTGTAATGGCTTGGCAGGCGAAGAACGATGGTCTGGAGGGTTGCCCCGAGCAATGCCAGTGGTTAAGATTCAGTCTAAACCTTCCAGCCATCACCTCTTTGTTTTTGCTTTGTCACCCCGAGTGGGACGGGTATGCCCAGACGTGGGTCCCGTGCCTGCTGGGCCTAGAGACCCAAGCTACTCCTCACTGATGAGCCCCAACAAGGGTGAAACATGTTTGGGGATGCTTGTGGTCTCGTGCAGAAGGGATGTGACCTAGCAGTTCGGGCTGGACTTCCCCTTTTGGGGGTGGGGCCAAGCCTGATTTGCATATGGTCTTTCCCCTTCTGTAATGGCTTGGCAGGCCGAAGAACGATGGTCTGGAGGGTTGCCCCGAGCAATGCCAGTGGTTAAGATTCAGTCTAAACCTTCCAGCCATCACCTCTTTGTTTTTGCTTTGTCACCCCGAGTGGGACGGGTATGCCCAGACGTGGGTCCCGTGCCTGCTGGGCCTAGAGACCCAAGCTACTCCTCACTGATGAGCCCCAACAAGGGTGAAACATGTTTGGGGATGCTTGTGGTCTCGTGCAGAAGGGATGTGACCTAGCAGTTCGGGCTGGACTTCCCCTTTTGGGGGTGGGGCCAAGCCTGATTTGCATATGGTCTTTCCCCTTCTGTAATGGCTTGGCAGGCGAAGAACGATGGTCTGGAGGGTTGCCCCGAGCAATGCCAGTGGTTAAGATTCAGTCTAAACCTTCCAGCCATCACCTCTTTGTTTTTGCTTTGTCACCCCGAGTGGGACGGGTATGCCCAGACGTGGGTCCCGTGCCTGCTGGGCCTAGAGACCCAAGCTACTCCTCACTGATGAGCCCCAACAAGGGTGAAACATGTTTGGGGATGCTTGTGGTCTCGTGCAGAAGGGATGTGACCTAGCAGTTCGGGCTGGACTTCCCCTTTTGGGGGTGGGGCCAAGCCTGATTTGCATATGGTCTTTCCCCTTCTGTAATGGCTTGGCAGGCGAAGAACGATGGTCTGGAGGGTTGCCCCGAGCAATGCCAGTGGTTAAGATTCAGTCTAAACCTTCCAGCCATCACCTCTTTGTTTTTGCTTTGTCACCCCGAGTGGGACGGGTATGCCCAGACGTGGGTCCCGTGCCTGCTGGGCCTAGAGACCCAAGCTACTCCTCACTGATGAGCCCCAACAAGGGTGAAACATGTTTGGGGATGCTTGTGGTCTCGTGCAGAAGGGATGTGACCTAGCAGTTCGGGCTGGACTTCCCCTTTTGGGGGTGGGGCCAAGCCTGATTTGCATATGGTCTTTCCCCTTCTGTAATGGCTTGGCAGGCGAAGAACGATGGTCTGGAGGGTTGCCCCGAGCAATGCCAGTGGTTAAGATTCAGTCTAAACCTTCCAGCCATCACCTCTTTGTTTTTGCTTTGTCACCCCGAGTGCGACGGGTATGCCCAGACGTGGGTCCCGTGCCTGCTGGACCTAGAGACCCAAGCTACTCCTCACTGATGAGCCCCAACAAGGGTGAAACATGTTTGGGGATGCTTGTGGTCTCGTGCAGAAGGGATGTGACCTAGCAGTTTGGGCTGGACTTCCCCTTTTGGGGGTGGGGCCAAGCCTGATTTGCATATGGTCTTTCCCCTTCTGTAATGGCTTGGCAGGCCGAAGAACGATGGTCTGGAGGGTTGCCCCGAGCAATGCCAGTGGTTAAGATTCAGTCTAAACCTTCCAGCCATCACCTCTTTGTTTTTGCTTTGTCACCCCGAGTGGGACGGGTATGCCCAGACGTGGGTCCCGTGCCTGCTGGGCCTAGAGACCCAAGCTACTCCTCACTGATGAGCCCCAACAAGGGTGAAACATGTTTGGGGATGCTTGTGGTCTCGTGCAGAAGGGATGTGACCTAGCAGTTCGGGCTGGACTTCCCCTTTTGGGGGTGGGGCCAAGCCTGATTTGCATATGGTCTTTCCCCTTCTGTAATGGCTTGGCAGGCGAAGAACGATGGTCTGGAGGGTTGCCCCGAGCAATGCCAGTGGTTAAGATTCAGTCTAAACCTCCCAGCCATCACCTCTTTGTTTTTGCTTTGTCACCCCGAGTGGGACGGGTATGCCCAGACGTGGGTCCCGTGCCTGCTGGGCCTAGAGACCCAAGCTACTCCTCACTGATGAGCCCCAACAAGGGTGAAACATGTTTGGGGATGCTTGTGGTCTCGTGCAGAAGGGATGTGACCTAGCAGTTCGGGCTGGACTTCCCCTTTTGGGGGTGGGGCCAAGCCTGATTTGCATATGGTCTTTCCCCTTCTGTAATGGCTTGGCAGGCGAAGAACGATGGTCTGGAGGGTTGCCCCGAGCAATGCCAGTGGTTAAGATTCAGTCTAAACCTTCCAGCCATCACCTCTTTGTTTTTGCTTTGTCACCCCGAGTGGGACGGGTATGCCCAGACGTGGGTCCCGTGCCTGCTGGGCCTAGAGACCCAAGCTACTCCTCACTGATGAGCCCCAACAAGGGTGAAACATGTTTGGGGATGCTTGTGGTCTCGTGCAGAAGGGATGTGACCTAGCAGTTCGGGCTGGACTTCCCCTTTTGGGGGTGGGGCCAAGCCTGATTTGCATATGGTCTTTCCCCTTCTGTAATGGCTTGGCAGGCGAAGAACGATGGTCTGGAGGGTTGCCCCGAGCAATTCCAGTGGTTAAGATTCAGTCTAAACCTTCCAGCCATCACCTCTTTGTTTTTGCTTTGTCACCCCGAGTGGGACGGGTATGCCCAGACGTGGGTCCCGTGCCTGCTGGGCCTAGAGACCAAAGCTACTCCTCACTGATGAGCCCCAACAAGGGTGAAACATGTTTGGGGATGCTTGTGGTCTCGTGCAGAAGGGATGTGACCTAGCAGTTCGGGCTGGACTTCCCCTTTTGGGGGTGGGGCCAAGCCTGATTTGCATATGGTCTTTCCCCTTCTGTAATGGCTTGGCAGGCGAAGAACGATGGTCTGGAGGGTTGCCCCGAGCAATGCCAGTGGTTAAGATTCAGTCTAAACCTTCCAGCCATCACCTCTTTGTTTTTGCTTTGTCACCCCGAGTGGGACGGGTATGCCCAGACGTGGGTCTCGTGCCTGCTGGGCCTAGAGACCCAAGCTACTCCTCACTGATGAGCCCCAACAAGGGTGAAACATGTTTGGGGATGCTTGTGGTCTCGTGCAGAAGGGATGTGACCTAGCAGTTTGGGCTGGACTTCCCCTTTTGGGGGTGGGGCCAAGCCTGATTTGCATATGGTCTTTCCCCTTCTGTAATGGCTTGGCAGGCGAAGAACGATGGTCTGGAGGGTTGCCCCGAGCAATGCCAGTGGTTAAGATTCAGTCTAAACCTTCCAGCCATCACCTCTTTGTTTTTGCTTTGTCACCCCGAGTGGGACGGGTATGCCCAGACGTGGGTCCCGTGCCTGCTGGGCCTAGAGACCCAAGCTACTCCTCACTGATGAGCCCCAACAAGGGTGAAACATGTTTGGGGATGCTTGTGGTCTCGTGCAGAAGGGATGTGACCTAGCAGTTCGGGCTGGACTTCCCCTTTTGGGGGTGGGGCCAAGCCTGATTTGCATATGGTCTTTCCCCTTCTGTAATGGCTTGGCAGGCGAAGAACGATGGTCTGGAGGGTTGCCCCGAGCAATGCCAGTGGTTAAGATTCAGTCTAAACCTTCCAGCCATCACCTCTTTGTTTTTGCTTTGTCACCCCGAGTGGGACGGGTATGCCCAGACGTGGGTCCCGTGCCTGCTGGGCCTAGAGACCCAAGCTACTCCTCACTGATGAGCCCCAACAAGGGTGAAACATGTTTGGGGATGCTTGTGGTCTCGTGCAGAAGGGATGTGACCTAGCAGTTCGGGCTGGACTTCCCCTTTTGGGGGTGGGGCCAAGCCTGATTTGCATATGGTCTTTCCCCTTCTGTAATGGCTTGGCAGGCGAAGAACGATGGTCTGGAGGGTTGCCCCGAGCAATGCCAGTGGTTAAGATTCAGTCTAAACCTTCCAGCCATCACCTCTTTGTTTTTGCTTTGTCACCCCGAGTGGGACGGGTATGCCCAGACGTGGGTCCCGTGCCTGCTGGGCCTAGAGACCCAAGCTACTCCTCACTGATGAGCCCCAACAAGGTTGAAACATGTTTGGGGATGCTTGTGGTCTCGTGCAGAAGGGATGTGACCTAGCAGTTCGGGCTGGACTTCCCCTTTTGGGGGTGGGGCCAAGCCTGATTTACATATGGTCTTTCCCCTTCTGTAATGGCTTGGCAGGCGAAGAACGATGGTCTGGAGGGTTGCCCCGAGCAATGCCAGTGGTTAAGATTCAGTCTAAACCTTCCAGCCATCACCTCTTTGTTTTTGCTTTGTCACCCCGAGTGGGACGGGTATGCCCAGACGTGGGTCCCGTGCCTGCTGGGCCTAGAGACCCAAGCTACTCCTCACTGATGAGCCCCAACAAGGGTGAAACATGTTTGGGGATGCTTGTGGTCTCGTGCAGAAGGGATGTGACCTAGCAGTTCGGGCTGGACTTCCCCTTTTGGGGGTGGGGCCAAGCCTGATTTGCATATGGTCTTTCCCCTTCTGTAATGGCTTGGCAGGCGAAGAACGATGGTCTGGAGGGTTGCCCCGAGCAATGCCAGTGGTTAAGATTCAGTCTAAACCTTCCAGCCATCACCTCTTTGTTTTTGCTTTGTCACCCCGAGTGGGACGGGTATGCCCAGACGTGGGTCCCGTGCCTGCTGGGCCTAGAGACCCAAGCTACTCCTCACTGATGAGCCCCAACAAGGGTGAAACATGTTTGGGGATGCTTGTGGTCTCGTGCAGAAGGGATGTGACCTAGCAGTTCGGGCTGGACTTCCCCTTTTGGGGGTGGGGCCAAGCCTGATTTGCATATGGTCTTTCCCCTTCTGTAATGGCTTGGCAGGCGAAGAACGATGGTCTGGAGGGTTGCCCCGAGCAATGCCAGTGGTTAAGATTCAGTCTAAACCTTCCAGCCATCACCTCTTTGTTTTTGCTCCATAAATTACTGACATCACATTGTTTTTTAGTATGCAGAGCAAAATCGACCAATGAGCCTTCACTGGCCACATGGGGGTCCCCATAGGATCATTTAATTCCTCTGTTTTTCTTTTCAGTTACAACCACCTGTCTCAAGCTTCTCTTCTTAACCCATATTGCATAACATATTTTCCCTTTTTCATGACAGTTGCTAAAACTACCATTTTGAAAAAAATGTCTTGAAACTTACAAGGAAAAGATTAGCCAACAATTTTGTCATTACAGAAAATTACAAATGTATTTAAAATCCAGAGCACCACACATATGTTTTCCATACTACATTTAAATAACGTCATGTTTATACATTATTATATGTGAAAGACACTATAGAAAAAAAGATTACACTGGCCAAGTAAATGCACCTTGGAATCACATTCTGTCTGTGTACCAAAGATAATTGGTTTGTTTGTTTACATATTTTATTTATATAGCGAACCTGACCCAGAGGTATCTGGGTGCTTTAAAGTACAGTTACATGAATATGGCAAAAAGCAGTTGTGCCTACATTCAGATGGGTATAGCACATTGGTAAATACATACATCAATACTAGACAATTAACTAAAGGTATTCGTCTATGAACATATAATACACAGTGATTATAGTGCTTGCTAAGTATCCAGGCTATAACTCTTCTCCTGAAGTGGTCGAATACTTGTAAGGCACTGATGTCTGATGGGAGGGAGTTCCAGAGTTGGGAGGCCAGTACCGTGAAACTAGAACCGCCGGATCTTTTAAGGTTAAACCTAGGGACTGTCAGACAGGAAGTGTCTGTAGATCTGGTGATGCCTGTGGATGATCTCCAGGTGAATATTTCGGTGAGATGGGGGGGGGGGCTGCCTGTGTGGTCCAGTGCTTTCAAGGTCAGACATAAGGATTTGAGTTTGATCTTTTCATATATGGAGACCCATTTATGTTGTATTCTGGGTATATTTAAGGCGGCTCTAAGAGCATTATTCTGCATAGTCTGGAATTGGTTAATTACAGTTTTATTGGCGCCTAGATAGAGCCTGTTTCAATAGTCTAGTTTGGAGCCATAAGCGCTCTGGCTAGGGTGAGGCAGTTATCAGAAGATTGCATAGGTCTGCAGGCTCTTATCAATTTTCCAGTGTAGGCAGTGGCTGATGCGGTCATGTTTACTTGTTTACTGAAGGTAGAGGTGGCGTCAAAATAGAAGCCAAGCCTTTTTACTGCTTTGGCAATGTGAATATTGTTCCCATCTATATTGAATATGTTGTAATTAGGGCCAGGTTTGTTTAAGTGGGCTGGGGAGCCTACTAGCAGTAGTTCTGTTTTATCATCATTCAGGCATAGGCCATGGGTGGCCATCCATGCCGGAATGATGGTGTAGATTTTGTTTACCCGAAGTACATCTGTGTCATATGTGCCTGTCAGGGGAAGGAGTAGCTGGGTGTCATCTGCATAGTTGGTGTAGGTGACACGCAGACGATCCAGTTTATCAAACAACGGCTTTGTAATCTTATACAAAGTGGGCGAGATGCAAGACCCTTGGGGCACGCCACAGGTGATCAATATGGGGTCAGCTGCTGCGGGGGTTGAGGAGACTCGCATAGTCCTTTTGTTTAGGAATGGTTGTATCCATGTGATTGCAGATTTGGAAAAAAGGTTGCTGTTTCCATGTGATCGCAAAGTACCTTGTGATCAACCAGGTCGACCGTCGCAGACAGGTCTAGGAGGAGCAGGATGGCAAATCTACCTTTGTCTTTCAGGTCGTCAATCTGGCTTATTAAGTCAACAACGGTGGTTTCTGTCCCAGGTTAAGGTCTAAAATTTGATTGTCGCGATCCTAGATGTTGGTTGGCTTCAAGGTAGTCCTGAATTTGCAAGTATGCAACCTTATCCAGGATCTTTAGTAAAAATGGGACCGTAGTGATCGGTCTGTAGTTAGTTGGAATAGTGGGGTCGAGAGTTTATTTTTGAGTAGTGGGAGTACCAAGGATTCCTTCAGGTTGCTAGGTACTACACCACCAGTGAAGGAAGAGTTAATAAGTTTAGTAATGAATGGGGCCAAGTCTTTGGCTGCATCCTTAATAATCTGTGCTAGACAGCTGTCGCCCTGGCAGTTGGATAGTTTCATATAGGCAATGATTTTTTGTACATCCGGTACAGATACATTTGATAATTTAAAGCCGTGAAGGAGTGGGGCAGGAGGTGGGTGTTTTCTATGCTTCCATGAGGGGTTTAGTATTCGCTTGGTTGGTAAATAGTTTGTGTTTGTCCGCTATTCTGGTCTGAAGATTGGTAATTTTATTGGTCAGGGCACTTTGAATGTTAGTATACCAAAGTTTGTCTTTTGTGCATATATCTATGGGTGGGTTGAAAGAATCTGGGGAAGGACAATGTTTTGACCTTTTGTTTCTCATCCAGACAAACATGTTAAAGGTCAGATTAACACTATCATGCGGAAAAACAGATCTAACCCCTCAAAAGTCCACAGAAACCCATAGTACCCTTGGTACTGATCAGGCCATCTTAAACACTTTTGGGTAACGGTCCCCCTTGGGGCCCCCGTCCACTGAACCAAAGGAATTAAGGGATACCGAATATCTGACTGTGCACCCCAATTGCGATCAGAGCCCATAGCTTCATCTGCTGCCTCGCAGAGATCAAAATAAGCATAGTTACTCTCTTTCAGTCCAATTACCTTTGTTCTTTGCTGTAAACAGAATGATAATGAAGACGTATTTCAAGGCCAACATTAGCAGTCTGTAGGCACAGGGCACTTTACAGCCACAGGGAATGTATACTGGCCATAGTAAAGATGCAGGGCACAGGTGATATGAAAAAGGGTCATATAATCCAGAATAGATAGATGACTTGGACTGGCTGATTCACAATGCTCAAGCATGGATATAGAAAAGTGCTCAAGCATGGATATAGGAAATCAATTGGAAGCAAGGAGAAAGCTACACATAGATAGTGGATAAAGATTGAAAGCTACCAGGAAGGTGTCCATATCTATAGACTGAGATTAGAAGAGGGACATGGTTTTCAATTAGTGTTGACATTAGAGAGCAAAGAAACAAGTGGCTGTGGTGTGCAATATATCAATGGTCAAATTATTATTTGACATGCGCCATTAACAAAGAAAATACAATTCCACTGACATCAACACATCATACAAATCTCAGCATTATCTACCTACAAAACATATATAACAATATAAGATTAAAACTTTCCGATCTTTAAATGCAAAAGATATATATTATAAAATAGAATTAAAATAAATTGTCTCTCCAGTCTTTTACAAGATGCTATAACATATTTGCAAAAGTCAAACATAATGCTGCTATCATTGCAGCACAAAATAAATGTAATTGCCTCGCTAAATTTATGATATTGTACTGTATAAAATACCCCCTCAACCGCTCAATCAGAAGATTACAAATCAGCATCAAATGATGAAAGTCTTTTATAGTTCCTGGACCACAGGAGCAACACGCATTTTTAAAAAGCCAAGGCATTCGTCCCCTTAAAGGTAAAATATTGAGTCATAACATTAAAATAATTTGTCTCTGTTCTGGAGATCCTATACTACTTATTACATTTCGAAAATAGCTAAGCTGCAGACAACAGTTAAATAAAATGACATGGTCATATTCTAGCTCCTTGGCTCTCTTTTTCAGGTCTAACTTATTCATAACTACTTTCCTAAACTGCATAAAATCCACTACCCAACTATTGCACAAGGGGGCACACTTATTAAGCCATGGATAGTTTACATGGGGAATTTCAATTTCAAGAATTACATAAAGAACAAAACAATGGTCGTTCATCCTGAAGGCTTTCCTAATCCGTGCTTGATTAATAGGCAAAATATCTTTAGCTGCAGCACACTCCTTTAATCTTACAGCCAGACAGCAGGAGAACATCTTAGAGGCACTGTTAAGCAGTGATTTTGGGATGTAGCTATGTGGATCATCGGGCGACCCCTTCTTAAAAACAGGTTTAATTATACTCTTGTTCCATGACGTTGGAAGAACCTGGGTCTGGGCAATGCATTAAATAATGTCAACAAGATCGGGGCCCACCATGCCTGGAACCATTTACATATGTCCGACCTTATACCATTGGGTCCAGAAGCTTTACATCATTTTCTTCCATCGATTGCCCTATTGACAATTGTCCGGTATTAGAGCATAAAGACAATTAGGGGAGAACCTTGACTTCCATATACTCAAAGCTGCCTGTGCGCTCACATTAAACAGAAACCTCTTATAATGAGACACCCACTCTGTTGGAGAGATCAGTCAGCATTTTTTCTATTTTCGAAGCCTTGGACCACAAGTTCCCCAAAACCTTTTACATTATTTTCTCTAACCATCTTGTCCAATAAGTCTCATTGCGACTTAATGTACACTTGTTTCTTTTCCTTTAATAGTTTTTACATAATTGTTTTAAATATTGTAAATAACCAGCAGTTGTGCTTTTATTTTTAGTAATAGCAAATATTTCACATTTAGGCAAGCGACACTCCCCATCATAACAGGGAGCATCTTGTTGCTTCTTTGCCCATGATCCGGTTTCATAACTTGACCCCTTAAGTACTCGCTTGAGATTTATATAGCTAATTCCCCATAAACTGGAATTATTGCAACTGATCCTTCTGGCATAGACCAGATAAATGAACCCCATTTACGCACATCTACCTGCTCCAAGACTAGACCTAGCTTTTCCTGAGACTATCTCATGGAGCAAGGTTGTTTAGGATACTGTTCCACCTGCCCAGAGGTATTAGTATTTGGTAACTTCTGGTTCCATGAAAGAACAATGGAGTTATGGTCACTTTCCGGCCTATCATGCACCACAAAGTCACTCACCTGCAGGAATGAAAAGCAATCAATCAAAAAATAATCTATTAAAGATGTTCTGTTACCAGAATTGGAGGTTGCCTCCGAAGGGTCCCCTGCACATCTCCCATTCAGTTCAACCAGGGAGAAGGGCTGCAAAAAGGAATTTAGCATGTGCCCACAAGAGTCACCTACCGGCTTGCCCAGGTTCCTCCCTGGAATACCATATGCTATTTCCAAGAGTTTCCGATCCCTGCCCGGTTTCAGCTTAGCATTAAAATCCCCCATAAGAATAATAATACTATAATTACAGCTAGATGTTTTGCCAGCCAGTCCTTGGCTGCAAAGAAGTTTGTTGGCACTGTTCCTTGTGACAAAGGAGATTGCAATTGGTTGATCAGAGGGGCTCACAATTGGGACAGGTCGCCATTGAAGAGTTCTGCATATTAAAATTGCAGTGCCTTTCTTTATTCGGCCTGACACTTGGTGGATCGCTGCACAGGAGAAAACCCAAACATCCAAAAAGATTGCACCGATCTGTGAGTCGTCTTTTAACCAAGTCTCTTGTATACAGATGACATCACATTCTTTGAGCCAATTTATCCAATCAGGAACTTATATCTTATTTCACACCCCAGCCACATTCCAGCTATACAATTTAATCAAACCATTTTGCACATTTGTAACTCCAATTACTTTTGCATCCTCTTTCCTGCTAGACCTTAAAGCTGTTTTGCCAGATGGACCTGCCCCGATTCATCTCCCGTCCCTGTTCCTGTTAATCCCTAGAGCAGTTTTCGGGATTGGCTACATGCGTACACCTTTTCAGAAGCTTGTTTAGATAAGCGATATACCAGAGAAGTAGACAGGATAAATGTCTGCTCTAGACAGATCTAGAATCAAACAATTTGAATCCAGTTGTAGGATGAAATGTCCTTATTCATCCTTTCTGCCACTCTTATGATACCTCTGGACCTTACCTATGCGTCGTTAGGCTTCACACTGTACCCTTTTGCTAATCACTCATTTACTTACTGGACACAATAAAGACAAACACATCCTTTCACAGTTAGTCACTTTATCTAATCAGCAAACGACGGTCAATTCTACTATGTCACTTATTCAGTATCTATACAAAACATAATGCAGCCTTCATCAAAAGGCACATGTACACGAACTACATTTTATATTAGCATTACATTTTAAGTGTGCGTGTTTTTATTTTTAACCTCAAGGTTCCTAAAATAATACAAAATCATTAAGGTTCCACTGAAATTCTCCCACTCTAGTCTAATTATGGCCCCATCTGCGTGGTAGGACGTACCCCCACCCAATACTTTGAACTTAGGCTACTCCAATAATATTTTGGTACTGTTAAGTTTAAGCAGGTGTTGCCTTTCATGTCCAATCTGACACTCTGCCAATTAACCTGCAGAGGGGTCCTGCTTATTTTTCTGCCTATTTATACTCACCATGCAAATGAGTCTTTTCTTTCTTAAACTCTGCTTCAGAAAGACCGCCTCACCCTTGGCTCGCGACCTCCCTTGCTGCAGCTAGGTATGCCTCAGCCCGACTGTGCCAGGACACTGCCTCGGAGTCAAATCATAGCCTTCAACGAACTCCCTAAAGCTCCCACTCCCAGCTATACATGAACAGCAGCCCAGCCGGCGATCCTCACCAAAGCTCCAGCCATGCGAAAAAGCCCCTGCCCTCTCTGTCCTCCCTCTTTTTCAATACCTTCATTCAACACCACCTCCTCTATATGTTTCTGTACATGTATATATCTGTACATAATATTTCCTAGCTTTTTTGTGATGTCACCTCTGCCACGTCACGTGCCAGAACGCTCAAGTGCTCATCTCACACCCTCTGCGACCTTTGAGCAGCATTCCGCTTAGCACAATCCCCCAATAATATTGCACAAAACTTTACCCTTCCTTCCCCTTTCATGCATTGCCCAAACAATGAGTGTTGTATTTTCAAGGCCCATCATGCTGTGACATTGCACACTCTGAATCTTTCCTTGCAAAGTACTGCTGTTCAGATTTTAATGTTGCGTTATTGTCTAGGCCTAGCCATGTTCATGTGCCTGCAGCTATGCCAGCACTTTTGTGGCCTAAGCAAATCTGACCCACTCTATTTACCCCTCCCTGCAAAACAAAGTGTTAATGTCAAATGTTAAACTACACACTGAAAATACTGCACAAATCCTTCAGCTCATAAATACCCTAACACAATACAGCCACTATGTGCAATTTCTCCCCATGTGACCTTGTAATCAGCCAAATAGGTTGCTAATTATTCAGTCAACGCCAAACAGTTGTTTTATTCAATAAATCATATTCCAGACCTTAAAAAACACTTTAAGAATGTATTCCCATGCTGCTCTTTTTTTTTACATTAACACATCTTACTTATTCAAAACATAGAAGCCTGCAAATAATAGATTACCAAAAACAGTGACCAGATAAACAAAAGTATTGTGCATATGCAAAGCCACCAATTCTGAAAGTGGCAGGCTTCCTGAAGTTACAGTTCTTTTTTACTGCAGGATCGGACACACATTTTGTTTCCCCTTTCCCATTTCGGCAGCAAGCACTCCACTTCTAGCTACAAGCCGACAGAGACACGGTAGGCTTTTCTTCAAACCCTTAATGTCCTTATCCCTTCCTACATTCCCCAGCAGTATAATGGGGTTCTCATTTCCGTTTCTCCTCCTCACTATCAGGTCAGCTTGCATCTCCCCCGGAGCTCCCGACAAGCAGCCTCATACTCTAATCTGTGACCTCATATGAAGGGTAATTTCCCAGTTTACATTTCTGGACAGGATTCTCTCAATTTATTGCTGCTAACTTTCCTTCTTACTTTCCAGTGCTTTCAGAAGGGCTCCCAAGACCGGACTACACATCTGAAATTCTTCTCAGCTTCCGGCTCCTATCAACCTAACCACCAAGAACAGGGTTTTCTTCCCCTTGAGGGTTTCCCTGGAAACCCTATTCCGCCTTGGCTATTCAGCCTTGGGGCAGGGTAGGGCGACTAGGTACATTCACAAAGCTTCAAGTCTGCTGTGCCTGCTTCAGGTCGGTGCCTTTTCTTAACTTACCAGTCATTATCAGGACTGTTTGATTATTACAGTTTCTCACCTCCACAATGCTTCAGTTCACCTTCTCTAACTCAGCCTCCTTTCCATCACAATAGAAGACGCAAAGCCCTATGGTTTTCCCTATGCCTCTCACTTTTCAACTCTCCATCATACATCACCATTAAACAAAGGGTTCTCTGTCTCGATCTGCCCATACACAGCAGTAGTCTCATCTTTCACACCGTTCCCATTACGGCAGAGTGGCCTATAGGGAAATTGAGACATTTCCAAATAGACACATTTGCTTAAAGGACCAATAGCAGTTTGGAAAATGTTGCCTATCATGTTCCTACCACCTGGCATGTAACGGGTTGTTCCCTTTCAATATTGACCTTGAAGAGGCACCCTATTATTGCAAATGCCTTTCAATTTTGAAAACATCCAAGTCATCTCTGCTCACATTTCCTACCAACTTCACGAACAAAGCAAACTTCTCGAACAATATTCCATACAAAGACATTCTTCTCACATCTATCTTTCTGTACTTCAGGCCCAGAGGGAACTGAGAGATAGACTTCCTACATACATTTCCTGTGAGAGTTCCTGGTAGAGCATTGTTAGGAAAGATTTCGTAATTGTAGGTAATTTTCCTTCCATGTGGCAACCCCTAAACTTGTTGCTGTTGTTTTTCACCTTGTTCTTGACTTTGCCAGAGAAGTGCAGCCTTCTGCCGCACTCCTCTGGGCTTTCGCTCCTTTCTTACGGGGAAACTGACATGCCCTTAAGACAGTCAGTACCGGGGAACGCAGTTTCCCGTAGTTTCTTTTATCATGTTGCGGCTTTCGTGCAACATGACACAAGAGGGCACTGTAAGCTAAGTTACAGCTCTCTTGGGTCTCTAGCCTTCTACAGGCCCTAGATACTCGTTTAGGATTGTATCTGATCGGTGCAAGTGATTCAGGGACGGGAATGGTGGCAGCGATCGTTTCTTGTGTTTTGAGCTCCTTTTGGCGTTCTAAGCGCGTTTCTCGCGCTTAACCCAAAATGGTGGCCTGGCTCCCAAAATGGCCAGACCACGAGGCTCCTTTGTCCTGTCCGCTGACCGTCTTGCTCCCTTCACCTTCCCCAGGTCGAGCCGACCCGGGGCCTTCCTTATTTGGGCATGTACTTTCCCGTGAAACACGGATGCTTTCGCGGGCTTCTACATGTCTTGTGTGTGCCTCCAGGATGTGGGCTGGGATGTCTGGTCCCAATACACATCCTGGGTGCCAGAGAGTCTAGGGTGGTGTGAATGCCTGGGACCACCGTGGTCCGTGATTGGTCCACGAATGGTGTGAGTGTTGATGAGCGGATCTCCCATTGGGTCCCCTCCGTTTTGGCGCGAAGGGAACCGTGGATAAGAGGGGGCTGGAAACACCACTACCATGTCGATCTCCTGAGTTCTCACGAACGAAGGAATACAGGAGCCAAGTATCCTGCAACCAAGAGGCTGGACCGAGGAATCGCTGGTGACCCGCTGAAGGACTTCTCCTCTGCACTGCTGTCGCCTTGTGAAACCCTTTTCACCTTTGATCGAACCAGAAGGCCTGTACTGGTACTTCGACCCTTGGAATAGCGGGAACAGCTATTCTCGGCATCTTCACCATCTCCTGCCAGTAAGCCTTCGGAAGGGTCTCTGGGCCATCCAGCTGACTGACCAGCTTACACGGGAGTCTTATTCTGTAACCGCCGCCAGGTTGTGTAATATTTCGAGTCTTTGTCACTCTCACACGCTTCATACACTTGGTGTTCCCAGGTCGAAGTGAGTAGCGTACATTTGGCTCAGATACAGACGGCCGCTCCGTTGCCCTGCTGTGGTAACAAACTGTGCGGGTTTCTTCGATTGGGACGTCTTTTTACTCAACACGACGACGAGGCGTTCCCTGCTCTTCTGAAACCTGCCAGCTGCTGAAACTGACGCAGAGAAGCCTGGGTCTGCTTGCATCGGGGACCGGTGAGTAGCATAGCTAGGATCTGGTCGCCCTCCTGCAGGAGCCCATTGCTTTTCCCCGCTGTGTCAAACAGCACCCTTTTCCGTACTCGCGCTCTGCTTCTGCCCACTGTGGAGGCTGCGCTTGAGTCGCGGAACTTGTTCTTCTTCTTTTGTGCACTAAACTGAACTGCCTGATTTCCCTCGAAGAGCTTCTCCTTTTGCCCGTTGGCACCAGCGCGTGCAGGTACTTTTGAGCACAAGGCTCCACTCTTCGCAGGGCTCGGACTTCCATCTAGTTAGGTGCCTCTGAAGGCGAACTGGGTCTAAGCATTATTGCGCACTGCCTGTTTTCCCTCCCTTTTAGATGGACTACACATTTCGTGCATATAACGCTTGAGACTTGTTGTATTTGTATATATATTGTGTTGATATGGTATGTGTTGGTTTACTATCGTTATATTGTGATTTTCTCGCTACGGTCATTGTTTTAAAGGCCTTGGAATAAATATGTATATATTTTTAATATAACAACTGTTTGGAGTAGTTTGTAAGTGATCTTGCTTTGTGTGCTCATTGCGGGCTTTCAGTCACCCTCACCCCTCTTGAGACCTAGTCTTGACCGCCGCGATCGCTACCTTGATTGGTCTGGCTCGTCCAGAGGTTACCCTGTTCCAAGTAATTAGGTTGGCCTTCTGAACTTCTGCGCCACCAGGACAGAGTTCAGAAATCCGTCTTAACAAGCATGACACTCTGCCTATCTCCGACTTAACCCCAACTACCAGGTCTCAGCTACATGTTGTGAATTGTTCAGGTTTCTCATAGGATGAAAAAACCTCTCCACACTCACTCGTCCTCACTATTCCTAAGACAAACACCTGCATTTTTTAGTCTAATTTTTATAAAGACTGCTGTCAGACACGGTTTAATTTCACTCCCTTTTGCAATCTATATTCTATCTTTTACTCTCTGAGTTGCTGCCGGAATGTGCATGAATTCTTACTTGAAGCCGAAGTAGGGTACATCCCAAATGTAAACATTCTCTATCCACCAAAAACTATGTTAGCATGAACAACGTTTCTCTTTCCTTTGACAAATAATGTTTTTTTCCAGAATGTGGTCATGCTACCTATAATGGAACTTGCTGTACATGTGAAGTCTCAGTCTATAGTTGGTTACCCATGGACAGTGACAGAAGATGTGTCACCTACTATTAGGCACTTTACCAAAATGCCATTACCTTAAAGAAATAAGAGACAACCTGGTAGGAAAAACGTAGCTGAAGGCATGGTTTATCTGATCCTGGAATAGCCATTAAGGTGAATTGTGCTCCAAATCTTAAATTGTCCTTTCTGTTGGAGAGAGTAGCAAATGATACTGTAGTATGTATCTCACTATTCACTCTTGAGCATATGCACTATGGTAATGCAAAATCAAATGGCTGTAGATACTATTCTGGCCTCAGAAGGAGGTGTTTGTACCTAGTGTGATCAGAATGTTCTACGCTTGTCCCCAATTATGAAGACAACCGTACTGATATTACTGCGATCAGAACATTTACGTAACAGATCCATAACTAAAACAAATAGTAAAAGCAAAGGAGACACTCTTGCCTTCTACCTCCCATTAATAAAGGTGCCAGAAGAAGGTACAGAGTAAGGAATACTAATAGATGAGGACATGTGACCAAACCCATGCAATTTTAAAGCTTTGGTTCTGATTGAAAGCATTTTCGGCATTGAGACATATTAGATTCATTGCTCGGATATTGTGTGGGCAAGATTCAAAACACAGGCCAGCAACCTATAGAAAAATCAATGACTGTCTTTTAATAAAACTCATTTTTTCATGGATTCATTAGGTTTGACGTAAAGAAAACAAGTCTGTTGGACAGATTTTAGCTAAGATTTTATATTCCTAATTAATAAAGGAAACTGGTCTATCCTTCTTAATACCCTGGTGGTCTTTATTCCGTTTTAAAAATCATAAACTAAGAGCTTCTGAAAAGGTACTGGATGATTACTTGTTATTAATAAAACTTGGAAATAAATAAAATAATGTTTGGCTAGTAAATTGTGAAACACTACAAAAATGTCTATTGTGAAAACTTCATGTTCTTGTATAGCCTTTGATATTTCTACTTAAGCAATAAACCCCCAAGCTGCGGGGCATTACTGAGTCAGGTAATGCCACGGGCCCATAGTTACAGTCCCGAGCGAAGCAAGGGCCTTAATGAAGGGCCTGGGGCATTACCTGACTCAGTAATGTGCCCGCACGGAAAGGCTTATTGCTATTAGTATTTCGGGCTTGTATCTCGGAATGCTAACAGATGAGCCAGCAGTGGGTTGGGGGAAACATTGAGTGAACTCGGCTTACCGTCTTCTCTGTGGGGATTCGGAAGCCTGCAGTTTCATTGTAATGAATGGAATGCATTGTTAGCTTTCTCGGCATGGAAAGCTTGGTGGCCATGTTGGAGTTATTGATTCAAAGCATTGAGGAAGAAAGCCGGCATCCTGCATATGTGCTCTGTGTGTATCTACTCACGTTAAAGCCTGGCGGCAATGCTTTCCATGCACTGCCCCAGGACGCAAGTAATGAACCCTTCTGTGTGGCCCTTATGGCCATGTGGACCAGGCCAGTGAGCCACAGCCAGCAGGGTAATGTTTAGCAAGACATGACCCCAAAGTACCCAGCAGCACTGTGCTGTGCCCTACTTTGATTATTCCTGGTAGTCCTTTTGGACCCTGGCAAAGGGCAGTAGCAGACATGCTGTGTCCAGTTAACGGCCTAGGCCATTAGAGACAATACACGCACATACCACGCACAACAGAACAAACAATGCTAATAGAAAGTCAATTAGCATCTTTGGGCCACCCAGCCCCGTGTCTTCTCCGAGCACCCTCGCACACTGAGGACTGAAAGTGCTTTCCATGAAGTGAACGATATTAGCACACAGTGTAGAGTCACAACACAGCTCGGTTATGCTGAGGGTACCTATGGACACCCTTGCGGCCATAAGCACTGTGCATCCGTCAGTTCCTTCCACGTACTGCCGTGCAGTGCTTTTTGCACAATGACCCAGAGCCCCAGCAGGTGCAGGGCTTCCACTCCAGGCACGGGAGAGGGGCAGCGGCTACCCAGAGGGTGCTGACATGGAGACACACCGTACTTCTATTCTGTTTGGGCATGGAAGGGGTTCAGGGAAGCGGAGAGCAGCAAGAGGAGGTAGCTCGTCAGCTTCATGTTCATTTGTGTGAAATTGATGTGTCCGCGCAGAACAAATCCAAAAAAACATGAATGGGCACATTACATGATTGAATTGCAGTACATGTCAGATGTAAAAAGCAAGTATTTAAATCATTGCTTGTGCTTTTTAATTGGTAAGAAAATCAGAGGGTGAATCAAAGGGGTATGGAGTGAGAACACATGCAACTATAATTGGAATCCATTAGTAGACTTCCATGCAAAAAAAGGGTAGGTAGCTTTTATCAAGTTTCAACATCAAACCAAGATTTTAATTCAAAGGAAATTCATTAATACAGTGGAGGGGAGTGGAACAGCATTGAACAAGATGTACATGCAGGAAAAACAAACTGCAAAAAAGGAAAGGCAGCTTTTTTTTTAGCTATAATATCAAATTAGGAAAACATTTGTTCACAGTTCATTAAAACACAGAAATGTGTTGAAATTAAATTGAAGGGGACATTGGATAAGCTAAGAAAATGAAACTTTGCAGGAGAACAATAAAAATATTGCAACAATAAAAAACCGGACAATAAATGACAGACCCAATTGGATGAGAAGTTCTATTGTGAATGAAATTGTACATTTCCGAGAAAGGTAAATGAACACTTAGCGAATTGAGGAATGGAATTTGATTCCGAAACAGAATTTGAGACGGTGACAGATGTGATGCTAGAGGAACAGGGAACGAAACTGGCAATGGAAGGGAAACCATTATCGGAAGTCAAACTGGAACTAGTAGTTAATGGAGAATGGTTGATGGAGCCATGATGCAGAATGGGTGACCACTTCAATCTTTCATCGGCTTGTGGCTGCCAATGCTTTCAATCGAAAAAGCATTGCGTTGTCCTGTAACAGCCATGATTTGACAGGATTCTAGACTGGCATTTGATAGCAGTTGTAAAGCAGTGGCGCCAATTGAGTGATTGATGGACATGCCATGGAGGTGCGTGCAAAGACTGATTTTGGGCATAAAGTTGCAAGGGTATTTTTGGCCAATGGCTTTTAGGAATACCAGATGTGCTCAGTGAGTAGCTCTTCATTAGTAAGATGACGAGGGGCTACAGGAGGAATCCAGGATATGTAGTGAAGAAGTGAGTTCACAGGACAGTCAGGAGCAGGAGGAATGGCATACACAGGGCCACAAAGATCGCTGCGGTGCCTTTAAAAAGAGGATGATGGTTTTTGGTTAATTTGTTGAAAGTTAGGCTTGTATACTTGTTGCCATTTTCATCAGTGATTACAGTGAATGTATTGGCAAGTAATAGCCGGAGTCCCTCACGCCCACGACGGGCAAAATGTATCTGGATATGTTTATCTTTATATTTATTATCAAACCAGACCTTGAATTGTAGAGTACCTGGAGAGTTAAGGTTGAAAACACCAGAAGTACATAATTTCAGTAGATCAATGTGAGAGATAGCAGTTTTGTGCACAGCAAGATCTTTACCAGATCGCCTTAAACATTTAATAATGCTCACAAACACATTATTGGCACTTAAAAAGTGCTGGTTGTGCACTATATTAATATTGCGACTGAATGGTGGATCATTTAGATGTCGATTAATGCGAAAACCGTAAATATATCAGGTTTTAAGGTTGATATTGTCAGGTCTCTTAATCAATCTAGGAAGTCAGTTAGATAATTTCTACTTTACTGTATGTTTATTGTTTGAGTTTTTTACATTTTCCTTAGAATTGGTTTGGGCCTTAACTGCTGTCTTCAGAGTAATGATGAAACCCCAATCCAAGATGGAGGTTTAGAAAAGGAGTTCTGATTGGTTAACTGAATGAGGGCAAAAACAGGAGTTCTGATTGGGTAATGAACTGGGCTAGGTTTGATTCTCAACATTCTAAACTGCCTTTCATCAATTTAGTCTACGGAACAGGTCATGTTTTATTTCTCTCTCATCCTTTTGGTCCTTGTGAGAAATATCTGAGATAAGTATTGAAGAAAAGAGAGGAATTTACATCTGAGTAAAGTCTCAATCAACTTCTTCTGAAAAAGTCAAGAGAAGATAAATCTAAGAGTCAAGTTTATTACAGAAACCTAAGCTAAGTATACTTCACGAAATTTCATTTTTTAATAACTAGTTTTTTGGACTATACTTTTCAGTTTAATGGAGACAAGTTTCCAGTTGCTTTAAAATAGGAAAAAAGGTTTGTGTTTGTTTGATAACGTGTCTGTTTGCATAAAGTTAGTTTCAGTTCAACTCGCGAGCACGCGCGATTTAAAGCAAATAAACTTCAAGGTAAACGACACGTTTCTATTTGAAATGGTTTCTTGTTATGTCTGTTAAATTAAAAGCACATTCGCGCGCAACTCAAAAGTAAATAAAACTATATTGTGAGCAGCTCATCCTTACAACGTTGGAATTGCGTGTCAGTTAAAACAAAAGTTACTGCAGAGTTTAAATGATGCACGCGCGCGTGTTTTCAAGTTTGTGAACTATGGTTAACTGCACGGCAGAATTAAGAGTACATGTGCGCGCATGCAACTTTAAATTAGAAAAGGCGTTCACTTACCTTATAGTCACATTGGGAAGCCTGAGGAGGTGAGCAGCAAAGTCTGCGTCGAGCACCAAATCTTTCTGGATCCCGGAAGTTCCCGCGTAGTACGTGTAATCTTCACATTGACTGAAAAAGAAGAAAGACCACTTTGAACATTTATCTGAAGGTAACGAAGACGTTTTTACTACGTTTCTTCCCGGATAAGTCAAGGTAAGAGAGTTTAAGATATTCTATCAAAATTCGAACTTTCTGATTACAATATACGGAACTCTTTCTCTACGCTATGGACTTCATCAACATGAAAAAAGGCTAAAGAGCAGAGTTTATTCAAGCGCATTTCGCATCTAATGTTTGTTTCATTTCTACAGTGAAAACTACGATATTTAAGGAACCATATGGTTAAAGTTTTATTTACTGAAAGAAAATATTCTGATATAACTTTCTACATAGAATTGGCAAGAGATACAAGGAAGTGTTTTAGGAAAGAAAAAATGGAACTGAATTTATTCCACTTTGTTTTGAGTGTGCACACATAGGCCATATTTTTTGAGTCTCAATTTTATTTGTTTAAAGAAAAGAAGATAATTTTTGGTTGACTTTCAAGAGTTCTCCAGTTACTTTCAAAATAAACTGTCAAGTGTCAGTACAAAGAGACTTAATATTGGGAGACTCAACTTTCTGGAATTCAGTACTTACTCATCTAAAAGAGTATTGTCAAGTTGATGTTGGTTATGAGTTACAGTGACACTATCACTCTTTTGAGTTAAAGACTAAATATTTAAAAGGCATTTACATCCTCTTAGCACTTCGCAGAGGATTTTCAGGTGAGATATGTGATGTTCTGGAAAATGACATAAGAATGTGAAGATAATTTTTGTGAAGAGAATTAAAATTGTAATTAACCTTTTTTTTACACAGAGACCTGAAGAAGAAGAAAGATCCAGTGTCTCATTTATTATTTTATCCACTTTTCCCCTTTCCCCCTGAGAGGTCTAGAATTCAATTGTATGTTCTCAGTTGAGCACTGGACACCTTTGTGGGATTGGTGGGCTCAGCAGCTCCTGCGTTGGACTAAAGAAAAATTTGCTTCATGACAGATATTCAGTGCCAGTTGCATTGTGTACCTCTGCAAAGAAGTGCCGAAGAAGAGTGGCCGAGAAGAGATGCTTCGCATTTCAAATGATGGAGAACAACCTTTTTCACAAAGCCAACTTTTAAATGTGTCGACTGCCCATTTGGTGGCAACTTGGGTTTTTGCCTTAGCCTTATTCAATTCTATGGCATCTAAATCGTTGTTGGCCACAGTAGCATGTCTCTTTGCTGGAGTTGACACGCTGGTAAAAACAGAGGAAGTACTTCTATGATTCATGGTGCTTTGTCTGTCGTTTGTTTCTGATCGTGGATCCTGAAGCCACTCCTCTAGTGACTGTGTGCCAAAGAGATAGAAATGAATTCCTGTCGGCCTGTCGTCCCGAAAAGTATGCTGATATTTCGGTTCCATCCGGACAGCTTTGGAAGTGTGCTGGAGCGTAGATGCTGGAAAATGTCAATGTGGGTTGCAGATACGTGTGACAAGGTCAGAATGATGCTTTTCAACGGATCATGGCAGGGAACAGGAAGGAACATTATGAAGTGCGTCGCAAGGGACATGCGGGGAGGGATTCTGTGTCAGGTAAAGCCTGCATTTCCACCAATGATGTGCACTTTTACATAAAGCGCGGTGCCTTCCGGGGTACTCAATTGGTGATATGATATTGCAGTGCATTCAATGGACATTCACCTTATTTAGGTTTATCACTTTTAGTTACAATTTTTGAATAAGATCAGTATCTGCTAAATCAAATTTGGGCATACCAATACCAACCCAATCTGAAATGTACAAATTGTGGTTACTTTCGTTTTTTTAACCTTTAGATAACAGTCACATACACATTTCACAAGCCTCATTGGAGCCACAATAATATTTATTTATTTGATTTAATTCAAAGCAGTGTATTACAAGCTTGTTCTGTAATTTATTTGTAGTATTCAGCACACTTTGTGATCAATTTGCCCAGTTTTATTAATAGTGCTAATATATTTGGTTTGAAGTCTTAAAAATATTTCAGAAGATCACAAGAGAACTTTTGAGCATTCTCCTTTTTTTGACTAATATATTTAATGACCATACAATACGTATTTTTATGTATCCAATGTGCTATGTATAGTCGAATGAGATTAAAGGTCTCAAGAAAATAAATTGTGCACCGAATCCTTAATAATTTGAATACATTTCTAATCCTTTAGTAGCAAATAGTTAAAATGTCATCTATTCAGAGGATATGGTTTCAAGAGAATGTCTATGTTTGTAATAAAAGGGACATGGTCAGAGATGTCTAAAACAAAATCTAAGAAGAATTTACAGCATTACCTAAACTAGAATTACCCAAGTTAAGAAAAACAAGTATAGCATACATAAGCAAATATATTTATTTTATGTATTTATTTATTTTCATTTGTAAAGCGCGCCGAACCCGGGGGTATCTGGGCGCTGGTTACATTACATAGATGAGTAAGTCACATAGCATCACAAAGCGTAGATGAGTAGAAAGTAACAGTGATAAGGCGGCGCAGTCAGGTAGGATGAATCTAAGGGTCTTGTGTGAAGATCCAGGATTTTAACTTTTTGTGGAAAGAGTATAGCGATGAATTTGATGTGAGTGAGAGAGGTAGGGCGTTACATTGTTTAGCCGCCACTACTGGGAAGCTACAGCCACCTGCTTTAGCTCGTTTGAATTAAGGCGTGGTGAGGAGGTGAGAGGTAATGGCATGGGTGGGTCTTTCGGAATGAAGTTTGATGATTTTATTGGTGAGGTATTTGGAAGCTGTGTTAGAGATACACTTGTGTGTGATGGATAGGGTTTTGAATTTGATTTGGTTTAAGACAGGAAGCCAGTGGACTGTGCGACTAGCGGCGATATATGTTATTTTTTCTGGATGTTTAATGCCGCTCTAAGGGCGTTGTTCTGGATGATTCAGAGTTTTTTTATGTTGTTTTTGGAAGAGCCAGCGAGTAGAACGTTACAGTAGTCTAGTTTGGATAAGATTAAGGCTCTGGCTAGTGTAATGCAGTTGTCCTGTATTAGGAAGGGACGGCATGCGTTAATGAGCTTGGCAATATAAGCAGCTGCCAAGGCTGTTGCATTGACCTGCCTAGTTAGTGAGAGTGAAGAGTACTAGCGTTTTCACTTCCTTCAGGAAGGTGATGAGATTCGTGTCTATGGTAAAGGATTTATAGTCACAGTGCAATTTGTTTAGTCAGGATTGTGTGCCTACCACTAGGAACTATGTTTTATCGTCATTAAGACAGAGTTTGTGTTGCGCCATCTGGCCTTGGATGGTGAGGTAGATTTTATTGAGGGCGTTGATGCCCTCAGTGTAGTTAATTTATACTCAATATATGTATAAATAAATGTAGAGGACCTGTAAACCTGTGAAATAAAAGTAAATTCAAACATTTTGGGATTTGAAAGTCTCCAGAAATCTGTTAGGTCAGTTTCTTCAATACATCTTAATAATTCCTTCTGAGACATGGCATTAAGTTTGAAATCCATAAATACAATAGACAGTTTGTTTTCAATCCCAGCATAGAATGATGCCAGTACCAATGTTTAATGGTTTAATACATTTCTAGAAACCAGGGCAGGGCAACGTGGGTCAGTAAACCCACAGGCGCTCATTAGGAGTTTGCCAGTAACCCGCTGGGGCTACCGTCAGGAAACCGGCAAACTCCTCTTACTGTTACCAGCACCCGGTATCCCGGTGTTACTGGGATATTACGGGTGCCGGCAACGGCAGAATTTTCCCATTCCATGGACTCCTATAGGACTCCATGGAATGGGAACCACTGAAGCACAGGCACCGCTGTCAATGGTAAACCAACAAACAATGGTGGGAACCTCCAAACCCGGCACCTAGAGGTAAAACAATACATATGAAACAGGTGGTGGTGCCGGAAACACGAGAGCAACTGAAGAACAAGGCAAAGGGTATTACATCAAAAATTCATTTTATTTTGTTATAGATTGTAAAAAAGTCTTTAATTAATTCATTTTGTAAAACACATCCTATATAACAGACATTCATACATTCATTCATACTAATACAGCTCAATACAGCTCTAAAAATAGTACATTTACATTTTTTAAAGGGAAATGTGAAGAAAGTGCAACAACTGTTCCATTGTTAGGATAAAAAATACGCTTTCTAAAAAAACAATTTATGGGATCAAAAGCAAACAGATACAAATTCTGTGTAATGGAAATGTCAACAACACTTCCAGTGTTCAATGAAAATGGTTCATTCCAGACAAAAGTTATCGACTATAAGTGCCCAGACTGTTGATGCCAAGATAAATAAGTCTTCTTAGTCAAATAGGCTTCTTAATACATAGTTTCGACTTGAATAGTTATCTATGTCTTCATCAGGATAGGGATGAACCTAACAACATTTCTAAAAAGAAAAAGAAAAAACAATGGTACAATTAAAATTGGATGTTAAAAAACCTTAATTCACTCAGTTGCTCTCTGTGAATACCAATAGTCCAAATATGGGGAGAGGACAAATTAAGTCATACTCTGAAACCAACCCAAAATTTGACTAAATGGAGAGGGTTAAATCCAATTTATTTAAATGTTGCCCACTAAAGGGCAATGCATATCTCAAAAGGCCTCACATACCTCCCTTTCTCTACAAAAGGATAGAGAATTCAATGCATCAGGAAAGAAAAAATCATTTCACATTGATCTTACTTCAGATCCATGTTTTTTGTTTTTTTACCATATAGGTCTTTGATGAAAGCCCGAACCCCGTTGACCTTGGTAGCTGCAGTCTACTACAAAACATATTTGTACACCACAAATAACTTGAGAAAAGAGAGAAACACTGAACAAATATGGCATTTAACAATGTCTACAAACCCACTCAGGAAAACAACCCTGAGTCCACAAGAAGTATAATGCCAGACATTGGGATTTACTGAGGATTTCAAAATCAGATGAGTATTTGATGACTCATTGGGTCCTTTGCTTTGTTTAAACTGCCAACCAGCACCATGTGCTTAAATAACCATTTAAAAAATAAAATAAATCCCCTTTGTGTAGTCACAGATTGCCTCCCAATCCACTCTTCAATTTAGAACCAACGTATGTTTTAACACACTGCATGGAGTTTGTACTTAACCCCAACAGTAGGTTTATGCTACGCTGAGATAAATAAATAAACCCCAGCAATGTGACTGACGGGACAATTTGCTCTCTACAACCTCTTAAAGGAAATATATAAATATTGTTTACACTATACAGAAAAGGGTGTTACATGAACAGGAAGTGAATAAGCTTGTCCTATGTGAACTATGCTCTGAGTCTCGTACTCTACTGTAAAAGTCCTATTGAAGAAATCAGTGTAAGCATGGAGTGTTTTACCCCACACCAGTCTCATATTTCCGAAATGTGCACAGCAAATTACGGCATTTCACAGCATTCAGCATTATTTCGGCATTGTCATCAGGGCGATTTCATTTTCCGTGCTATGCAAAACACATTTAAAAAACTACACTGGGGTGTAAGCTATTTGGTCAATATGACATTTCTTTAAGTTTGCAAATAAACACACTTGTCTCCTCCACTAAGTTTATTATTTGTTTCCCATTAGACTCCTTACTTGCTACAGTCTTAAGTCACTATAGCAAAAAGCCATACTCGACTTTTCTTAATAATGTGATTTGGATCTCCTCCCTTTTTGCTGATCGTTTTTGTTTTGTTGTATAAACTATATTTGGAATCTGCTGAACATATCTGTTCAGACACCCCATGTTCCTTTGCTTTTCTTTCTTTTTTGAAACAATGATCCACAGCTTTTCTTACCTACACCTGGGGAATGTGAATGGTCACCCAGGGTTTACTGGAAATTTGGATTGTCTTCAACACCTACCAGAGCAGTCTGGGGCTGTTGGAATTGTCCCCCCCTATATATACAGCCCTCACGGCTGTCCTGCTCTCACCAATTCTGACACCCGCATATGCTGCAGGCGATTTGTTTCTCTCCATGTTCCCTCTGACAGGACTCGGCCATGGAGTGCAGGCACACAGCCTCTATGCTCTCCTACTCTACAGTGGGGGGAAAGCAAGCCATCAACCAGTTGCCAGCTATCACACTTCCACATGGCTTGCTTCACTCTCTTTCGCCTGATTCCCAGGAAGGGAACCAACTCTGTCAGCCTGTCGAGTAGATTTTTACAGCTAGATGGATCTAGAATCCCTGTGGCTTCCCGTCACCTCAGCTTTTCCTGTGCTTGCTTTTCCCCGTAAGGGAAAATGACATATATATATATATATATATATATATATATATATATATATATATATATATATATATATATATATATATATATATATATATATATACAGGCCAGACTGGCCTGTCAGGAACACCCAAATTAAGCCTAAATTAGGCTTCGTTCCTGACTAGAGAAACTCCGTCACTCAGATGGCGCAGGCCTAGGGCAGGCCAGATCTCTTTGCAACAGGGTTGAGGACCCCGGGCGGTGCCCTCCTTTTCGTTACAGGGGGGCTGGTCATGGACATCGCACAAACCCCCTTGTGGTGCTCTGGGACACCAGCACCACAGAGGCCCCGTGCCACGGAGAATTGATGGGTTGGGGGCTGGTCATTGACATCGCACCAGCCCCCCCTGAGGTGCTATGGGACACCAGCACCTATGAGGTCCCGTGTCTCTAGGGGTGGCAGGTTGAGACCTGCCAGCACATGCGGACCCTGGATGCCTTTCTGGAAAGGGGGCCCCATGGCAACTTGGCCTGCAGGCCCTGCTTATACAGGGTGGGCCTGCAGGCCTTAATGAGAGACGGACCCAAGTCATTCCGTTTCGGGATGTCTGCAGCCGTTCTATCGCACGTGCCTGCAGGGCTCCCTTTTATTAGCTTGAGCCTTGTCGCACGTGAGAGGGATACATCCCCTTAAAGGGGAAACACACATGGGAGGGCACTCTATAACATGCCTCCTTTTCCATAAGGAACAAACAAATGGTACTACAACATGAATGGGAAACCCACATTGAAGGGTCACTCCACAACAACCCTCCTTTATCATAAGGAACACACACGGATTCCCCCCACATTACAGGACAACATTACTTCAAAGTAGTGGGACAGACTCCAAATTGGATATGCTACTGATGCACATACTTACACACATGTAACACACATCACCCTATCACCCTCGCGTGACAGTCAGTAGGCAACCCACCGGTGGATGGTTGGAAGTTGGACCGCAAGTTACAAAACCCTTTATTGACCTGGGGTACGGAACTACCACCATTGCATGACGGGCACGGGTAGCCACTGGTACCATACAGAGCACCCCTACCAACTGCGGGAGCACAGCTTCACATCACTGTCCTTTACTGAGACGCTTTAAGCATGTTATTACTATGCAGGTTCACAGCATCAAAACGCATGTTTACTGAGTCCTCTTTACGCAACGGTAGGACTGCAGGAGACCAGTTCATTTTCCACCGACGTCTGTTCAGGAGTCATTCCCCTAGGCCCAGGTCCATTGATGGTACAGTTCAACACCGGAAATGCCGCACCTGGCAGGTACCAAGGGCCACATCGGCATAGTCCCTTGATGTTGTGGGCACGTCAGCTAGATGCAGATCGATGGACGTCCAGGCTGCTCGGGCACAGGGTGACAGGACATCACTCACTCCCTTTTCGGCGATGTTCCCCCAGTCAGGAATGCCACTCTCTTCAGGGGCACCCGAGGGTGCATAAGCACTCCTTAGGAGCTGCAACCCTTTTCTTGCCCACCATACTGCTTCGCCGTAGCGGGTGTCGGGCCACCAGTGTTCGTTGGTCAGACACCAGCTGTTGGTTGAACTCAGGGGGCCGGGAGGTATCTCCCCCAAGCCCACGTTGCCCTGGTCCTTCGACGGCATGGGTGACATTAGTGGCAGGCAGTCAGGGTGTCATTAGTTGCAGGCAGTCAGGGCCACTAGCTCCCTGGTCCTCCGACGGTGCAGTCGGGGACATTCGTGGCATGGTGTCCTGTTTTCCAGATGGCACTGTGCTGGGAGATGATAGCTCCTTTTCTTGTTGTGCTTTGCCTTCCGACTGCTGGTACAGTGCACAGGTTCTTGTCCGGCTGGAAGTGCGTGGTGGAAAGTGGCATCCCAGGTGCGTTGTGGGAATCGACTTCTCAGACCACCTGGCAGCGCAGAGCCCCTTCTATCCTGTGCTGGAGGGTTTTCCCCTTGTCCAGTCCGACGCGTGCCATGTCACAGGCGTGGCACTGTTGTTGAGGTGTCCAGTGTGCAGAGAGCGCAGGAAGGTTACATACCCTGGGCCTAGAGTTCAGATGAGCATGAAGGTGGATGTCCTACATTAGCGGCAGGGTGGCCATCGTTGGTGCTGGCACAAAACTTCTGCCTTGTGGCGTATGGTGACTTTAGTGTTCACTTTTCTCGCTTCCACCACCTAATGGCTCAGGCTCATTACGATGTGCCTCGATTGTTGGTGCCTGTGGGGCAAACACCCCTCTTGCCTTCGGCTCTGGGTTGAAGCCTTTATTTTCGGCCAGTAGATTGGTTCGCTTCTGGTCAGTAACTGGCCTGCTGTTGGACTGGCAGTTGTTGCCCCCTCTCTGTTGGGAACCTTCCGGGAGTACATGGGGGCTGCTTACCCCTGTGTCTACTCACAGCCCCAGACAAACAGAGCTGCTTACCACAGCAGGGCTGGGATTTCCAAAGGGGCCATTTTCTTCCTTTAGATTGGCCCTGGCTTCTCCTAATGGCCACCGTCCTATGAAGTTGATTCGCTCCTGACTGTAGCACGATGTCTATTTCACCACCGGCCCCGGGATCGTGCTTCTACGAGGTGGAAGGATGTGGCTGGGCAGGACAGGTGTACTGCACATGTAGCATGGACACGGCACACCTATCTGTGTGAAACCTCGGATTATTGCGTCCATTGGGATCGTTGCCTGCCAGGTGCTCCATTCAGCTCAGTACTCCGGGAGCCTATGGTGATGTAATTGGGCCGGCCTGGAGAGATGGTGAAAGGAGAGAATGCAGGTAGCTGTACAGTTCGTATGGAACTGAAGGAGGCCTTCTGAGTAAAGCTTTCTGGCAAGGGGGCCCCATGGCAACCCTGCCTACAGGCCCTGCTTTTACAGGGTGGGCCTGCAGGCCCTGCTTATACAGGGTGGGCCTGCAGGCCCTGCTTATACAGGGTGGGCCTGCAGGCCCTGCTTATACAGGGTGGGCCTGCAGGTCTTAATGAGAGACAGACTCAAGTCATTCCGTTTCAAAGTCTGCAGCCGTTCTATCGCACGTGCCTGCAGGGCTCAGCTTTATTAACTTAAAAGGGCAATACATGTGGGAGGGTCACTCTGTAACACTTTTCATCCTTCCTCCCACACACTCCCAGGGAGGAGCTGGCAGAAATAGACTATGGCTACAACACAAGCCCTGGACAAGCCTCTGCAGTCCCTGAGGGCTTCCCTAGACTGTCCGCTCTCTCCTCACATGGAATTAAAATGCAGGCTCACTGATCTAGTGGGCCATACCAATAATTCATTGCTGAGAGCGGGAATCAGCTGTCAGAACACTCAAAATATCCTTAGAGCTGTACTGCGCTCCACTGCTAGAAGTTAGCTTACTTAATCACTTTTTGAAACTCCCGATCCACAGTACTTACATACCCACATTAACCTGAGAGAAAAACATGGATTATTAATACCTATAATTATTTTTTCAATACACACCAAAGTCGTGTTTAAATTCCCATGAAATGAAAACAGCATAACTTGTTCCAATACATAGGTGCCTTAGTATGACACAGACTAATCCCCACATAAATCATTACAGAAATGTTGTTACTTTCATAGTTACTTTTTTAATATTATTTGTTTATCGTTACATAGTAACCTTTACAAAAGATTTTTCTTTAAAAGATACAATTTAAGAAAATATGAATAAAAGAATACATACATAAATACACCCCATCAAAAAAAGAAACACAATCTTCCAAATACCTTAACATATCAAATAATACATAATGCATATAGATTCTAATTCACTTACACATAAACAACTTTTGACATACTAAGAAATATTAATCTCTACATATATCCCTTTTTTTCTTTTTCATAGTCCACAGTGATTCTTCAAGAATCTTAATACGGCCAACTGTAATTTAATTTGTTTGCCATGTAACATATCCAGCCATAAAAGGTTCAAGTCCACACATTCGGTGTTCGGGACGTATTGGCTAAAACTGCTAATTTGTTCTTTCCTTAAACCATCACATTCTGTCAACATATGTACTAATGTTTCACAAATGTCCTTTTGTTTACAAAATCTACATGGGGTAGAACTCTAAATGTGACCAGCTCTAATGTCCATTATTTCCCCCGTTCCGAGCACATTATAACGAAATCTCATGTACTCCTGTCTCCACACTCTATCCGGGAATTGGATCAAATATGGTTCAGGCTCCCCCATCCTTTTATAATGAGAAACAAGATGCTTATACAATTTGAACTTCATAACCTCTTTAACAGTGAGATTCCAGTCAAAATGAAGCAGTAATTTCGTGACTTTCATTGGATTCCAGATAAGCAATTCTCGAGGAACCCCCAGTTTGTCAAGGGCTACATATACTTCCTCCACCATATCCTTAAGGTATTTCGATTCCAGAGAACCACTCCTGATACCCTTACCTATGATTTCATATAGGGTTGTTTCTTTACAGGTAATCAGTTTCCTATAGAGTGATAGTCTCCGCCATTCTATTACACTTCTGATTGAAAACAGTCCTAGTTCATAACGAATTGCTGCAAGGGGCACACATTTAGGCAGGCATCTAACCATCGTTTTGACCAATCTAGGCTCATATATTACAGCTTCACCCTACACCATAAAGGTGCTAATTCCATGCCATAGCATAGTTGGGCCACTATTTTGTTTCTATACAGGCGTATACATGGTGATAAAGAAAATTTCCCATACTTTGAGTCGATTTTACGTAGCTGGGATATCATCGGGTTGACTTTAAAATCCATGTAGCCCCGATAATTTGCCTTTTTTCTGTCACCAAATACAGGATATCCCAAGTATCTTATAGCGGTACACGTGGGTAATTTCTAATGGTTAAAGAACCATGAGCAGTTTTTTTGCTTTTTCTTATGTGTCAGGCATAAGATCACAGTTTTACTATAATTGATTTTTAGTGCATTTACACAGATGTATTCTTTAAAGGCCCTAAGGAGGCGTTGAAGGCCTATGGTGGTATGATCGTACAATGTCACATCATCTGCATATGCTGTCCAATGTACCTTAACACCTTCTACTTTAGGTGAATTTATGACTAGATTTTTTAAGTAACTTCCAACATCAGAGAAGTATAAATTAAATATAGTAGGTGCATATATACATCCTTGCCTTAAACCATTTTTTACCCTTATTTCTTCGGATAGTGTCCCATCCGAGCTAAGTCGCACTTTTATACTTCAATCGTCATGCATATTGTATACAATAGACAACAGAGGCGAAGGCATTCCTGAATTGACCAGTTTTGTCCACAGAATTGTTCTGTCCACCAAGTCAAATGCTGACGTTACGTCGATAGAAGCCACATAAATAGGAAGATTCCCAGGGGTCCATGCATATTGTTGCATGATGTTAATCAGTAGGCCTCCTGCATCTGTTCCCACGTTCTTTCTGAAACCAAACTGGTATGCTGACAAGATATTAAATTTCTCCATCCAGTTCCGAATGTGCTCTAACACAAGACCTGCAAAGACTTTGGAGTCAACATCCAGGAGGGCTATTGGTCGATAGCTGGTCAGAATCAACGTATCGCTCGTCTTATAAATTGCTATAACATTCGCCCATAAATTTGCATTCCCCTTCATAACGATATTGCAGAGCAGATTCGAACCTGGTGCTCTAGAGGAGGAACTTTTCACAATGATACTTTCAATGTCCCTTATATTAATCGGGATATTCCATAAGGCACTACTAATATTTATCGGCGGATTCCACTTCAAAGTTGAGGGGCTGTATATTTTACCAAATGTCCTTCCCATATGTCAGAGCTGATACATACTGTTTGTACTTTCATTTGTGTGCGCCCACCTTTGTTAACCAGGGACCAAAATGGTTGTGTATTTGAATCACGAAGAGATGAAAACATATCCTCTGCGTCCCCTGATAAAGTTTAGCACACATGCATCTTGCTTTACACTTCCATTTATTTTTTATCATATTGATTTGACGGGTGTCTAGGTTTATGGAATTATGTTTATAAAACACTCGGATTTCTCGGTTTCTATCCTTCTTTAAAATACGCATTTCTTCACAAAATGAGTGTGTCACTGCTTCTATGGTGAGGATAAGAGCAACACTCTGAAACAGTGGTAAGTTCTAAACAACAAAACTCTATTAACTTTAATCTTATCTTTTGTTTTATCTTTTAGGTTTAAACGATACAGGTTGCTGGAGTACTTGCCAGTTTGTGTATAAGAAGTTCCTCAGTACTGGTAAGTATACTGGTAAGTCATGTGTCCTCTGTTAGTTTCACCTCTCCTTCTTTAACTGCCATGGGGTTTTCCCCCCCAGTGCCAAGGCCTTTTTTGGTGATTTCAGTATTTCACCATGCAAAGCCTTCTAACATTTTCTCCTTCATTAACCCCTTGACTGCCAAGGACGAGCTACCTCGTCCTTGGCACTGGGGAGGTAATCCCAAGGACGAGATACCTCGTCCTTGGCACTTAAAGGGTTTTAATATGTAGTCTTTTCTCTCAATACACCTTCTGTCTTTGGAATGTCTTTATCAGGTTTTTACACACACAGTGTCTCTAGTTTTCTCTTTTTGTTGATCATGAGCTTTACTGTAGTTTGAAAGTGCCACTACATAAGCCAGACTGTGTCTTGTATGTATTGCTTTAAGGTTATCTTCATTCGTAGCACTGTAATAACGTATACTAGGAAGTCTCTTTTATTACATGCAAACTTCAGGTTCCTTTAGGGATAACCGTCACCTTCAAACATCAGCATTACACAGACTATGTGGTGAAGCAAACTATTGACAGTTGCAGATCTGAACTCGTTCTGAGTTGGGAAACATGTTTTCAGCCGTGTTTACTTTCACTACTTCTAATAGAGAGGCCGTACCTCAGAGATCATTCGTCTGGCTTCCGACGTTGGTCTCACACGATTGCTTCCCACGAAGGCTGCTCCTTCCTGATACGGAACTACAGTTTCTTCTTTGGGGCCGTTGCTATCCTCAGATTGGCCCACGGAAGTCCAACTGGCTCCCAGCTGGCAGCTCCTCACGTACAGCGTCACAGGCAAGGCACGCCCCCCCACACAGCAGCAACGCTCGCTTGTGTCCGTCTTCATACGGATGCTTTCCTTTACACGGCCACATGCAGGATCAGTAACGTACTACCACATTTTTTTTTAAACTATTCATTAAGCGCAACGGCGCAACGATCTTCTTGGAAACAGCAAAAACAAAACTCCTCTTCTTCGTGTTTTCTTAATACGCCCATTCGTAACAGACATTTTCCCCTTCACACAGCTCCGTGTCCTAGCGACAGACAGATACAGAGTATCCCGTTAGAGAAAAGGTCCTCACAGGTTCAGACTCATATTTCATTGGTAGATTAAGCTGTCTATCAACAAAGCAAGTACTGCGTACTTGTTTATCCCTTCTCAGCTGTACCGCCTGGTATTGTCAGAGTTTGTTTTCAGAACAGACTTGTCACAGAGTGCTTATGCATCACTCTACCTATGGGCGTTTTCCTTATACCTGATGTGCCCCTTATTCCTGACTCAATGTAGTTCTCAAAAACATTGTGTGAGTAGATCTTTTGTTCTTTTCCGAAATCATTCTTTTGAAAATCCGACTGAAAGAGAGTGTTTACTTTCCCAATATTTTCAAAGTGCCAAGAGATTCTGGTTAATGATGTGTTGACTGAGAACACAGGAATATAGTGTCCCCCCTCACACATATTAAGATCGACTTGCAGTGTCATTTTTAATATTTTATGGTCACTCTCCTGTGTGGGAATCAGCAAAAACTCTTGTATCTTGGCACTAACAAACATAATCAATAGTAGAGTGCCAATTTCCATTCAACCATGTTGATTGGTCGATTGTATCTTCCAATAGGTCATTTACACAGTATAGTCCCCCCCTAAAAGGAATTGCGACCAAATATCACCTTGATAACATTTCCGAGTAACACCCCTTTCATTGAGCAGACGGACAAACCTGCTTTCACTTACGTCATCTTCTAGGCAAATCTCAGAATTAAAATCACCCCCAATAATAACATTCAGTTCATTGCACATATCCTGACATTCCTGGATAACAGAGTCTACTGACTCAATGTTCTCCTTCAGATCCAGGTCCGGGCACCAATATATATTTATGATTAAAAGGTGTATAACAGACTCCTCCTGCCCTAATATTAAGAAGACAGCTATACACCCTTTATTTACATTCAAGTTCTTTATAGTTTTGAACTGGACGTTATTCTTAATTGCTATGAGGAGACCCCCAGAAGGACTTCCTTTGGTCTTTTTTGTTGCAGGTTCCTGGAACACCGTGAAACCATCCAGTGATAACAATGTCAGGGCCCAGGTTTCTTGAATACACAAAAACGAGAACCCAGAAAGCATTGAGCAGAAAGTAGAGGAGTGCATTAAAGATCGAGATCCCCTGGAGTTCCATGATAGAAAGGTGAAATTGCGTGGACTCTAGGGGATATCCTTCATGCCCTGAATCTTAGAGATAGATTCTCCAAGTGTCAGTGCCAGCCATCTAAGATCAGCCTCATTGGTTGATGTCTGTGGATTTGTGCTTCCCCCCACCTTGAACATAATTACTCCCATATGTATCTCTTTGATTCACTGCCCGGTCCCGTCCCTGTTGTTTCACAAAACCCTGACTATAGTTTTCTATATTGTACCCAAATCTTTGCATTGATGCTACTTCAGAAAGAACAAGTTTGTATGTTGATCTGGAATAGAAAACTATGCTTACATAGTCATACCTGTTCAGATGTATGTAATCCACAAGCTTAATGTCACTAGAAGATATTAGGGATAGACAGGGTATCTCGTTAAACAAAGTGAGGATCCTCCATCGATTTAGAGACAGGGGTCCTCCCAATGTCAACATGAAGTTCAATGTAACACTGGGGTCATCCACAAATTTAGGCTGCCTCCAGTCAATTCTATCTCCCATCCATGTTTTAGAAAAAAAATGTTCTTGACCCTCTCTGGCAAGGTATTCTCTGCTGCCCCCCACCTTAACACCACCTCGAAGTGTGCCGTCCTCCCCATCATTATCTTGTGTGGAGCTTCTGCCCTGCTCCTAGGCCCTATCTGTATTCCACAATTCGTATTTCTCTCTCATCTTCTCTCCAAATGCATTAGCCTCATCTCGTGATTGATTTCTATTCTCAGCAGAATTAACCTATGGGTTAGTTGTACATGCCCCAAGCTTTAATGTTATCACCCGTGTATTAGTAATATCTAATTTCTTTTGTTCATTCGATCTCTGGGATGTTTGCTCTGTAGGTGTACACAGTATAACATTCTGGGTGTCCTTCTTCAAACCTCTCTCATGAGCTTTAGGGTCATAAAACGGTAATTGAAGACCATATTTTGAAGAGTGTTGAAGGAGGTTAAAAAGCGCTTGTTGAACCATTTTTTTGATATCTTCACTTGGAATCACAGTTGAATCACTGGATTCGCTGTCACCCGTACATTCCCCACCGACCAATACATTCCCATTTTTAAGTATTGGTGTAACTTGATTGTTAATGCTATCTATAACATAGGTGGGTGTAGGCTCTTTGTATGCTCACTCACATCAACAGCTTCAGTTGTCCTAAGTGTACTGTTTGTCATTTCTTAGTTTTAAGACCGAAGACTGTTGAATACCAATTACCTCATTAGATCCTTCTGATTAAGTGACATTCTGTTTTTTTTTTTTGTTTAGCTTTATTAACTTTCACACCCTTATGGTTCTTTGCTTCAGATAGTAAATTAGTTGCTTCTCCATATTCCTTAGGGGTTATGTCATTTATTTTCTCTGAGGTTAAATCGATGGTACCCACCCCACAGTGTGCCCATGGGGCAGAGGCATCCTTTACCTCTAGATCCTTTTCGCTTTCCTCGTTTAATTGAGTAAAGTCCAGAACTCCTTCCACTGATAAACTACAAATATCTTTGATATTTGTATTAGTGTTCTTTGTTTTAAGGGAGGGTACATTTTTAGATTTTTTGTAAGTGACTGTATTTATAGTATTCACAGTCTTCGCTCTTCTTTTAAGTGCCCTGGCTCGCATTTTCTTTTCTCTGCGCGATATGTAGTGCTCAAACGGGGCCTCTTGATCAGGAATGGAGTCTCCACCCTTCTCATCCTCCGGTACATGCTTTATGATAGCCTCCTCCTCTTCTGTGCTTTCAAGTATCATAAATCTTAATTCCTGAATCTCTACATGCGTCCTTTCATGGCCCCTATCTAGGAGGTTCAAAATCCTAGTAAGGACCAGGAAGTTCTCAAAAGAAGACACAGGGCCCCATTACGAGGCTGGCGGTAGCCGTGCCTGTAGTACAGGCACGGCTGCCGCCGGTATCCATTTCTTTCCGGCACCCGTGAATGGGCAATTACCGGGTCATGCCGAGTTTGGCAGACCCGGTAATTGCCCATTCACGGGTGCCGGTATTAAGGGACTCCCCATCCCCATTCGGCCCCATAGGGCTCAATGGGAATGGGGAGGGTGGTAGCACCGGTACCGTTAATAACGGTACCGGTATTACCATCAAGTTCTGCTCGCGGGTGCCGGTACGTCCACCTGGTCAGACCAGGTGGCTGCAAGGGCACCCTTGAGCAGAACTCGTAGTATGGTGGTATGGTAACAACGGTGCCGGTAGCGATACCGGCACCGTTGTTGCCTTACCACATACTTGTAATGAGGCCCATAATGTCTTCTGCATTTAGTCCCTCACTAGGATGATTAATATTTGGACGCCTCATGTTCGTGACCAGGAAGTAAGTCCGGAGTAGACGGACTTGAGCATTTATGTGAATCAGCATTTATGGCGCACCTTGCCTCGACCCCAAACAATCCTTCCATTTTCCCCATAATATTCTCATCAGCAAATAATTTGTTGGGAATACCACATGCTTCGTTACATCCTGCTTTTACCTCGGGATAGTGGCTTTATATAAATGTACATTATCGAGACCCCCCCACCCCATGGCACTTACAGGAGTTGAGGGGCCCCTAGAAAGCCTAACCCTTTTATCCAACTCAGCTGACAACACTGGGCTAGCAGAGTGGTATCAAGCTCAGGTCTGGCAGGCACAGCGTCTTCCATATTAAGATCTGATGGCTGCACAGGTATTTCATGCATACTCAAGAAACTTTTCTGCGAGTGTTCATTAGGATGATCACATTATTGAAGGGGTCTGTTTGATCCTTCATCAAATTACCTGTGGCTGTTGGGATGGAGGTGAAGTCTATTCCACTCAATTCCCATTTATCCTTAACAGGTGGCATTGACAAACCCTTGTCCCTTTCTATATTAATTTCTTTTAGATATTGATGTGCAGCCTTAGAAGTATTTCTACGTGAAAATACAAAACTGCCACTTGCTATAAGTGTATGCAGTTTCTCGCGCTTTTTCTGTGCAACACCATGGGTAGGTAACTTGCCACTCCGTAATAATCCCACCATAATCTGGATACTGAGACCCCCTGCCTTTAAGCAGCGTTAGCTCAGCTTCCAGAGAATGGTGCTTTCCTCAATCCTCAGGAGTTATCAGGAACACCAGTAGCAAAAAATGTAAAAATTGCTGACTTCATTACATACGATATAATGGTGCCTCCCGCACAACCGCCGAACAGCAAAACAGCACCTTGAGAAGCAACTTTGGAAGCTGCTTGTGAAGCGTGTGCTGAAGTGCTGCAATGTGGGTAATAAGGGCTGGCCTGGCCAGGAAGAGGCAAGGGGCAGGCTCAGAGGCAGGCTCTGCCGGGTTCAGCCCTGCAAAAAGAAATACGTGTTAGCTATGCTAACAATATCAGCAATATTTGCATAATAGCAGATAGTCCTCAGTCCAGCAAGATTGTTTACTATATTAGTCCATCCATACCACGGGTGTTTCCGAGTTCCAGAACGGCAGGAAACAAGTCCAGCTTCGCAGGCAATCAGTCACATAGCGAGTCCCACAGCCAAACAGCACCTTGAGAAGCAACTTTGGAAGCTGCTTGTGAAGTTACATTTCTTTTCTTACATACCATCACAGATGCGTTCTTCGTTTTGCAGAACCATAGGAGTAGCTTTGACATGGGTATCTCACTGCACAACAACCCACTATGCCTCAAAGGTAACTATGATACCTGACTATAATCAACTCTGAATTAGGGGTGGGCTACGAGATGGTTGGGAATCACTACAGTTCCTTGAGAAAGGCTGTTTAGTGATCCCGGGAATAGCTCCTTGACCATGAGCAATACATTTACGTTGCTGTGAACTGAAGCCATTAGATGCTGGAATTCCTCTGTAGTAAGTGTAGATGTATCCATAAGATCGGGGTAAAGAGCTTGAACCTAAACATTATTTTGTATGACCATTGGGTGAAGAGACCAACATTCTACCTGGATCTAAAAGTCTTGATCAACAAAGATTCTATGACCTTTAATCATCAGGCAGATTTTATGTCCATTTTTAGAGCGTGTCTGATGTGTTGGTACCTGAGAAATGCTCAATAAAATGAGGAGGATGTAATTTTATTTTGTTTATTTAGCATTTGTAAAGCGCACCTAAACCGTAGTTATCTGGGCGCTGGTCAGATATTTACAGACATTATTACAATTGCATACAAGTGAGCCAGCATGTAATATAATTTACAATGTACAATATTTACAGGTATTACAGATATTTAAAATGTGCCATGGTATCTTCTAGGATCAAAAAGGTGCTGCCGTTTGAACGTGAGAAGCCAGTTTTTTAGTTTTCTGCAGAACGATGTGTGTGAAGGGTCAGGTCTGATGGCTAGCAGGGGTGGGGGGTGTTCCATTCTTTGCTGGCTACTACTGAGAAACTATATCCTCCAGCCTTAGTACTTTTGAATTTGGGAAGTGTGAGGAGAAAGGCCGTGGAGGAGCATGTATGTTTCGTAGTTTGTGTTGGAGTCTAGAGGTTGGTATGGTATTTGGGTGCCTTATTAATTATTAATAAGGCATTTGTGTGTAGCTGCCAGTATTTTGAATCTGATTCTATCCTGAATCGGCAGCCAGTGAGCTTTGCGTCTCATTTCTGAGATATGCTCTCTCCTATGGATATTTAGTGCAGCTCGAAGGGGGGTGTTTTGGGTGACTTGGAGTTTTTTGATGCTGCAGTTCGAGGTGCCAGCTACGAGGATGTTACAATAATCCAGTTTGGATAGAATAAGGGCCCTTCTAGGGACAGCTGTCAGGTGTGAGTTAGGGTCTGCAAGCATTAATGAGCTTGGCTGTCTAGGATGCTGATGAAATAGTTGCATTAACTTGCCTAGAGAAGGTTAGACAAGGTTAGTGAAGAGTCCAAGTATATGCCTAGGGTTTTCACCTCCTTTGAGATGATGATGGTGTTTCCGTCTATTGTGAAGGCTTTATATTTCGGGTCAAGTTTTTTTAGACAGTTTTGTGTGCTGACTAGCAGTAGCTCAGTTTTGTCGGCATTTGATATAATAATAAAAGTTTATTGTGGTATAATGCAACATTTGGAGTTTACACATCGTAAAATTCTTAGTATACAAAATACAAAAGCAAGAATACAAATATGCAAAAATACAGAAAAAGAATACTGATAAAAGAATAGAATTTATCACACTATATCATATAGTTCTGTGGTGCTAAGCTCTTACATGCAGTTAGTGTGTGTTTAATTCAGCAAACCAGTGCAGCAATAAAAAATGAAAATATAGAAACAATTAAATATAACTAAAGTATGGCTAATGTACGATGCACATCTGGGCTTTTCAATTCAGCTGCCATATACATTCCTTTTGCAAGAGCTGCCAAATACATCAGGCAATTCAATTCAAATCATGGATCAGTTTCTTAGAGAAAAGAAAAAGGAAGCTCGGGAGAGAAAGGAGGGTTACATTGTTAGGGAGAATTCTCCAGAATGGCTAATTTCCCTTACCTACTGAGTCCCTCAGCAGCTTTGCTGGATTTCTAGGATTTATTTTTTTCACCTGGTAAGAGTGTGAGCCCTTTTCCCACTCTTACATGTGTTTTGCTATGTGTGTTTCTACTTTTGGGTGATCTTGGGCAATGGACCCTCACCTACCCCATGGCATCATCTTTTTAGTGTGTGTTACACAGCACCCTCAGTGCAGTGACACAGCGTTGTCTTTTAGACTTCCCACTGACTCCATTTTTCTGGGACTGCCTACTGTCTCCCAGAAACATGTAAAGTTAACATTAACTTTATTTAGTCACTTTAAACCACAGACCCAGTACACCCCTTCTTACATGGAGTATTGGAAAGGGTTAATTCTTATCCCTTTTTGTCTGTTTCTCTTGGAGCATTGTTTCGCTCCCTTTTCATCAAGACTTGGCTGGTGGCAGTGGTAACTAACCTATTTTTTATACCGCGGTTATCTTAAATAACCATGGTATTGTTTTAGGCTATATTGGTAGCCTCAAACTTAAATCCGCTTGACCATATACTTTTGTACACGTCTCCGGCTGTGTGTATTCGCCATTTCTTTTTGTAAAAGTCTTTCTCGTGTTTTACTCTACACCCAAACTAGGTTTGGTCCCGTTGTTCGCCGTCTTTTCGCGGGCTTCTGCACAGAAGCCCTCCTTAAGGCGCCTGAAAGTCTGGTTAGGCAGGATGTGAGGGAGGGGTCTTAGGACCCCTGCCATGAGTTCCCTTGGTAACCCAAGTAGCACTCCTGTTTGATTGGCTAGGTGACTGTCCGGCCAGGACAGCCACCCTGCTGTGTGATTGACAGCCAAGCTGTGTGAATGGGGGAAAACTGCATAAAAAGCACGTCTCTGGGTCTGGTAAGGCAGAGTCGCCACTGGAACGAAAGAACCGATGAGGAATTCACAGAAGAGGAGCCCTACCATGACTGAACCGCCCGTTGAAGCCATGCTACAGGTCTGAATCTTCAAACTCTAATGACAGAGAGGATCCTCCAGGAATCTTCTTCCCTTGAGCTGGTGGGACCAACCAGTTTGCTCAAACTTCAAGCCAGGACCCCTCCTCTGGTCAAATTCGCTGTACAGAGCTACAGTGGGCCGGATAGCCAGGAAATTCGGACCCTGCTTGGGATCTAAGTAGCGCATCTTTTATTCGTTGTTTTGCTCTGCTGCTGGTTTCTTCCCTGGGTAGTGCAGGACCCTCCAGTCTTCCTACTTCTTGCCAGTCCGACAGTCGCTTCAGGAACCGTGAGCCTGCATGAACTACCAGGAACGTCCGCCTCAGCTACAGCTCCCTCTCCATTTTTAGGTACTGTGCAAATCCGTTTGTTCGTTTCATTCAGCCGCAGTGAAAGTGTGTGAAATCTTTCTCCAATCCGTGGGCTTGTCCTTCTCTTCTCTAAACACTAACTTTTCTGCCGACCAACTTCGTCCGGAACTCGTGGCGCGAACTTTACCGCGAACGACCCTGAACCGTGTGATCTTGAGCAAAGGACTTTTGTCCTATTGACTTTGGCCCTAAGCCTTCTTACCTGATTCTAGAGACTGTAGTTCCTCTAACTTTGTCTTTCCCTCCCTTTTAAATTGCTGCAGTGCCATTTTGCTCCCACTTCATTTTGTGAGCTTAACTTGTCTGGAACTTATTGTGAGTAGTGTGTTGTATTAAGAGTGTGATTTTTAAACTGCTTTGCTTTGGTAAAATGTTATAGAACTGATGTGTAAATAAATGTATATTCTTTTACTCAGAAACCTTGAGTCAGTGTTTGTTTGAATCATAGTAATTGCTGTCCTTTGTGTAGCTATTTGATACTGCTCACTTAATCTTGAGATAAGTCTGGCTGCTCAGCCATCGCTACCACTTTGCTGTGTAGTACAGGCTTGTACCAAAGGTGAATGTGTACTGTCACTTGTAGTCTTAGTTGTGTGTGGTGTTCCCAAAGGGTACTGCATATAATTCTGCCTAACATACATGAAATCTCAAACACCACAGTCTAATTTTATTAATCGGGCATTAGTGCAGTAACCTGCTGCCAGACTCAAAATAAGGCAAGCTGGAATGCGATAGAATGTGAATTCAAACAGTAGTCCCAAAAAGAGTCAGTAGTAATTACATCTGGCTGCCCAGTGTACACATATATAGAGGCCCCAATTACATACATTGAGTAAGGACATGTCGTGCTGACCTTGTCAGGTTTACAGCATATTTGACAGAACCTAAGTTCCAAGGGTACCTTCAAGCGGGGGCCTGACACTGCCATTACTGACAGTTGATTTATGCGTAACTTTAAAATGAACTGTCTAACTTCAGGGGCCGGGCAAAACTGTAGGTAAGGTTGAATCTTACGGAAGCAATGCACAACATGTGATACCTCCTAGTATCCTTTTAACTTTGCCAGATGTGTATAATTTTCACACCAGTCCCACCTGTTGAGTTTGTGTTGAAAAGATTTCTTTAAATGAACAAAGCAATAGCCTTTCTTTTTGGCAAATGGCCAGTCAATCTTCATAAATAGAGTTTCATTCAGGGTCTTAAAATTAAAACCCTACAGGATCCTTTCAGAATCCTAACTGTCCCCAACCATTGCCAATAACTTACAGGTGGGATCTGCATATGATTTTAGGTAAAAAGACCTCCTGGCACGAAGGACCATGCCTCTTAAAGATGTTAGACCTAATTCTAGCTGAAGATATTCCATGGGGCATGTCGGGCTTAGCCTCAGCACAGTTCGCAATAATGGCCCTCCAGTTTATTCAACCATGACAGGTCCTGAATCGCAAGTGCTTCGAAGCCGTAGAGGATGGGCGGGACAAAGCATTGTTGGTAAAGCTTAACAATCCCGGCCATACTGTACCCCGCCGAGCTTCTGGCATACTTGTAGGATTGGAGCATGAGTGTTTTAGCTTGTCTTTTTTTATTGTTGATAATCCGGTCACAGTTAGGCCGCACCTCAAACTCCAAGCCCAAATATGGATAAGATAGGGTATATTCTATAGTGTTCACACAATAGGTAGGCAACACACATCTGTGTATTGAAGCTATTAGCAGCCAGATAGGACCCAGGGTCAACTGGACTTCCCCTGGATCCTATCTGGCTGCTAATAGCTTCAATACACAGATGTGTGTTGTCTACCTATTGTGTGAACATAATCCACTAATGCCAATACCCTGTTAATTCCGTAGAATTTTCCCTTTTGTCTAGTAATATATTCTATAGTGCCTTGCGATGTGTCAATTCCAGTTCGGCCTATCTTATTTCCAGCAATCACCAAGATGTTAGTTTTCCCCAAGTTAATGGACAGACCCAGCTGTGTCGCATAGCGGGCCAACTCAATAAGCATTCTTTTTATCTCTGACATGGTCCTGTCAAACAAGATCAGGTCATTGGCATAGAGCATGCCCACAATAGGATAATTTCCCATTTTATGGGGGCAATTCGATTTACAGACCATGCAAGGGAGGAGATCCACAATATAAAGATTGTAAAGCATGGGGGCTGCCACACACCTCTGCTTCACCCCCAGATTTATATATATTGGGTCAGATACCTCCCCCTCGTTATTCAGTCTGACTCCGGCCAAAGTGTCGCTGTGCATCAGGTTTAAAATATGCAGCTGGGACATTTCAAAGCTACAAGTTTGGCCCATAGCATCTCCCTATGTACCTGATCGAAGGTGCTATGGAAATCAATGAAGGCGATATACAAAGTATCATCCTTCCTGCTGCGTGTGGTGTTAATTGCCTGATCCAGCACTCTCAGATTGTGCACGGTGCCCAAACCATGTCTGAAACCTGTTTGAGCAAAATTGAGCACCTGGTAAATTGCAGCCCATTTTTCCAACTCCCTCAGTACAAGTGTCATGAAGATCTTGCTAGTAACGTCCAACATGGACAACAGTCAGTAGTTAGTCACGTTATCCCAGTCGCCCCTTTTGTGCACAGGTATAAGAACCGACTGTCACCAAGTTGGCGGTACCAAGCAAGATCTACAGATACAGGAGAAAAGAGTTAGCAACACCTGGGCCCAGTTGGTAGGGTCCCTTTTAAGGACTGTGTTTGCCAAACCATTTGGTCCAGGAGCCCTTGATGACATGAGCTTCAAAATGACTTGCTTCACTATGTTATGGCTCAATTGCAGGTGCCAAGGTGTAGGCGAAGAATTAGTCACTGGCAAACAGGGCACATCACTAAAGAATTTGGCTGTTATGTGCTTAACCCATTGATCCCTAGGTATGGGAATTCTCAACATCTGGTCCCCCCTAGCTTGGCTTAATAGGCGCCAGATTTTAAGGCTATCCTTACTACACATAACCTCTCTGAACCTCTGCCACAACACTCTTTGCTGCGACTGTTGATAATGACGCAGCCAAGTACGAAATTAAAATTTTGCAAATTTAATATTGGCAAGAGTTTTAGTCATATTGGTAGTGTAGGGGGCAGCCGACCTGTGGGCTCTGATAGCACGTCTCATGACACGTTTTTGGTCACGGATGTTAATGTCGAAAGTGTTACCACCCCTTGCTTTCCATTTAAAACTGGGCACAGGCCTTCTCTTAAAAACTCTCTCGGTTAGATGTGTGATCCAGTCCTCAATTGCCTCAGGAGTTTTACCCCTAAGTGTCTGATCTGCTCTAAAATCCTCTGGAAAAGTGATAGCGATAATTCTCTCAATGTTATGTTCTGTCCATGAGATCCTGTTCCCCGAATGACTAGGTATCACCTCTCCACAGGCCCTGAGGCCCTCCCGACCTCCCCCATCATCAGAGTTAGGGTGGTGTGATCACTATATGTGTTAAGGCAAACCAGCAATTGCTGGACGTGGTTCAAGAGGCATTCAGAGACAGCTATATAATCGAGCAGAGCGTTCTTCTTCCCCACTGACCAAGTTGCCTGTCCCGGATAATCACTTGTAGTACAGCCATTTAGTATTGAACAGTTCCATGCTTTCAGGTAATCTAGCCACAGCCTCCCTTTATCATTAGATTTTCCCATGCACGAAGAATAATGATCCAAGACAGCGTACGACCCACACCCCATTAGATCCATACATGTGGCATTCCAATCCCCACACGGTATTACATGTATACCCTCGGGCCCCGGGTGTCGTGAGGTCAGAATGGTATCCAATTGATCATTTATGGTCTCAGTAAAAGTAATACCGCAGGGGTCGTATATGTTAATTATCAGAATATCCTTTTGACCCCCCATCCCCCAGGTGGAGATATTTCTATGGCTAATATGTTGCCTCCATGGTCACATTGATGTATTAATTTTGGGTTGAAGCCCTGTCTTGGCTCCTATCAGCAAAACCCCTGCCGGGCGGCCACACTCACCCTTGCAGGCTATTGTCTGAAATGTGGTATAGTCATCAAACTTAATGTCAAAAGTTGGCCAAGTCTCTTGTAGGGCAAAAACTTCACTTGCAATTTGTGTTTCATGGGAACCTCCCACGTTGAGCCAATGGTTGCACCCCTTCGTATTCCAAAGTAGTTGAGGTTCATTTCGATGGCTTCCTTTGGGGGATCATTTGTTTCAACCACTCCCATCCTTCGTCATCACTGAGTTTAACCTTAGGTGCTGGTAATGCCTGTGTAGGAGTCCTAGCCATCTTACAGTTGCACTTAGGGCAGCCATCAGAGCTAGACTTCACCGGTAGGGGAACGTCCAGGGAATAGCCCAGATGCACCAAGGAGGCCTGATGCAGGCGTATTAGAGATGCTGTTTCTGGTAAGCAGCAATGGATTGTTGTATTTAAGATCCCAGAGGTCGCAACGGTTCAATAAAATTAAAATCTGATGAATTCAAAATCTAAAGAGAGGGGATCTTATGGAACAGAGACAGCAATGATGCGCGATTCAGCGGGCGATTAGAGTTGCTTCCTTCAGGTGGTAAGATGGTAAGCTTTTTCTCATCCAGATCGTGCGGCTGCTCTGCCCTTGGAATAGCTTCGGATGATGGGGCACATGGATTAAGATGAGATCGATTGGTCTCAGGTTGCACCCTCAGTGTGACCACCAAAGGAATAGGGACTGTTATCCCTGTAATGGGCCCGTTCCGTTCGGGCAGAATCGGTTGATCATTTTCCAGAGGATCTTCTAACAACTAACTAGTCAGGGTGCCAACCATCTGCGCAGATCTTCTTTTAGGAGCAGGCAACTCGTTTCCGCTGCTTTTTAAACAGGTTGTTACTACCCAGCTGTAATGTGGAGTTCAGAGGTTACGTTATGACTGGTTGATTGTCCTCCAAACATGGTAGGCCAGGTTTAGACTGGCTGGCAGCCTTTACTTGTCTCCTTTTAGCAAGTCTCAGTTGCCGCCGAGAAAAGTGACACGTGACTGGAGTTGCCTCCGCATTAGCACCATTCGTGGGATCTCGCTCCCTGAGCCTGACTGCATTTCTGTTTAGAGCAAGATTACAAGTAGGTGCTGTCACTGGAGCTTGTCTGTCTTTTTGGGTCGGCTCATCTCGTAGGTCAATTATAGGTGAGGGGTCAGTTGGTTCTGGGAAACTCAACATTTTGACTATAGAAGCTATGGTTGCACCCTGGCATTTTAAATCTTCGTGCATCGCCCCACATAGCTTCAGAAGTATTTTAACTGCAAAGTTTAGGACTCCATGGCTCTGGGTCGTACTCATAGTGTCATGGGTACTGAAATGTTCCTGCGCCGATCTAGATGAGGCTGTTATCGACTCATAAAGCAGATTAGGAGTAGCTGAGAGTCGAGGGCATGAGGGTTGCAGTACAGTATCCCGGCCTCCCAATGGTAAGGGCGCCACCCCAAGAAAGGGCCCCTTATCACTTCCCCCAATCACAGGCACCCTAAGCTCCGTAGGGGCTGCCTACGATGAAAGCTGGGACGAAGTTGGGTAGGAATTCCCATCCTCGTTCCCCACTGCTATCTCACCATCAGAGCCCACAATGTTTGAAGATTCCCTCCAAATCAATGGGGTGGTAACTTTTTTCTGCTTCCAATGATAATGTTACAGGGTTGATGTTTACCACTTCACGACCCTGTACCAGCGACTTTGTAGGAAAATAGGCTGGGGCCTTTTTGTGCCACCTGCAGTTCTTTGCTGGGTGCACCATTGTCTCCTCTGTTTTCAGCCAGCCGATCTCCTGCCAGTTTTTCCAGAACGTAGCCCATAGGGTCTCTTCGTGTGAGAGGCCGCTATCTTACTGCGACTCTGGGCTTTCCCTGGTATGCTGAACTTCAAGCAGTGGAGGCTTGCTGCTATATCGCCGGTAAATCCAGATTAGAGACTTTAACGCCTCGTTTTTTTGATTACAGGTGGCGGGCTATGGTAGGGCTTAACTACCACACTCCTGACAACCTGTGATTTATCAATCAACTTTCCCAGCCAAGCTTTGTAGCGAGACTCATTCCCTCTATTTGAGGGTATTAGCAAACAAGCCATTTTTTGTTTAGCTGTGAAAGGTGTGGGTAAGTGACACAAGTTATAGAAAAAATGTTGTGCTCACACACACGCAGGAGTATAGCAGCGAGCTCCAGATCCAAGGTGTACTTAACACATATGCAGCAAGGGAGGATAGTTACCTATAATCAAATGTGGCGGTTGGAGATCTAGGGTCAACCTCTGTGTCTCACCTCACTTCGCCTGCGCCTCTGCCTCCTCCTCACTGCCACGGGCCCTGCACCAATGTGGCAGTCAGAGCAGTCATGGTGGAATTTCGCTAGCAGAAATTTGTTCCACAGCAATAGTAATAAGGGAGGAGAGGGAAGAGAGGGGGGCTCTCAGACGGGTCCGCTGCTCACACGCCAGAGAGTGTAACGCCACACCACACTGCGCCGCGAGCGCTGTTCTGCAGAGCTGGGTTCGAGAAAAGGACCTCATAGGTCACACGGATCGTCAAGCTGCACTGAAACAGAACGGAGCTACGTCAGCTGCTTCCGACAATTTGTCGTCATTTAAACAGAGGTTGTTCTGGGCCATCCAAGTTTGGATAATAAAGTATATGTTATTGAGTGTGCCAGTAGTCTCCTGTGAGGTTCAATAGGATCTGCGTGTCGTCTGTGTAATTAGTGTATGACACTCCAAGGGCTTGGTAAAGATGTTATACAGCATGGGTGACATGCATGATCCTTTGGGCACTCCACAGAGAACTGTGGCTGGTGCAGCGCTTGCTAAGTTAGAGATGAATTTCATTGTGCGTTCTGAGAGGAAGGATTCAATCCAGGCAATGGCTTTTGGGGAGAAGCTGGTAGCGCTGGCTAGGTAGTGGCAGAGAATGTTGTGGTTCACTAGCTCAAAGGCTGCTGAGAGGTCTAGGAGTTGTAATATCGCTAGATTACCATTGTCAATGATAGTGTCCATCTGGTTTTTAAGGTCCAAGAGCGCTGTTTCAGTACCATGTCTGGGTCTGAATCCAGATTGGCGCCGGCCCAGGAGGTTATTTGTTTACAGGTGCTCTTGGATCTGTAGGTAGGCTGCACAGTCTACAATTTTCAGCAGGAACGGTACCGTAGTAATGGTGTGGTAGTTTGTAGGGATATTAGGGTCTACAGAGGGTTTTTTAAGAGTGGGAGGATCCAGGCATCTTTTAGGTTCTTGGGGACCATGCTTTCTGAGGGATGTGATGAATGGGGCTAGTTCCGTGACACATTCTTTGATGAGAGGTGCCGGGCATGTGTCGCCCTGACACCTAGAGGGTTTCAGGCTGGATACAATTTTGGTAACTTCAGCGATGGAGACAGTCCTAAATTCGAATCGTGAGCAGGGTAGGTGGTCGTTGTGGGAGTTACTGAGCAACACTGGGGTGACTAATTTGTCTTTTTTGTTGGCTATTTTGGTTTGCAGCTTAAGGAATTTGTCAGTTAGTGCATTCTGGATGTTAGTGCACCAGGTTTCATCTTTGTGACATGATTCAGTTGGGCTTGTTGGTATCTCCAGTTCCCTTAATATGGTAAAAAGTTCTTTGGACCTCGATTTGGCATTGGCAATTCGCTCATTGATGTGAGACTCTTTTCTTGCAGTATGGCATGTTTGTATCTTTAGCTGAGATAAGGAAAAGTTCTCTATTAGAGTTGGTCGGTGCGTCTTTCCAATGAGATTCTGCATTTTGTTTGTTCGTTGTAAGGTTTTTAAGGTTCGGTGTAAACTAGGAATTAAGGTGAGCTTTAGGTTCAGGTTTAGGTTTGCGGTGCTTGAGTAGAGCAATATTGTCCAAGGCTTGAACGATAGTAGTATTATACAGATCTACTAGACCGGCTGGATTGTTAAGCAAGTGGTTGTGCTCAGTGATAGGTCCTAGTAATGGGACCATTCCCCTTTCCCTCCCTCCCCCCCTGTTAACTTCAGGCACTCCCTCAATTGCCACTAGACATAATAATCGCTGCCGCCTGTCCTTCGCAGCCTCCTGCCCTATCCACCTACCCCCACTCCCCTTGGTTGTTAAAGTTAGGCATTACCCCAATTGCTGTCAGGCATAGTAATCGTATCTGCCTCTCTTTCAATTGCACTCTTCCCCCTCAAACCTCCCTCTCCCTTTTCCCCTCTCCTACTGTCTTGTAGCCACCCGCCTCTCCCATCCCTCTTTTTTATGTCTATTAGCACTTACTCTATCATTTGTCCTTGACCTCTGATAGCAGCTTGTCTGTCTCCTCCCTTCCCTCCTTGTCTTCTCCTCCCACTCACCCCTAGCACTATTATGAATCGTTCTTTTGACCTACTATGATAGTCGGTTGTTTGTTCCTCTCCTCCTCCTTCTCTCCACTCCCCCACCCCTCCCCTTCCCCTCCTCTTGTTATTCATGCACTACAACAATTGTCGCCAGGCATAGTAATGTTACTGCTGGTTTGTCTCATTGTTCCCTCCCCCCTTTTTTCACCTTAACTGTTCCATTGCAATTGCTCTGAAATGTCGTCAGTCTTATAATGATAGTTTTTATGTCACATTCTAATTGTTTCAAGGACTGTAAGAATGTAATTGTATTCTGCCATGCTCCCACCCTCCTTGAAGCGCTTTGAAACACATTGTGTATAGGTGCTATACAAATAAACAATCAATTCAATTCAATTCATGTTGGTGCTACTGATATTATGCGTATTTCTGGCGAAGGAGGTTGGTGCTAGATGTGGTGCTGGTTTAGGTAGAGGTTGTCTGATTAATGTGAAAGCGATTACATTATGGTCAGACCATGGGCAAGGAGAATTGGCTGTTATGTTAGACAGCACATTCAGGTCAGAAAGCCAGTCCAAAATTCAGCCTTTGTCATGCGTAGCCTGGTCTATGCGCTGGGTGAAACCTTGGGCAGCAATAGTGTTTTGTAAGATTGTTGCGTTAGTGTCCAATTTGTCATTAGATGGTTGTTATTCATTGTACTTTGCGTCTGATATGTTGGGGGAAAAATTAAATACCCCTAACTTGTATTATTTATTTTTGATTGTATAAAGATGTTCTGTTTTTGTGACTTCTTTTTTACTAGCTCAGAGTTTGGCTTTGAAGTGAATATGTTGAGAAAGATACTGCACTGCATATAGCACACAGAAGCTCCTGATGCGGTCTAGAATACTGACAGATTGGGCAGTGATCTACTTAATGGCTTTCAATGAAGAAAGATATTTAATTAAAATGAAGTGTGCATGCATGGACACCACTTAGGCCAAGTCGGCAAGATTCACTCCTCAGATCTAACTACTTCAACAGTCTCTGACAAAGATCAGAGGTGAAGAAGGAGGCCTACATCAAAGGGCATCAGATGCAGGTATCTTTTTAGATTAGTGTACATTGCACCAGTCATTTTGTTTTGTTATTTCGTCTGACAGGAAGGCATGGGGAAATCATGCAGCATAAAAGGGCAGCTACTGAAAGCTAAATTACATTAGGAGCCTGTTCCTTCATACGGAGATGGTCAGGTCCAAAATTACACAGCATTTTGCCTTATGTAAGATCGCTGTTTTGTTCTCCCCTGTTCCCCTCCCTTGCCTTGTCGCGCTCTGAAACACGAGCGTGATAGCAATAAAATATCAATCAATCAATCAATCAATCAACATAGCAATTACTGCTATTACTGAACCGATGACACAGAACTGTGACTCACACCCATTTGGCTGGCAGCGGTCCACCATAAGTGGGGTATATTTGGTCAGTCTGCCTGCACTTGAGGTGTGAGTCTTCACCATAGAGGGCAGTGTGGGACTGGATAATGTGTATCTAGGGCATACCCAGAGCAAGTGACATGATTAGGAACCAATTACAGGACTGAAACTGGCATTATTTGACCGTTGGGGCTTAGAGAATCCTTTTGAAGAGAGCTGGTGGCTAGCACCTAAAGATAAGAGATGGCTTCTTTAGAGAGAATAAAAATATGTCCCTGAACTAAGGGCATTTCCTATTCAAGACTCCCAGAGCGTGTTTGTTCAGGAGCAATGAAGTCGCTTACATACATTGAAGATAGAAAGCTGGATTGTATGGCTCAAATTTCGCCAGGTAGCTTTCCAAGAAGGAATATGCTTGGGGCTTAGCCATGTGAAGGCACTGGTGAAGTTTGGCACAGCGAGGTGTAGGCTGATAGGCTGATGGAAAGATGACTGTCCATAAACTGTGGTAAGACATAAAAGGTAGGCTATGTCCATTCTTAAAGGGTGTAGGTTTATTTGAAGCCCCCAAAGCATCGCCTCAGATTCTGGGTTCTGAGAGGGTGTGGCTTTTCTTAAAGCTCAAAGGCATAGCTTGTTTCAAGGTTTCTCTCCTCTGTACATTGAGTCTCAGGAAAAATCTAGCAGCATTTATTCAGTGACCATGTTTTCTTTTTTTTAATTTTTTTTATGAAGCTTTGCCTATGTGTCCCTAATAGTCAGCATTTTGCCTTGTATATGTATATGTCCGCACATAAGCTCTTTGTTAAGAAATGTGTAATTGTGTACGCGTTTTCAATATGATTGCACATTAGTACACAGATCTGAGGGAAACAATCACCATCAACCATTCCATGAATAGTGTAAGTGTGTTTAAATGGTTTAGGACAACTCTTAAATGTTCGATCCATCATCCAGTTTTTGCTTACTGCCAATCTATCCATGTTTTGCGCCATCGCAAATATTAAAAACCTATTTTTATGTTCTTAATGATCAAATAACAAAAAATGATCCCCTCCCAATGTAATTTTGAATTCATCTGTTATAGTCAATTCATGCATATTTTTAGGGACTTTTGGGTGCCCTCCTTCACATCATTTTAATATATTAGTTGTTTCTAAAGTAATTATGCACTTGTCATCCTCCCAGCTAGATGTGTGGGCATTTCAGCCAATGTTTCTCTAATTGTACACTTGCTCCTTGTGTGTTTTCAGATGTTCGGTTAATTTGTGTGTATGTTCCTTCACAGCTATCTTACAAACATCAGGCTCATGGTTGTGATCCCTTGTATATTATATATTATCTTCCTCCGCCATGGGAAAAGTACAATGTACACTCCCACCATTGAATAATGAAATATTTTATATAGTATTTGTTATATGCATCATTAATTTTATTTTCATTATGCCTTTTTTTAACACTTTCCTTATCCCTGTGCATATACTTTTTTTCTCTCAATTCACCCTCAGAGATTTGCACAGTATGTTCCCTCATTCAAAAGATTGCGTTGTTTCTAATGTTTCTTATTTTATTTTGTAGAAATCTTGCAAGATTTTGGCAAAATAGCACAGTACGGAAATTGCATTCAGACTGTGGTCAATACACTCATACCTTGTGGACTAAAAGAGGTACTGAATCTTTTTTTTAATAAATCAATTTATAAGTCATGTAAATCACGCTAACTGAACCTAAATGAGAAACGCTTCGCAAGCGTTTTGTATGCGCAGTGCAATCATGCGATCAAATCAGTCGCGATGTATTCGCCCTAAACCTGTAATTCACTTGCCAACAAAATGGCTAACAAGAAAATTACAAGAATTAGTACCTATCATTTTTTTTAAAAGCTCCACCTACAGCAGTGGAGACTGATCTCACAGATCAGATCTCCAATAGTGGAATATCATTATTACCGCTAGGCAGCAGGACTAAATTCTAAGCTAAGGCCTCAAGGAGAAATGGCACTAAATAGGAGGACTAACACATTAAGCCGAGATTTAGAAGATGATATTGTTGGTATTTTAAATTCAGAGTAAGAGGTCCCTTTATTCAGGTCGAGTAAACGTGGTAATCGAGGTTCGTTTTCAGAAAAGGCACTAAGGGAAATGACAAAGTTATAATTAATTCATGAAAATGAAACATGGGACAACTTGGAATCTTAAGGGCAGATGGAAATCCGTTGTACAAGAAAGGAATGGCTTTAAATTGCAATCACCTGCAAAGAAGCAAGTGCAAACAGACAATCCAACTAAATACACTTTAATGCAAACTATGAGGGATGGAGTACCAGTAAATCAGGCAACTTTAAAAATGCTAGATTTAGTGGCTTCAATTATAATCCCTATCTCTTAATGCTGTATGCAAATGCAGTTAAAACAATTGAAGATCATATTTAAGAAGTAGTCCAAGGGCAACTCTTTTGCCGCCTGCTCACAAAAATGTACAGCAGCCCAAAGTTACAAATATGTGCTGCACATATGATGCTACCGTCCAGAGGTTGTGTCCCGTGAATGAGCCAGTGAATTGTGCACCAACCCGATTCATCTCCTTCCCAGCTCTGTAAGGGATCTATAAGACTTCATTACTTATGTATAAAACCAGAAAACATGGGAGTTGAGAAGAAAGTCTCTTTACCCCATAACTGCAGGTTATTGTAAGTGTCAGCCCTTCGTGAACAAAGAGACTCACCTCCGATTAGTAAAGTGACTCCATGGATTAACACAAAAATCGCTAGTCCCTCTGTCAACCGAACATACGTATTGATGCAAAGTGGGTTGCTTGGGTAGGTGCTATTTCCAAAACATGACAGAGGGACTGCATAGTAGTCAACTTTATGAATGTAGAACAGTCATTCTTCTCTACATTCAACAAATAATATCGTTTTCATGCCACCCCACTATTTTTATTTGACACACCAAGGCTTAATTATTTTGAGAATAAGAGAGTCAATATACCAGGCGATTTAAGAATTTTGTTTCTGGTCACATTTTTTTACCACTGAGGTCTTCGGCAGAGAAAGAATGGCTGCAAAGTGACCTGGTTAATCAAGGTACCGTGTCTCTAGATGTGTTAGCCATATGCTTGTCTCTGGGGCAGATGTTAACCCATCATTTGTGTCAGTTATACTCCCGTTAGACCTGCCTGTGCCAGTGTGAAACACAGGAGGGGTGGGTGACAAGCCACACAATGTATTTACTGTATATTTTGACTGTCCTGCCAGTGTTTCCTTGGAATATTGTGTTTGTGGGAGATAGGTTCCAGGAGAAATCCGATGTGCCTTTTATCAATGTCTCCTAAGGTGATCTGCCCTTAATAAACGTGGCTAGTAGAAGTATTCAACTTTGAGAGCTTTCTATTAATCAACCACCCTGATATGAAAAACATTAAGGCTTTAAATGACAAAATGTTTATTATCTACAGGCACATTTTTGAGGAAAAAATATGAATGTCCGAAACTGTGAATTTAAATGGAATTGGTGTGGGAACGTTGTTTAAAAATGTCAGGTCATCAGTGCACAAAATCATGACAGTAGCCCACACTGGATCCGAAAACTGCCCAACACTTGCCTGTCAGCCTGGCCCTTCAGCAATTGCCCTACTGCTCTATGGCCCTGTACATACCTTTTAATGCTTCTGAAAATGGTTCTAGCATTGATTGGTAAACAATGTAATCATGACTAACTACTCACATAAATTCCCTGCAGAGCCACGTGGGTGAATATTCACCTCTTAGAGAGAATTCTCATAAATGTGCTAATTCCTTTCACATTAGAGACCGCCAGCAACTTTGCTGGGTTTTGAGGACTTGATTTATTTACCTGGAAAGTGTGTGAGCCTTTTTTTCCCACTCATTCAAATATTTTGATATGTGTTTTACATTTGTGTACTTTGACTTTGGAGTTTTAAGATAATTCCATGGGCACATTTTCATGTGTGTTACACAGCCCCCTCAGTGCAGTGACACAGGGATGTCGTTTTAAACTTCCCAAAGGTTGAAATACCTTCTCTGGGATAAACTACTGTTTCTAAGAGAATGTAAAGTGAAAATGACTTTACTAGTCTTTTCTAAAATCATAGACTCAGCACACACCATCTTACAATGGAGTGCTGGAGGGGTTACATAGTATCCCCTGTGTATAAACACTCTTGTACAAGTCAAATGCTATGCTTTCCTATAGAAATGCTGGTGGCTGTGGTTTTATAACAAACTACCATGATTTTTCCCGACAGCGAACACCGGTAGCTAAAAATCGCCACCATGTTTTTCAATATGGCGCCCAAGACCCCTCTGTAAAAACAGACTCCGGTCATCTTTTTTCACAAGTTATTTGTGGAAAGGTCCTTCTGGTGTTTAACTCTTCGTGCCAAACCAGGTTTGGTGCCTTTGTTCGTGAGCCTTCGGCGGGCTTCAGGACTGAAGTCCGCCCTTGGCGTCTGAGTGTCTGGGGTGGGCAGGAAGTGAGGGAGGTGCCCGAAACTCCCTGTGCTTAGTCTCCTAGGAGACCCAAATGCACTCTGGTGTGATTGACTGGCTGACTGTCTGGCAAGGACAGCCACCCTGCTGGGTGAGTGGCAGCTAGGTTGGAATCTATAGGAGAAAACAGTTTAAAAGGCAAGTCTCCAGGACTGGAAGGCAGAGTCGACCACTGACGAGCTGGAAGAGGACGGCTGCTGCAACCACTGGAACGTTGGTTTGCCCGGTGAAGCCCTGCTGCAAATCCGAATCGCCAGAACTCCATTCGAAAGAGAAGCTCCTTCAAGGACAGCTTCTTCCTTTGAGTTGGTGGGACCAATCAGCTCAGAAGACACCTGGATACCATTCTTAATGCTGGTTAAGGTTTAGCTAGGGAGAGGGAAACCAGTTTGTGTCTTGAAGTAACGGCTACTGAACCAAAGCGACTCCATTTTTTTTGCTCCGGCGATGATCCCATGTAGTGCACAAGTTCCCCGACATCCTCCATCTTGTCCCCACGATGAGGCTCAGGAACAGCGAGATCTGCAGGAACTGCCAGGAGCCAACGTGTCCAGCTGCATCTTTGTGTTTCACATTAAGGTACTGTGCCACCCGGTTGAGAGATCCTAACTCTTGCGGTTGAAAGTTAGTGAAACTTTCACAAATTGCAGGCCTAATCAGCTTGTGGCCCAGCATATCATTCTTTTTTGTCAAAACTACTTCTGAGAACTTTTACAAAGACTTCTCCATTTGTTACCAGAACTATTCTGTCCTGTCCAAGAACACTAGACTATTGACTTTGACCTGGCCTATTGAATTGAACTGACCCTCCTGGTACACTGAACCGTTGCATTGCCTAACAGAAGTGTTTTCTAATCCATTGTATAAACGTATGTCTTTCTCTTTCCATTGAAAGTTATTGAAGTGCCATTTGGCTCCTTTTTCAGGGTAGCGCAAACTGTCCCTCCAACTTAGAGTTTGTTACTGTAGTGTATTGGTGTTTAATATTAAGTTGATTTCTACTAGTGAATGTTTTCTAAATGATTGTGTAAATAAATGTATGTCTTTTTTACCAAGAAACCTTGGGTTTAAGTGTCTACTTGAACCACTGTGATTGTGATACTTCTGTGTAACTTCAACTACTGCTCACATTCCCTCTTGGGATAAGCATGGCTTGCTATCAAAAAGTGTGTGGTACAGACTTATACCAAAGGTTGGTTTCTGCTTACACCTGTAGTCCTAATTGTGTGTGGTATTCCCAGAGGATATTTCCTGCAATTCTGCAGGCGTCACCCCACCCAAGCTTCCACATAACATGATAGCGATTATTTAGTAGCTCTCCTAATTTTACAACATGGTTGCCACCTGGAAATTGAAAGCAAAAAAAGACGCAAGATGGCTGAATGAAAAAGTGGCTACAGCAGGTAGATACCTGTACATAAACATTTAAGGGTTGTTAGAGTGTTTTTAAAAATAAAATACAATATTCCTTCCCAATAATGCTTCATCTTCTGCTGATTTCCAAACTCTGACAATCTATTTATTTTCACCATGTCTCTACCAAGCCTAATCTTCATATCAGAAAAACATTCCCATACAAAAATGCCTTATACAAGTCTTATAGGTAGCTTATACGAACTTTTGCAAATCTAGCAGGATTTACAGCACAGTAATACAAGTTTTATTTTTAAAAAAAACGTATATGACCAGCACTGTTCTCTGTGATTGACATACATGTTCTCCCTGCCAAAGATGGCAGAGTTTTTATAAAGCGCTATACTTGTGAGTGTCCTTTAGGTACACCCTACAGAATTTTTTGGGGTGTTTGAAGCATTATCGCAGCATCACCTTGTGAGTGTCCTGCAGGTGGTCTCTGCTATAAACAATCTTGTGCTTGTAAGTTCTATCATAGCGTCTCCTTGTGTGTGCTCGATGTAGGGTTGTTCCTCAAAAGGGAGATCACTACCAGCCCTTCTCATCTGGTCCATACAATAAGTCAATTTTAATTTTTCCTTACAATTCTATTCAGATATTTACATATTCATCCCCATTGTATTTAATACATTGTCTAGTTCTTACCACACTCTTGTAATTGCTAGAGCTAAGGAGAGTCTATATCCCGTCAAACTTCTATACCAAAATTTGCTGACCTTATTTCATTTATTTCATTTATGAATCTTCCATAATTGCCTCTAATGGGGACAGCACAGACAGAAGCTAAATCTGTGTGATCATGACAAAGGACCATTATAATTGGACATCTTAATGCACAAAACTGCCGTTAATCGTACGGAGTATTGGTCTTGTTGCAATCTTGAATGACGAATGTAGACATAGATCTTTATGAAGTTGAAAGATTTGTTAAGAGAATGTGCCATTAAGAGTAGAACAGTCTTGAGAAAGGCCTAGTGGTCGAAACATGTGTCGACTCGTAATCTCTATTGGCACACAGTTTAGTCTAATGTTCATGACAAGTAGCTGGCAAGCAATAAATCTACTTGAATGTGTGTACTGATTGTTTACTACCTTTTTGGAAATAAATTCCACATAAAATTACTATTGGAGTAGCGCCATCCTTACAGTTGATGTGATTGTCCAATTCATTGTTATAATAGTTGTTGTGTAACATATATATCAACTTGGGATGCAGCCATCCAAACAACTTATTAGAAGGTACCAAAGCGCACATGCACACTGTTTATACCCTGAAGGTGTCTGAGTAAAATCTACAAAGCGCACAAGTAAAGGGGGTCTCCTTTCCGTGCTGCCTTTTCCATGAGTAGATTCAACATAAAAACATTATAAATTGTTGATAAACCCGGCCAAAAGCCTGTTTGAAATATGCAAAGCCAATCGGCCCGAACCACCCATTTTCCAATTTCTCTTCATAAAGTTGCATACACCTTGCTCAAGACATCTATCAAAGAGATTAGTCTATAATTTCCTGGATCCTTCTGAGTGCCCTTAATGAAAATCGGTATCAAATGTGAGAGTCTCCATGAATCTGGAATGACATCTGTTTGTTTTATTGCCTGAAATAGAGCGCACAGAATGGTTACCTGTTTCTCTAGTTGACTTATCATCACAATGGCCCTCATTTTAAGTGAGCCGGTCTGGAAATAAGGTTCCAGTAACTATGTTACAGGCACCTTTTCCGGACCGGCTCACTCAGAGTCTGTCGGGAGAACCTGGGAACACCAGATGGCCCGACCTAACGGTAGTTCAGGCCCCTACCGGCAGATAAGTCTCTGAAGCACAGCACTGTTACTAACGGTGCCGGTGCTTCAGTGTTCCCATTCCCATGGAGTCCTATGGGACTCCACGGGAATTGGAATTTACAGTTTCCCCACCACCCATGATATCCCAGGATTTCTGGGATATCGGGTGGCGGAAACGGATACCTCGTATTAGGGGGCCAATGTTTGCGATCGGTTCTAGGTCATTTGGTCGACAGGACAAATGGTCGACACCAAAAGGTCGACAGGTCAAATGGTCGAAATTTTTTTGTTGTTGGTTTTTTTTTTGGGGGGGGGTCCCGCCCAACCCCCTTTTTTTTGCTAAAACCCCTTTTTTTCCCTAAATGAAAACCAAAAAAATATAAATATATAGATTAAAAAAAAATCGACCATTTGACCTGTCGACCAAATTGTGTCGACCATTTGTCCTGTCGACCATTTGTCTGCCGACCATTTGACTGGACAACTTTGCGATCCTGTTCGAGCCAGACTGTTTTCATTTCTTAATCACTTCCAGGATTTCATCAAAGTTAAAACTTATATTCACCAGTGCCTTTTGCACTTTATATTTTGCATCTCCATTCAATTTTTAGGCTATGTAGTTAAACCACTCCTTTTCCCGTATTGTATTAATAAACGCATCCACCTCATCACCCTTTGTCTCAAAGATTTCCATATGTTTTTTTGATCACCCTGATTTAAAATCAAATACATATTTTGCCATTTTTTTATTTCTGTGTGACATTCTATAATATCTAACCCAATTTCTGTAGCTATTCTTAGCCTTTTTTATCCGTATATTATATATCATCGGATCCAGCTGCCTTTCTTTTATTTGCAATTTCTTTATCGTATGTTCGTGTCTTACCCTGCTCCAAGCCCTACTTTATAGTTCCCAATCGGTAAGAACTTGTCCATCAACTTTTCAGCCGTAACACAATTTCATCAGGAGAATATTTTTGCAGCACATACGGATATACTTCTCGTTGCACTCCATTATTTTACTCTGTATGGCATTTACAGTACGGTCTGTCCAACCCAGCAGATTGAAGATGAAATTCGCTTATTTGCTTCCACTTCTCCCAGCCTCCTCCTTGCATCCTCTATTATTTCCAGCTTCATTCTTAGTGTAAGAATTATTTAAATTAGCCTTTAGGTTTTTTACTGTCTTCCTACTTTTCTTGCATATGTATAAATAATATATTATAGAGGATTTATAGCCCACTACGTTCCAGACGCTGGTACGTCCCCTTCGGTACATTCTTTAAACATACTTAGGCCAAACTCACTAAATAATCTTTGTGTCTGTACTTTAAGTTAAAGCAACACTCTGTAGATAAGAAATTGCTGCCAACTTTTCAAAGTTAAGTATGATTTCCTTTAATCTACTTGCCGAATCTCTGCACCTTCTTCTCTTCATTTCTGCTTTTTCTCCTGATACCGCCTGTGCAATCTGTAATTCTGTAAACGTTTGTTCATTTCTCAATTATTTAATGCAACTCTATAGCACAGGATTTATTGTGCTGAATTTGTGGGGTAGACCATTGTGCCAGCCTTCCATAGAATGGTTTGTTTTTGGGTTGTCTTGGATGCTGGCAAAATAGCAATTCCAAATACTTTTGTGAAATCATGGGTTTCTTCTCTTGCCACTTCTTTTTAGTACACCTATCCAATTGGTATCAAAATAATCAAGCAAGGTTCAAATAATTCTTCATTGTTCTTGAAATAGTATGACTGAATACATTTGTCATAATACTCTTCTACGTTCTGTTCAGGTACAAATGCTAGTGAGAACAGCAGCTTTATATTGAACTGGAACTCTTTGGCCTTTCCATAGCGTGCCTGCAGACCACTTGTTTGGACTTTTCTCCACCTAGCCTGTGTATAATGGAAAAAACAACCCTGTATCTTTGTATCTTTAAAGGTTTCTCTCATAGTTTTTATTTGCGGGAACACAAAATCCATTATTATAGTCTCCGGTTGGATTGGTGAAATTGCATTACTAATTTATCTATAAAATTCCATGTAGCAATCGTAATTTTTCTTTTCCATTAAAGTGTATACTAGGGGAAATAGATCGTTCTTGATGTTTCCACGTATTGAAAACAACAGACTAAATGGCTTTGGGTACACTTTAAAAGTTCCATCAACTTGCCAATGTTTCGAATTTTTTAAATAATTCACACCTTGCATTGTTCTGAATATGATTAGTCTCCCTTCTGTTTGTTTATTATCATATAGTATAAATACTGCGTTCTTTTCCGTAAACTGCAATTCAATTGTTATTTTTATTTCCTCATAAGACTGTGCATTGGGTGGTAGATTTCCTTTTTTCTGTCTTTTACTGGTAATTCTCTTTTGAAGTAGTTTAATATTCGGCATTTGCCCTGCAACGTGAAATGGCACACTTTTACACACTTCTCCAATGATAGACTTGCCTGTTCATTATCACGTACCGCTCTTTCTTTTATTTCGCATATTTATTTTTTGATTTCCACAGTAGTTCAGTCCGGAATGTGATTATGTTTGCTCTTTTGAATTAAATCATTTACATTTGTTACGGCACTAACGCAACAGTTGTGAGTAAATTATTGGGAACAAATCCAGTATATTTTATCACTTTTTTCTTTGTCTTTAACGAGCACATATCCGTGCATTATTAACTGTCTATTTCCTTTTTGCAGCAATGTGAATTCCATTATCTTTTCTATAATAATTATACCTGTGTGTTTAAAAAATACGTGTAAATAGTTCGAAATTATAATTACTTTTATCCTTCATTTTTTGTTTTCAGACTATGCTTAAACTGTTGTCCGTTTTTTTTTCATTTATTAACCTTTTTCTTCCGTATTTATTCTTCAAATTAACAATAACACTTATCCTTTTCTGTTTCCTCAACTAATCGTTATTGCTTTTACTTCAGTCTGTCAACAGTTTATGAACTTTACCTTCTGTGTCAATCAATCTGCTTCTGTTTTGGGTTCTTTTTACTAGATAACTGGTAACTATCTGTCATGGTTTGTGTTTGTTGTTTTGCATTTGTTATTTTTTCACCTTCATATTGGCATCCATGTTATTTATCATTATTTCATTAGTTATTTTGTATTTGTTATTTTTTCCATTTGTTATTTTAGTTTCGATTAAATCACATGCAACCGCACTCTTCACCCGCCGTTCATATATATTCACCAGAAGGACTTTTCCATTTCCATTAATCTCCATATTCACATTTAAAACATTATAATCCTCCTCCCCTGTCGAATTTTTTTGAACTTCCATACATTGTGGCAAGCCGTAAAAAGGCCTCCATTTATGGCGATCCATTTCTTCTTTTGTAGCCCACAAAACCATCCATCTGAATACCCAATGTTAACCACGTCTCCTGCAACATGATAATATCTGCCGAATGTAGCAAGTGGATGGAGCCATCTGTTCCTTTACAGAGATGGGACTATTCACATGTGTTCCACAACGTTATTTCTAATACTCATAGGGCCTCATTACGAGTTTGTAGGTAGCCATGCCGTTTTTAGCGGCATGGCTACCCCCAAACCGGGTACCGGGTCCGGGTTCCAGCAATAGGGAGTTACCGGGCCATTCCAACCTTGGTGGAGCCGGTAATTCCCTTTCCCGGGACCCGGACCCGGTACATACCCATTCCCATGGGAATGGGGAGGATGCTAACAAGGGGCCCTTTAATGACGGCCCATTGTTAGCATCCTGTTCTGCTAGCGGGTCCTGCTAAGGACGCCTGGCCTGACCAGATATCCTCAGCGGGACCCGCTGGACACCTCGTAATGAGGCGACCCGGAATGAACGGTGCCGGTCCCTTACCGGCAATGTTCATTCCGTGGCCGCCTTCCTCGTAATGAGGTCCATGGTCTCTTGTTGGGAATGTGTTGGAATCAACGTTGCCAGCCATAACCACCCATTTTCTTCCTCCTTACCATCTTATTCTCAGCCGTATACAATACTACCGAACAACCCCACTCATGTGCAATTATTTTGAATTTAAGGTCAGCATTACTACTCTTTTCGCCATTACTGACATCTTGACCAAAACGATCAATATCATAGCCATATTTTAGTTAAGAATATCATTGTTCCTTTATCATTTTCACCACTTCCTTTGAGAACTACTTTTGTAGTTGGACATTGCGTTGTTTTCAATTGTTACAAATATTCGAAGTTTCTTCTTACCAATACTCTCAACGCCGGGATGTAGCCAAGTAATGCTAGAAGACTTGCTTTAAAGGGCCTTTCTCTTCCTCTGGGAAGAGACAGCTAATTGTGAAATGTGAAGCATACACCCCCATCCCTACTTCTTTATCAGATCTAAGATTGGATATCCATTTCACATGTGGTTGGATGATTTAATACCAGGGTTCCTCAGGAATCATGTCCTTTTAGTCCTCCAATGACATTGATTCATTGTGAAAAAGCCCAGCGGATCAAAGCTGCTCACCTGTTTACCATCACACAATCATGCAAGCTGTGTGCCTGCTGTCAAGACCCCGCCCCAGGAGGAGAAGGTTGCTTACCTGTTTGGCATCCCTCAGTCCTGTAAGCTATAAAATTGGCTACAAGCCGCCCTTGCTGTGAAAGCCTGATGGATCATGGCCAATCCCCTCTTTGGCGTGACTCAGCCCTGCAAGCTGAATGCCTGCTGTGAAGTAACAGCCCTAGGAGGGGAAGGGTGCATAAAACTGGCTACAAGCCACCCTTGCAGAGAAACCCTGGCGGATAAGGGGCGCTAACCTGTTTGGCACTGTTTGGCGCAGTGCTGGTGGGATAAGATCCACAGCTGACAATCTGATCATTAATTAACTGAATCATGCACCTGTGTCTGTTGGCGAGTAAGAAGCCAGCCCAGGGGTATACTGGCTTACTATTTCATTGGTTAATTGCCCGACTATATTCTCCTCTTCCATGGACTACAGTGGATTATTGCGAGAGACAACAATTGCTGGTAAGAAATAAACAACATCACCTACCGTTCCCGTGCCTTACTGGGTTCAACCTTTTCTGCTTGTCGATATTTTCTCTTGAGTGCCGCGCTGAGTCTGCACTTAGGACTGATTGCATGGCGGTCTTCTAGGAACATTGCGTATTGCAATCCTTTTCACTGGTTGCGAGGATCCTGTTTCCCCAGCCCACAGCGCCTGTCAGATTCACAAACGCTTTGATCCTCTTCCTGTCATACACGCTGCGAGAGCGGAGCATTTTCTCCTTGCCCTCTCCACTACGTGGACACTTTGGTAGGCATGTGGTGGGGGTGCTGTGGGCTTTCTGAGCTGAATAATTTGGCCTGAACAATCCAGTTTCCCTGTGCTTTCCCTGTGTTTTTTCTCTTTTTTGTGTGCCTTATGGGCTGTGTTCCGGCCCTTCCTTGACTGGATTTAATATACTGGAAGAATTATTTATTTTTGTACACCACAGGGTTTTTGTTGTCGTACTTTGTCATACTTTGATTATGTGTTCTTTTTAATAGGTCTTGGAGGGAAGACAAGCACTATTCAGCCGGTGGTTGTAACTTTATTGAACCCACTGGACTTAATGTACTCAGTTCCAGGCGAGGTGGGGAGACAGACACTGGCTGCCCATCTAGCAGTCGGTTGTGCCTAGCCTGGAATGTTGGGATCATAATGTCATTGTTGGTAGCTGCTGGTCTGATACTGGTTTATACTGTTTTCATTTTGTTTTAACATTCTGCAAATATTGTCTGTTCAACTTATATCATTTGATAAGTGTTTTTTTGCGATGTAGTATCCCATTTTATATTATGGGAATTTGGGTAGTACCTTTTCTTGATGTCCTTTATTGCTAGAGCTGGTACCGGAGGAGGTGCTTATATTTCTGGACTGTGGTGCACTGTGGGCTGGCCAAGTGTAAGGCAAATAAATCCCCTCCTAATGCCCAGGCTGGGAAAGGTCAACTGTCTCATCCGCACACATTGAGGAGGCGAATACCATGTTAAATGGGATAGCTTCCTTGCTGTATGATATTGAGCCTGCACTTATAGCGCCAGCTAATCTCCCATCTAAAATCAGGAAGAAAACTGTAAAAGAAAGTGAAGCCAAGCCATCTAATAATTGTGCCACAACTGATGATGGCAAACTCACACAATTGGGTTCGCACTCAAACTCTCCGATACTAATGACCACTAATGTTATAAGTGTCGCTCAATCTAAAAATCGGGTTTCTCTCATGGACATGAAGAAGTTGGCACATGAAAGTTTAACCATAACTAAGATATCTTTACCTGCCCAGGTGGATGTGGGTAAATTCTTACTGGTCCACAAAGTCCCTAACCCTCTAGCGCAATGTGAATGGAAAATAAATAATATCCCTGTCGAATTAAATGGCACAATTCAAGCGGGAGGAGGGAAGACAATCAATTGGCCTGTAAAATCTAGTAACCCTGTTGAAGCTCTTGAGGTTTTGGATTTTGCGATTTTCTCCCCGGGGGTCACCCCAAATGTTCTCATCTCCCACCAGTTTAGTCCACTTGAAGGTTTGGCTAGCTCCAGTCCAAATAGCTCAAAAGCAGCTGAGGGGGTCTTATTGGTATCTGCTAGTAAGGTCAATAATGACCATCATAATAGTGATCTTGTGCCAACGGGGCGCGGGCTGCCAAATGATGCCGACTGCTTATGTTGTATCCATCTAGGCTCCTTTTATAAAAGAACTTCAAGCTGATTACAAAGTTCTATATTCTGGGTTTAGTAAAGGGAAATCTGTGGTAAGGGAATTGCGAGAAGCAGAAAGGCCTATTTTTTTTCCCAATTTGTTTTTTATTATTTGTTTTAGTTGAAATTAATCAACCTTTCAAATATAGATACAAATACATAAACATATAAAACTTTATCATAAAATCATAAAATTTGTTCTTGAATTAAATGGAAGAGAAAGAAGACAAAAACATGATAACAAAAGGTAACAAAAATACATGAAAAATCAAGCACAAATGAATAATCAATATAGTCAATAAAATAATTGAATAGCAAATAGCAAAACGATTACTTAGGCTCTAGATTTAGGTTTAGGAGAAAATTTACAGTGGCAATCTGTAGAGGCAGATACCCTGAGCCCAAAATTAAAGACCAAGACAAATCTTGAGATGCAAGCTGTAAATAATTACAGTGTCGCGCAAAATGTATTTCGCGCAAGGGACGAAGCACTGAACATTCTGTGATGAGATGCCTCAAAGTTTCACAATTGTCCAACGATGTACAAAAGCGGCAAACATTTTCCGAGTGGCTCAGTAGTTTCCTTTTTGATAGCAAATCTCTAGTGCCCCACAAATTAAAGCGTAATTTCATAATGTGGTGCCGATAGTGAGGGGTTGGACAACGTACTAAATATGGTGGCAGAGTATGCATTTTTTTGTGTGGAAAACGATTTTCATCAGCATCGTAATATGCGAGACATCCATGTCGAGTAGAAATCCAGTCAGTGTAATATACTTTTTGTTATGTACAAAGCAGTCTTCACACGTTCAGCAGTTTTAAGATGGGAACCTTTATTGTAAGGAAAGGTTCAGTTGACAACATAGGACGACCCCCAGCAGGAGGAACACAACCTTCCCACTAGGGTCATGCTTCTTCACTGACCCACCCTAGAACTCTCCTACATAAGATGTAGTTCTATGTTCTATGGTAACTAGGTGACAGAAGACACAGAGGAGGAAATATTAGACACTTGTAGTTTAGCAGATAAAACATTAAATGCACTGCACATCCTAACACCTCTCCTCCTTAAACATAACAAGCAACTGTGTGGGTGAGGACCCACTCAAATTGAAACCTGTAAGACAAATATTAGACACTTGTAGTTTAGCAGATAAAACATAGGATGCACTGCACCTTGTAAGGCAAATGTTAGATTGTAGGTTAGCAGATAAACATTACAAAACTTGTAAAGCAAATGTTAAGCACTTGAACGTTGGTAAACATAACCTTGGATGCACACACATCTTTGCAAAATAAAACAATGGAGATAGTACATCCTGTAAATGATTGGGTAGCGTCCTTACACATGGAAGTCCCTGCCTCCAACCAACTGAAGAAGAATTAAGATTGAAAGAAAAGAGCCACCCTTTCCTTATTCCAAATACCTCCTCCCTTGACCAACACTCACAAACCCAAATCCTTCATAACTTGCTTGGGTTCCTTTACGAACTTTGGTGGGGAGCTTCACTTTAATCCAATCACCCTCTTTGACCTTGAGTTCCCTACAACAATTCTTCTGATAATACCTCTGTCACAACTTTTACGCAATAGGAAAAGGATACAGATTTTTAAAGGATACAAGATCAGCCTCCGCTTAGGGAACCTCTTCACTCTGGGATAACCTGGATTATAACCAAGATGGTTCTGGGATATCTTGAAACGTGATTTTGCACAAGACTTTCCCCCCAAGAGCGCAGCCTGTAGAAGGTAGTAACTAACAGGCCAGGGGCTTAAGTGGAAAGGCAGGAGCAGCGACAACAGAGCTAGAGGAACAAAGAAAAGGATAGTTTAAGATAGCAGCCAAAGGTACAAAATACAATACTTGTTCCCTTCTTGACCCCTCTTACCTGCTTAGATAGGTAGGAAGTCCCGTAACCTGAAAGTGTGTAGTAGGAGGTTGGCTTGATGGTAGAAAATGGAAGTCCCAGTAGAAGAAAGTTTGTGCAAAGATCCACCTAACCCGAACGGCACGAGGGCGCGTCTAATAGTGTCCAAAATAAACCCCAAATATAAACAGCAAAGCGTCCCAAATCCAGGGAGTGACCAGCAGAAACAGGAGAGCGTCCGTTTGGTCACTTCAGTGTGTAGAGCGTTGTCTTCTTGTGAGCAGCGCCGTGTATTTTCCTGTGGTAAAGAGTTCGTATACTTTCTGTGTAGGAAGTAGGCAAAGAACAAATCCAAAATACAAGCCAGGAGTTCGTTAACCAGGGGGAAACAACCGAGGGAGCCAGGAGCCAGAAATCGAGGGAAAAGACGTCAGAATAATCCTTGATACAAAGCCGGGTCAGGAATCAGATAACAGGAAGATAACCGTAGGTAATCGTAGATCGAGTACTCGAACTGAATAGTCAGTTTTAGGAGCACCCGTTACAAGGACACGCCACACTAAGTACTGGGATCTGTTTCAGAACGCAAGTCACGTTGTGGGCGTTTCCCGTGACTGCGAGCCGAAGGAATTCTGGACCTTGTAGTGCGGCGGATTCCGTGGGCTGAAAACAGTCTCCAGGGCAGTTTCCAACTGGAAGTAGATATCTGCAAGTGTCTTGAAATAGGAATGCGGGGCATGACAGTACCCCCCCGCAAAGGACGACCACCCCTGCGGGCACGCAGTCTTTCCAACCAAAAGGCCCGCAAGAGCCGGGGTGCATGCAGATTCGAGGCCGGTTCCCAAGTCCTATCTTCAGGACCGTAACCCTTCCAATCAATCAGGTAGAAACGTACTCCACGACGCAGACGGGAGTCCAATATAGCATGTACTTCATATTCATCATCACCCTGTACCATAACTGGAGCAGGGGCGACAGGAAGTCGAGTGCCAGGTACAAAAGGACGGAGTAGAGATACATGAAAGACTGGGTGAATCCGCCAATGGGATGGGATGTCCAAACGGACAGCAACCGGATTGAGACAAGAAAGGATCTTGTAGGGACCCACATAACGGGGCATGAGTTTCCTTTTACCCCGAATGTTGAGGTGTTTGGTTGCCAACCAGGCACGATCACCGGGGACATAGGAGGGGGCAGGCGACCGATGTTTGTCCGCTTGCGTCTTTGTCCGGAGTTGTGCAGCTTGTAGATGTAATATAACGGAATTCCGTATAGCAATCAGAGTGTCTCTCGTGGATTTTGCTGCAGGGATTTGATCCAAGGAAGGTAAGACAGGCGGAAGTATTCTTGGATGTAATCCATACAAGGCGTAAAATGGGGAACATCCTGTTGAAGTATGTCGAGAGTTGTTATAAGCAAACTCCGCTGTCCCCAGAACGGATAACCAATTTGTCTGATGCTGTAAACACAGGCAACGAAGGTATTGTTCCATGGTGCCATTTGTGCGTTCGGTTTGTCCGTCCGTTTGAGGATGATAAGATGATGAAAGCCGTGCATCAATCCCCAAAGAATGGGTAAGGGCTTTCCAGAACCGTGAAGTAAATTGAGTACCCCGGTCAGAAATCATGATTGTGGGTAGTCCGAAGAATCGTACCACATGATCGAAAAAAAGAGTAGCCAATGAGGAGGCGGTAGGTATACCTGAGCACGGTACAAACCGTGCCATTTTAGTGAATACGTCCACCACCACCAGCACCGTTGACATTCCCTTAACCAAGGGCAGTTCCACCACGAAATCGAGTGACACCGTATGCCATGGGCGTGGAGGAAGCGGCATGTTCATTAATAGACCAAATGGTTTCCCTGGTTGTCTTTTACATTGTATACATATTGCACACGTAGATACGTATGCCGCGGTATCTTTTTTCATACCTGGCCACCAACACCATCTATGTAGCAGGTCATAGGTTTTAAGCTGGCCTGGATGTGCAGCTAACGGGGTATCATGGGCCCATTCCAAAGCCTTCCGTCTGGTGTGGTTGTCAGGTAAGTATAAAAGACCATGAACATAAGGAAGACCTGTGACAACCTGGGCACCCAAGGTGTCGAGATAAGCGGCATGTTCATTGGCCCACTGTCGAACTTGATCCAGAAGTGAGGGGGAGACCGAACAAACACAAATGACAGAACCCGAAGGTAGCATAGGGGTAACCGAGTCCCGGGTGTCGAAATCGGCACCGACTCGGGATAATGCATCTGCCTTTCCGTGGAGAGGTCCAGGGCGATAAGTGACTATAAAGTCAAATAACGTGAAAAACAAATGCCAACGTATTTGTCGAGCATTGGTACATTTTGCGTTGGAAAGGGCCTGTAAATTCCGATGGTCAGTGTACACAGTTACTGGATGTCGAGCACCCAGAAGATGGTGTCTCCACTCCTTAAAGGCTGCTCGAATTGCTAGGAGTTCCCTTTCCATAACAGTGTAATTACGTTCAGCCTGAGACAATTTACGGGAGTAATAAGCCACCGGATGTAGTTGTTGTGTAGTGGGGCAGATCTGCGACAAAATAGCCCCCACCGCGATAGCGGATGCGTCAGCCTCCACTATAAACGGAAGGGAAGGGTTCGGGTGTTGCAGAACGGGAGCAGTAGTAAAGGCCTCCTTTAATGCCTCAAAGGCCGACTGGGCTTTGCAATCCCAAAGGAATGGAATCTTCGGGCTAGTGAGACGGGTCAAGGGCGCTACTATCTCAGAAAATGAGGCAATAAAGCGTCTGTAAAAGTTCGAGAAACCCAAAAAAGATTGAAGTGCCTTTACAGAATCTGGGACTGGCCAGTCCCTTACTGCTTTAACCTTGGAAGTACACATGAGCACCCCATTCGCAGATATCTGAAACCCCAAAAACTCAACTGATGATGCATGGAATACACATTTTTCCAATTTGGCATAGAGAGAGTGTGTACGTAATCGCTGCAGTACAGAGCGAACGTGTTGGATATGTTGGGTGAGGGAATCCGAGAAGATCAAGATGTCATCTAAGTAGATCACGACATAGCAATCTAGTACATCTCCGAAAATATCATTAACAAAATGTTGGAATGTAGCTGGAGCATTGCAAAGTCCAAAGGGCATGACGCAATACTCATATAGTCCAAACTTTGTTTTGAAAGCGGTTTTCCACTCATCCCCGCTTCGTATCCTCACCAAATTATATGCCCCTCTAAGATCCAATTTGGTAAAAATAGTGGATGATGTCATCTTATCAAGCAACTCCGTTATGAGGGGCAATGGGTACTGGTTCTTGATTGTTACCTTGTTTAAGGCTCTGTAATCCACGCAAGGGCGTAGATCCCCTTCTTTTTTCGGTACGAAGAAGATAGGTGAGGCAGCAGGGGACCGGGAAGGTCGAATATGTCCCAGAAGCAATGCCTTCTCCACATACTCTTTCAAGTGTTCTTCTTCGTTTCGGGTCAGAGAGTAAACACGACCATGAGGTACTACTGCCCCAGGTACCAAATCAATGGGACAATCATAACAACGATGCGGAGGGAGTTTTTCTGATAACCCTTTGTCAAACACATCGGAAAAGTCTTGGTATACTGCTGGTAGTTCGGGATTAGAGTCTCCCAGCGTGGCATTAACAGAGGAGATGTTAGATACCAAAGCCAAACAGGGAGACGAAGGTGTCGCACCGGGGCTTCGAGAACAATGTTGGGTACAGAACGCAGAAGCAAAATGAACTGTTTGTTTAACCCAATCAATAATTGGGTTATGAGTCCGGAGCCAAGAAAGACCAAGAATGATCCCGAATTGCGGGGCTGAAATAAGGTCGAAAACTATTTGCTCAATGTGTTCTCCCGAGGTAGACATGCGAAGTGGGACAGTCTGTTCCGTTATCCATCCGGACACCAGATGAGAACCATCCACTGCGTGTACTTCCTCAGGTGTAGTTTTCGGAACCACAGGTATACCATAGTGTTGAGCTAATTGTATGTCCATATAGTTTCCACTAGCCCCCGAATCGATCATAACTGGACTGGTGAAGGCCTCAACACCCGGGAGGACGAAACGCATGGCAAGATAGACGTGTGAGGAGGAAGGGTACTGGTCCGAGCCATCCATATTGCGACTCATCCTTAGGGCTCGATTTAAGGACGAGTCCTGGCGTTTCCCGCTACCTTAACAGGTCTCTTGGGACATGCACGAATGAAATGGCCGGATTGACCGCAATAGAAACACAGGTTGTTAACCATACGTCGTTCTCGTTCTGTTTTGGTTAAGGGACCTCTGATGGCCCCTATTTGCATTGGCTCGGTTTCTCCTGAGGGAGTAGCAGGAGTTGTTTCTGCTTTGACTGAGAAGCGAAGGTCAGGAACACGCCGTTCGCCACGTCTTTGCCGTAGCCGAGCGTCAACTTGTAGGACCAAGTCCAACAGTTCCGGGAAGCCCGTTGGTAAAGCTGGTACCACTGATAAGGAGTCTTTCAACTCATCCGAAAGACCCTTATAGAAGACAGCTGCCTTCTTCTGTTCGGGCCAGGTGGTTTCTGCTGCCAATTGGTTAAAGCGAGTGAGGTAAGACAGAAGATCTGATTTGCCTTGACTGATAGCAAGGAATTCAAGGTCTGAGGTTTGTGCCTTGTAACGCATATCAAATACGCTATTCATAGACTGAATAAGGGCATCAAAGTTATATAGGGCTGGATCATTGGCTTCGAGTAAAGGGTTAGCCCAAGCCGCCGCTGTTCCTCCCAGATGGGAAAGGAGAAACGCTGCTTTGGTAACAGCGTCAGGAAATGCCAATGGTCGACAAAGAAAATGTAAACGGCATTGATTGACAAAGGTCCGATAAGTCTTAGGATCTCCATAGAAGCGTTCTGGAGGGGCCAAAGGGAAAGGTCCAGGAAGCACAATGGGTGCAGACGATTGTGCCTGGGGTACAGGAGGGGCTGCTGCAGCAGCGGCATCACCGAACTCCTCATCGGGGGGTAAGGGCTGCACAAAACTCTGTAGCACATCCATACGTTGATGGAGAGTCGCATTAGCAGATGCCATATCGGTGCGTAAGGTCGCAAAGGCTTGTATCAAAGCCGCCATTGGATCCGCTCCCGTTTCCATAACCGATAGGCAAAAGTAATAGGCTCCTAAATCTGTCACAACTTTTACGCAATAGGAAAAGGATACAGATTTTTAAAGGATACAAGATCAGCCTCCGCTTAGGGAACCTCTTCACTCTGGGATAACCTGGATTATAACCAAGATGGTTCTGGGATATCTTGAAACGTGATTTTGCACAAGACTTTCCCCCCAAGAGCGCAGCCTGTAGAAGGTAGTAACTAACAGGCCAGGGGCTTAAGTGGAAAGGCAGGAGCAGCGACAACAGAGCTAGAGGAACAAAGAAAAGGATAGTTTAAGATAGCAGCCAAAGGTACAAAATACAATACTTGTTCCCTTCTTGACCCCTCTTACCTGCTTAGATAGGTAGGAAGTCCCGTAACCTGAAAGTGTGTAGTAGGAGGTTGGCTTGATGGTAGAAAATGGAAGTCCCAGTAGAAGAAAGTTTGTGCAAAGATCCACCTAACCCGAACGGCACGAGGGCGCGTCTAATAGTGTCCAAAATAAACCCCAAATATAAACAGCAAAGCGTCCCAAATCCAGGGAGTGACCAGCAGAAACAGGAGAGCGTCCGTTTGGTCACTTCAGTGTGTAGAGCGTTGTCTTCTTGTGAGCAGCGCCGTGTATTTTCCTGTGGTAAAGAGTTCGTATACTTTCTGTGTAGGAAGTAGGCAAAGAACAAATCCAAAATACAAGCCAGGAGTTCGTTAACCAGGGGGAAACAACCGAGGGAGCCAGGAGCCAGAAATCGAGGGAAAAGACGTCAGAATAATCCTTGATACAAAGCCGGGTCAGGAATCAGATAACAGGAAGATAACCGTAGGTAATCGTAGATCGAGTACTCGAACTGAATAGTCAGTTTTAGGAGCACCCGTTACAAGGACACGCCACACTAAGTACTGGGATCTGTTTCAGAACGCAAGTCACGTTGTGGGCGTTTCCCGTGACTGCGAGCCGAAGGAATTCTGGACCTTGTAGTGCGGCGGATTCCGTGGGCTGAAAACAGTCTCCAGGGCAGTTTCCAACTGGAAGTAGATATCTGCAAGTGTCTTGAAATAGGAATGCGGGGCATGACAACCTCTCCTTGGAACTAACTCCAGCTTCACTTCAAAAATGTTCCTTTTCACACTCTCTAGATCCACCCCCACCATTTTTGATTTGCCCATCCAACCTGGACATAAATGGGTATTTGGTTTTCTTCCTCTCAAAATCTCAAATGGACTCACACCTGTGACACTGTGGGGAGTTAACCTATACTGGAACGTTTGTTCCATCACTTTTCTCGCCCAATCTCCTCCAGTAGCCACCGCTATCCTGATAGCCTCCATTAGAGTCCTATTAAACCGTTCCACACACCCATTACTCTGGGGATGATATAAAGAGGTATTCACCTGCTCAATACCATGATTCTCTAAGAATTCTTTGAACTCTTTGGAAACAAGTTGGGGCCCATTGTCAGACAAACACCTCCTTGGAAACCCTTCTCTCCAGAATAGTTGTTCCAAAAATCTCATTATACTACCGCTGGATATGTCCTTGAGTACACACACCTCCGGCCATTTTGATAATAAATCCATGACTACCAATAAGTAGCTATCCCTGCCACCACCAATGTTAAATGGACCGAGGAGGTCCAAAGCAATTTCATCCCAAGGGACACGTGGAGACTCCCTCACTATCATGGGAACTTTTTTGCACCTTCAACCCTTTGTTTCCCTCAACACATTTCACACAATCTTTGACTTGTTCCTCAGTGTCTTTGTCGACACCAGGCCACCAAAATTCGGATCTCACCAGACCCTTCGTCCTGGCCAGACCCAAATGCCCAACATGTGCCAACTCCAAAACAGATTTCCTCATACCAACTGGCACAACCATCCGGTGACCCTTGTATAAATAACCATCCTGAACCCATAGCTCCTCCTTTACTTTGGCAAAACCACTCATCTCGCCTTTGTGGCTCTTAATCTTACCTTCTACAACCAGGGTAAGTACTCCTTGATATACATCATCTTCAGTGCAAGACACATCTCACTCACTCTTCTTTAGTGTTTCATGCACCTGAAATATCTCTGCACTCTCCCCTGAACCTGTAACATCACCATCATCTGAAAATTCCCTCTGGACAGATCTGGACAAAGCGTCTGCAACCACATTAACCTGCCCCTTTACGTGGAGCATGGTATACTGTAGACCTTGCAATGCCGTGACCCATTTCATAATGCGCCTTGACACTCCCTCCAAACCACCTTTCGTGAAAATACCAACCAGGGGTTTATGGTCTGTGCAAATGGTGAAACTCCTCCCCCACAAAAACCTTTTAAACTTCTCGACTCCCCAAACACATGCCAGAGCCTCCTTCTCAATAACAGAGTACCTAGATTCTGGGCCCTTCAAGGACCCGGATGCAAAAGCCACAGTCTGTAAACCTGTCTGATCCTCCTGCATCAGAACAGCCCCAACACCATAATCACTGGCATCAACAAAGAGTAATGTGGGTCTACCTTCCTCAAATACCTTCAGAATGGGAGCATTGACAATAGCCTCTTTTATCATCTTAAATTCTTTTTTGCACTGGTCACTCCATTTAAAGTTACTCCCTTGCCGGTGAGAAATCTCATGTTCCTTGACATTTCTGATAAGCCTCTGAAAAATTTGCCATAAAACTCAACCAGTCCCTAAAATGATACTATGTCCCCTTTGGACTTAGGCTCTTCCATTCTTTTTATGGCCTCAATGACCTCCTCCTTGGGTCTAACCCCTTCCCCGGTGATCTCATGACCCAGGTACACCACTTTGTTGGCTTTGAAAGTACATTTTTCCAAGGAAACAGTGAGGCATGCTTCCTTCAAAATGTCTAAAACTCTCTTCAACCGATCATCATGCTCCTTCTCGTCACTCCCACACACAAGAACATCATCCTGATAACACATCACCCCTTTCTCATCTCCAAGTAATCTATGCATAATGCTCTGAAACACACTTGCAGCTGAGACCAAACCAAATGGCATGCGAACACACCTGAATAAACCAATCGGGGTAATGAAGGCGGTAAAGTTCCTGGAATTAGGGTGCAATTCAACCTGATGGTAGGCCGACTTCAGATCTAATATGGAGAACACCTTTGACCCAGCTACTCCCACCATCAAATCGTCTATTCTGGGAAGAGGAAACCTGTCTGCCACAACCATGCTGTTCAAATGTCTAAGATCAATACAGAGCCTCAAAGACCCATTACCTTTTCTGACCACCACTATGGGACTAACCCACTCAGATGCTTCTATCCTCTCAATGACCCCATCTCTTTCCATTATCTTGAGTTCCTCCTCTACATCTCCTGTAAGGGCAAGTGGAATGGTTCGCAGTTTTGCAATCTTAGGGACAGCACCTTTCTTTAGGCGAATTACATGTACAAATCCCTTCAGACACCCCAATTTCCCAGACAAGGGTGTTTGTATCTCTCCGGAATCTCCTCCCGCAACAGACATTACCTGCTCGGGGTGACTTGCCTCAAGCCTTATCTTCAATTCGGCCTGATCACTCCATGACAACAACTCACCCCCTCTGTTGGTAACATACACGTAACCTTTGGTCTTCCTGTCCTTAAATTGTAGTTCGGCATCAAAGCAACCTATAATGTCTATGGGAACATCTCCATAAGCATTTGCTTTGACAGTATTTTCCCACAGTGTACAACTATCGAATTTGTCCCTCCACACATCCACACTTATCAAGGTGTAATCAGCACCAATATCCATTAGCATACGTATGGGTACACCTCGAATTATAACCTCAGCATAAGGTTTCTGCTTTTTCACCCTGCCATTGACGGCATTCACTGTAAATACTACTTCCCTGCTGTCCTCACAATATGATTCATCTTCATAACTTGCACTTATTTCATGCACTTGGTTTGACCCAGCATTGAAATTTCTACAACATCGGGCAATGTGCCCTCTCACACCACACTCATTGCATATGATGTGAACAGCAAAGCAATCCTTATCCGATGCTATATGCGACAAGCTTCCACATCTAAAGCATGATCTCCCTGGAAAACCTCTGGACGGTCCTGAATCCCTAACCATCCTGAATGAACTCATGTCTCTGGGTGTCACTCTGCTATACTTTGCAGGAACCCATTGACGCCACCCTCTGCCAGTTGCAGGTCTGTTCTCTTCACTCTTTTTCGCATTCTGAGAGGCGCGTCTTGGATTCCCAGTACTTTGCCTCTGAACGACTTTTGACACCTTTTGCACTGATCCCTCACTCTCATCCAACTTGGGTTTGCCATTGTTCACAGTATCTGATTGAAGAACCTTAATGCACTTATCGGTGTGTTCCACCATTTTTGCTATCTCGATTGCTCGATCCAAAGTGGCGTTCCTCTCTTTCCATAGTTCCTTCCTAATACTGTTATTGGAACATTTAATCATTAGTTGGTCTCTCAAGTGCTCATCCTGACAGTGGTTGAATTTGCATTTTATAGCTAAACCCCTCAGAGCCATGACAAAATCTTCAATACTTTCACCATTCTTCTGCTCCCTCGTGGCGAATTTATATCTTTCCAATATGACATTCTCCTCCACTCTAAAATGCCTGTCCAATTTCACCAATGTCCTTTCATATGGGCCAGCATCTAAAATATCAGAGGGCTCTGGCAATCTCTTTAAGACCTCTTGGCCTGCAGTTCCCAAACAATGAAACAGCAGTGTCTCCTTGCGCTCATTGGAGTAGTTAGCACCAAACACTGCCAAAGCATACTTGTTGTATCCTTCTTTCCAGTCTACCCATCTAACCCTGGGTTCCCCTGGCACTGCCAGAAAAAACACAGGAGCAGGCACATTTGCCATGTCTCAATGCTGCAGGTGCAAACCGAAATTGTAAAATCAACACAACCTTCCCACTAGGGTCCTGCTTCTTCACTGACCCACCCTAGAACTCTCCTACATAAGATGCAGTTCTATGTTCTATGGTAACTAGGTGACAGAAGACACAGAGAAGGAAATATTAGACACTTGTAGTTTAGCAGATAAAACATTGAATGCACTGCACATCCTAACACTTTTAATTTAGCTTTGTCTGGATTTTGAATCAGTAGATGTGCTAAACAGACATTAACCACGATTTAATGAACAACTGTTTACTTGAAAAAATATATGATGAAATGTATTTTAATAGGACTTGCGAAGTTGTAGACAACAAGCATTTCCTAAAAAAGGCGCATTTGCGCCAATTAAAGAGGGCCTGTATTGAAATTAATCCAAGCTCATACCTTATCCAGGCTACTGGGATGCAGTCTGGAAGATGTAAAATACGGTGCCAAAATTTAGCCTCCCATTTTGCCAGTTGAAGAGATGGAATTTCCTGAAAGGTTCCCAGGCCATATAATAAGTCTGGAATGGTTTTTGCGGTCCAAAAATGCCAAGCTGGTAGTACTGAAAATTTGCCAACCGTGAAAGATGGCCTGTTGGATGTTTCACATTCTCAAACATGATGCCCAGATAATTATATTGGGGCACCTTGTCAATCGGAAGTTTGTTCAATGACCACACGTACGAGATCGGGTTACGCCTTTTTGGGCAAAAAACTACAATTTGAGTTTTTGTGAGATTTACTTTTAATTCGTTGGACACAGTGTAGTTATAAAAGACATTTAGCAGGCGCTGTAGCCCCACTTGTGTTCTAGAGATCAAGACTACATCGTCTGCATAAAAAAGAGTTTGAATTGTATGGCCATTCAGTTTGGGTGAATCCGAAACAACATTCGAAAGATCATGTCTTGCATCTTGAATAAAATAATTGAAAATAGCAGATGCTAGCAGACAACCCTGTTTAAGTCCACGAGAGGTTGGAATTTGTTGCGACAACATGCCGTCTAGGGTTAGGCGGACCTTAATTGAAGTATGTGAATGAATGCCATGTATTAAATCCATGAGGGTTGCAGTACATCGATCTCTTTGCAATTTTGCTAGGAGAAGCACCCGACTGACGAATCAAATGCTGCATTGAGATCAATGAATGCAAAAAATACTGTTTGTTTTTCCTGAAAACATTGCAATTTAATTGCATTAAGGAGAATACATTTATTGATTTCTCCATGCCTGCAACAAAACCCGTTTGATGGGGATCGCGCAAATGAGCATGAAGGGTCCAAACATTGAATTCGGCAAGAATGAGTTTCGCAAATACTTTCCCAGGAGCGTCGAGAAGGGCGATCGGCCGGTAGTTGGCTGGATGGCAGCGATCGCCCTTCTTGAAGATCGGGATTATAATGGATGTTTTCCATGAGGTAGGTATTCTGCGCGTGAGAAGAATATTTTTGAAAATGAGATATAAGATATGTGCCCATTCATCTGGGAATGTCTTAAACATAAAATTGGACAGCCCGTCTGGACCTTGCGCTCTTGATGTGCTAATTTGCGATATATAAGAACGAATTAACCCTTCTGACAGTTGGAGTTGCCAAGGGGAGTCGGTGGCTGATATGTATTCGAGGTCGTCAAACTCCGGATCGGCATATAAACCAGCGAAATGCGCGATCCATTCCTTTTCGGGAACGCCATTAATTTGTGCGTCTACCTGTATATTGGACTTATGGTTGTTTAGCATCTGCCACATTTGTGCTGAATTTTTGTTCGTCATGGCGGCTAACATGGAAATACTATCACACTGGAACTGTAACGATTTCCTATGTCTGAGCCAATTTTTGTAACGACATTTGGCAGTGTTCAAAAGTTGTCGACAAAACGGTCCATTCTGGAGGAGTATATGTTTCCTGATTTTTCGGTATTCAGCTTTTAAATTTTTGATTACCGGATCAAAGATGTGAGGATGGCAAGCACGATTGTGCCGTAAATAGTGATGTTTTGCATAAAAGGTTTTAAGAGATCTTTATATGACACGTCATTGGTGCGCCACTCATTGTCTTCCAGAATGTTCGTTAAAGTCTGTATCCTCTGAACGTTCCATTTGAGTCGATTTCTTGCAGTATTGACAGTTGCCATGCCATTATGTACCTGACTACGCAAGATGTGTTCAAAAGTCCATGCAAACTGTGCGACCAAAAAACAGTGATCGCTATTTGGATGGCGATGGATTGAGAGGCGTTGGACATTTTGATACAGTTTTGGGCTCATGTAAATGTAATCCAGGGTGCTGGTACTGACTCCCCGATGTCAGGTGTAATTTGATTGTGTATCACCCTCCACTGAGACATTTAACCTGTATAGACTTCTGTCAGACATCAGGTTTGACCATCTGATAGCCGATGGTGAGGGGTTAGATATGTCACGACAGTCCAAATTAAGATCTCCTGCAACAATAATATGAGTGACAGACTTTCTAGCGAGGGTAAGATTCAATATTTCATTCATACCATCATAAAAGTCTACGTCACTCATAATAGAGGGGTTGCGATAAATGTTTACTAAAGCCAGTTCTTGGGAGTGGCACAAAATGAGAACTAACTGAATCTGAGCGCCTACTGAAGCCCAAGGAGCGATTGTGAAGCCACTGGCTTTATGAACACCCACTAATAAACACGATGAGGGACGACCGCTGCTTGGTATGGCCGGAAGGAGCGAGATTTCATAGCCATCCTAGACCGGTCGAGTGAGTAGCCAAGTTTCTTGTAAGGCTATTAAATGATACATAGTGGTAAATTTCGCAAAGGTGAAGGGAATATGGGAATGACCCCTAGTGTTCCAACTTAATAGATAGATCCCTTCTACCTCATCTACCATTAGAGTTACTGATGGCTAAAGCCATCATTTTGAGCCCCATCAGGCTTTCGCTGAGCTCCACAATAAATGTTGGATTTACGCCTGGGCTGTTGGTTTTTTGAAGGTACTTTTTCAGGATCTTCTGCTATGAGGAAGCCCATACTGAACAATTGCATTTTGCATTCAAATTCTTTAATGTGATATAGGTTGAAAATAAATTCAAACTTTACACATATACTAATAAACATTAGCATAAAATCATACACATAAAATCATACACATAAAATCATCAATCGTGAATCAACACTCCATATAACATATAGTGCAAAAATTAGAAATCACAGAAAAGAGGAGAGGGAGATATAAGCTGGAGAAAAACAATAATTAGATGCATTCCTAATATTGTTTGCAAATACTTCTACAAGCTTGCATGTTTTCCTCCGAGACCCTTCAAACAGTATATTTAGGTCCCACTATGACCCGTAGCATTCCCAAATACAGGCCACTTCTGTTTGATTTGACGATCCAATTCCAACCCGAGCCTTAGTTCAGCTCTCGATCATAATATGAATAGATACATCTTGCTACTGTTAGTCCTGGGAGGTCACGGCAAGACCTGTGACTGCACTCGTCCAGTACACTTAAGAGAGCCCAGCTGGATCCTTAGCCTCTTCCATGTGAAATGATAATTGAGCATACTTAGAGCCCCAATCCTGGTTCTATCTGTTGCCAGATATTATAAAGTGATATGAATAAGTGCATGTTGCAAGTATTGGTACAGTACTGCCAGAATGAAAATTCATGTATAGTGAGCGGATCGTGCACAAATTCACCCAGGAAATGGACAATTGTCTTCTTCAGTGCCGGGCATTGAGTTAGTAGATGCCTGGCTGTCTCTGAGCACAGGGGGGATTTACAAATCCGGCATGTTCGTTCTACTGCAGGAATGTTTTCTCGTGCACCTGTGATGGATAAGGTCGGTAATTGTTCTAATCGAAACAGGATGATGAAACGACGGAGTCTTCTAGTGGGACAGAGAAAAAGGTAGGCCTGCGGTTTCATGAACTTATACACTCTGTAATTCACAAAGTGATATGATTTAAGGGTGTCTAAATGGGCAAAATTCTCCAGCCAGTCCCACAGGTCCACCTTTTTCCCAAGTGCATTTAACATTTCCTTAGTAACACTTATCCCTCTATGAGTCCAGCCAATTTCTTTAAGGAATTTACCCATGACTTTATAAAAAGACAAGGTGGTATGTTTTTTGCTTAATTCCTGATGTAAAACTACTAATAGAGGATTGGATGATCCACTTGTCATCTTAAGATAGAACCCAGTTCTCCTTTTCAATACCATAGCCTTAAGTGAAGGGAGGCCCAACTCTAATTTTATCAGGGCCATCGGCACACCCGGGGGAAGCCCCAGCATGCGTCGCCAGAACTTTCCCTCTAACACTTGGAGCCACGCCAGATTTACCGTCAGCAGCGACTCAAGGCCATATATGACCATAGGTGCAAAAACTTCCATGTACAGGTGGCGGGTCCTCCACAAAGTAAAGCCCCCTTGTTTATTAGTAAAAGATGCAATAAGTGAGATCACTTGAAGGGCCCTAGTAACACGGCCCTGTCTACATAGAGCATAATCTCCTAGGGGCTCCATTTCCACTCCTAGGTAGCAATAGGATGGAGTTTACAGGATAGAAGGTTTATGGACTATCAAGTTCACACGGGTTACTCTTTTCCTAGTGAATCTCATCACATTAGTCTTCTCCAAATTGATGGTCAGACCGTTGATCTTAGCGTATTCCCAGAGAGTATGGGCAGAACACCTGAGGCCACCAATGGTGTTATCGAGAACTACCAAATCGTCGGCATACGCCAATACCACACATAAAACTTTGCCTATTTTTGGTGGGCAGTTATTTACCTCAGCAAGTGTCTCAGGGATGTCATGTACATACAGGTTATATATGAGAGGCGCTGTGACGCAGCCCTGCTTGACCCCTCTATTTTGCATCACATTTCGGGTCGAGTTGCCCTCCTGATTGAGTCTGAGGCACACCGATGTATCTTGGTCTAAGGTAATATAACAAACCTGTAGGGCAACCCAACACTTCTAGCTTGTTCCAAAGCCTTGCTCGCGGAATAGAATCGAAAGCGGCCTTAAAATCAATAAAGAGTGCGTACAACGGGGGCTGGCCCCTACTAAGCGCCCTCGTACGCAATATGTCCATTACCAAAAGGTTATGCGATGTAGAAAAATCCCGCCTGAAACCGCATTGAAATCTACTGAGTATACCAGTGTTCTCTACCCATTTTTGCATTTCACTGAGCAAAAGAGAGGCAAAAAGTTTCCCAGTGACATCAAGCATGGATAGAAGCCTGTAATTGTTTGGATCTGTGCGATTGCCTTTTTTAAACACCGGGATCAGAATAGCGGTTTGCCAAGATCGGGGAATTTTCCCCAGTACTAAGATCTTATTAAAAAGTACAGAGAATAAGTCCGCCCAAAAGGACAGATTTTTTTTATCACTACATTCGCAAGACCATTTGGACCGGGAGCTCTAGAAGACTTGAGGATGACTATTTTGTTAAATATTGCCCCAGGCGAAACGTCAAAAGGGGGAAGGATAGGAGGCTTCCCCATGGGGCTACTCTCGGGCCCCTCTTCCTCAGCATTGCGATTTAGGAGGAATTGTTCCCATATTTTCTCGTTGATTGGATTAGCGACAGATCTTTTAGCCTTCGCTCTATTCTCATTTAAGAGTGCCCATATACTTCGAGAGTTTCTCGAACAAATAGTTTTAACAAGTCGCTGATAACAATTGTTCCTCTCTATTCTCTTAATACCCTTTATTTCTGCTCTATATCGATTTTTGGCCGTTCTTAATTTCTCACGATATAAGACTCCAGAAAGGTCCAAGAGGGAATTATTATCAATATCATCAAAGTTAGAAGAATTAATAGACAGGCCATCCCTGTTCACCGGTGCAACCCTTTCGTCAATTATGGTGGAATTGATCTCAGGGGGAGGGTTCACCGGGAAGAACTCCGTGATGGCTCCTTGTGCTACAGGTAGGTCATGTTTAGCATTCTTCTTACGTTTACCCCCTTTTCTATTGGACTCCTTTATCTCCTTCATAGCTTGCGGCTTGTTATTCCTCAGATTATAGATTGAATGAGGAGCTCTCTTCCCCAGCTGCATATCTGAGTGGAATAGTTCTTAAAAAAGGTTGGGGAATCCGGGAGGGCTGCCTAACTCTTACACTATGCCTTCCAGGCCACACAGAGGGGGAAACATAAACTATGTAATCCGGGTCAAAGGCCTTAGCCCGCAGTCCCCGGGGTGAATCTCCCAAGTCTCTTCCTCCTCAGAGTACAGTGTTATTTCTTCTACAGGATGTCCAATATCCTACCAGGACCCAATGCCGGGCAACTTTCCCCACGTCCGGGGAAGAGCTTCTTAGTTACCTTCTCCCTTAGACCACAGGGCAATTGCGCTGTTAAAGGGACCTCCAAGACCACCACAGACTAGTCCTGGGCCAGCCCTTCTCTGAGGTGCGCTCCGAATGCTCCTTGGGCTTCAAAGCCCTACTTGGTAAGGCGCCCCAGAGAAAAGAAAACAAGGGGCGACCTGGGCAAAGCAAAGCAAACAAGCCTGCTATGGGGAAAGAGCCAGGGCAGCGCCCAGTCCCCGTACCCCGAGCCCCCTCTACTTACCACCGGTTTAATCCGGCGTTATGCCACGCTTGGAGCAGCCCGTCGCAGCCCAGCCGTTACACCGGAGCCCTTCCGCTCCTCCGCCGATCCCTGGGGGTGCGTTCATCCTCCAAGAACACCGTCGCACGGGGCCGCAGCACCGTACGCCAGAGGAGCGCTCCGGGGTGCTGTAGATGCGGCTTCCTTGGGGCCCACCTCCCCGATACAGCAAGGAAGCACCGGGGGGGCCAACAGTGCTCGCGAGCCACTCACGACTGCTCGACACAGCCTAGCCTAGCGTGCTAGAGTAAAGGACCTCACTCTGGTCACTCTGACGTGTCAAGCCGCACCTTGCATTGCCAGATAGTGTCTCGAACTAAACCTGATGGAATCCATAATCTGACAATCGAAGTTGATAATTCTGAAATGAATTCTATTTGTTCAATGTCATTTGACGCCAGATTTTTAAGATCATTAGTGTCTCTAAAAATGTTGAGAACACTTTGGCGATTTAAGTCATAGCAGGGGAAATTTCGTCTCTCTGCATTTAAGAATAAGTGTGAAAAAATGTTCACGTCGTGGATTTAAATGCCGTGAAACATTCTGGGTGTTGATTTTTTGTGGAGTCCACTGCAAGTGGGGAGTGTCACGGTTTAAGTTCTCATGGTATTCTGTATCTGCTTCCCTCTCTTGTTGCTGTTCAGCGGTAAAATTTGGAATACATTGATCATCCGCAGCCACTATAGACGAAACCAAGGAATTTTTTTGCCTGTAATAGACTACCAGCCAAATAGTTGTCTATTTTTTGTTTGAAATTTTCCAGCTGAGATATGTACACAGAGTCTGCAGGAAAATTTGTCGACTTTTGTTTAATTTATTTAGCGAGTAGATTTACAGGGGCATCAATAACCGCCAATGGCCCATTGTCACTGCAGAGGCCCACTGTATCTCTGTTCGTAATTTTGTTTTCTTGTCCAATGCCCATTGTTTCTGGTATGTGATTTGTCATGAAAAATCTCATGTGTGCATCATTTTGTGATTTTAAGGCCGCAAGTTGTTTGTCGGCCTCAATATTCCGATCTATGGAAAGTACTAGCTGCGACAATGGAGATAATGAGGCCCCAGAAAGTTTGACATTTGTCTGTGCAGGGATCCGCACAGAGGTTGACGAAAGCTCTTCAGGTAACTTTACAAAAGCTGGGTGGGATACATTTTGTGCCTTCATTGCTTTGGGCTTATCGGCCAGGACTGTGGCTGTCATCGGCCTTAATGGGCAGAAATTCAACAATGGGCCCTGACCAGCCTTCTGCAATGAATGACTAGGTAAAGAAGCACCAGACAAGATCGGAGGTTGCACAACCAAGGGTAAAGGATCCTTTGCTGGATCTGTTGTCAAGATTTCCTTTTCTTGTAAGGTGGTTGATTTGCCCAAGGCTTTGAAGAAGGAATTCAATGTCTTTTTGGTTTGTTTTAAATTGGCCATATTCTTGGTCTTTTTTAATGCCAGTGGTTTTTTTGGAACAACCTTTGGGTTCGGGGCTTTCAAGGCATCCAGATGGCTAAGTCCTTGTCCACTTTTTCTGGTACGAAGCGACTCAGGAGGTGGGCAAGTCACTACAGCTTCTGTAGCTTGACCAATTTGAGTCGTCGAAGCGTGCTCTTTCTGCACGGGTGGCATGTCGGGTAGTTGCTCAACTGGACGAATGATGCCAGTAATCAAAGGCAGAGCACTAACCCTGGCACTGCCTACCTCGGCAGCATGCACTAAAGAGGCCCTGGGCGTCAGTGATTTCGGTGATCCCTCCCTCTCAAGACAATCATCACTCGTTCTAGGCCCTATTGGTGAAGATACATTTTTGGCGAGAGAGGAAACTTAATGAGCCGACAACCATTTCATTAGGTCGTCAAACTGTCTGGATTGATGTGACACTTTAGTGTCCAAAGATTCAAACAACTTGCATAAACTCATGATGGTTGTATTAATGGCTGTCATGGCTGGTTGCATCATGAGTGTATGTTGTAAAAATAAATCTGATGCAATTTCCTTAGGTGGTCTTGGAGTGGGAAGAGCAAAAGAGTGTAACATGGAATGTGAGGACTGTGATTGATCGACCCTAAAATATTTGCTTCCCTGTGCATCTGCAGGTGGATAAACTGACATACTCCGTGCAATAGGGGACTCGCTTTGACTGTTCTGTGTAGACAAATTTGTATGTTCCTGCAGCAAAGGGGGGAAGGAAATTGGAGAAATAACAATCCTCAATGAAGAAAGACGCGGACAATTTCGCGTAGAGGCCAACATTGTAACATCTGATAGAGGACGCGGATTTGTTGTCACACTGGGTGTTTTTAGTGCAGGGGGGATTTCCTTTATGTTGGAATATTCTCCTTTTTTGAAAACCCTAAATGAGATGTTGACAAAGAAGAAATAGAAACTATAGATTCATCTATGTCACCATCAAAGGAGAATTTGGATTTTGCTGATAGCACGTTACCTGTGACAAAACCAGAATGTGCCGAGTAAAAATGTTGTGGGCAGGGGTCAGCCTTGTCTGACGTAGGTCGATTTGTGCAACTTGTAGTCGGAATAAACATGTTTGAAATTTGTGGAGGCATATTGGTCGTGAGCCGGTACGTCATGACTTGCTATATTAGATGTTAACAGTTAAATGGCAAGAAATTCTGTCTCGGAAAAGGGGCAAAAGCTAACCAAATTTCAATTTGCTAAAACAAGTTAAGCACAAGACTCACTTTTGGTAGACGAAACTCCCTTTGCCTCTAACAAATAATAAATGCCAGCCCCCCACTGCGCACCTCGCACAGAAAACAGTAAACAGTACTCGTAGTACGCGCAGCGCGTGTGCGCAATGGGCGGCGTTAATGAGGCCGCGGGAGGAGGTGTGGCCAAAAGGTAGGAAGGGCACTCTGGGTGGGAAACCTGAAAAATAATAAAAACAGAAGAAGGAATAAGAAGAGAGAATAAACACAATAGTAGATTATTCTTGAAACGTCCACCTAACGTGGCGTTCGGCATGCAGGAGGTACCAAACGTATTTTACTATGTTCCTAACAAAGTACGCCCACTAATACGTAATGTGCAGGAGGTACCAAACGTGGCAGTGCAAGGATGCTTCCCCACCCCAGTTCTGGTGTGATAATCCACTTGAATCACAGTCACCTTGGGGCTTCCTAAGATGGAGGTCAGGCACACAAGGTGCAACCGCAAAAGACGTCCTCCAGGCGGGGGTCTGATGAAACGACACGGAGAGGAAGGTAGAACCAGGCAGCAGGTCTCGCCAGTAAACAGTACTCGTAGTACTTGCACTGTGCGCATCGCGTGTGTGCAATGGGCGGCGCTAATGAGGCCACGGGAGGAGGTGTGGCCAAAAGGTGGGAAGGGCACTCTGGGTGGGAAACCTTGGGGCTTCCTGAGATGGAGGTCAGGCACACAAGGTGCAACCGCAAAAGACGTCCTCCAGGCGGGGGTGTGATGAAACGACACGGAGAGCAAGGTAGAACCAGGCAGCAGGTCTCGCCAGTAAACAGTACTCGTAGAAAGGCCTATTCCTGGGCTGAGGCTGAATAATTCCCACCCTGTTCTGACAAAAGTACAGTCGACTCTTCCCTCAAACCCAAGGCCATGAGGTGAATCGGTGGAAAATATTGTGAAGGTAATTAAAGATCAGAAAGCTAGCTATTCACTGATGAGATCTGCTAAACCCCCAGCCACCATGAGCACACCTTTTCAGCATCCGCCATTAGTATTCAAACCAATAGACCCTGCTTCAATTTGTATAATGGTCCCAAGTTGACGACTAAGCATGGAGAACCAAAGGATAGTTTGATAAATAAGGTGATACATTGGCTCAGAGCCAAGAGGGGCTGCTGTTCCATAATTGAAAAGGACATTATTGATTGCCGGCGACTATCAGCTTCCCCTGCCATTGATTATATTGAAGTACATCTAGCCTCGGGCAACCTATTGGAGAACCTTCTGGGCATGGAGCAGAGGGTGCTTCCCCCGTCAGGGCTGGAAATTGCAATTGCTTTGGCACGACCAGTAATGGAGTTTACTATGTCATTGAACAAAGGGAGAGGACGGACTCCAAGCTAAGGAGGTGATGGGAGAGCTTGGTTTGCATCAGCTGGGCGGCCAACATAGAGCACCACCGCCTTGATTGTGCCTGGCATTCTTGACGTAGGCCGCCAATCGTCAATCTCTGGAGATTATGATTACCAGCCCTCAGCCCCTGTATGTTCCCTACCGGTTTCAATCGCACCACAAAGGGTTGTCCCCTCAATTTCCATATGGGAGGGTCCCAACGGTGGTAATTTTTTTCTTCTTTTTTTTTTTTAAGCATTTAGCGTAAATTAATAGAAACATTTTGCTTTGTCTTCAGAAAATGGCCCTTCCTACATAGCCAAACGTTTTAAGTGGTCATAAATCCACTCATTGTCTGTTGTTATGTCATCATTTTAATCTCTTTCTGCCGTTCTGGTCTGGCGACATCGGTTCCTGGTTTAAGTTTGGCTATGTGTTCCAGCAACTCGAGTGTTAGCGATGGTCGAGTACTTATCAGTTTTCCCAGATAGTCTTTTTTGCATTGCTTCTAGAAATATGCCTAGATTATTGAGGTCAAACATTAAATCAAAGAATAGGCGTCCCCGACCACATGAACCCAGGGGAGAACCAAAATAATATGTACCAAGAGGGGAGAGGGGTTCACATGTGTGCAACCGGAGAACAAATCGCCGGGATAAACTGCAACAAACACAGGAGTCAAGTCGGGGGATAGATCAGGTCAAGGAAAGTAGAATTTCATCAATCTTTAATAGACACATATTCAATTATATCATACATAGTGCTGAAATTACAATAAAAGCAGCATAAAAACATACCATCAATACTCCACATTTCCTATTAAAGTGCATATTAGCTTGATAGTATTCCTAACATATTGGAATAAATACACTGGGAAAATTATAATGGTAGTTTGAATTAACTAGAAAAAACAAAAAAGAAAAAATATTCAAAAAGAAAAAACCAAAAAGAAAAAGAAAAAACAGAAAAACAAGGGCACTCATCCAGGCAAGACTGAACACTCAGTATCTCCTGCGAGGTAAAAAAGTTGTCCCCTATTCAATCCAATAAATTGTTATGGGAAACAGACAAGTATAGTCGCGTCGTAGCTTAATAGAACAGAAGCAATACTTGTCTCCAATCTGACCATGATAGTCAACAACCAGTACCTCGTACAGCGACCGACCATTTCATGGGCTGTACTGGTATCATACACGGGTGGTTTCGACGACTAATTGGCACAGTCTAGGCAGTCTATCTCCTGCCCTAGCAGGAGAGAGAAGGCCTGACAGTCGTCTTCCTCAGGACAGGACAGATTAGATAATTTAGTTGTACAATTTAAACATTTCATTTCTTCACATATCTCAAGGCACAAAGCATTTAGTTACAGGCAATATGGAAATAGTTTTAAAATTCTTCCATGCAGACATTTATCTTCATGTAGATCTTCCGTAATTCACAACGATGAGATACTTCTCCATCTTAGTGATACTCAAAACTAACATTTGTTAAAAGATATACATCAAGGAAAGAAGAAAAGAGAAAGAACTAATTAGAACAATAGACAATTTTTTATTTAAACATTAAAATCACTCATTAAAATATTCCCTTGACCTGATCTAGCAACCCCATGCGTGACCCTATCCGTGCAGTAAAAAGTCATATTCCCATCTGGGTTAACTCCAGGGATAGCCCCACAATCTGTTCTAGGGAAGAACTAGAAGTGAGCAACTCCCGATCAATTTAGGGAGAAAACCAGGGGCCTAATCGTCCCTGTCTATTATGCCGTGAATATGCAGTTAAGTCAATCCAGCCAGGCAGTACGGGAAAGGGAGCCTGAAGGCATTTCAAGCTCACACTGTCATCCCGTCGGTCAAAAAGCTCAAAAGCAGAGTGCAAGCCAACCAAATGGTTCAATGTAAAATTATAGAAAAAAGTACAACCCGTACCTTCAAATTGAAAAAAGAGCTCCTCCAGAATATGGGTGGGTCTAGACAATACAGCTCTGAATTCTTGTAAAGGTGCAATGCGTGATTCGCTAGGACACGAGAAGGTGGGGCCATCTAGAGACCCAATGCGGTCCGTATCCTGCAAAAGAGAAAAACCAAAAAAGAAAGAAAAAAAGAGAAAAAAACCCATCCCGGGGTTAAAGAAAATAAGGAGAGGACTAGCATACGAACAACAGAAGAAAACCGAAAGAGACTAAGTAGAACCTCCCACTCTTACCTATCTACGATGTAGTCCTCCTATGAGGCTATAGCCGCTATGCAGGTCAGAATCAACTGACTGCTGCTGAATGCGTAAGTTCCTCCAATGGCTTCGGCTTAGTTCCCGGAAGTCAAATGAGGGAGCTACTCAAAATGCCTAAAATACCGTCTCCACGTCCCATGTGACTGCCGTCAAAGATCACATGACGCGGACTAAAAAGTCACGTCCTTAAAGGGACAGTGCATGCAAGAGGAATAGACGGGAGAGAAAAGGGAGAAAGAAAGCCCCGAGGAGAGGGAGACAGAGGTAAAGACCCGAAGTTGACGGTTGTCATGTGACATGGATGTCATAGTCCTGTCATTAAGAAAAAGATAAGTGAAAAAATAATGATAAATAAAATAATTATAAGAAAAGTAATGAAATGAAAGGAAAAGACTCCGATGACATTGACAGAAAAAGTCCATTCACTAGGTCCAATCGAGGCAGAATTGGAAACGAAAAACGCAGTCCCAGGATCGGTTCTCAGATGGCACATTGTAGCCATTCTTCTTGGTGGTTGAGTCCAGTATAATAACTGTCAGTGTGGTACATCCACCACTGCTCCCTTTGTGCTAATTTAGATGCTGTGTTGAGGCGATCAGTACCTTGGACTCGTTCCAATACCCACCATTTAAATTCATCGCAGCTGTGGCCCAATTCCAAGAAATGGGCCACCAGTGGAGCATTATGAGTGCTAGTCCGGATTCTAGATTTGTGCTCCGAAATTCTAGTTTTAATGGGTCTAACCGTCTTGCCAATGTAAGATTTATTACATGGGCAGACAATAACATAGACAACATTAAAGGAATTACATGTAGTGTGTTGTCTAAGCGACCAAACTCTACATTAATGAATATGGTAGTGCATGCTGTAGTGAATTTGCAAGCATTGCAGGACCCGCATGGAAAATGTCCTACAATCGGAGGAAGGCCCCACTGAGATGTCAATGTGGGTTGTCGCAGAGGAGGTTTAGCTCGATCTGCCTTAGACAGCCAGTTCTTGAGATTTTTGCCTTTTTTGAACGCGAATAAAGGTCGTTCCAATTCTGAATTATTAAGTTGGAGGAGGTGCCAGTGTTTATAAATCATTTTTTTAATCTCTTTATGGTGAGAGCTAAAAGTAGTAACGCATATAATGCGTTGACTAGTTGCATCCGATCTATTCTGCTTAGTAAGTAGTGTATCTCGATGTTGATATCTGGCTCTCTTCCGCGCCTTTATAAGCAAAAAAGGAGGATAACCTCTGGCTGTTAATCTGGTTGTAATTATATCAGCCTGAGTCAGATAGTCATTGACTTTGGTACAATTCCTTCTTGCTCTCAAAAATTGCCCATATGGTATGCTTTCTCTAAGTGCTTTAGGGTGAAAACTATCAAACCGTAGAATAGAGTTGCGGTCTGTCTCTTTTCGAAAAAGTTCCACAAGAATCTGTTCACCATCTGATTTCACTGTTAGGTCCAAAAAAGGAAGTGAAATGTTGCTAGAAGTCATGGTGAATTTAAGGTGTGGACTAAGGGGAGAAAATAGTTATAGTCCCCTTTAGTAGTATCCCAAACCATGATAATGTCGTCTATATATCTTTTGTATAGACGTATAGCCGCAAAGAAAGGATTCGAATCATGTAATATCAAAGATTTTTCAAAATGCCACATATATAGAATGGCATAATTGGGGGCAAAGGATGCCCCCATAGCCGTACCTTTAACTTGTAAATAGTAGGAATTCTTAAATCTGAAGTAGTTTTTGGTAAGAGCTAATTCTAAAAGTTGAATCAGGAACTCACTAGGTATATGTTGAGTATCTGGACGAGCATCCAGAAACCGCTTAATGATTATTAAAGATTCAGCTTGCGGTATATTAGAATAAAGTGACTCCACATCCAAGGTAATAAACATTTCGTGGACAGGATTGAAAGAAAGGTTCTCGAGTTGTTTAATGGCATCCGTCGTGTCTTGTATATAAGTGTCAGTATCGGATGCTAAAGGTTTCAAAAAGAAATCCAGGAATTGTCCCAATGGTTCTAGTATGGAACTACAAAGAGAAACTATTGGACGACCCGGAGGGTTAGTTGAATCTTTATGAATTTTGGGCAGTATGTAAAAAAGAGGAACTCTAGTTTCCTTAGCCGTGAGGAAAAGGAATTCCTTTTCACTGATGATATTTGCATCACGTGCTGTCGTGCAGATTGCCTTAATTTCTTTACTAATACCCTCAGTGGGGTCCCCACTCAATTTGTGGTACACCATAGAGTTGTCAAGTTGGCGCATCACTTCCTGATCATACTTTGTCGCATCTAGGACAACGATGCCACCCCCCTTGTCCGCCTGTTTGATTATAATAGACGGGTCTTCTTTGAGTTTCTTAAGACACTCCCATTCTTTTTTAGAAAAGTTAAAGCTGGGTGTATGAGGGTGATCAATAGATTGTTTAAATAATCGATGGAAATCCCTCAGGACCGCTTTTTCAAAAATCGCTGTTTCGTCCGATACCATATTAAGGCTCGGTGTAAAGGTAGACTTATTCCTAAACGGAGTGGTGGAGTCCTCATCCCTATATTCTTTCTCATTGTTACCAAAAAAGTCTCTCAATCTAATCTTACGGAAAAAACTCCGCAGTTCAATTTCAATATTCATTTTAGATGGATTCTGCATGGGCACAAAAGAGAAACCTCTCTCCAGTATAGAAATTTCAAGTGGATTTAAAGTCCTCTGCGAAATATTGTAAACCAGTGACTTAGGTATTACCTCCTGTATGATCTCCTCCTGGTATGGAATAAATTGTCTAACGGGGGTGGCCCCAGTTCTGGGGGCGGAAAAGATTATTGAGGTCAACATATAAAGCTTCCCACTAAGAATCATAGTCCAACTCATACGACGCTGGCAGCACTGGTTGAATGAGTTTTTCTCTTTTAGATCCTTGCAGAACATGAGTAGATGTTGGAGCGATTCCTCTTGTTTATTACATAAGCGATATGTGTTGTCCGTTGTCAAACCATATTTTCTTAACGTTTGTTTTGTTCTTAAAATGTTTAGCCGGAAGTGCAGGATTGCATCTCTGTGATTGGGATTTGGGCTCTTGTTCTTTGGGAAGTTAACCAGTTTGATTGATAGAGTATGTGATTTGGAATTTCTGCAAATGTTTTCAGTTTGTACCCAATCTGCTTCTAGCAGTGCTATTTAGGCTTTTTTCGGATTGGTGCTAATGTTTCGACATTGACGCAAGATTTCCCAACATTTCTTTGCATTTATTCCTCCATAAGTTGAGGGGCCAAAAGATAGGTACCTCATTTTGAGATTTCAATGTTTTGTATTGAAGTGGACAATCTGTTAGTTCCACTTTTCTGTATGTTGTTAGAGTTTTCCATAACACATGCACGTGTATGGAATGGAGACCAAGTTTGTGTCTGATCACGCCTATTGGTATGCAATGTGTCAGTTTTAGAAGTCTTTTCCAAAATCAGCCACCAGCCTTTCCCATGTTTTCCAGGGCAACCATAGGCAGATTTCACCTGCAAACGTGATTGTCGGAATTACTTTTTGGTTGTAAAAGTCTACCGTAGGCTGGAGGGAGAATTTTCCAAATTTCTTTTTTAGTATTAGGGCTTGAGCTTGTGATTCATGGCTTGTCACTCCAGTCAGAGCTGATTATTACTCCCAAATATTTTTTGCTGCGTAATACACTAATTGGGGAGTCCTGTAGAAAACATTTGAAGGGTTTGGACATTTTTGTTTGAGATTTCTTGAAAATCAAAATTTCCGATTTGTCAGTGTTAATTTGTTGTTTGTTAACTTCTACGTAGGCCTGTAAAGCATTGAGTTTTCTTTGAAGGCCAGTGGCTGTCAAATCTAGTAGAACTAGGTCATCTGCGTATAGTAGATGACCCACGGGATTTCCGTGCATTCGTGGCGAGTAGGATCTTTCCGGCTCTAGACCTTCTTTGATGTGCAAGATGAAGAAATTATATAGAATCGATGCCAAGGGACACCCCTGTTTCAGCCCTCATATTGTGTTGATGGGTTGACTAAGATTTCCTTTACGGTCAAGTCGCATTTGGAGGGAGGTATTGGAGTGGAGAGATATTATGGCTGCTAGAAGTTCTGACGGGCAGCCCTTTTCTCTCAATTTGTTCCAAAGAATTCCTCGATCGATTCTGTCAAAAGCAGCTGCCATGTCAATGTATGTCATGAATAGATTTTGGTTGTCGTTTATTATTTTTAATTTCAACAAATTGAGTAACAGAAGGTTTAGGCCACAATCGACATGTTCCACGAATCCGGCCTGTCTCTGGTCAAGATTTCCAGTCCGTGTTAACCATTCCTTTAGTCTCTTCAGCAAGATTCCTGCATACAATTTTCCTACGCCATCTAGTAAGGATATCGGGCGATAGTTTTCCGGTTTTGTGCGGTTCCCCTTTTTGAAAATTGGTATGATAATAGCTCTTTTCCAGGAGTCAGGAATTTGTTTTTTGATGTTTATTCTTGTGAAGAGTATGTTGTATAAATTGGCCCATAGTTCCGGATTTTGTTTTAAGATGGAATTTGTCAATCCGTCGAGTCCCGGTGGTGGAGCGGAGTATAGATTTTTAATTCGTCCAAGGATTTCATTGCTGGAGAAATGGATGTCCCATGGTTTTGTGCCTGATGATTCAGATGTGAAGCTTGATTCAGAGTTCATATGTTCATAGATGGTACCAAAATGTTCATATGGAATTGTTTGTCTGCAGGTTAGGATCAATTGACTATGATCACTCTTTGGTGTAGGCGTGATTTCTAAAAATAGTTTTGGGTACCACTTGCATTGTGAGAGGCCCATGTTGCAGACCCTAACAAATCGCCTTCTACATTTCGATGTACCATGTTTAAGTCTCATATATGTGTTTCATTCAACCATTGTTTAGCTTGAGTTTCTTTCATTTGGTTTATTCAGATTTTTCCTTTGTTGGTATCTGACTTGAGGCAATCTATGTTCAGATCGCCACAGATAAAGATTTTTGGCTTTTCAAACTCCACTCTTAGGTTGTCTATGTGTGACATGACCAATGTCAAGAAACAATCGCCATCTTTTGCTTTACTGTTCCAGTAAAGGTTAAACCAGATCTGTGTTATTTTGACTTTTGTGAGTGGTTGATCTTCCTGCATTATCACTATCTGAATTAGAGGGCAAGGAGTCATGATGCGTATAATTTACACTCCCGAGGTATTTTTTATTAACATCAGTAAGACGGCTGATGATCTCCCTAGGGCCCCTTATATGCTTTGTTTAAATAGCAAGTATAACCGTCTAGAGTGGGCGTACGTTGTAGCCAGCATTTTTGTATGCAGTTTACGTCAGCCACTAAAAGTTCTTGGTCGATTTTTCCCAACAGATGTTTAAATCCTCTGGAGTTCTATGAGGCAATCCGGAAAACTCTTTGTTTGGGCGGGCTGCCGGTCTACTGTTTGGTCTCATTTGCCAGAATCATTGGCAGCCACTCCCAAGAAGACAGATCATCTATTTTGGTCGCTATACTTGGATGCCTATCTGCTTTTGCCTCTTCGTTACCGTTGTGATTTCCTCTTAAAATGATACGCAGGTCTTTGGGGCCCCATAATATTGTTGGTGAGAATCTTATGGGTTTGGAGTTGATGTCATCTTTGTATTTGTCGACAGTTAGATGTTCATTCGAGTTCCTTTCACTAAGTTTCCTTTAAACTGGACTGTTTCAGTGCTCTCGAACAGTTTAAGGTCAAAGCCTAATATCCTTAAATCTTCAGTGGCTGACTTTATTAGATTCATAATAGCCCTGGTTGTAAGGTGCATACAGTTGAGGTCAGTTTGAGATTCAGTAGGGAAGGCGACTATTTTGATGTCTTTGAGTTCGACCACCCGAATGCAGTAATCTCATCAGGTTGGCACAGTTCAGAATCAGTCCATCCTTGGCCTTCAATATGCGTTCAAGCGACAATTTAAGCAATCCACTTGTTTGATTGTCTGGATTGTGGTTTGGGTGATTGTTGTTGTGGGGGTCTTTCTCCGATCTATTTGGTTGTTTATTGTTTATTATGCTGGTTGGCTTTGAGTGGTCAAACATCAAGTCCAGTACTTGACGTTGCATAGGCGCTGTTTTCGTTTTTTTTGCCAGCAAGTCTCTTCTGGTTTGTAGTGTTGCAAATTGTATGACATTTCGCCCAGGAGACTTTGGCTTTGTTATTGGATCCAGGGACAATTGGCTTTCATTTTTGGATGTTTCTCTCACTTCTTCAGTGGAATTTTCATCCCTGTATACAGATAGATCCAATAACAGATCTTGTTCTCTGTCACTCAGGGATCCCAAGTCTTTCTTTTTTAATTTTTATTGTTTTAGCTGATCAACTTTACAATTAATTTACTTTAGCTTTAAAACACTTTACATTCTTTTCAATTATTTCAATTTGATGTAAAATTACAAAGAGATAGATGTTCTTATTACACCATGTCTTTCTTATTTTCTGTCAATCTATTTGCAAATGGTCTCGAGTCCATACAAATATTTTGTTCCGAGGCTGCATCGTCAGTCTCTTGGGCCTGTTGGAGCTGTAACTCGAGGAGATGCTCCAATTGGTTTCAGGTTTCGAATGAAGTTGCGTACTCCATTATTGGCGTTTAGTTTTACTGCGGGTGCATTTTTGTTTTTTTTTGGATTGATGGTCAAGTATTTTTTTCTGGCACCTAGATCCTTTCCATTTGCCTCGCCATTTTGTTTTGTGCTGTCAAATAGAGGAAACACTTCTTGTGCCGATCTATTATGGTGTCTATGTTCGGTGCTACTTGGGCTTGAGCTCTCTTTTGCACAGCGTGATTTTAGCGTGGAGATTGGTTGATGTGAAGAGCTTGCTCCTTTAGGTGGCTTTGTCGGTTCTTGCGTAAGTTGCCATGATGAGTTCAGTTCTGATACTGCCTGTGCCTCAGCCTGTGACAATGATTTATTATTCATTGGTTGATTTACGTGCAGTTTAGATGCCAAGACCTCCATTGATTTTTTTGTTTGATCCTATGTTTGTGTTTGTGAAGATCTCATCCACTGTGTGGGGATCCTTGGAAAGCAATGAGCTTTTCCTGTTGGTAATATGCTCTGAAGTGGCGAAGTTCACTATTTCACTGACACCTCTCAAGAATGCTCTTTTGTCCTTGCAAGCGTCCTCCAACAAATCAATCAATGTCTTGAAAATTATGTTTTTAGACTCCTTTGCTTTGGCTCTTCTTTTGTCGTCTCAATATATGACTCGATGTATATTAGTTTGGATTGCATGAGGGCTAGAAGAGTGGTCTCGTCCTTATAGTTGTCATGTAGGGCTTCGTAGAGTTTAAGGAAGGGGGCCAGTGTTAATGTGGCTCCAATGGCTGATTGAAAGTTTGTCAATTGTTCTAGGATTGCTTGAGTGTCCTCTGTTTATGTTTTGTGTTGGGCCTGCCATTTTGCAGAGTAACTTGAACTTTTAGAGGGTCTTTTATGTTTTCCATTTTCTTGTGCATGCCCTCTTTGGATTTCCGAGCTTTCAGAGTAGTCGCTGTTGGAAGAAGATGTTATTTCTGGTTCATTATGTTCGAGCAGAGCCTGGCTCAACACTTTTGGAGGCAATTGGACTTGTTTATGTTGATCCCCGTGTCTCATTTCCGCTTGTGTTGAGTTTTGTACCTGTTGGCTCTGGGGAGAATTAGATCTCACTTTTTTTTGCGGGGCCATTTGTGTAACAGATTTATTTGATTCTACTTCTGCATTTGCACGCTTTACCCTTTGCCTGTAAGGCGTGGAGGTTTTAGATAATCCATTTGGCCTCAGGGACAGGTCATGGTCCTGAGGTCTTAAGGTTTTGTTTAGGCAGTGGAGTTTGTGCTGTGTTGACACTTCATTTGGCATGGCTTGGGTCTCCATTTGAACATCTTGGGCAATTGCCTCTGGTAGAAATTCAGGAATTATGTCAGTGATTCCATTTCCACGGCACTCGACTAATGGTCTCTCTTTGATAGATGCTTACTCACAGCAACCTGATGCTTGTAAAAGTTCTTTGTCGGTTACCTCCCGCCATGTATCATTCTCTGCCCGAACCATAGTTGTAACCTTGTGGTTTGGCATGTGTTGATCAGTTATTGGCATGGGAAGCTCCTTAAGTTTGAAGTGCCATTTTATGGATTTTAAATCAGATAATTATTTTTTCCACTGTATTTGTCTGAGCCCCTGTGCTTTTAGCTGGGACAGTGTAGCATCCTTCAATATGGCATCTCTTTTATCATTTTATCTTCTGTCAAACGTAACAAAGTTTTTGTGCTTGGTTTTGAACTTAATTTAGGAACTGTAGTGCACTTGCATTAGAAGACTCAGGTGCAAGCACAGGTATTGCAGGTTCGATTGATGGCTCAAAGTTGCCCGACATGACTTGACATTTGGCAAGTGGGCAAAGTCTCAGAGGGCAGAGGAGGTTGCTTGAGCATCTCCTCTATGGCGCTGATCGAGAAAAAGCCCAAAGCGTCAATGTAAATGGGAGAGTTTGTGCTGGGAGCCTGCCTGTGCTTAGTTTCTGTTCCCAGCACCTGCGCCAACCCCACCATGGGCGCCAAGGACCTAAGTTCCTGCACCTCATTGGGAAATAGGACGAGGGCCGGGGACTCACCTCACTCTGTCGGGTTTTTGTCAGTCTCAATGGTGCTCCTTCCTTCCGTTCCTCGCAGTCCTGGCAGACCGATGTTCGAAAATGACCCGCCCTCTAGCGTCACCAGTACGGACTATGTGTCCTATGCATGCCCAAATTTTTCCACAAGCGACGATCACGGGGGTCAGGGCCCTGTGCAAGGTGAGTTGAAGAGAATGCAGAAAGAATTTTTCCATGAAAATTGTAATTATTTTGCTCACGTATGGCTTGATATGCAGCTGGATCCGTTGTGTCCGCTAACTTGTCAGTCTCCATAGCTTGCTTGGTTGGATTTCAAGAGACCGCTTGCAGGATATGACGAAGGCAGCGTTGGTCAACAGAGCACTGGGGATGCTGTTCGCAGTTCACCTGGGTGTATGTAACGGACAACTTAGTGCGGCTCTATGTTCTGAGGGCAGGGGTAATCAAGGCTGGCTCCATCACAGCCCTCGCCAAACCATCAGCTAACACTCAGCCAACACTCGACGGACGCTCCGCGTCCTAGTGGGGCTTATAAGCAGTCTCCTCCTTCAATGAAGCTGGTGGAAAGACTCGGCACCAGCAGTGGCAGTAGCAGCAGAATGGCGTGTTTTGGCAACCAACCCTCAGCCAACACTCTGGTGGTAATGAATGTCACTAGTGTGGCAGGAGATTACTCAATACTGAGTGAGATTGATTGATGGGGCATGCACCCCACCTCGATTGGTACATCCCCATTGGATGCAGTACATTCTGTTCCTATTCCAGAAGATTTGTCGATCCCTGGGGATGTAGCGATATCGAGTTTGGGGGTGCAGCTAGTATCTTGGAATGCAGCAGACCTCAAGAGGCTTCTAGAAGATGAGTCTTGGGCATGCTTGATGCGCAAGCATGTTATCATTGGGTTAAAGGAAACATGGGCATTAGTAGCCCCTAGTTTACAGGGATGTATGTCCTTTTGTATCCCTGCAGTTCAGGGTAAAGGTGATAGGCCAAGTGGGGGTTTGCTCTTTTGGATTGATTCCATCTATGTATAGGGATATCAATGTTATTGAAACTGGTGCGCAGGACTTACTGGAACTTCACATAAACTGCTTCGATGGCACAAGCATGCTGCTTATTAATCTGTATAACAGTGAGGCAGCATGCGTAGGGATTTCTCTCTTTGTTCACCTGCATGATCATGTGGATCGTCGGAGGCTTAAACATGGAGATCCCTCAAAGATTCTAGTTATGGCTGACCTCAACTTGCAATGTGAACTGGTAGAGCTCATGAATGATATTTCAGGCAAAGAGGATTGAGTCTGCGGCATTGGGGAGTTGTCGGCTCCTGTCCCAAAGAGGACCTATAAGAACTCTGATGTTGTGTCAAGCTTGATGATGGCTGCTAGCCTGAGAGCCTGTATTGGCTCTCCAGCTAGTAAGACATTTCATTGTGTTAATCGCTCCAGCCTGATAGATTATGTATTGTTGAATAGGAGGTCTGGCCGTTAATTATTGGCTGCAAAGTACAATCTTGGGATGAGTGCGATCAGTTTCCATTAATTTTAACGGCCCTTCCAAAATTGTTTGTCGTGGTAGAGGAACAGGCTAATAGTCCTGCGGCAAATATTCCAATCACTTGGCACTCTAGATGTGCACCGAAGTGGGCAAAAATTGATCTAAAGGTTGCACTTCCAGAAATGTATACCACATTTTACCATCCCTTGAAAGTTCATTTGCCACGCACCATGATTCAAAAATTGACATTATGGAAGTACGTGTAGACCTGGTGAGAAACTTGGGAGGATTCTTCTGCAAGCCAGCAAAGACTCTTAAGAACCAATCCCTTCCCACCAACCTTTGCTACGACAGCCAGTGTCGACGGGCCAAAGGTGTTCTTGTAAAGCGGGCTAAAATGGTGACTGACAAAGGGAAAAACTATGCCACGATCAGTAATGCTAAAAAACAAGTACCATAATGACCTATGGGACTCATTGCTTCAGGCAATAAATCTGGGAATATGACAAGGTTGTGGGAACTTATGGGCGGTTCCCAACCACTGTACCATAATCACTTCCTAGAGTCCCTATCAAAAACCATGTGGGTAAAACACTTTGAGAGTTTATATGAGGAGAAACAAGTGTTTGATACCGGAAGCATTAGTAATATTGCCACTTGGCTAGCTGATTCCCCTCTGATCTTAACGGAGGGAGAAGTTAGGCTTGCCCTGGAGAATCAGAAAAAAGACAAAGCCCCAGGGCCGGATATGACTCTGGTGGATTTTGTTTTGACGAACCTTTGGTTTGGGTTCCCTATCTAATAAGAATTGTTAATGCAGCATTGTGCCTGAACAGGGTTCCAGGGTCCTGGACCCAGGCACTTATAGTGGCCATCTTCTAGAAGGGAGATAGACACCATCCTGCCAACTTTAGGCCTATCTCCCTTCTTGATGTAGGGGGAAGGGTCTTTGCAAAGGCTATTCTGAGTCATTTTAAGGCATGGGTAAGGGACACTGGATTCCCGAGCGATTTGCAGTCAGGCTTCCGGAAAGGAATTAGCACAGTCGACAAGTGCTTAAGGCTTTGTCTGCTATGTGACAAATACATCGCCCTGAGGGAAATGCCCATTTATGCTGTTTTCATTGGCCTAAAAACGGATTCGATACAGTACCAAGAACGAGGCTATGGGTTATTCTGGTGGATTTGGGTATCCCTGAAGAGTTGCTAAATGCCATTAGATCATTACACGTGGGTAATAGTGCAAATATTTGCTGGGGATAAATGGTGCTCTGTCTGAAACAGTGAATGTAGAAGTGTGGGTCCAGCAGAGTTGTGTGCTGACCCCCCTATTGCTCGGTGTGTTCATTAATGGGGTTGCAATAAAATTCCAGTCCTTTTGTTCGCCTACAATGCAGACCTGCTTTCAATGACACCGTTGGGACTGCATCGTCAGTTAGAAATGTTTGCACGTTTTTGTCATGCGAACGGTCTGCCTATTAACATCCAGAAGACCATGGTTTTTAGAGGGCAAGCATCCCAAAATTAGACTTGCCCTAGGGTATGGCCCGATTGAGCAAGACTTTGCTTATCACTATCTAGGCATACCAAATAAAGACGATTGCTCTTGGAAGGAGCAATTGGGCAAAGCTGAGGTGACGCTTGCTAGGTATAATGGTGCCTCAGCCAAGTTCATTAGAGAGCATGCGGGCCGTGAGGGTTGCTCTTGAGGGCAACAAGGCTCAGGCCCGTCAGGGAGCCCTTTATGGTGCAGAGTTGTAGGGCTGGACTAATAGCATGCCCCTGGCAGTGATTGAAAATACATTCTTGAAAAACCTGCTAGGCCTACCCGTTTGTGCACCTAACTTGCTCCTTGGCCTTGAATTAGACCTACAGTCTGTTGAGAAAGCCTGCAGGGCCAAACCATTATTTTATTGGCTGAGACTTGTGTTCTCTCACGAAAGAGCTCTGCTATTGCCCTGGTTCCAGGATAAGGAGTTAAGGAATTTCAGGCTCTTGGCATGATTGATTACTGGACCAGCCCTGACACCATTGGTATAGACTCAAAACCGTGCATTATTCATGCTTTTAAGGGAGCAAGAGAAGTGTAAATCAGCACAGGGTTGGTTACCTCAAACCAGTTTTCAAGATACTGGTTGCTAAAGCAAACTGTGGGATATGAATATCAACTTGACCAAATGTATCCTAAACAGATGCGAACCTTGTGTATCAAAGCCTGTATGAGTATTTTACCTCTCGCCACCCTAAAGGGCAAGTGGAACCATAGCGCTCTCTCGACATGTCCTCTCTGTGTGGATGTGATCGAAGATATAGTCCACTTTGTCCTGCTTTGACCAGCCTATGGCGATCTGAGGAGCGGGTCCTTAAAGCCTCTCCTTAATGCTTGCAGGGCAATGACTTTGGCTGAGTTGTCCTTATGCTTAGCTGCTAAAGACAAAGCTGCAACTTTTGCAATGGGCTGGTACCTCCTGAGGGCCTGAGAAGAAGATCTAAATATGATAACTCACCCAAGGGGGCTATTGATGCCCCTTTGCATTTGGCTATGTCTATATGAGGTGTACCCTCTTGGTTCGTGTTATCACTAGGCCCTGCGGAGTAAAGGGTGGTGACCGATGAACTTGGCACTTCTTCTCTTATGCACAGATATACCACCCCGAGGGTTTATGTTTGGGGTTTCAACAATGAATACATTTTTTACACTTTTTGTGCCTTGTACGAATTGTTCGCAAATATTATAAATTAGCTATGCTAACAGTAGATTCTCTTATCATGTGCTCCTGGTGGTTTTTTTGTATCGACCTGACCTAGATTTTAATCATGTTTTTGATGGTTTTATCTTGTTTTTATGTTTTATTTGTGTATTACACATGTCGACTTTTATGGTATTTTAATGAAATAAAGCACAAACAAACGATTCATTATGAGCACCAGTGCCGTTCCAGTAATCCACAGCAGAGAGTCTACATTACTATTATCCTTAAAAGTATTACTAGTCTTTATCAGCAAACTGGTCAATGTTCACGGTACCTCTGATCTATTGTTCAACATCCTTTTTGCCTTTTTTTCTGGCCGTTTTGGATTACTGTTTTTGCACGCTGTCATCTAGGATCTTCTCCTTTGTATCTCCCATCAGTCCTTGACTAGTAACACTTCTGTTTGCTTTCTGCTGATGCACCCTTTTTAATTAGTAGGGCTCTTTTCTTGTTCGATATGAGCCACGTATCACGACCAACAAAACCTCTTTTTCCGGTTTATTAACCTCATCACAATCCTTCCGCAAATAAATCAAAACAAGACTGTTTACCTGAACTCCCTAGGGTATACCTATGGGGCTTTCTATGCACTGAACTGTCCTGTATGTACCATCGATGCAAATATGTAATGTTTGAGTATGCCATCCTTGTACCTAGTTCCAACATTGCTACGCTTCATGTAACCAGTAGGAATGTCGTAACCTGTAACTAAGTAACGTATAACTAAGTCAATCTCCTGTAACAGCGCCTCGATGCCCATGGGCTGCCAGTGCGCTTCATAAATCCAAATAAATAAATAATGTGTAGATTCAAGCACCTCTGCATTTGGTTCTGCCAGTATATCTCTGAAGCACAGGAGGCTGGGCCATGCAGTTGCATATAATCATGAAATATGGTCCTTGTGGCGCACTAGAAGGAGCTCGGGATGGATATTTTTCACTCTACTGCCTCTCAGAGGGTGAGAATTATGCATTGATTTAGCACTTGGATTGTCTGTGAAACAGTACACTGCTTCCATTATATAGATCTCCTCTCGCACACCCCACCTTTGCAGCTTAGCAGAAGGCATGTGCTCAATCCACACACCCTGCACTCACATATAACACAAGAATATTGCACAACACCTCTGACATAAGAATGTTGCTACTTTTAACGACAGAAATTCGAACTGTAGCTTCCCACATAACTATCTGTCTCCTTAAACACAATCCTCTCCCTTTAGTTCACAGTATACCTCCGCTGCACCCATACAAACACACTCCATTTAGACATGGGTGAATAGCAGTGTCTTGGCCACCCGCAAATAACTTTAATGACTGAAATAAACACATGCATAATAGCACCTCCAAATGCTCCCACATTTTTAGACTCCGGTCCCTCTGAGGGCGTCAAGTGGTGCATGGTTCAAGGGCGTTTACTGAACTTCAAATGGTTGGATGCACGCCTATCTAACCCTAATATAAGGCTTGGAGCAAGCAGGGTCGGACTGGGACTAGAAATAGGCCCGGACACACAAAAAAAAGTGGCCCACCCCTCGCCTCAGAAAAGTGGCCCACCCCTCGCCTCAGAAAAGTGGCCCACCCCTCACCTAAAAAAAGTGGCCCTCAAACCATCATCCGTGAATCGCGTCAATTCACAACTTAACAGAAAATGCTACTTATGGAGGGTTCATGTGTCTGTTGCATGTTATGTTTTATGTAAAACGCCTGGGAAAGTGATAACCGGTCCGATAGCACAGCGAGTAAAGCACTATAAAAAAAAACAATTAGAATTAGAGCACTTGCTTTGACATTTGTGCAGAGCCTGCTGATGCAGGTTCAAATCCCGGCAGGATCAAACTCAGCCTTTCATCCTTCCGAGGTCGATAAATGAGCACCACACACCGTGGGTATTAATAAGCGGTGCTCAGATACCTGAGGGTTCGTAGCGCTATATAAATGCTAAATTATTATTATTATTATTTTATAACATTCCTTTTGTTCTTTTTAAAAAATAAAAACATCATCACTTAGTAAAATACTTATTTTGCAGAACCAGACTCAAAGCATGTCTACTCGTTGACACCAGTAATGAAAATAGAGTTGCATTTAATAAGCAGTACACAGCCAAATGATGACACAATAACAACACAACTCATAAAATAACATAACGTTGCATACAGTTCTGTGACAGGGTCCACAGCTCCTGGAAATCCTGCTTCCAGCTTCATGAAAATCCTGGAAATCACTCAATCAAGAGTTCCTGCAACAATGCACTTTTATGTGCAACCAGGTCGATTATGTCCGGATTTTGCAATTGGACAAGCACATTACGCTCCACTGACATGAGCATAAAGGCTTCGAGGTTGTCCTGGCAGAGGTGGTTTCTTAGGCGGGTTTTAATATTCTTCAATTTTGAAAAACTTCTTTCACATGCTACCTGTGTGCAAGATAAGGTCAAGATGAACTTGTATGCCAAATACAATTGCCGGTAAGCACTACTAAAAAGTTCATACCTTTTTAGAATTGCATAGCAACATATTGCACAGTTACGGCATGTATTGCATTTCTGTACTAAAGGTAGCTCTCCAAAATCTTGTAGTGCTAGATCTTCACTGTGTAGGGCTTCAAAGGCATACTCTTCTGGTAGTGTCCTCCTCAGTTTAGTCCACTTGCTTGCAAAGTCTGAGAGTTCTTCCCTTAACCCCTGTAGCGTTATGGAGTCATCCAGTCTTTCAAGCAAGGAGCACATATTTGTAAGAGCATTGTCGGGTAGACTTTCATTGAAATTTTTGGGATCCAGGCATGCTATATCTGCGGCAAGTGATGAGTGGGTTTTAAAACGACTAGTTAGGCTTTGAAGAATGTTGTCCATAATGGCATTATGTACAGTAACTCTAAACCGGTCTTTAGCCAAGGTGATTGGCTCATCCCTTGCATTCATTCCAGGCATCCTCTTTTTGTGGGCCACTCTCCCCTCTGGAAGTGCAGTTTCTACTCTTTTATCATAGCCTCTCTCTTCCAAGCCCACGTTGGCCCATTCTGCAAATTTTTCAGCTGCAGAATACACAGAATCAAAATTTCTTGACTGTGCAGCAAGCGCTTTTGTAGTGTCCAAGACCATTCTTTGTGCCTGTAGGATGTCCATTCCACTTGTCTGGAGGTACTTAGATAATGGAGTTGTCGAATTAAATACTCTGAGATATAACTGAGCTGTGAGCACTGTTTGGAATTTGCACAGAGATTCAGAAAAGTTTAAAGCTTGGTAACGGACGTTTGCATTGAATTTATCTGTATTTGAGCCAATATTATTGAGTGCAACAACCACATCAATGAACATTGCTTTGTTTGGGTTATTAAAGGAGCCAAAAACTTTCCGTAGTGCTGCATCCTTTGCCCACCACCTTGTTTCTCCTATTATTTGGATTGTGCGGCCTTCCACAGACAGCTCACGCCACACATCCATCCTTTTGTAGGACTCCCTGAAAAAAACGGCACAGGAGTTTAACAGGCCAAACAAAGCCATGGATTCATTTGATACTTGTGTCCCCTCTACAAGTACAAGATTTAATACATGTGCATAGCACCAGACATGTATTTGACCAGGGGATTCCTTACTGAGCCAGGATGTGAGACCATTGTACTGCCCCTGCATATTGGATGCACCATCGGTTGAATTCCCAATGCACTTGCGTAGGTCCAGACCATTATCTTTAATAACACTCTGCACCAACTCAAACAGCCCCTTTCCAGTAGACAAAGTGCAGTTGGTTACTGCTAGTAGGCGTTCATGTACAGTGTCAGTAACATATCTAATAATTATAGAGCACTGATCAGTAACACTCACATCTTGGGTTGAGTCTATCTGAATGGAAAATATCTCTGCTTCCTTTATTTCTTGACAGATTACCATTTTGATCAGTTTGGAAATGGCTTCAATCACATACCCAACTGTAGTCTTTGACATGAAGGTCACAGAAGCACCCCGGCCTTGCCCAGTTTTCTTTTTGGATTTGGTTTGAATGACCTCAATATGTTCCTTTAGAGGTCTGTCATATTTACTTAGGAGCAGAAGGATTTCAAGGAAGTTGCCATGATCCAGCTCTTCATTATCCAGCTCGGACATGGACTCTGATTTCCCACGAAAACTGAGCCCCCTTTTCCCAATGACTTTTACAACATCAATAACGCGCTCCAATATGTCTCTCCTTTTTCTGATTTGCTCACTTCGAGCTAATTTCTTTCGGTGAAAGAGTAAACCGCCTATGTCAACCCCTGAAAAGTTTAACATATATGAATCTGTGCACCTCCGGTGACCTTGGCCTGCCTCATGTTCTGCAATGCGCTGGTAAATACGCCTCCAGTTTTTCATCCCGTTGATGAAAAGACCCCTCTCTCCACGTTTAGTAAACGCTAAACAAACTGTGCAAAAAAGGGCCTTTTGTATTTCAGAGTAACTTAACCAATACCGTTTTGCCCCATCTTTCCTCCAAAAGGCTAAGCTGGCTTTGATGTGTCTATGTTTGGGAGGTTGAATTGGATGGTGCTGAAAGAAATAGGAAAGTTGATCTGGTTTTGGACGTTGAAACAAGTAGTTTGCCACCTGTAGATCATCTTTCCGTGCTCTGTGCTTCACACCCCCGTTCCCTGAGTCTTCAGTATGTTGTAAAGCAGATAAAGATTCTTCCGAATGACTAGTACCTGCCACTTCCTCTGGGGAGATGATGTTGTCTCCAATTATTTCTGGCAGACTTGATTCTGACACTTCCTCCTTGGGGGAATCTTCAATTGTTCGTGGCAGACTGGTGCCACCACTGGCTGCCTCTTCCTCGAGATGGACAGCCTCAATTATTTCTGGAAGACTTGATTCCAACACTTCTTCCTTGGGGGAATCTTCAATTGTTTGTGGCAGACTGGTACCGCCACCGACTGCCTCTTCCTCGAGATGGACAGCCTCAATTATTTCTGGAAGACTTGATTCCAACACTTCTTCCTTGGGGGAATCTTCAATTGTTTGTGGCAGACTGGTACCACCACCGACTGCCTCTTCCTCGAGATGGACAGCCTCAATTATTTCTGGAAGACTTGATTCCAACACTTCTTCCTTGGGGGAATCTTCAATTGTTTGTGGCAGACTGGTACCACCACCGACTGCCTCTTCCTCGAGATGGACAGCCTCAATTATTTCTGGAAGACTTGATTCCAACACTTCTTCCTTGGGGGAATCTTCAATTGTTTGTGGCAGACTGGTACCACCACCGACTGCCTCTTCCTCGAGATGAACAGCCTCAATTATTTCTGGAAGACTTGATTCCAACACTTCTTCCTTGGGGGAATCTTCAATTGTTTGTGGCAGACTGGTACCACCACCGACTGCCTCTTCCTCGAGATGTACAGTCTCAATTATTTCTGGCAGACTTGATTCCGACACTTCCTCTTGGGGGGCACATTCAATGATTGCTGACATTGTAGTTGCTGAAGCATCTGCCTCTGTTGAGATGTCTCCAATAACTGCAGAGACTCTGGCTTCTAGTCTTCTCACATCTTGATCTCTTGTTGATGGGTCCAGTGAAGAACCAGGTTTAACACTGATACCTGAAGAAGATGGCTGGTCACCCTCATCCACTTTTCTCCCAGCAACACCACTTGACATTTTGATGGTCTGACCTGTAAACAGATCTTCAATTTTTTTGTTTTGCCGGATTTCCTCTTCAATTCGCCTTTTCTTCTTTTCTCTTAGTTTTTCTGCTCCTCCCTTTCTTTTTTTTGAATCCATTTCTCCCCTAAAAAATAAAATTAGCTTAATTGTGCATCGGATTCCTACCTTTATCACAGTAGGTCTAAGTAACCTGGCTGCCAGTGCCAACATCCAAAATATAATTTCAGTAAGAGGAAACAAGTGCTTGTCAGCGTTTTCAGATGCGACTGTCCCCAGCCTCACCATAACCTCCCTCCCAAAAAAGAGAACAATATCCAGCTGGGTCTATAAAATGCTGAGTCTAACAGTAATCCAGTCCCATGGCATGGTAAATGAACTGGATGCATGCATCTTATTTCTCCAGGCGAGCAAGCAGTGGCCTGGACGTTGTATTATGGCATGACGTCTCAGAAAAAAATAGTACCCAAAAAGGAAAGCTGCATTGTAATTAACTTATGAAAAACACCAAGGGTGCATGCAGCAACATACATATAGCAAGTGAATGCGTGCTGCATGCACACAAATGCACACATTTGTGTAATCATCCTACCCTCCACCCCAGTGTTTGAGAGTGGTATAATCCAGGTTTTCCTTTTGCCCTAGCATACATTAGGCCTGGATGCAAATTCACAATAACAAAACGTGGCCAGATTGAAAGAGGAGGAATAGGCTAGGAGTTCTGCCTGGTCACTGTTCTGCTTATATGCTGGACTGGAGCCTAGGGTGGCCGTGCATCTGTGGGGAGACAACAGGTGTGCACAATAAAGGCTGCCAAAGTAGTTTGAGTGTGCTATACAGGACCACCTTACATTGCACTGGATTGAATATGTACAGTCACTAGTGGTTACTTACCCACAGGGATGAGCTTGCCTGGCTGGCTGTTGGTAGCTCCGCGCTAAGGCCTGACTCGAGTGGATACTTGAACAGTGACCTGCCTGCAAAAAGAAACAAGGTAAAGATGACGAAAACCCAATAAACACAGTATATAGCATATAAATACAGTGCAGGGCTTGTAACAAAGATATGATGGGCACCGAAGCAAGCATCCCCCAATAGCTAGGGGCTAAACCGTAGTCTGTCACAAAAAAAGGAGTAGAGCATCCAGGTCCATAAAGGCTATATGCAAATTGAGCTAAAAAACAATAGAGGATGATTTGTGATGTGTTGATGTATTCCTTGTTTCATTTGGAGGATGCAAATTGCTAAAGCATTTCCAGATAGTAATGTGCTATTGCAGGGAACTGGGATTGCAGTAAACAGGTAAAGGTCATTTGAATATAAGCTCTAAACTAGACATCAACTACAAGGGCTTGTAAAAAACAATGTGTGTGAGTGAGACTTGATACAGAGTGAACACTGACTGAGGAATCTGTGCCCAACAAAGCGCAATGCTATAGAAAGGAATGCATTGCCTACCACGGTTCTCACTGCGCAAACACAGATGTTTCTACAGAATCAGTGCCATTAATGAAACACTACCTTTCACCCCTTGACAAAACAGGAAATGGCCATGAAATAGCATTGTTCCTAAGTACACTATGAAAAATATGGTTATGATTTCACTAATGTGATATACATTTAATACAAGAAAGGATCACCATATGTATCAATAATATCTGTGTCTATAGATCCATATTGTCAAATTACTGTGAATACAAGCAGACGTCCAAGGCCAAATGATAATGTTATTGTATAGCACTTACGCTTAAGCTCTTTTTTATAGAATAAATATGCATACAATATCACCCAACCTGTCTTGGTATTCATTTATCGCCCTCAGGATGAAAGGCTGAGATGACCTTGCTGGGATTCGAACCTGCAGATCACACACACATCACAGCAGCGAGCGCTCAACCCACTAAGCTATCATATCGGCTATAGTAAAATGAGCATCTGCAGGTCTGGTGCAAATTTGGCCGCATTTCAAGACTGTGTGCAATGCATCTACTTTTCAGGCTCTGCCCACAGTAGTGCTTGTGTGACAAGGGCCTCAGCAAATACAAGTGCATGCATGACACAAGGCAATGGCGCCTGACTGTTGAGGGTAGTTTCTAAGATCCCAACGTGCAGTCTCTAGTAAATCACGTCCATGACAAGCTGCCAGCCAATCCCAGGGCCTTGAGCACCTGATGGTAGGCTGATGTTGTTAGCTGGATGTCAAAGCCAGCCTGAAAACAACAACATCACGTCAGTAAAACACTGTCAGTAAAGGCCCTGTTTCTGGAACAAACCACCAAGGCATCTTTCTCCCTTTCAGCCCTACAAAGGGAACCCGGCGCAGTGGAGCATGGTCGGGGAGACAGCAGGGTATGGTCATACATGTCAGCATGCCCCATTCCATTCAGAAGATGGTAGTCAGGTCAGGTGCTGCTTGTTTCTTAGCGTTCTGGGACTTGTAGTCTAGGATTGCCCCTTATGACTCCAAGACTACAAGGAACAGAAGGCAAAGATAAAAACAGGAATGGACTACCATCTCATAAATTGAATGGGTCCTACATGTTGGCATGTATGTGGTGGACATGCAGCAAAGCCACAACATGCTTGAGTGGTGCAACGACCATTGTGCAGATTGGGGTTTAGTCGCCCCCTAAATTTTGGGTTAAGTTGATTTGTCCTGGGTGATCTACACAGCGTTGGCAGAACAAGACACAGACAACGCCTGCAGCTGCACAGTTAACAAAGGCCTGCAATTAGTAACGCAAAGCATTTCATTGTTGGAAACTGCATTTGAATGCATACATTTTTAGGCAGTTGAAATCGTGATGGGGTGTTAGTACTAACATGTCAAGGGAGTGATTGGAAGGGTGGTGGGGGACAGGACACAGCTCATTCACACGGCAGTCTTTCTGTGGGCGCTTTCAGACTTAAATGAGAGAGTTAACTGCTTGTAACATTGAAGCTGAACTAAAATAGTCTCATTAGACTGTGTAAAGAAGTTAGATGCCAGCACACAAGTAAGTTTGACCCCTCCTACCTGTCGAATACCTATCACTTGCCCACACAAAAGCTAAAACTACCATAATGTCCGCTTCAAAATGGTGAAAGGAAAGCACCTGGGCATATGCCTTCCTATTTAGTACCGATAAACAATCCAAATGATTGTTTTTGTTACCGAGGATCACTGATTGCATAGAAAGTTAACATAAAGATGCACTGAAAGTATCGGGCTATTCAAAGCTTGATAAACGGCAGTGCACCAGCAGTCTTTGGTTCATGCACTAATGAATCATTGCTGCCCAGTTGTCGTTCTTTCGTCGTGCAAGCGAGGGGACGGGTTATATTTATCAGTGTGAGTTGTGACCAATCACGGCTGTCAACTTCAAGCCGGTAAAGTGGCAAACGGACCATAGATAAACTCTAGCGCCGGTGACTGTGCATTCTTACGTATGACTGCTCATACTGCTAGTGCCTAGTAGTTCCCCAAGGCATTGGCAGTGTACTTCTGAAAGAAGTCGGCCACACTGGCGCTGCGGCACCTCCACCCTGAGTTACCCGTAACCCACCCAACGGTGTCGCGTCGTCGTTCATTAACCCCGGGTCACAATGGACGCCGGCGGGATGTGAAATTGGAACGTCATTAACACTGATGATATGATAGTGAAGTTGGCATGGAGGAGTTTGAACCCAACCCAGGTGTTCAGATTGTAGAGTTTGCAATGGACCACTGCTAAACATTAGGCAAACCACCAGCCAGCTATACACTTAGAAAAAGGCAAAGGAGCGCGGGAGCCCGATAACGTATGCGCAATTAGAATGCAAATTCCAGCAAAGTGAATTTTAAATGCGCCTATGCCGTTCTCCACAGTAAAAAGCGAGATGCATGTACAGAAGTTAATCAACTGTATTTGTTAAAATAGTACACTAATGGCCAGTTATGTAAAAAGTTGACAACGCTCATGAAAAAGTACACTTCCACATATCATTTAGATAGGGATAGATACTGTGGTGCATTTGGAGATAGGCAACAGCATATACATTACCAAATACAATTAAAAAGGCTCAGCGAGTTCAATGCTTGCTATTGCTACATAGACAAAGGAACACATACACATTGCCGTTTCCAGCTCAAGCCCCCAGCCCCGCACGCACACCCTGTTCCTTAAAATTGCACATTGCATTACATTTTAACAGAAAACTCCGCCTTGGGCACTATTCAAACAGTGCCACAAAAGGAAGTTAAGGAACCGTTCCAGCTCAAGCCCCCCAGCCCCACGGCACACCCTGTTCCTCTTAAATTGCACAATTTGCATGATCACATTTTAACAGAAAACTCCCAGTGCCACAAAAGGAACACATTGTGGGCAGTGGGCTGTTCCGTGCGTGGCGTGCCCGAGTGAGTCCGAGACAAATATGCCCCACTTCTTCGACTCGAGTCGAGCCAGCCCAGCAGTGGCCCGCCGCCAGCACCCGCGGCGCCGGCCGGCGGCCGCCACCAAGAAGAGAGTTAGCTAAGCTAGCTGCTAAGCTCAAACTGGGCTCCAGCCTCCAGGGGCCCTACTACACCTCCCCGCCCCGGCTGTAGTGTAAAGGGGCGGGCAGGGGTCAGACTCAGAGCCCCACCGTGGTGCACGTGCACCGTGCATGCATCTCTTACCTGAGCAGCCTGGCTCGGACGGTGGAGGCTCCTCCTGCTGAACTTCGTCTGCGGTCTCGCTGCTGTCTCTGTCTCTCTCTCGTACTCGAGTCGTCTCTGGGATGATCTGATCATGGTGGAGAGAGAGGCCCGCGAACGCCCAATTTATTCTCTAGGTAGTTGCCGCGGCCCGCCGCCCGGCGACACAGAGTCTGGGACAGCGCCGCAGCCTGAGCCACATCCATATTCCAGAGTCCCCGGCCCAGCCCCGCCCAGGCACAACAGTTGTTTCAACTTTGCACAAAGGGCAACACCTTCTCCTGAAAAGTTGAAAGCAACTTGTTGGGCCCGGGCGGGCGTGGAGGAGGCCGGCGCCAGACTGTGTGCTGTGCCCCCTGGGGGCCTGGGCCCAAGTCCAGCCCCCCGGCCCAGCCCTGGCGGCAGGAGGAGGCCGCAGGCGGCGCAGGCCTGCTAATTTCATTAGCAGAGCGACGACGGCGAGCCGGGGGGCGGCCCCCCAGGCCCACAAGGCGAGGGAGTGAGCACTAGTGACAGTGAGCACCATCTACGCCCATGCCATGGCTGCACGGTGCATCTGCATGATGCATAAATTATAATGCACGATGGCATCATGCAAATTTGCTAATTAATGTGCTGCTTCCTCCTGCTTTATCAAATCATCAAAGCAAGGTAACAACAACGTGTGTGTTGTTACCTTGCTTTGATGCGTGACAGCCAGCCTGACCCCTGCCCGCCCCCCCCCCCTGCTGCAGTCGGTGTGTCAGTTTCCTGCGCCTGAAGTGCGAGTGCGAGCGAGGCAGCAGCAGCCAGCCTGGCCGGCCCTGCTGAGTCGATGCAAAGTTAACATGTAAAAAAAAAAACACGGCCCGGGCCCGGCAGCGCTGGCACACTCTCACGCAAGCAGCGCAACGCCCATGGCACCTGTCTGCCACTGCTAGCCACTGCCAGTGCCGTGCAACAAACAGTAAATTAAAAAAAAAAAACAGTAAATTTAAAAAAAAAAACGGCCCAGGGGGTGGCTTCACGAAAAACCGGCCCCCAGTTCTCAAAGTACACCGGCCAGTGGCCGATCGGCCGATGCGGCCAGTCCAACCCTGGGAGCAAGCCACGACCATCAAATAATAATAATAACGCAGTCCTAGTGGAGTCTTTGTCAAAATAAAAGGGCCTTTACTAATAAACTTATTGGCAATACTTATTTCTAAATACAAATGGTGTGGTAAATACAAATGGTGTGGGACAACAATGTATGCAAAGGAAACAGAGTTCAGAAAATAATAAGTCAGAATGACAGAGTAAATGTGTTCCCTTCCCATGTTTTCAGCACGGGACAACGTGGCACACTTGAGCTTCTAACACACTCTGGCTTCTGTGGCTCGAAGATGTAGTTCAAAGCATAGGTATCTGGGCCTTCTGTGCCAAAGTCTATTTCCCAATAAAAGTCTCTTATTGCAGAAGGCCCGATACAACAAACAAGCACCAAAGTTCCTTTCTTATAAGGATTTTTACTTTCAATCGTTTTCCAGTCCACTGTTCACCATGGGTCTCCCTCCTTCAGACTCAGACCCCGTTTTAACACAATTGGTCTCCTTCGATCGGGCTCAGACCACAGATCTCCCTTGTTCGGGCTCAGATCCCTTAAGCACACTGTTCACAATTGGTCTCCCACGTTTGGGCTCGGACCCCTTAAACACAATGTTCACCATTGGTCTCGCTTGTTCAGGGTCGGACCATGTAATCTCACTTTCTAAGCTTTACCCTTTGTATCAGAAATCAAAGACTTTGATTGTGCGAAGCCTTTGCTTAACCTCTGCCTGACCACTTCGATGTATTTCACATTAATTCCTTTGACATTTACACGCAACAGGTTTCTTTCGTTCTGGAAACTCACTGGTTGCTGTGTTCACAGTTCTCCTGTATTTCGCCTTCGTTCAAACACAATTTCCGGGTCTCCCTCGTTCGGGCTCGGACCGGTTTGGTTCCTAAAAGGTTATCACAGCTCAATTCATTTAGGCTTCCCTCATCTGGACTCAAGCTTAAACACTGTGCACAGAGTCTTTTGAAAGGGCGTACTTAGTTTTCCGTCGGATCACGCTGTTACTTTATTTTACATTTTCCTTCAGTTCACAGGCTCCCCTTGGCAGCCTTCATTCTCATTGCGTTTGGATTCCCTAACTCGGATTGGAGCTGATTACAATTTCACTTGATTTCAAAAAGAACTTCAAGTCCCATAACGCCTTTCACAGGCCTTTTTATTTCCTGCTTTCTTTGTCAAATTCAATGCTCAGGTTCCCGCTCCAACCACACACACGCTCACCGGGATTTCCTCTCTCTTGCCATGAGACTCACCTGGTTAGCGTAGATCCGGCAAGCAACTTCTCTGGAGCTCTGTGGGTCGAGGTCAGGGTCTTCCCACGTACCCCTCAGGTACCTGTGCTTCCCTTCATATACCCAAGGGAAACAAGTACTTCTGTGGACAGAATCAGCAGGATGTGATATGCCCTCTCTGGCTCTTGGAAGGCACAGCTCCTCTGCCCTGCCACAGCCCTTCAACAATACAGGATCAGCGTCTTGGCCCTCAGCTCCCTTCCAGACACTCCAGGTTTCTTTAAGCACTTTCCTTTGCTCTTCCACTCCTCTGGTCCACACTGCATGCTCAGCCTGCTCAGCATGTGTTACTGTGCTCTGCCTTTTATAGTGGTAGGGAGGTTTAACCAGTTTCGGATGTGGGTGGTTGAAAAGGGAGCCATGACTCTGCCTCTCCACGTTAATGGGACAAGATGGAGACTTCCCATAAGGATCCATGGTACGTTGGTTCCTATTGGCAATCTTCATAGCTCGGTTCCTCTTCTTCTTCTTCTTCGTCCCAGTGGTTTTTGAAATTGGCGAGGGGGAGACAGGGTAAGATTCACAATATCCTAGTATGGTTGGGGAAGAATATGATGTTTGGTAATTAGAGAAAGAGCAATACTGCGCCTCTCTGATGGGCACCCCACTCCCAATTTCCACACTGGCCCACCCCCAGAGACTGGGTCCAAAGGCGATGGCCATGCCCTGGCCACCTGGACAGGGGATCCATGGGAAAAAGAAGTGAGAAAACCCACAGGTTTCTCACAGTGTCTGCCTCATGTTTTCTTGTAGTTAATTTCAATAATATTTCTAGAACCAAGTTCACAGCCTCACGCTGTACCGCGTTCTCAGCTGTTTCCTCATACGGGCCTATAACTGAGATATTTTCTCCATATCTCTTGTTTCAAAGAGATCAGGAGTCGCACTCAGATTAGCCACTGGTTTTACCGGGGGATCATGGACCCGTTGCCTGAGTAGGGTTAGGAGTATTTGATTAAATCATGTACTGATTTGCTTCCGTTTGTAATGAGTAACATAAGTTCAAAAAAGAGTTGTCTATTTGTAGTTGGTTTGATGTATTACTCACAGATGTATTATCATTAGATTACATCAGAGTAATGCACTCTCCATTATTTACTTTTTGGAGGTATTCTGTGATTTTTCCACCTGCCTTCTCATCCAAACCCATTCATGACTTCCACATCATTACTGGTCTGCACAATGGTCATTTTGGGCATTGGTCATTTCCATAGATTAAATAATTCAGTAAAAACCTTTTTTGTCATAACGTAAGCACTTCTCGTACAACCCAAAAATCTCAGTCTTCAGTAATCTCCAGTGTAATGACAACATTGGAGGTCAATTTAGTGGGTTACTATAACCAAATCCCTCTTGTCCCGGCTTCCGGGCGTCCAGACCATGAGACCACTCCACTCAGTACAGTAATGTTTCGATAGTCCGGGAGCAAAGCACTCACTCCTTCACTAGATTCAACTGCTTTAACTGCAATTCGGTGCACTTTGCATGCGCTTTGCACAGTGGCCTGGTTTTTAAGGGTTCCTCCAAGCACTGGTCGCCACTGGTAGCTGAAACAGCAATAGGGCTCTCTGTAGTCCACGCTCGTTGCTGTATGTAATCCATAGGTAAATGGAGCTTCCAAATTCTGTCACCACATCAGCGTGAAATCTGCAACCAGACTGCTTTAACTGCACTTTGGTGTACTTTCTTTACATACACTGTATCCTGTGATACTTGTTTTCCTTTGAGAAGGTCATTAAAACCTCAATGTTGGCATTCTCAATGTTTTGTGAATAGTACTCCTAGCTGTTTATAAATTTCATTTTTTTAGTGGTATACATAAGTACATAAATACAGCTGGGCAGCACATGGACCTGGCTGCAGGCACTTTCTGCAGTCTTGAAATTTACCATTCTGAACGATCTACAGGATATATGATCCAATCTGCGCCCTGTACTGGTTTGAATAATGGGGCATTAATGGCCTGTGAGGCAGGCTGCCCTGACGGGTAATAGCCTAATAGACAAAGTTTAAAGTTAGCGCAAAGCCCGATCCTTAATGCAGAGGTCGGTCTCTTTCCATCTGGGTGAGATTATGCCCAGGGTGCTAACAGTGACTTTCCTTTTGTGGAGAAAAGGATTTGCGCAGACCATGCCAACCTTTTCTGCATACAGATAAAAGCTTCAGTCCAGATGGTCTGCATGAAAAGGAGCTCATTGCTGACTTCATTTTCCAGGGAGAGGGGGATGATAGCAGGTGGTGCAGGAATTACATTTTTGTTTTTGTAGAAATGTGATGGTACAGGGGTGAATGGTACCCAGGAAAAACGGCGGAAGCACAGTGGAGCAGTCTTCAGCTCAGTCAGGCTGTGGACCATTAACAATGGATTCAGACAACACTCAGAGTCAGCTTAGTGGTAATTTAGAAGAACAACTTCAGGTACCTTAAAATAGACATTGATTACGATGGTACTTGAAGAAAATTGGTATGCCAGTAACCCAGAATTGGGCTTTGCAATATACAACAGACAATGCAAAGTATTTGGAAGTAGCTCTGGAAGTGGATCAGTATCACTGTAGAGCCAGCGTGATTCAGTACTCTGGCACACAGTTAGCAAGGTCATTGTTTCACAATATTTGACTTTGAGAAGGCTGTCCAAGTGTTTTAGTTCAGGCATATTGACATCAATTAGGAGGGAAGCTAACTTTCTTCACATGTGGAAGAGCATGCTCTGCTTGGCTGAAAATCGAAAACAGAAGCGTTTGTTTTTGATAGGTTGAGTGATATGGGTCAATGCTAACATGACATTGTAAATAAACATATCCTCCTTGAAGTGTCTATTGGATGTGATATGATATGATATTTTTTTGTATCACGCTCGTACACAAGTGTTTCAGAGCGTGACAAGGCAAGGGAGGGGAACAGGGGAGAACAAAACAGCGATTTTACAGGCCCAGTGACATTGAGATCCTGCAAGTGCATGGGAGAGGGGAGGGGAAAAGTGCATGGAAGGGGCAGAGTGAAAAGTGCATAGCAGAGGATAAACAGATAAATAATAATAATAAATACAAATAAAATATATAATGGAGCAATAAACAGGGGTAGTGCAGCCAGCAAGTGGCAAGTGCTGTGTTTACGGCAGCAGAACTGGGTAAGTCTAATAAGTGCATAAAAAGAAGAGAGATATATTGTGTTACAAATTTGCATTGTCCTGCAAAGAAAAAGCCTTGCCACTTCAGTTATTTTATTTTTTAATCCACCCCAAGAAACAGCTTAATTAATGTTCATATACATTTTCAGATTGAGAAAGGGCATATGCTTTTGAATCGTCCTCCTCCCACTTGATATACCCCGTGTGCCTACATTTGGGGTTTGCAACTAGGGTTTTTCTCAAACATTTCATCTTTCCTTTTCCGTGTCATGATGGGAAGCTCTAGATAGCGTCTTCCTCAATATTGCTGCCGCTGTGGTAAGCAACTGAAGAGATAGGTAGAAAGAAAGTCCTGAAACAAATAATGTATATTCAAATCAACACATGATTTTGGTTAACACATATGATTAAAGAATACACAAAAGAGACAACCATAGTCTGTTTAACAAATGTATTCTATTTTCATACTTTATATAAAAGGTTCGGATTTGTAGAGTGCTTGAACTCACTAATGATCGCAGCATGGATAGCGAACAAGCACATTTCTGGATAAGAAAAGATGGATTTTTGCTCTGGCATTGAAGCCGGACCGACAAGTGTGGTCTTGTTGCACCTTAGATGTCTACATATAGCAATTAGGAGAATACAGAAATCTAACCCATTTAATGAACAGTGCACTGGGCTTCCTGCTCCCCGATGTTTCAGCATCAAATCCAACATCCTGTCCCATCTCTCAATTGCCCAACTTTAGACATTATAGCCATGACATTTAAGAATCTGCACATTTCTGTACACTTCTTCTATTATTATGCTCCTCAACCTACCGCCCCATCACCAAAGACAAATTCAAAACAGACACTTTCTTGATGAGGTTGGGTGTTATCTTCAATCTCTTGATTCCTCCATTCCATTTCTTCATCTCACTCAATCCCCACCCCATCTCATCATTGTTGCAAAGTTTATCGTGGTACGATGTATTCTCTTAAACACCACTGTCCTACCTGACCCTTCACCCCATCTTACCCTAGCCACTAACCTTCGATCACCACTCTTTTTTCTGACAACCAAGAACTGCTATGCACCTCCAACTCAGTCTTTTAGACTCCTGCTGCCTTTCTCTCATTGCCACCTAAAAGGAATCCCTCCACTCCCTCTAAATTGCTCCCGACTGTGACAGTGCCAAATGTACCTACTACTCTAACCTTTTATTCCCATGTTGTTCCTTTGATCCTTTGGCAACTCAGATAATTAAGGACTGTAATGACCAAGTATGTCAACATAGAACTCAAAACAAAGTTCAGAGTTCCCAGTGCGTTTATTTTTCCAAATCTGTATACAAGTGCAGGATAAGGGCACATTAACCACTGAGACTATATATAAATATGGGCACTGAGAGCACTGCATTCATGAATATTAACGGGTAAACTGGCGGTGCCATTAGAGTTTTGATTGGTTGCCTTGAACATGATAGAGACCGTAAAGCTTTGAGGCTGTGAAACGAGGCCCTGTTTAGAAGGGAGCTACGCCTGGTAACGGAGCTGACGGAACATCAGACATGGAAACGTTATGAGACACAGAAAGAAATATTACATGGCTAGTTGGTCGGTTCCAAGGAACTGAATGCTTACCGTACAGTAGTACGACCCACCTGGGTCTCATGTCATGTTGTATGGGACGTGGAAAAGTATAAAAAGGAGGTGTACATTGGTAAAGAGCGCCCAAGGTCATAAGGTTTTCTATTAGGAATCATAGTATTCAAATGCAGATAACTAAACATATCATGCCACTGATGTATGATTTTCAGTGCCTAAAATCCTATGAAAATCTACCGAATCTGTATGCAGGGAGCCATTAATTTGGTACAAGGATACTTATTTTCTTTTACCTTTTGCTATTGTAAGCCGGGTTCTGAATGTTATTTTGCTTTCCGTTCCAGTTAGCGTGTCTCTGTGAAGGTTCTGTTGTTAAGAGAGCAATTTATCAGAAGTATGCTGGGAATGCCTGTCTGAGTCTCCTTTACCAAGGATTTGGGCTGCGAGATTGAATGTAGGGAATACAGCGCTAAACACCCCTCGGGTTAAGGAATATATTTGTTGCAAGTAAGGGAAGGTGCCAGTATTTTTTGTACGTGGATGAGAACCTCTTCCTTAATTGTCCTCAAATGCAAGGGTGTATTTCCTCCAGACAAGCAAGATGAACAAAGATGAGACTTCATGAAGACACCATCCACAGCATCCCTGCCATTGTAGCAAAGGGGTACCACAGTGTGGAAGAGAGTGAATTGGCTAATGTTGACCTGTCCTCACAAGCACTACATACAGAAGGAGTGGAATGGCACAGCCTAACATTCTGAGCATATGAAAATTCAAGATGGGATTGACTGCTGCACCTACATTTAAATCTTGTCTACTGCTTGATAGAGATGATTATGAGAGGTCCATCGTTATCCTGGTTCAGTTTAAGTTGCTGACTACCTGCCATAAGTGTGTTTTCGGTAATGCCTCGGCCTATCTCAACAATAGGCTGAGGCTCTATCAACCCAAAAGAAACCTTCGATCGGCTAAGGCCTGTCTTTTAGAAGTAGACTGCGTTGAGAGCCCGCGGAAATGGTGGTGCCTTTCATTTGCAGGCGGCACAGGCTTGGAATGCTCTAACTAAACACCTTCGCAATGTGGAAAACCAACTGGCTTTCAGAAAACAGTTAAAGACCACTCTGTGTGACTAGACTAGATAGCAACCTCCTTTTCCCTTGAGGGCGCCTGGATGCTCTCAGGCTTTGGTGCGTTATAAGTAACTTAACATAACATAACATAACATATCCTATACCTGATGAAATTCAACTCCCAGAAAAGATAAGGAATTAGCTTAGAAAAAGGGAACAACCTATGGAAAGAGAAGCTGGAGCGAAACATTTCTTCACTAGAGTACAAAAAGGGTGAGGAGACCCCAGCAAGGTGGGGACACTAGAGGAGACAAACATGTCTACTCAAGCTTCCTTGACACAATGGAAGATAATGGAAGATGAAGCAACAAAGTTGAAAAAAGGCAGGCGGAATCCTGGCAATAGCTAGGAGAGAATACAATTCTACAAGAAGATTCACTTTAAGAAGGGAACTTGGCAGAGAGTGTGGATCTAGGGGAGAAGACCCAGGCATCCTCACCTAGAGGGAACTTGAGGTTAGCTACGCATACCCTCCACCTGCAACTCCAACGTTGACAGGTAAGATGCTGGCCTTTGGCAGAACGACAAATAAAATATTGTCGGCCTGAAAATAACCCTCAGAAGAAGTGGAGAAATACCTGTCTTAGTCTGCTGTTTACCAGAGAGGTCAAGGTGGGAACAGCCTCATCAGAAGGAGAAGACCCAAAGTTAGAAGCTGATAATAAGAAGGTCCAGGAGTGTGCCTAAGAAGAAACCTGAGGTCTTACACAAGGTGTCACTGCTAGTGAAAGATGACAAAATAGGGTCCCAGAGAGGTCATACTAAGAAGTCTGGACAAAGGCTGGGCAACAGACTCCTGGCACTGTCTGGGAAGATAGGGGGGCAGCCAGGTATATTAGCCTGAGGAGCATCAGGAACAGCTTGCTTCAGAAAACTGCAGAGAAAGCCAAAGGGTCCATAACAACGATCCTGAGAAAGGGCTAAGGTGCCAGGGTGAAGCAGAGTGAGTAGTACTAGGGGGTACCCTTTCTTTCCATGTTACAGTGTCTGGCCCTCATTTCTGGTCTTATTGATTTTTAAAAAGTTATTTTATTGATACATGTATTACTAGATAGAAGACCCACATTTACATTTTTGACACAATGTAAACATTTTGCAAGATCTATACAACTTAGGTAATATCTTGTTAACGAATCTGGTCACCATTTCATAGTTTTGCTTGCAATTGTTCAAATACATTTTCAAAACATCCGACAGCGATCTACATTCCCATTTGATTGATAAAGAATATACATGCTTTTCACATAGTCTGTTAAAACTCTGGCGTATATAGGGTTTTGCGGGAACTGTGACAAACTGTCAAACACCGTTAGCACGTCCCTTCCAAACACAAAGCTATCCACTGTGTTCTGCCACGGTCATGTGTATCAGTGCTCACCACCAGGCTTACTGGTTGATTCCTGGTGAGGCGCTTGGTGCATTTATCACTGCTATACACACCATGAAATATTTTTTCAAACGTGTCTATGCTTACGCAGAAATCCTTTTATTTGTAGAGTTTCCATTAAATATCAAGGAGTTTGTTTCTCTGCAAGTTGATATCGAGAACGCTTTTAGAAATGCTCCACAATAGCAGCGAGTGCTTAGCGGTTAGGTTTCTCTCAAACTTTATCTCAACGCGAAGGTAACCGCTCCTCAGGAGGTTGAAATGACCCGCTGATGTGTTGTCAGGTCTTAGATTGAAGGCTAGTAGGGTATAGCCGAGGACATACTTGTTGCGTGTGATTTAAACCGACATTTCACACACGTGCTTCCCAATGACAGCCACCATGGCCCATCAATTCCCTGATTATGTTTGAAACTCCAAAGTTAGGCGGGTATGCTTTGGCAGGGATCAGGACACCGTCCTTATGCAGTGCTGCATAGTTCATGTTGAAGCGTTTGAAGTCAAAGGGATTTCGATCGTATGCAGCAGTGATCACTACTGTTTCAACAACCCCAATGATGATTATTTTTGGGAGCTGCCACAGGAACAGGTTGTCTTGACTGGTACCACGGCTACCTGTAGGAATGCTGAAGACTTTAAGGGAAACCCTCTCCACTGGGTACTTCACGTTAGATATTTGAAACCCCTCTGCATGCACCAGTCTAATGGACGGAGAGACACTCACAAGTTTAAGGAATAAACTCAATGATATAATGACTAGTTTGTCTCGTTTGGCGTCCCTGCTCATGAGGAAAAAAGCGTCTTTGTTTCTGGATGGCTTCACTTTAAGGTCAATACAGTTGATCAAACTTTATCCTGGTAGTAATGGTTCCTGTGTAAACGGCTTAGTAAATCCAATCTCTACTAGTCCTGGTGTGGCAGACTCTCTTCGCGAACCCTGCGTTTCTGCCATCCAGAGCGTTGTTGTCGAAATGCCCTGCGTTGCCCCAGTAAAAGAGGCCAGTTGGGAGCTGCCTATCAAAGGTATTGTGGCCATAATTTAATAGGCTGTCTATATAGGCCCCTCTACGCGTACATATTATCACTCTGCATTATCATGCAGTCGCCCATTGTCACGTCCACCTTGTTGATCATGGTGTCTTTGGGATAGGCGATCGTGGCAACGCGTGCTGTAACCGCGATGTTGGTACCATCCGCCTTTGTTATTTTACAGGTTATATGCAACAGCGTATCGTTCAAATCCAGATAAATGTTTGCCGGCCTGATACAAAGTATTCTATGGGGGCTGGCAGTGAAAGAGATGCCAAAGGCAAGACCTAAATGAAAAAACTGTTATCGATGCTAGTCGGGGGTACGGTGAAGAGATCGAGCTCTGATTTCACACACTCCCCAGAGGCTTCCATGTAAGAAGGCCATTGTTCTTTAAAATATATCACTGCCCTTGTGTCTTTTATGCCAGCATGACTGAGATACTCCTCATCGGCACACCTTCACCCTCCTTTCCTGTCACTCTCTTGCCTGCCTCCCTTGGCCCACCTCCTACCGCCACCTGTGAGGCCAAGAACCTCAGGGTAATCTTTAACTCCATGCTTTCCTTCTCTGCCCACATCTCTGATGTCTCATAAAAGTCAAACTTCCTACTGCACCTCCTCAGAGGTATTCTGCATTCCTCCCCTTCCCCCAGAAGCTCACTGTCAAGCCTTGGTTCTTTCAAGGTTGGACTATTGCAACAGCCTCTTTCTAAATCTACCTGCCTCTACTCTTCGCCCTTTGCAACTTAGCCAGAACAGGTCTGCAAGACTTGTCCTTGGCCTGAAGCCCTGGGATCGTATCTTTCTAGCCCTGAAACCTCTCTGCAAGGATTACATTCAAAACCCTCTTCATCGCCCACAAGGCTTTCTGGGGCCTGGGTCCAAAATACCTTCAGCTGTCTCTCCGTAAAAACCTTCCCTCTCGAGTCCTTCGCTCCTCCACCTCTAACTCCCTCAGGGTCAGTGTCATGGCTAGGTACTCGGGATGTCCTGTGCGTACATTTAGGCACAGTTCTGTCAGTAGCAAACCATCACATAAATCAGGCTACAAACAAAGTGTCCATAATGTACTGCCCACGATTAGACGTGCCCTGCAGCATAGGGGGATCCGGAGGACTTACTTTCCTGGTAACTGGAGGTTGCCATGGAGGCTCGGTAGACTGTTGCTAAGGGGAAGGATCCGACGTTCAGTACGTCTGCGGCAGGGTCACGTGTCCACTTCTACTTAGTCCCACCTCTGTTACCAAATCTTTGCTTCTAATTAGCTCTGTCGGCTTTGCTTCTGAAGTTACGAGATTTCTGTTTGCCTTCACGACCTTGCCTTCTTGGAATAGCCGTATTCAGTTCAGTTTTCCTTGGTTTTCTTTCCGCCTTTGCTGTGTCTGTCCTCCTCTGAACTGCATTCTTGGCAATTTGTTTTTGTGTGTTCCTTCTGTTTGCCTGATCTACGACCCGGACTGCAATTTGGACTCCGCCTCTGTTTTCTCCACGGCTACGTTCTTTGCTCGCCACATCTACGACCCGGACTGCAATTTGGACAACGCCTCTGTTTTCTCCACGTCTACGTTCTTTGCTCACAGCATCTACGACCCGGGTTGCTTTTGACCTCATCTCTGCGAAGCTCCATGGCTTCATACCTTGCTCGCCAGATCTACGACCCGGACTGCTTACGGACCCTGCTTTTGTTTTACTCACGGATTGGCTTGCTCGCCAGCTTCCTGACCCTAAACGTTGGTTTGGGGTGCCTCGCCTTCTAACTTTTTGTGCTACCACATCCCCGCAAGATCACCGGAATTCCTTTGATGCCACACATGGACTAGAGACTGCCTTTGTGTGTGTTTTAGGCGTCCGCATTTCGTTTCCTGGTAAGACTCATATCCTTTGCCCTTACTTCCTGTCGTTTTGTATTCTTCTGATAGTGACTCCTCAGTGTTTCCCTTACAGAGCATTTACACAGTTACTGTGCACTTATTGGACCTTAGGATATATTGGGGTTTTCAGCTATCATTGCACAGGTTAGTGGGTTCCCGGCTTATCCTTTTTTGAATACGTACTGGTGTCACTCAGCACTAACCTTGCGTATTTTCCTTTGCATCCACTGTCGTCTCGGGGGTATCCAATATTTCAATTAATGGATCCTTCTGCATGTTATTTATTACATCCAGAGGGTTACATTAGTGGGAAGAATTCTGCTTCTTCACGACGGGGTCAAGTTTTTGGAAGGAGAATTCTGACGGTCAGCCGTTTTTCTAAGAAACGAGCTGGGGGTAGATCTCTGTCTTCAGCTGGGGCCTCCCTCTCGAACAGCCTCTGTGCCACTCTAAAACTTGAGGAGAACCACCTCTGGTTCCGGAAGCACCTCCAAACCTTCCTCTTTGCTTCTACCTTCTCTCGAGCTCTTCCCTGTTGACGTGTTCTGTATTGGCATTTGCACCTGTTCTCCCTCAGTTTTTAGGGCCTAGGTACCGGCTCACCCTGCCAGCCACCTGCTCTGCCTCCGGCCAATTTCTTGCACTGCGGTCTGTATCTGTCACCCTACAGTCCCCCCCTTTTTTTCTTCTCTTATTCAGACACACCCTGTCTGTTGCCTTATTTCGAGCACTTACACTTGCTTGCAGCACTACGACTGTTTGTTGACTTTGTTATTTATTTTTTTATTTCATGTCTTATTTACTTATTTGTATTTTTGCTCAGCACTTTCCACCTCTCCCCCCTCCCTTAAACGTACCCCTCTCGCTCTCCCATGCACTTGCGCATTCTCAATGTCACTGGGCCTAGTAAGATCGTTGTTTTTGTTCTCCCTTGTTCCCCTCCCTTGCCTCGTTGCGCTCTGAAGCACTTGTGTAGGAGCATGATACAAATAAAATATCAATATCAATATTAATTTTAAGGGTAAGTCACTTCTTCTTCGTCTTAACCAGCTGTGAATATGTTACTGAAGGCTAGGAGCACTCCTTAAGCAGCTGTGCGCATTGGGCCCTGAATCTGATTTTCTTGGTGTCTTTCGGGGGGCTGCACGGATGGGACGCTGCCCACTTCCTCTTAACGCTCCTACATAGGGTATACATGAATCCTGATCCGTCCTGGCCCTCCTTTTTCTGTTTGGCGAGACCTATCATGAACCCCTGTTGTCACACTTGCCGTGATGTTTTGCTATATTGGTGGCTGCCATTTTTTCACTTGTGCTTTAGCTAGTTCAAAGCTGTGAAGTAGAAAGGGCATTGCACGTTTTAAGAGACTTCTAAAGATACTGCCCAGCCCACTCCATAAATTGCAGGGCTTCCTGTAAAATACGACTGATCACCGTAACTGGCCTTGTTCATGGAACATTCCATATAGGCCCCAGGATCTCTGTAGTTCTTCACCACAGCCATTATAATGCTGTTGCATTAGTCTTTCAGCCAGAGCGGTCTCAAGTGCAGCCGCAGACAGATTTACCTGTTTTTAAATGATACGAACTGGCCTTGATCGTCTCTTATCTTTCTGTTGATGGTGTCGAAATAGTTTTTACACACAGGGAAGTATTCAGGTTCATTCTATTGAATGTTCAAAATATCGTTGTTGTTCCCTTTAATCTCCCCGGTTCTAAGTAGCGTAGCTATCCCCCACCCTTTGATATGCCACGATATTGCTGTTAAGCAGTAAGGTGTAAACAACCCTGTTAATGTTGCCACTGGTATTGTCCCGCGGTTTGTCTTCACTTCTAATGCGTTGCACGGTTCCCAGTATGATACGCAGTCTCCCCATAGATGAAAACCTGACAGACGCGTCTGGCCCCTGCAGAAAAACTTTCCGTTGGTGTGGGTTTAGTTGTAACGTTGTATCACCATACTCTGGTACGCTTGACACGGCTTTGTTGATTACTCTGACAAGTTTCTGTATATTCGGGTAATACCCCTCGGGGAACCGCCCAGTTGAGAACCTTGGAGGGTTTGTTTGTTTTATGATAAACGTGGCTTCTCCTTCGCCTAAAGTATCCCAAGCATGAACGTACTGAACTTCAATGAGTGCCACTGTCCATTGGCCCTCCAAATGTACGGGTGTGTCCATCTTCACGGTGAAGTTGGACATTTGGTTCTGTGGGAATGTCTCAGCTGAAACGTTGTTGGGGAGCATAATGTAAGGGTGTAGACTCCATTCCGTGCTGGTATACACCGGTGGCCCCTAGAGATTGTGCGTTCACCAAACTGTTGAATTTGTCAGGCCATCCCAGCCATTTGACTAGAAACTGGTTGTTAGCTCCACAAGCTTTACTCTTTATGACTTTTTATTTTCTATAAAATCGTTGTTCTGAATCTGCTCCCTGTAAAAAACAACTTGAACATCCTCCCTCGAATAATCAATTAGTCGTTACATAAATATCCTCCGGTTGAGTCACTCCCTCTATGATAAATATCTTGTCGCTGTGGTTCTGCTCATACCCCTTTGTAAAATTGGCCTTGTTTTTTGAGATCGGCACATGATCCTCTTTGATACTGGGTGTTCATGTCATCTTTTAAAAAAATCTTTTGCCGTACAGTTTTTTCCAGACCTCTAAGAAATTCTGCAGTCTTACACCAGTGGGTGGTTTTATTAGATCTATGATGCGTGTTGTTATGAATGCAGATAACACTTCCACATATCTACAAGTGTTTTTAGCCATAAAGAACCGCCAGAGCTGTGTTTTAAAGGTGCGTATAAAACGTTCTACAATAGAGGTGTTACGAAGTGATGAACTCTGTGTTGTTTTAGAGGTCTCCAGTGATATTAGTGAATGAAAAAAATACTGAAACACATTTCAGAGATTTCAAAACACTGAAATCTTTATTATTTCATAACATATATAACAAATTAAAAGCTTCTAATCCAATATTAAAACCATTCTCTAACATAACCAGAATCAATTCCATTGGTTTGCCTTCTGGGTGTAGCTCCATTGTTGTCCACCGGGGGTCGCTCAACGTTATTTTACTTTCCCGGAAGTTTTATATCATCAATTTCTTTTTTCACTTTACGCGCAACTGGACTCCCCTTTGTTTGGATATAGCCCCCTGCATGGGCAGAGGGCTGAGTGCTTCCAGTCTAAATTCATCCGGTATCTCCTCACACGTCCATTGTGCTCTGCCTCCGCTGGTCCGCTAGTGGTTCCTACATTTCGTAGTTCTCGCTTTGGAGGATGCGCTTTCTCTGTCGTCACCGCACAAATATGGAATGACCTTCCTATGACGGTAAATAACTTGTCTAACCATCTGTCATTCAGGAAAGCGCTCAAAACATCTTTGTTTTAGTTGTCTCGCTTTGTAGGATTACGGTTGACCTCCCTCTCTAGTGCCAAGATACCTTCGGGGGAATGTTGCTCTGTATACATGATATGAACATAACATAACAACATAACATAGTGGCTTTTTTCGGAACACACTTCGAAGTGTTTTATTATGTGTTTTGGAGTCACTATTTCACATTTGGATGTTTATCTTTGAACTTTGGATGTGTTTATGGTGGATACCAATAACTGTTGGCGTTCGTGGATTATTTACTTGACAGATTTTCCTAATTTCACTGGATCCTTCGCATGGTAAGTTTTTCATTATCAATATTTTACAAAAACATTCTTCTTATTTTCATATTTTTTGTTCATTTTCAGCAAGCTTTACTTTTATTTCATTTTTTTCAATATTTTATATTGAAAGCTATGCTTTGCAAGTAGGTCATTTTATCTGTTTTTCTGAAATTTCCAACACATTCTTTTAGTCGGAATGCTGCATCCCTGAATTTCTTTTTGTGTATGCATGTCTTTTCTCTCGAAATCGCTTGGGCTATCTATACTTCTTGAAATTATTGTTCTTTTTTTAGATGTTTTAAAACATTCTAAAGTGTTGGGTTTATTGAACTGAATGAATGCTGCAGTGCGTTATGCCAACCCTCTAAGGCATTGTTGGTTTTTGAAGTTTCTTCTATTCTTGCTGTCTAACAATTCCAAAGTGTTTTTTCAAACCTTGGTCTTTGTCTTTTTCCACTGCGTGTTAATTGTCCTATCCAACTGCTTTCAAAATATTCTAAAATGTGTTAAAAAATCTGTTTGCTTGCGGTGAAATATTCACTTTGTGTTACAATTTCATAATAATGTTTCACCCGATCACTCAGCACAAAAGCTGACGCAAAGAGTAGTTTTACATCAAATGCGGTGTCATTAGTTTATCGTGTTTGTAAACCACTTGTTTGTATTTTTCGCCAGATTGCCTGTGTGAAAAGGAAAAAACATCCTTGTATTTTGGTATTTGGATAGGTTTCTAGGATTACTTTTATTTGTTGTATCTCAAAATCCATAATAATAACATCTGGTTCTTCTGATGACACTGCACTCTTTACGGACTGATAAAATTCCTTGTACATTTCAAACATTTTCGTTGGCATTAATCCAAAAATCAATGGGAAAATATTGTCATTTATAACCCCATGCACGCTGTATAACTGTGAAACTTGACATTTTTTTTAAATATTTTAATATTTCAGACTTTGTCTTGTTCCGAAAATCAGCAGATGATCATCCTTTTTATTGTCATCATATAGTAGGAAGGGTTCTTGTTTGTCGGTCACTTGCAACTGCTCCGGGCTGCGGATTCCTTCCAAAGTTTGCAGGGGTGGAGGGAAGTTTTATTTCTTCTGCCGTCTGGTACATAGCCATCTTTGAAGCAGTTTTACATTTGGCATTTGAAGAAGAAGAAGCATAGTCCAAATCAGCAAGGCAAGATGATGTAGCTAAGTATGCCAAGACTGCTGAGAGGGTTGTAGCCAGGGTACGGTGAAGGCCAGAGCAGAATAGCAAAAAAACAGAGAGGAGTCAGCAAGGCAATCCAACAGAGGTATCAGGAGCAGCAGAATTAAATTAAGCTAAAGAGAATCATGGGAGAACAGGAACTTCAGAGATAAGGCAAGCAGCAAGGACAAAATGAGATAGAAGGTAAACGAGCATTATGACAAAAGAGAAACAGTTGGAACGCAAGGATTTACCAGTGCTTGTGATTCTGTAGGCAGAGCACAGTTGGCGTGCCTTCAGCAGGACGCATCACGTTCCCTTTGATGCTCAATGGTGGCAGCCATTTTGTGGAGGTCAGGGTGGAGCAACGCAGCCGCCATGATGGAATGGGAACCTTCTTCCTCCAGCGCCACGAGGCTTCCAGGGGTGATGGAGATAGAATTGCCAGACCAAGGCAGGTGCATGCACATGTGAGACATCTTCCCAAGTCCTTTCCCAAGGGGAGTAACCTTTCCAATCGATAAAGCACTGGAGACGTCCTCAATGGTATCTGAATTCGCAGACTTGTTGTACCTCATATTCTACTTGTTGATCCCGGAGAACAGGAGGAGAAACTCTAGTGGCAGCACGAAAAGGTGAAGATGGAGTGTATGGCTTCAACAAAGATGTCTGAAAAAACGGGTGCGTCCATTTCCAGGAGGAAGGTAATTGTAATCGGAATGCCACTGGGTTGACCATCTTCTCAAAAGAGAAGGGACCAAAATATTTCTGAGAGAAATTTCCAGGTGTTAGTTGAGAAGGTAAGTTGCGAGCAGATAACCAAACCATATCCCCTTTCTTGTAAGGAATGTTATCTTGTGCTTTAGATCTGCATATTTCCTGGTATCGTATCTAGCCTTGTTGAGATTATGCTTGGCTTGTTAATGGATTTTTTGATGAGAGGATAACAGATGTTCCGGGGCTGGAACATGAGAATGTTCCATGAAGGGTGAAATCCAAAAGTACAGAAGAAGGGACTCATACCAATCGTGGAATAGTAGGCATTGTTGTAGGAGAATTCCGCTGTGGGCAGCAGAGACAGCCAGTTGTCTTGTGTTGCAGTAACTAAACACCTGAGCTACTGTTCAAGTGTTTGGTTAACAGGTTTGGTCTGCCCATTAGACTACGGGTGGTATCCTGAAGAAAGATTCCTATGGATTCCCAGCTTCTGACAGAGTTCAGACCAGAATTTGGAGATGTTCTTGAGTCCCTCTGTCAGAGATGATCCGATCCAGTATCCCCTGTAAACGAAATACTTCCTTGAAGATTTGAAACCTGATAGAAGCTGCAGCAAGTTTCTAGAGGGGTGTAAAATGAGCCATTTAAGTAAAGGCATCCACAGTTACCATGAGCACTGTCTTCCCATCCAAGGGGGGAAGATCGACAATGAAATCAATGGATATAACTTGCCATGATCTTGAGGGTATATCAGGTTGTAGGAGTTTACCCACAGGTTGTTGTCTAGAGCCCTTCATGTGAGCGCATGTGGGACAAAAGGAGACATACTGCTTCACTTCTTGGTACACACCAAGCCACTAAAATTGGCGCTTTAAGGCATCATAGATAGATGTAAACCATTGATGACTGCCAACCATGGAATCATGAAAGAGAGATAAGAGATTTCAATGGATTGCTTACAACGGTATGTAAGTTATCCCTAAACAATAGCCCGTCCTTGTATTTCAGAGACCATTTGTCGCAGAAAACGTGAGTAGAAGATTAGAGAGCAGCTCAGATCGAACTTGTTGTAAGTTGGTATCAATTGCCATGATAAACGTGGAGGAGGGGAACATCTTCTGCCCTTGAGCAAAGGGCATACTGTGTCTTGGCCCTTTCGGGACAACATATCCGCCACTAGGTTTTTTGTACCAGTAAGGTAGGTCAATAAGAACCGGTAATGTGAAAGGGCTGTTTACTGTTTCAACAGTAAAATGACTGTAGAAATTGCAAGTTCCGATGGTCAGTTCGAATTCCAATGATCTATGGTGCTCCCAACAAGAGATGACACCATTCGATACATGTCAATTTAATGGCCAGTAGCTCCGTTTCAAGGACTGAATAGTTATTTTCGGAATCTGAGAGAGTTTTAGAAAAGAAGGAAACGGAATGTTCCATAAGATCGCCCTGTTGTTGTTTTAAAACTGCCATGACCGCACGATGTGAGGCGTCTGTCTCAAGAATGAAAGGTTTTCTTATGTCAGGTTACGATAGAATCTGGGCCTTCGTGAAAGGTTCCTTTAATTAAATGAATGCATCGTCCGCCTGTTAACCCAAGTAAAAGGATGTCGTTTTTTCAATAAACGTTTCAAAGGCAAAACACTCTTAGAGAATTACGGAATTAATTTGCAGTACAAATTGGCGTTCCTTCAGGTTAGATCGGGCTGCCGGTCCAAGACTGCTTTCACCTCCTGGGGATCCACAGCAATACCTGTAGCGGACAAAATGTAGCCTAAATATGGTACAGAGCTGGCATTGAATGTACAGTTTTCGGGTTTGGCTTTTAGATGGTTGTGGAAAAGTCTGTGTAATACTTCTTTTACATGGTTTTTGTGTTCTTCCGTTGTATTAGAATAAATCAATATGTCGTTGAGGTAGACATTAACAGAGTGTTGGATGAGATTGGCAGATAAATGATCCGTGAATCGCTGAAACACCGTGGGGGCGTTAGCAAGGCCAAAGGGCATTACACAATATTCGTAGTGCCCAAAGGGCGTTTGAAATGGTGTCTTCCACTTGTCTCCGCTCCTAATTCTGACAAGGTGGTCACCTTGTATGTGGCTCCTCTTACTGCTTGCATAATATCAAGTATCAAAGGCAACAGATACTTGTCTTTCCGAGTAATACAATTCAGTCCCCTGTAATCGATACAGGGTCATAGTTCTGTAGTATCCCGTTTGGCTACAAAGAAGCCCCTCCAGGAGGTACGGATTCACAGATGAACCCATTTTCTAGGTTCTCCTTTAGCTAGTCCTTCAAAACAGATTTCTCAGGTGACAAAATGTTCATTCTGCTTAAAGGAGGAATGGTGTCAGGGAGTAGTTCAATACTACACTCATCAACTTCTTCCACTGGAAGAGCAATGTATTTTTCCACAGACGGAATGCCCATTCTATCGGCCCAATCTTGATCCATAACGACCCCTGCATCACCGGAATCCACCATTGCCGGGACTACCCAGTAAAAAAGCATTGAACCCCAGAGAGTGATTTTAATCAACAACAAGGTGTATGATGAGACTATTTGGGGTGAACTGCAGTAGATATGGTTGTAGAGGGACTCTTGGAAGCATCCCTTTCATCTGTCCCATTTAGGAGCGGGAGCTGGCGTTTCCCCGGTGCCTTGGAGGAGCCAAAGGACACACACTGTCGAAGTAAATGCGTAGAAACCCACAGTAAATACAAAGTCCCTTGTCTCTCTTCATCAGAAAGAGGTCCTCTGGCTGTGCCGATATGCATAGGTACAGAGCCATCAGACGAGGAACTGACAACCTCATGAGGTGGTATGGGGGATGGACGCACAAGAGAACGTTTACCCCTCCTTTTCTCAGCTCTTTGTTCCTGAAGACAAAATTCTATCTGTAAAATCAGCTGGACCAGTTGTTATTTATTTGTTTGTGATACAGTTTTTTTTTTAGAAACCTTTCACAAATCCTAAAAACCAAAACAATCAGTTAACACAAACAACAATCAGTTTCATTACCTAAAATAACAGAGTACACAACATTAAAACCCATATAAAAACATTGATTTAGGAGTTAAAACATTGTTACAAACACTTATCTACATACAACCCAAGTCCTCCATAATAGGGTAAAATAGAGAATACAAGCTTTGTGTTCTCCGCTCATGAATAAATCCCATAAGTCTTCCATAGTTAAGGACTCCCCAAAACCAGCCTCCAAAAGTGCTTTATCTCTCAGGATTTGCAGGGCCTCACAATGCACCAAAAGATGTTGCACTATCTCTGTGTTAATCTCACCACACAAACAGCATACACACAATTCCCTAGGTATCTAAGTTCAATGTCCTTTGATTTTTCCGAGCTCGGACCGTGTTGATTTTAAATGTCATGTAATCCTAGACCAAAACATTTCCAATAAAAAGTTTAATGTATTGAGGTACCGCCTCCTTTTCCTGAATATACCATATAATCTCTGTGGCATGATTACGAGTTGCCAGGCTGATGATAGATTGCTCCCAGCCTACATCACCCAAAACATGTTTCATAGTGAGTTTAAATTGGGTAAGTGAGATACCCAAAGTGTCCCCTGGGACCATCTATACCCCCCTGTTTTGCAATTGCTGCAAGCTTGAAAATGTGGCTAGTTGGCATTAGCTGGGATCTAGTCATAAGCACATCAAGAAGTAGTCCCAGTAATGTCATCCTTGAGGCCCCAGCCAATTTCCAGGGGGTAATTGCAGAGCAGGATTGAAGCCTTTGAATAATAGGCATGATGTTAGATTCTAAAAATACCATTTCAATGCAAGTATATGTTGGCATTCTTAACAGTCTCTTGAAAATGAGATGTTCCAGTTTGATCACCTCGTCCAGGTTTACTAAAGCCCAGATTACAGCCCCATACATAATAATAGAATTAATCTGATGTCATGAAAAATGTCACAAGACTATATTCGCGCTTGGTTCAATGCTAGATTACAATATCTTATTAATTCAATCAATGAGCTCAGTGTCCAAAGCCGAAATATGACAGTAACGATAATGTAACGCTCACCTGATTCTCGCAGAGGCGCCGGTCTTGACTGGGCGACTACCGTATCTTCAAAGGTGATGTGTAGCACCTGGTTGGCTCTTTGGGCTGGACCTCTGTGCACTGTATGCCTGACGTGTAGAGTAAGATGTCTGCAGATAGAAAATATGGGGTTAATGAACTGGGGTTATTGGGGTGTCCCTATCTCTTTCCTCTTCTCCTCTCCTGTAGACCCCCAAAGGTTAGCGCTCTCACCTTAGGTAAGTGAATGCCGAGCTCTCCATCTGCCTCGGGGCAGGGTGCTGTAACCAGTTTCTTCACTGGATAGGTAGCGCAGGCCTCTTGACTTCAGAGGACTGCTGTCCGTCGTTTACTGCACGAACGGTAAGTTTCGAGTCATTCAAATGTCTTTAAAGTCTTTAGTAATGATGTCTCTTGTTTTGCAGGGTTCCGGCGATGGCGGATGACGGGCTGAAGTGAGTTGAAGATGGAGCCCGTGTGATGAATAGAAGCGCCTGGAAGCACGTAAGTAAGCGCTTGTTGCCTGCTTCACTATGCGCTCTAACTGTCTTTTTATTTTGCAGGTACGAGTTCGGAGCGGCTGCAGGGTGCCGGAATACCCACTGGATTAGATGTGGAAAGGAGTAATGGCACGTGAGTATTAAAGTTCCCCAATGTCTTTAAACGCACCTTGTTTTGTCTTTCAGATGCCGGAATGCAGTGTGAAGACCTCCGGAGCGCACGAAGATTAGGTAAGCCTCTGCCTTTCAGATGCCGGAATGCTAACCTGTTCTTTCTTGTCTTTATAGGTGTTGCTGAAGACTGGATTCAGGATGGTAAGCCTTTGCCTTTCAGATGCCGGAATGCTAACCTGTTCTTTCTTGTCTTTATAGGTGTTGCTGAAGACTGGATTCAGGATGGTAAGCCTTTTTCCTTAGGCCCTGGACCGGATGCAGAAGACACGATGAGCGTTCTGCTGCAGAGGTTGCAGAATAACGCAAAGCAAGATTCATCCACCGGGTGTGGCTTAAATAGCCTCCTGTAGTGCTTAGGTGTCTCCTTCCACAGCCACGCCTAAGTAAGAAAAGGGTTCCTGGTAAGAAAAGAGTTCCTGCCTTCCAGAAGAGTTCCAGTGTTCTGAATCTAGGGAGTGGCTCCAGCCCCACCCAACAGGAAAAGTAGTTCCAAACAGAAGAGGATCAGAGGCTCAACTGGCAGGCAAGTAAGCAGCATGGTCTGCTGAAGGTAAGTCCACCCAAGCATTATGAGCCCGGCGCTTCCAGCGCTGGGACTGGGCATATTTATGAGCCTGGTGCCACTGGCGCCAGGACTGGGTCCAAAAGGTCCCAATTGGGACTGGTTGGCACTCGGAACCTGGGTTATGGATCTGCTTCCAAGGGAGTTGGGAAAACCCTGACCTTTTGGAAGCAGAGATCATGACAGTACCCACCCTCAAGGCCCCTCCCAAACCAGGCTTCTCCGGGGGTTTTGGCTTGTCAGGAAATGTTCGGTGAAATCTTTTGATTAGGCGAGCAGCGTGGACATATTCAGCAGGTTCCCAGGATCTCTCTTGGGGGCCGTAGCCTTTCCAGTCAATTAGGTAGAATAGTTTAGATTTGGAGATCTTGGAGTCCAGAATGCTTTTGACTTCAAACTCGAGTTCTCCATCCACTAGGATAGGTTTTGGAGATTTGGTTAGTCGGGTTTGAGGTTGCACGGGTTTTAATAGAGAGACGTGGAAGACCGGATGTATCTTCATGTGCGGGGCCAAGTCCAACTTGACCGCTACTGGGTTTACTATGGTAGTGATGGAATAGGGACCAAGGTATCTTGGGTTGAATGTGCGTGGCCCTTTTAGAGATAGATATTTGGTGGATAACCAGACTTGATCCCCTACTTGATAGTGAGGGGCTTCCTTCCGATGTTGATCTGCTCCTTTCTTGTATTGTTCTTTAGCCCTTTGAAGGTGAGAAACAGCTTCCTTAAAGGCTTGGGTGATTGTAGAATGCAGGTAGTCTACTGCTGGTGTTTCAAGATCTTGGAGGGGATCCAACTCCGAGGTTCGAGGGTGACTGCCGTACAAAAGAAAAAACGGGGTTTTCCCAGTTCCCGAATGGACAGAGTTATTGTAGGCATACTCAGCTATCCAAAGGATATCTTTCCAAGTTTTTTCAGTTTGTTGCAGCATGCAGCGTAAATACTGTTCCAGAGTTTGATTGGTCCTCTCGGTTTGTCCGTCGGTCTGAGGGTGGTGACTGGTCGATAGTCTCACATCAATTTGAGCCGACCGACAGCAACTTCGCCAAAAATGAGAAATAAATTGACTACCTCGATCCGAAATTAGAACCGAAGGAAAACCGTGCAGTCGGACGATGTTTTCAAGAAATTCTCGGGCCAGAGTTGCTGCTGTTGGCAAGCCTTTGAGCGGAATGAAATGCGCCATCTTGGAGAATAAGTCCACGATTACTAGAATCGTATTGTATCCGGAGCATGGAGGTAGATCGGTGATGAAGTCCATAGAAAGCGTATGCCAAGGGCGAGGTGGGATGTCAATAGGGCGTAAGAGGCCTGCTGGTCTTTCCTTTTGACTCTTGTTTTGGGCGCATACTCCACAGGACATTATAAAGTCTCTGATATCTTTTTTCCAAGACGGCCACCAGAAGTAGCGCTTGATCTTTTCTGAGGTCTTGGCTATACCGGGATGACCTTCCATTAAAGAGTCGTGATAACAAGAGATTACTTTTTTCTGTAAATCTGTGCTGGGTAGGTATAATCGTTCTTGGAAATACAATAAGTTGTCCTTTACTGCAAAGTCCTTTCCCTGCAGATGCCAATTCTGTATGTCTGCTGGAGTTACAAGTTGCCTGGCTTTATCCTTAACTTCCTCTGTGGATTCTGTGGCGATTACACCCAGAATTCTTTGTTCAGGAATGATTGGTACAGGTTTAGGGTTGACCAAGTGTTCTTCCACTCCCATCCGAGAAAGGGCATCGGCTTTACCGTTCTTTGTACCAGGTCGATAGGTAATTATGAAGTCAAACTCGGCAAAGAATAATGCCCAACGGAGTTGTCTAGAGGATTGGGCTTTTGCGGTCTTCAAATATTGCAGGTTTCGGTGATCCGTAATCACAGTAACGGTGTGTCGGGCCCCCAGCAGATAATGCCGCCAAGCCTTAAAGGCAGACTTGATAGCCAGAAGTTCCTTGTCAGTAATCGTGTAATTGATTTCAGGAGGCGAGAATTTGCGGGACCAAAATGCCACGGGATGCAACTGATTGGTTACCGGGTCCTTTTGTGATAGAACTGCCCCCATGGCAAGGCTTGAAGCATCAGTTTCCACGATGTAGGGGAGTTCGGGGCGAGGGTGTTTTAAGATTGGTGCAGAGATAAATTTAGTCTTCAAATCCTGGAAAGCTTGTTCCGCCTCGGTAGACCATTCAAAACGTTTGTTTTTCTTTAACAAGGCAGTGATGGGCTGGACTATTCGAGAGAATTCGGGGATAAACCTGCGGTAAAAGTTAGCGAAGCCTAACATGCTTTGCACACCTTTTACGGAGGATGGTGATGGCCATTTGAGAACTGCATCGACCTTCTTTGAATCCATACGCACTCCGCCAGGTGATAATATGAATCCCAAGAATTCAACTTCAGTCACGTTGAAAACACATTTTTCCAACTTAGCGAAAAGTTTGTGTTGACGCAATCTTTCGAGGACCATTTTCACGTGTTTCCGATGTTCAGATTCCGATGAAGAATAAACGAGGATGTCGTCAATGTAAACAACAACACATACATCTATGAGCTCTCTGAGGACATCGTTCATAAAATATTGAAAGGCGGACGGGGCATTACAAAGTCCGAAGGGCATGACCTGATATTCAAATAGCCCATACTTGGTGCGGAAGGCCGTCTTCCATTCATCGCCCTCTTTTACTCGTACCAAGTGGTAAGCTCCTCTAAGATCCAGCTTTGTATATATGCATGCTTTTCTGACTTGGTCCAGGAGTTCAGGGATCAAAGGTAATGGATATCTATTCTTAACGGTGATCTGGTTCAGGGAGCGATAATCGATACAAGTTCTAAGGTCTCCTTCCTTTTTTGGAACGAAGAACAAAGCTGAAGAAGCAGGGGACTTGGAAGGACGAATAAACCCATTTGCCAGGTATTGATCCAGGTATTGTCGAAGGTGAAGGTTCTCAGGCTCGGTGAGGGTATAAATTCTACTACAAGGAGGAGTAGATCCAGGTATCAGGTCTATCTGGCAGTCATAAGACCTATGAGGAGGTAGAGAGTTAGCCTGATCCTTCCGGAAAACATCTTGGTATTCTAGGTATTCGGGAGGTAACTGGGGAGTCTCTGAAGAAATTGCGGCCAGTGCAACACCAGGTGGAGGGTGACAAGTAGAGACACATTCTGGAAACTGGACCGTTCTTGCTCGCCAATCGATCAGAGGATTGTGTTTCTCTAACCAAGGTATTCCTAGAATAATCTGAAACTGAGGGGCCTTGATCACATCGAACACGATCTTCTCATGGTGTCCATCTTGACTTACTAGCATCACCTCTTGAGTGGTATGCGTTACTGGCCCGTAGGCTATCTCCGTACCATCCACCGTAGTAATGACGTCCTTTACAGCCTTGGGACAAAGAGTTAGATTCATCCTCAAAACCATTTCATGATCCACATAATTGCCGATGGCACCGCTGTCGACGTAAGCTTCAATTGCATGTAATCGATCCGGATTATCAGGGCTAATGAGGACCATAGGTATCACGAAATGCGAGGTCACGGAACTGGTTTTCACGCTCGGCAAGAGGACCTCTATTCTTGTCGGGCGAGGTCGTTTCCCTGCTCAGAGTTTGTAACTTTGGTAACTGCAGCTCCTACTGCCTTCTTGGCAGGTTTCACCGGACAGTCTCGAAGAAAGTGCCCTGAGTTTCCGCAATATAGGCATAATTGCAACTGTTTCCTCCTTTCCCGCTCCCTTTGTGTTAGAAGACCTTTCAGACCCCCTATTTGCATGGGTTCCCCGGAGTCTACTCCTTTGGAAGGAGTTGGCGGTTTGGAAAATACTCGAGCATCAAACTTGGAACGATCGGCCTTCCTGTTCTGCAGCCTGTGATCTATTTGAACGACCAAGTCTATATAATCCGAACAGTCTTGTGGGGGATTCACTACTTGGGCTAAAACGTCTTTGAGCTCTCCACGTAGACCTCTATAAAACAGCGTAATCCTTTTGTCCTCAGGCCATTGAGTTTCCACTATTAGTCTATTGAAAGATGCAATATAAGCCAAAAGGTCTTGATTACCCTGTCGCAACGAAAGAAGCTCATTGTCCAAGGCCTGCCCCTGTGAATGTCTTGCGAACAGTTTTTCCATACTAAGCTGAAAGGCTTGAAAATCATGGAGAACCGGATTATCTTGATTAACTAGAGGGATCGACCAGTCTGCCGCATTGCCACTAAGGTACGAAAGTACAAAAGCTACTTTTGCTTGATCAGTTGGAAAGGCTGCTGGCCGGCATAAGAAGTGCAACCGGCACTGATTGATAAATACTGCAAACCTCTTTGGGTCACCAGAAAATCGTTCGGGCGGAGCCAGAGGTACATTCCCAGGTAGGTTGATCTGCACTGGATTCATAGAGGATGTTGAAGGAAGATTTGCCCCTGATGCGGGTAACGGGGTCTGTCCGGCTTGTGACTGTAGCACTTGTCTAGCAAGATTGTCTGTTCTCTCCTTGGAAATAATTAGTTCCCTTCTTAGAGCATTCGTTTCCTGACGAGCTGCATGCACTTCTGCCCTTAGTTCCCCAAGTAACCGGGCTAGGGGGTCAGTATCCGAGGTTTCCATAGCGCCTGGGCGAGAGTTTTGCGGTAGGCTTTGCGTTCTGTAACGCTCACCTGATTCTCGCAGAGGCGCCGGTCTTGACTGGGCGACTACCGTATCTTCAAAGGTGATGTGTAGCACCTGGTTGGCTCTTTGGGCTGGACCTCTGTGCACTGTATGCCTGACGTGTAGAGTAAGATGTCTGCAGATAGAAAATATGGGGTTAATGAACTGGGGTTATTGGGGTGTCCCTATCTCTTTCCTCTTCTCCTCTCCTGTAGACCCCCAAAGGTTAACGCTCTCACCTTAGGTAAGTGAATGCCGAACTCTCCATCTGCCTCGGGGCAGGGTGCTGTAACCAGTTTCTTCACTGGATAGGTAGCGCAGGCCTCTTGACTTCAGAGGACTGCTGTCCGTCGTTTACTGCACGAACGGTAAGTTTCGAGTCATTCAAATGTCTTTAAAGTCTTTAGTAATGATGTCTCTTGTTTTGCAGGGTTCCGGCGATGGCGGATGACGGGCTGAAGTGAGTTGAAGATGGAGCCCGTGTGATGAATAGAAGCGCCTGGAAGCACGTAAGTAAGCGCTTCACTATGCGCTCTAACTGTCTTTTTATTTTGCAGGTACGAGTTCGGAGCGGCTGCAGGGTGCCGGAATACCCACTGGATTAGATGTGGAAAGGAGTAATGGCACGTGAGTATTAAAGTTCCCCAATGTCTTTAAACGCACCTTGTTTTGTCTTTCAGATGCCGGAATGCAGTGTGAAGACCTCCGGAGCGCACGAAGAGTAGGTAAGCCTTTGCCTTTCAGATGCCGGAATGCTAACCTGTTCTTTCTTGTCTTTATAGGTGTTGCTGAAGACTGGATTCAGGATGGTAAGCCTTTGCCTTTCAGATGCCGGAATGCTAACCTGTTCTTTCTTGTCTTTATAGGTGTTGCTGAAGACTGGATTCAGGATGGTTAGCCTTTTTCCTTAGGCCCTGGACCGGATGCAGAAGACACGATGAGCGTTCTGCTGCAGAGGTTGCAGAATAACGCAAAGCAAGATTCATCCACCGGGTGTGGTTTAAATAGCCTCCTGTAGTGCTTAGGTGTCTCCTTCCACAGCCACGCCTAAGTAAGAAAAGAGTTCCTGCCTTCCAGAAGAGTTCCAGTGTTCTGAATCTAGGGAGTGGCTCCAGCCCCACCCAACAGGAAAAGTAGTTCCAAACAGAAGAGGATCAGAGGCTCAACTGGCAGGCAAGTAAGCAGCATGGTCTGCTGAAGGTAAGTCCACCCAAGCATTATGAGCCCGGCGCTTCCAGCGCTGGGACTGGGCATATTTATGAGCCTGGTGCCACTGGCGCCAGGACTGGGTCCAAAAGGTCCCAATTGGGACTGGTTGGCACTCGGAACCTGGGTTATGGATCTGCTTCCAAGGGAGTTGGGAAAACCCTGACCTTTTGGAAGCAGAGATCATGACAGATAACATATATTGATACGTATCCAAATCTTGTTTATTTGAAAACAGCCGACACGTGTTTCGACCTGCTTGGTCGTTCTCAAGGGAAGGAAATGGAGGTGGCTCTTGGTGAAATTGAAGACGATTTACCTATCCTGGTCTGTGGGTATTGCAGCCCCCCAATAGCATTGTGACTTTTGTCATATGGGGGGCATAAATATTCAAAATAATTAGCTCATTTGGGGAAGAGTGACAAGAGTCAGGTGGGACAGTTATTTTGCCAACAAGAAGGTTTTCAGATCTGCATGGAACTTTAACTGGAGACATACTTTTTTATGCCCAACACAAGAGCACCTTTCGGGTCACCCCTAAGACCTTGCACCACCGTGCGGGCAATAAGATTCCAACCGTCAATAATAATGGGATTCACTAACCCAGTCTCCTGTAAGGCTATCAGGCTGAGTCTCAATGTGTTGGTAATGGTATGGTATGGTAATGTTTATTTATAAAGCGCCTATACACAGGCAAGTGTTTCAAAGCGCTCAAGGAGGGTGGGAACATGAGGAAAAACAACAGCCGCTCAGAGCCCTTGAAATTCCGATACGATAATAGTCTGCACAGTAAGTGCATGTAATACATTTAACAGTCGAGACACAGCAAATAGGCCTGATGGCGATTCTGCAGTCTTACCAAGTGCAATTAAGGTGTGAAGACAAGGGAGAACCAGCAGACGATCTTCAGGCACAGTGCATTCGGATTGTGCAAATGCACAGACAGTCACAGGGAGGGGGAACTCCAAGTGCATCCACTCGGTGGAGACTGGAATAAGTGCAGAGAGAGCTACTCTCTTGGGTTATTTCTAAAGTGCAGTGAGGGAGGGTGGGGTGCAGGGCCAGTGAGGAAAGTGTGAGAGAGGACTGGTGGGGGTGCCCAGGACCTGTGAGACTCTGAGGTACACCATGCAGCCAGTCAGCAAGCTGTAAGTAAGAGGAGGGAGAGATGGAAAGAGCAAAGAGCTAGGTTAGCACGGTAGAGGGAGAGAGAAGGAAGAGGAGAAGAGGAAGGTCTTGAGGAGTTTTCGGAACTTAAGAAAATCAGGCTAAAGACAGAGCGTGGCAGGGAGGCTATTCCAGAGGGAGGCACCTGCTGAGGATAAGGATCTCCCTCCAAATCTCTGCTTGGAGAACCGGCTCACTCGCAGAAGGTTGGAGGAAGCTTTGCAGGTAGGTAGGGCCCAGGACCCGGAAAGCCTTGTGGACAATGCAGAGGGTCCTCAACTTGATCCTTGCAGCCATGGGGAGCCAGTGAAAGGATTTCAGTGCCGAGGAGATGCAGTACCTGGGCTTGAGGCCAAGGATAAGTCTCGCAGTTCTGTTCTGGATGAGTTGCAGAGGGCGCAGGGCAGAAGCAGGGAGGTTGAGGAAGAGGCTGTTGCAATAGTCCAGCCTAGAGAGAACCAGGGCTCTGGAGACAGCGAGCAGCAGGGGGAAATTGAGAAAAGGTAGAGTGCCTCTGAGGAGGTGTAGCTGATTGTTAGACTTTTTTGAGATGTCCGAAATGTGAGAGGAGAAGGCGAGGGTGGAGTCGAAGATGACCCGAAGGTTTTTAGCCTCGCAGGTCGGTGTAGGTGCAGGGCCAATGGAAGCCGGCCAGAGTGAAAGTGCGAAAGCGAGAGCAGGGGTCCCAATGCAAACAATCTCAGTCTTACTGCCGTTGAGGCAGAGGTCGTTTGCAGCACACCATGACTGAATAGCGGACAGACAGTCAGATATGAGAGAGGAGGAGGAAGCGGCTGAGGGTAGCCTGAAATATAGTTGTGTGTCATCCGCATAACACTGGAAGTTAGAGGTCAAAGTGGCAATCACACATGCCAAGGTAGCTATATAGACGTTGAAGAACTAGGGGATAGGTTTAGAACCCTGCGGAACGCAACAGGTTGAGGGAGCGATAGTTGAGAGAAAGGCTCAGGGTTCCACCTGGGATGGTCGGTCGGAGAGAAAGGAGGATAACAACGCCAGAGCCTGACCTGTGATTTCCAGGGTGTCACAGAGACGTGCGATCAGGATGTTGTGGTTAAATTTGTCAAAGGCAGAAGAGAGGTCAAGGGGAATGAGGACAGCAGGAGGGTTAGTGTCAAGATCTGAGAGCAGGTCTTCACGGGTGTTCAGAAAAGCAGTTTCTATGCCTCTGCATGCTCTAAAGCCTGACTAATGGTCATGGAAGCAACCATTCGATTCAGTGTGGAGGGTCAGCTGAGAGATAGCCAACTTTTCCAGGAGTTTGCTCAAGAAAGGAGTGATAGAGATAGGGCGGTAGTTTGCTGGAATGGAGGGGTCGGCAGAGGGTTTCTTGAGCAGAGGGTGCACAAGGGAGTAATTAAGAGCAGTTGGGAAAACTCCAGTGGAAAAGGTGAGATTGCAGAGATCAGCCAAGGCTGGGGCACCCCGTCCCACTGAGGGTGACAAAGCAAAAACAGAGAGGTGATGGCAGGAAGCTTTAGAATGAATCTTAATCACTGGCATTGCTCTAGGCAACCCTCCCGACCATCAAGAATGGTTTTGGGGGAGCACTGGTCCACTTGTTTGGATGAGGCCTTCAGAGACCGGGCCTGTCTGGTGACCTCATCAGGTGTGACGGGTGAGAGAGAGGAGAGGCGAAGTTGAGGGGGAACCAAGGGAGGCTCCGGTGTTGGTGTTTGCTGTGGCGTGGACAATAGGGAGGAAAGGATGTCTTGGGTTTTTGTGATGAGCGCCCATCCCTTTCAAACAGATGGGAATTTCCACGCATATTCCAGCTTAATATGCATGGAAAGAATCATTAGGAACAGGAATTACCATGCCTCTCCACCATGTTTGCCAGCCATTCCCACGTGGGACTCATCTCCCAATTTCGCCGTTGATGTTAAGTGTCCACGGTCACCAATTCCCTGGGAAGTTATGGGAACAGGTGAGACAACTTGGGAAGGTTGGTCAATAGTATTGAAAAGGAGATTCTTACCAGCCCCACTGGTACTGTCCGTAAGCTCCTGAGTGCCCTCCCCCTGCATTTCAACAAGAGTACATTCATAGCCCATCTTAAACAGAGAAACAGAATGCTCCAAAACATAGGACAAAGTGCTTTCCGCTTGAAAGAAGACAACAGAAGTTGCTTGTTTAACATTTTCCAAAATGTCTACTATGCATATGTCACTGGTCCTAATGAAACAAAGAGGCAACCTAGAATGTAGAAGTTCCAGTAGACAAAAGCAATTGATGTCAAATCTGCTCCCGTCATAGAAGATACTTTGAATTTTTAGTGCCTTTACAAGCGTCTTATTAGGTGGTGGGCTAAACTGTAACAAAGGCTCCACAGGTTGCAGACCCAAGTCCACCTGGGTTGTCGCATTAGACATAATGGACTGTGAACTTGTGATGAGAGATAGAGTAGCTGGGACAATAGGAGCTTGGTTGAGAGATGACTCTTCCCGATGGTAAGAGGATTAGCTGCTGTTATCACAGAACCAGGCAGATTAACAGCAGTGTTCCTCCCTTATTCACTGTAATTATAATGCACATTAGCTATACACTCATTACACTCATCATTCCCATTTTCACCCTCTTGGTATTAAGACTAACACTATGATTGGATCCCATCGAGGAATCTGTATTTGAAATTTCCAGAGAAACCGTAGTAGCACAATTAGTTAATCGCAAAGATTTCTGTTTCACTTGGGAAGGTGACTTAAGAAGGGCTGAATTAGAAGGACAGATGGGAAGAATTTCCAAGTTACATGGGGGTCTAAGGGACTGTTTCTTCCTCTTTCTTCCCCCGGTTAAGTCTTCATACATAGCCGCCTGCCTCGCTGGTTTTTTCTTCCTTTCAAAAGTACTCGGCAACTGAATTCGGATCATGAGCCAAATTTGTAATGTCAGTAGGGACTTTCTGCCTTGGAGCATAGTCTAGCGCAAAAGCAGATAAAGCATTTGTTTTTACAACAGTAGCCTAAACTTTAGCAGATATGTAACTCCTGTTCTCGGCTGCTTCGTTCATAAGGAGCATAAGATAAGATTGTCAGAAGTTTGTGACATTTTTTCCAAGTTCGCTGTGATGACGTCACATTTAGTAGTAAGTTGAGAGAGCAAGAGTTCCAAAATATTAAACATGACCGCGGATGAGGTACTATCCTCGCGGTCATTGAATTCAAAACTTTGGGCAACCATGCTGAGATTGCTCTGGGGAGGATAACTGCCCCTAAGTAACACAGGAATGGTTTGGGTAATTGGCGAATGGCTCAGAAATTTAACCTCTATACCTGACAAGTTTGCTAAGGAAGCTGGCTGGGGACTAGAAGAACTAACATGTTGCATGTCCTCCTGTGTAGCCAGCCCCATGTGAGCTTGCTGTTTCGAAACACATGCTTGAGTTGGTACCCATCGAAAGCTGGTGTTATGGGAACCCATACAAAGCAACCTTATTCTAAAAGAATTAGGTCTAGGGAATTGGACACACTAGGAACAATCAGAGTCTTTGTTACTGTTTTAATAATTTTTGAGCCAATGTAGGGAATAGTTGATCCAAGTTCATCCGCAAGGTCAGAATACAGATCAACTGCAGCTTCTTGTAGGTTAGTGCTGGTCGCTGAATAATAGTCAGTGATCTTCTTATCCAGTTGAGGAATAGACACAGAGGTAGGTGATGCTACCGTTTGTTGAGGGCATACTCGTAAGGAGCCCCGCAAGCCCTCATTAGATTCTTTACATAAGGAAGCATCAGAGTTCACTGAGGGTAGTACAGAAGATGGCGCAATGTTTTCTGGTGAAATAAACGTGGCAGGTTGACATGAACTTTGATTCCCCTCCTCGACTTCTATGGTTTCTGAATACAATCCTTTAGTCTGTGGAGTAGTAGCCATTTTATCCCTTCTATTTACAGTGACACGCTTTGCCGCTCGTGTCACCACAACGGTGGAGGCTCGGTGCTTCGTCGTAGCGATAATTAACAATTTGAACAATAAATTGCTACTGTTCCAACTCTGGTAAAGTGTGAATGTACACAGCAGTAGCATTGACTTTCCAACAGATTGTACTGTCACAATGCAAGCACAAAGCACCAAACGTGTTGTAGTGTCTTACTGGTAGCAGCAGGCAAGCAGAAATGAAGAAAGGGCAAACAGCGCACAGGAGGCCCTAGTCAGCTGACTTTGCTAGGCAAACGGCAGTCCCTGCACCGCGCCCGCACAACCAAATACTCTTCTCATGTTTGGACACAAATGAGATAGAAAAAATGCTGCCGCAGCTCCAAGGTAGGCAATTGTGACACGGAAGCCACAGTCAGTCACCAAACACTTTGCTTACTCTGCACACTCCACGTGGAGTGAGGTTCTTAAAGCAGATGGTCCTCTTCCCCATGTCTGCATGCAATTGACATAGAAAAAATACTGCTGCACTCCAAGGTAGGCAATTGCGACACGGCAGCCACAGCCAGTCACCATACAGTGTGCTCACCAGTTGTTCAAAAGAGGGAGGTCTGGGTATCCTGGCCAGTTCATCCTTTAACCCGTCATTCAGTCTCATCGATAAAGCGTAAAACAGGCCTCTTCAGGCCATCTAGCCTCCATGGCTAAATGTTTGAAATGGGTAGTATAAGCCAGGACATCCTGGGAGCCCGGTTGGAAGTCCAGGAGTTGTTCATGGGTGGAATACACTAGGTCTGCTCTATCGAAATAAGCGTGTCAAAAAGAAAATATCACTGTGCAGGCATCAAGGAATTCTTTACTATTTTGTTCTTTTTTTTTATTGAGCAATTTAGTTTGAAAACAAAACTTTTCACTCATGTTGACATTTCATGATTAAAAATGTCATGATTAAAAATTAAACTTAAGCTTATAACACTTTCCAAGGTATTTTTCAACTTGGGGCCCTGCTGCAAGGGACCCTACAAGTAAGGCGTCTCTGATAGCCAATGCTTGTGTGAAGTCTACATTTTCATTCTTCATAGCCTATACTTCGGTTGTTAGGCTCTGGACAGCAGCGAACAGGTCTTGTAATTGTTCCATGGTCTCGTCCTTCGGGCATTGCAATCTGTCAGATCCACGCCTTAACTTTGCTCTTTTCTCGGTCCAGTCAGGGAAGAGAAAGGGTCTATCTTTTTGGGCAGCCACCCCGGCCACTGAATGAACAGGGGACGGAGAGGCTAGACCTAAGGGCAGATCCTGGCGTGGGGGAAAACCCAATGAAGGGAAAAAACCCTGCAGAAGAAGCTTAGTCCAAATCAGGAATGCAATATGATATAGCTAGGTATGCGAAGACTGCTGGGAGGGCTGGAGCCAGGGTAGGGCGAAGGCCAGAGCAGAATAGCAAACAAAAAGGAGAGCAGGCAGCAAGGCAATCCAACAGAGGTATCAGGAGCAGCAGAACGAAATGAAGCAAAAGACTATCAGGGGAAAACAGGAACTTCAGAGATGAGGCAAGCAGCAAGGAGAAAATGAGGTTGGAGGCAAAAGAGCGTTATCGCAACAAAGGAACATTTGCAATGCAAGGGTTTACCGGTGCCAGTGATTCTTGTAGGCAGAGCAATGTTGGCGTGCCTTCAATGGGCTGCGTCACGTTCCCTCTGGCGCTCCGTGGCAGCGGCCATCTTGGGGAGGTCAGGGTGGAGCAATGCGGCTGCCATGGTGGAATGGACATCTTTTTACTCCAGCGCCACCAGAGTGAAATTTGTGGCTGCAGGTGAGTCGTTCTGACAAAAGCCCACCACAAATTCTTTTTTTCCCTTTTTAAATGACGTACACGGATTTGTTAAAATTCTTAATTTGTAAAGCATTTCTGTTTCTCTTACCGTATTTTTCATTAACCCAAAAAAAAAAACTCTGCCTGACTCGATAAGCTTGTTGAATCAACGGTTTTAGAACCTTCTCATCAGTTCGCGCAGTCTATTTCCTTATATAGGTCCTTTTCTCTCTTTTCAATCTACCCTTTCAGCATATTCCTTACTCAATAACATTAACTCGCTGTTATTTACCCTTTCATTATTCACAATTGGTCGCACTATTTTTTATCTCTTTGTTTTCGATTCACTGTTATTTACTTTTGGCATTTTCTGTTCGGTAAAATTACATTAAACCGTTGTAGAAGACTCTATAGCGTCTTATTTAAAAACTCCTTACCGACATCTGTCTATAGTTTAACAGGAACTCAGCTTTTTATAAATATGCATTTAAAAGTTGTTGCCAAGCTGTGATCCGTCTTGTTCTTTAAAGCCTTAACATAGGCGTATTTTGATAGGACGTTGATGGCTGCTAGAATATAGCAGAAACCATTGTTGTCTCTGCGGAACTGGCTCAAATCCATAATATCTGTCTGCCATTGTTGATCAATATCAGATAACATAGTCATTTGCTGTTTAAAATATTTCCGGGCCGGCTTGTGTAGCGTGTAGACCTCCTTCTCCGTAAGCCATGTCTTGATTGAACCCCTTGACACCTTCTCGCCATCAGTTCGCAATTTACAACACAGGCTGTCAACCCCTCCATAACTACCAACAACCCTTTTATCGTAATATATTTTCAACAGCTTCACGCCTGACATGTTCACCCCATAACTGTTGAACATAAAGATGCAACTGGTTTAAAAAAAAAAAGATTTTAATTGTATTTATAACATCCATTTGTAATCTAATTTTATCCACATTAAAATAGTTTGTATTTGTCAGTTGCTGCATGAAGATCAATCGGGCTACAGATTCTGTGGTACGCATGATTACTTCATAGACACACTGCATTCCACCGTGTTAATAAGTAAACATGTCGACATTCCATTAAGCGTTCATTTTTTATTTCCTGTAAGTCAGCTTAAATACATGTCAAATATTTACAGTCTCAATCTTCATGGGGCAGTTTGCTCTATACTGATGTAGATGTAGATATACTTTATCACCTCCCACTTGCAAACTGTTTTCTCAGCGATGCTTCTAACACACATGAGACACATGCGTCTAAACTGCTTCATTTTCAAAAGGGGGCTATTCGCTGATCGTTTAGCCCATAATGTTTTAGATATGCATTGTTCAGTCCATTTAACAATCCTTATTTGTGTTAGCGGCTGTATCATCCGCATCAATTCTACAAGGCTTTTAGGGCTGAACACGTAACCGATTTTATGTAGCTAATTATACATAAGATATTTCCAAACATTTGTGAGCATCCTTTTGGGGACCATCAATTTTATGCCCATAGGACCATCTGTAAAAGTGGTGTTTTAAACGTGCTCCCGCCACTCTGTAAAAGCCTGAATAGCCCATATTTCAGCGTGGGGGAGAGCCGCTGTGTCGGTATCGGTTTCTATTAGCGAGATGCATTCCTTACACAGGCTGTTATCGCGATACCCTGGGTTTTTAATTCAGTTTGAACAGCAAACACAATAAATAATAACATTGTCTTTAATGCTATCAGTCTCCATTAGCAAAATGACAGTCCTTACATTGGCTATTAGCACGATCCTGTTGGTTTTCAATTTGGTTTGAACAGCAAAAACAGTAAACATTGATAGTCTCTGCTACAGCTTGGCTCTCCTCCCTCCTGCACACGACCCCTGTTTTTCCTCAAGTCCCAGGCGGGCTGGGTCCCTTTTTTGCATCATAGCCGCATCTGCCTGCAAAACCATAGATTTATAGTCATAGTCTTCAGAGTTCACTTCATCCACGAATGGTCGCCGAGGCACCACGACCAGCGGCTGCTCCAAAACCACATTGTCTTCGTCCCAGAACTCTTCGGCTTCGTAGTCAGCCATAAATACCTGACCATATTCCATCCCATCACACACAAAACAATCAGGGGCATAACTGTCATCAGGATCCCTGGGGCTGTTTCCCCCTCATCGTGACTGTAGCATTCCATAATTGTTGTTTCCTGGTTACCACGCCAAATAGCGCCTGGGAGGTTGGAGGAGCGCACATGTTTCCCAGGTCAATCACAGTAGCTATATAGCCACGTAATAAGCTCCTCCCCCAATGCTGTCATAGCCTTAGAACCGCCCCATACCTATTTTTAGTTTGCTCAATTTATATCAAATGTATATCAAAATGATATCAAACATTCTTGGGATTCCTAGCATTTCATATCACATTCTATTAGACATTCTTGGGAGTTATTATCCGATTTATATCAAATTTTTTGGGATTCCATTACAGTTATACCAACTTTATATACAATTAAAGTTACATGTATATAAAAATGATTGGAGGTCAATATATTCGATACAAAATTGTTTGGGGGCAATCAAATGTATATAAAATGTATATCAATGTTAAATTAAATTGATATCAAAGTGGTGGGACTAAGGAAAAAGGGTGTGGATAAGACTGGAAATGGGGGCGTGCCACCTGTCAAAATTTAACATGGAAAGAAAGGGTACCCCCTATTACTACTAGAGTGGCTTGAGAAAGAGCCATATTGTGAGCATGAGCTACAAGAGCCTTAAGGAACATCTCCGTTGGTTATAGCTCCAATATAAGGTCACAGAAGTTGAAGGAGACGATAAAAATAAGAATCGAAGAGAGATTAATGGGCAAAGCCCTCATGTTAAAGCTGGGCTCGGTTTATCTTTCTCGGTGGTCGACAGGTGACAGGGGATGAGTAAACCTACCTTGATCACATCTCGCCTCCTTTCGAACAATCATTATACATTTTCCTGAAACTTGGGACCCTACAGATTGCATCGTTCACTAGGGGGTGGCACGCAAACGCTTCTGTACTGTGTCTGATGTGCAAGTTAGCAGAAGGTACGCAAACCCACTATCTATTGGCATACCCTCGCACAATCAATCTGAGATGGTGTTACATGAAGCCAGTTCTAAACGAATTGAGGATTCACTGTTCAAGTTATGCTGTCAAGCTCCTGACAGAGTCTACATATCCACATGTCATGTTCACAACTGCCAGATATACCCACAGAGCGTGGTTGCACAGATTAAAAGCTTTAAAGGCTCCAGACGCAGGAGTCTAGCCCACTTAGCCTTATGGTACAGCTATCGGAGCTACGAGTTTAATCTCCCCGCAACTACCTACTCATTTGACTAGTGGTGATGAGTCAGGATCCCTGGCCCACCCTAACCGAGACTTACTCTGTGTGCTTATTCACTTCACTGGCATTTGGTATTTAATTATTGTTGCTGTTTTTTTTAATGAAGGATTTTATCAGACAATGTTCCATATTTTGATCACATTTTAGCCAATCGCATATTTATCATCTTAACCATGAAAACTGTATTGTTTTTGTCGTAGAATAGCTTGAAGGTTTTTTTATACCGAATAAAAGTTTGTTTGATTGATTGATTGTTATAGATTATAGAATGACTATAAGAAAAGGTTTAAACGTTTTACTTTGGTCGATATTTGGAATTTTTAGTTGTTAGTTTAGGAGACCCTTCTCTCAGGACTGGTTAAGAATAGGTTTTGAGACGTATGTTGACCATCATTTGGAATACGTTTGGTTTCTAGTTTATGGTGTTAAGACTAGGGACCATGATAAAAGGTAGGAGAGACTTTACTCACACCTCTTTTCATCCTGATCCCCAATTAGTTCTAGATTTAATGGTTGTGCATTAAGTAGATGTTAACCCAAACATACCTCCACCGGGTTTATAGCTTGCAATAAAGGAATTTCAACAAACAGAGGTAAAATGTATATATGTATTCCTCCTCGCAGGTAGTTAAACCTGTGTGTACAGTAAGCCATAAGGTCAAATGTAAAAGGTCCTAAGTACAATGGTGCAAGTTTTTATTAGTCTTCAACTTTAGGAGTTTGGTCCAACCGCAAGGACACTGATGATTGCAGGACTTATTGTCAATTAGAGTAGTTACAGGTTACTGAAGGAATTAACTGTGTGAAGGGGTGCTCCAAGACCTCTGATTTCTAATCAGAAGCTTGTAGCCAGGTGGAACTGGTTGAGATGGGACGGTTCTGGTGCCCAGCTGGTTAATGTGTTGGGTATAGGCAGCACCAGTACAAAGTATTTGAGATTGGGCAGGGATTCCATTTTCACTCTAGAAGAAGGACGCATGCTTCATAGAGATGTCTGGCAGAATTTGTCCGTCAGCAGTAGGTCTTATGGCCAGCACATTATTCTGAATCCAAAGACATTACGGTGGTAAGAAATCTTTGGATTCAGAAGAATACAAAAGGTTTAACAAGTAACGCAAGAACATCTTCCCCATTTATGGGGAATTGCGGCTTCAAACACAATTCAGGCTCAATTTACAGGACTGCATTCTTTACCACATTTAGACTTTGCAGGATTCTTGCTGTCAAATTATCCAAATGTGGTTTTCAACTTGAATCAAGGACTCATCAGAAACCAATACTATGTAGTTTTGGCTGTTGTAGGCCTGGAACTTCAAGACCGGAATGGTCAAGAAAATATCCATATGCGTACACCAGTAGGCCTAACATGGGGTACACCGACCTCAAAGGTCTGGAGATGATAAAAGCTGCAATCAACAAATAGAGTTGTTGCATCAAGCCATGCAGTCTAATTGCACAGGTGAAAATATACCATTTTAAGTCCAAACGTAAGTGGTCCCCTCTGGGAAATGTGCACTCATTATCACAATGAGCTCCTATTAAATACTTCTGTCTATGGTATAAAAAAATGTAAAGGAAAAGTGGTCAAAGTTCTAACAGTCTGATGAACAGAGAAACATTTAAGAGTAATGAACACAATTAATGGCTTGAGCAGAAGGAGTGGGTGAATTAGGACAGTTTAGTTGGTGTTGGCAACACAGGCTAGCATAATTGCTTTTATCATTGAGCCGCAGAATGTATACAAAGTGTTCAGTGCACCATACCTAATTTATTTTGCATGTGTGTCTAGAGAAAATGACAAAGCAAAGGAAAACATGTGAAAAGTGGCTTCCATGTGAGGCATATCAAAAGGAGGAAATAGAGTCAAAGGCTACCCTTGTCATTGACGCAGAGGCGGTCGCCTTGTGTTAGCACTGAGGCTAGATTTTTATATACTAGCTCATAAAGATCACCAGGAACAGGAATATCTTAAAACAAAGTTTAATTTATCAAAGACACACATTTACAAAAATAGACATGTGCCTCTTTTGGCATGTAGGGTATGCATAACACGGAACAATATGCATAAATGTGGGTTAGTAAATAGAAAAGTGACTGTTATTTCATGTGTTGCTAAATCAATAGCAATACGCCCCTATTTCTCGCAATTCCATGTCAGGCATACACATGGCTGCTGAGGAAGTGCAAAAAGGAAAAGTCCCATTTCCCTTTGTGACCCAGTAAAGCTGTCAATGAAAAACATAAAGACAACTAATACGAAAAGCATGAGCTGCCTGCAAAGGATGGATGAGATGGGGGCAGAAAACAGGGACACCAGAAACAATGACAGGAGCATCAGGCAGATCAGTAAGCTAGGAATACCAGCACTTAGCTGCGGGAATACTAGTATTCTAATTGTCAGACTGGCTCCGAACATGCAGCAATAATTATTGTACAGTTTTAAAAAGGAGCTCATGTCTGTCAATCTTCACAACAAAAGACAAGCAACATATGTTTTTCAAACCCTTGGTGCAAAAGAGAGAACCTGGTTTGCAGGATTCATTATAAAGATAATCTCATTCACTTATTGACTCACTGTACCTGCTTAGTTTGCTTTAACAATGGGGAGCAGGGGTCAACCCTTTTCATTTGATTTCGCAATCCACGTGAGGAGATGGCACCCTTGGACTTCGAAAACCATGCACATATCTCAATTGAGTTGAGGCGGAATTAAGTAAACACTGTGTTAAAGCTGGTGAGCATCCTGGTCCCTTCCTGAGCTCTGCGCTCATATTACCAACTTTGTTGCAATTGTTCACTTTGTTTTGTAATCTGCTGCAGTGCGGTGTGTAGTGCCTTCCGCAGCCTCCCACCACTCTCTTCCTGATTCCCTCCCCGACTCCCGCCTGCCGCCTCCCGCTCCACCTCTGATGACTGATTAGGATTCAGCCCAATCATGCATTGTGCAAGTTTATCTACTTGCTTGGGCCCATTCCACTGCATTTAGAACCGCTGGTAATTGGCCTGGCCCCTTCCTGAGCTTTGCGCTCATATTCCCCCCTTTGCTGCAATTGTTAACTTTGTTTTGTAATCTGCCACAGCGTGGAATATAGTGCCTTCCCCTGCCTCCCGCCACCCTCTTTCTGCTTCCTTTCCCCACCTCCCACTCCACCCGCCGACTGATTGGGTCTTCAGACCCGTATTATCCAGCCGTCAGCCATCAGCGACTGACAAGGTAAGCAAGGTGCGGACAGGGGAAACATCCATTACTGCTCCCTATTAAGCAGTTCTACCCCTCTTATTACTCCTATTACCAAAAAGCTTGCAGTCTGCTGCACATCAACCACCACTATATGTTAGCCTTTTCTGGCAGTTGGGCCTCCATCCTGGAATTCTGAATATGGGTGTTTCTCATTGCTGTTGAAATTTAGGCTGTTTTTCCCTCTTTCTAGGAAACTCAAATCTAGGTTGTTTTTCACTGCTGTTGTGTTTTGAAATGTAGACTTTCCCCCTCTTTCTAGCAAAAACAGATCTAGGTTGTGTTTCACTGCTGTTGTGATTTGAAATGTAAGCTTTTTTCCCTCTTTTTAGGAAACAGTCTAGGTTGTTTTTCACTGCTGTTGTGTTTTGAAATGTAGGCTTTTTTCCTCTTTCTAGGAAACTCGAATCTAGGTTGTGTTTCACTGATGTTGTGTTTTGAAATGTAGGCATTACTCCCTCTATCCAGATTGTAGACACCCTCCCCCCCATCCAGCACCATGCTATCAGCTCTAATGAAGGAGCCCATGAGGGACCCTCGCGTATGGAAACAAGGCACAATCACCACACACAAACTGATACGCCAGACACGAGGTTGTATACCCAAATGCTAGGGTTTATTACAAAGCAATTAGTAACAGTTGGCCAACTGGGTCCCACGCCCCATGACGTGTGTTTCCAGACCCCGGGGAACACAAGAAAGTGAGAATCGTCCAATAGTTACTTATATACAAAACAGGCATCTTACAATCAGTAGTGGCACATTTCAATACCGCCCATGATGTACCTCCTTTGAATTCGGTGCGATGATTGACAATAGTGACGAGTATGACACCTTCAGATATTTATTTAGCAACAGTTTTCAATTTCGGGAGCCCACAGACACAATTCTTTGTTATTCGTTGTTTGGAACACTCTGCTTCTGTTCTCTGCAAGCAAGCTGCATGCAGGGGGAGACAAATTCCAGGCCTCGCTATCTCCTAGTTTCTATTCGAGCACTGAGGGTCAACTTGCCCTCTAGCACTCTACAGGGCTCAGAAAAGTGGGGCCGCAAAGAAGAGCATAATTCAAACCATTTAATGTTTGCTTCTAATATTTCTACTGTATGAACGAGACTAGCTCGCACCTGCGTACTGATAAAAATGCATAGCTGCTTACTTCCAAGGACTTGTGAGGGAGGAGGCCAGGCATTTCTGTCTGGGTTGCTGCGTTATGTTTCAACAAATCTCTCGTGGCCTTCACCTTTACATGGACGATAATGCATTTGTATGGCAGAATAAGTTTTCAGCAAAGCAGTTTTAACAGAAAGCAAGAGGTGAACGTTATAAAACAAAATGGCAATTTCTATCATCTTAAAATGGCCGCACTTCAGTCAAATTTATGGCTATGTATTTCTAATGCTAAACACATGAGGCGGTTGGTCTATGGCCAATAAAGTACATTTCCTCACCATTGAGGGGTGTCTACTTTTTCTGGACTGACAAACCCTCCTTTTGGCCGTATGCCAAACGCCTCATCCATACATTGCATCCTCTTCCGACCAAGTATCTGAGTCATGCATACTACTGGTCTCCTTCTCATTGTCATCAATATTGATTGCCATCAATTCTTTCACTGTCTTCAATTCATCATTACCGTGAGTACTTGATTTAGTAGTGCTCTTTTTCCCTACCCCCTGTACGCAGTCTTTGCTTATTTCAGTACATAATATGGGTAGCCAGTGTATGCAACAACAACATGTCATGAATATTCCAAGCACTGCTACTAGGCTCGCAAATAATTTCCATCCCCATGAACGTAATACCTCCCAGAACCAGGAGCTTATGTTTAATTCCCAGCTCCCTTCAGGGGTGACATGGATACAGGTAGGCAGAGACATAGACAGGCTACTCGCAGGGGTGTTGTGGGAACTATTGTGGCAGAACAGGCTCTGCGTGGGAAGTTGCAACCATATAAAAGGCTGCTTTGTCCTGTGTGCAGGAAAAAGTCACTAAAGACTACATTGCCCAGAAACCGGCACCGAATGACTGCAATTCCCAGCATGCTTTGGGCCGATTCGGGCCAATCAGGGACCAGTAAGGGCGCGGCAGCCCCAACGCGCATGCGCAGAGCCCCAGGCACGGGGCTTGCGCTTGAGACTCCACGACGAGAGGACGTGTGGACCGGAGCTCCAGCAAAATCACTCGCGAGGGGCCCAGCCCCACCCGAGAAGCATCCCGGCCCCTTGCCTTCACAAGATAAGTGCCTATTTATGCTTAAATCCAAGAGGAATCACGGGGGAAGTACAGGGGGCCAAAGTTTGCCCATCTAGAGCCCCTGCACCATTGTGAAAAGATAAGTGGGCATAACTTTGGCGCCGTAGTGTGCGGGCAGTATGTTCTGGGAAAGTTAACCCGTGCAGGGGTCCGTATTGTTGTTGGGATGTTTTCACCCAGGTTTTGAACGCACACGCGGTTATGAGGGTCTGCAGGAAGACCGCTCGTGGAAATTCAGTGAAATCTACAATTACGTTTGCAGGGGTCTGCGGGAAGACCGCTTGCCACTAGTTGTACACTCTGCTGTACATCACCTGTTCTTGGTGCATTGCCTTGCACAATCTGCGCCTTAAGAAGGCAACACTGTGTGTATGTGTGTGTAAGCGTGGCATGGTGCGAATGCTACAAATTTGGAGGACACACATTAACGCTTGTCATTTCTTTTAGCTTGAACCTCTGGGGAGAACCTTTCACGGACGTGCACAAGGAATCGACCGCTCTTCATGGACAAGACTCTAAAGACCAGAGCCAAGTCTGCATGCCATTTGTATTGTTCAAAAACTGCGTACTGGTCTGATTGACATAGGGTTAGATAGTGTAAGGGTGTGCTTATGTGCTAATTGGTGCTCATGTAAAAGAATAGCTACTAAGGGCTGAGGACACCTGAACAAAAGTGCGCAGCAATCAATCTACCCTATATTTCCCCTGCCCTGCCAATAACCTCTACCTTACCCTCAATCCGGTTTACCTAACTTCCCCCCACCTATCCAACTGCGAGACCCTAACCCTCCTTCCCTGCTCTGGTCAAAAAAACCCATGTAAGCCTTGACTTGCGGGCTCCGCGACCATAGTGGGGGTGGTTGGTATAACGTCGCTCCTGCACCTTGGATCTGGATATCGTGACAGAAACGCAAGCCCACTAATTATTCAGGAGCCCGAGCGGCGTTGCCGACCCCCATTGAAGTTATGGAAGAAATAGCCAAAGCCCTGCAGGATCTACAAGGGGAGTTGGCGGCGTCCAAGCAGGACTATGCCACCCTGTCCGCACAAGTGCATAGTCTAGCAGCCCAAACAGCACCATTACCTGGACAGCCATCCACCCCGGTACAGGTGCATGTAAGTCCTGAGGCCATTGTCCCCTTAGCGCCACCAGAGCGATACGCAGGGGACCCCCAGAAGTTTTCTACCTTCATCACCCAGTGCCGTCTCCATTTCTTAACAAAGACTGCAGCCTTTAGGTCAGTTCAGTCACGAACGGCCTTCGTAATATCGTATCTTACGGGGGACGCGGCTGCATGGGCAAACCCTTTAGTCCAGAAGGATGATGCCATCCTTTATGATTGGGATGAGTTCCTGAGGGAGTTCGAGAAAATATTTAACCGGCGAGCGGCCACTCTTTGCAAAGACCGAGAACTGTTGAGCCTCAAACAGGGGAATAAGGAGTTGGTGAGCTATGTCACACATTTCAATCGGCTGGTAGCTGAAGCCGACTGGCCTTGTGACAAGAGAATGTCCTTATTTTATCAAGGCTTGAGAGATGACATAAAGGACCTCATTGCCCAAGGAGACCCACAGCCAATGGAGTGCTCACACATGATCGATCTAGCCCTACGGCTAGACCATCGCATGGCAGAAAGGCGGGGCGATAGAAGAAAGGGAGACTCACTGGATAAGGGATCCCGGGGGGTGGCGGACAAATCTGAGGGAGACGAGAAAATGCAAATAGGTTCCACCCGAGGTCCCCTAACCAAAGAAGAGAGGGAACAAAGGAGGAAAGATGGCGTTTGTATGTATTGTGGCAAGGCCGGGAATTATGTCCGCGAGTGCCCAACCAAACCTAAAACTCAGGAAAACGCTTCGGCTCGACGGTAGTGGGGGTCACCCAGTCAAATCTATTCGATAGCAGGGCCCCAATGGCTGGCCACTCCAACTATGCCACGCACGTCACCTTGAATGGTTGTTTAGAATTTCTAACACATAAAAAACAGGTTACTATGTTAGTGGACTCAGGAGCAACAGGGAACTTTATAGATGCTCAGTATGTGGTTACCTTGGGTATTCCCGTACAGTAAAAATCTAAGCCTGAACCAGTACGTGCCATGGATGGCACTCCCCTATGCTCGGGGCCTATAACACATAGTACCTGTCTGGTGACCTTACAATGCGGAATTTGGCATAGAGAGGATATTGCCTTTGACATCATTGCTGCCCCGCAATTTGGGTTAATTCTGGAATTACCTTGGCTGAAAAAGCATAACCCCCGTATACATTGGACCGCAGGGTTGATCGAACTGGATTCACCACAATATCAAGAAAGTTGTCGTCCAGAAGTTTCACCTTCTTCGCATATTGTTAGTACCACTAGTGACAAACTGGAAGTGCGTCCCGAAGACCTACCCCAAGAGTATGTAGACTTTGTGGATGTTTTTAACAAGCAAGCTGCAGAATCTTTACCCCCACATCAGCCCTTCGATTGCCGAATAGATCTGGAGCCAGGGGCAACCCTACCTTGCAGTCGAAGTTACGCCCTAACGGAGGCTGAAAATAATCACCTCCAGGAGTACATCACCACAAACTTAAAAAGTGGCTTTATCTGACACTCTAATTCACCAGTGTCATCGCCTTTGTTCTTTGTACCGAAGAAGTCCGGGGAACTCCGGACTTGTATAGACTACTGCGGAGTGAACCGGATAACTATCAAGAACCGTTATCCGCTTCCTCTAATCCCAGTCCTTCTTGATCAAATCAGGGATGTGGCTAACTATACCAAGTTGGATCTTCGAGGGGCATACCATCTTGTACGGGTGCATGAGGGAGATGAGTGGAAAACCGCCTTCCGGACTAAGTTCAGATTGTATTAATACCTGGTTATGCCATTCGGTCTTTGTAACGCCCCCGCAGCCTTCCAACACTTCCTGGATGAGGTATTTGGGGAATCTTTGGATGTGTGTGCCGTTGTATATATCGACGACATCCGTATATATTCACATAATCTCCAGGAACATGTCCAACATGTGCACGCAGTTTTGCAGAAGTTGTGAGAACACCATCTTTATGTAAAACTGGAGAAGTGTGAGTTCCATCGTACCACCGTGGAATTTTTAGGCTACTACTTGACCCCAACTGGCATGCAAATGGACAGTAAAAAGGTACAGGCAATCTTGGATTGGGCTCCCCCGACTAATGTTAAAGAAATACAATCCTTTCTGGGGTTTGCGAATTTGTATAGACGCTTTGTTAAAAACTTTTCAGCATTGGTTACCCCAATCACGAAGTTTCTTCGTAAAGGTTGCCCATTTGAGTGGGACACCTTGGCCGAACAGGGGTTTCATCAGCTAAAAAAGGCCTTTACCGATACCCCGGTACTGAAACATCCAGATTTGTCCAGACCGTTTGTAGTAGAGACGGACGCGTCAAGCTACGCTCTGGGCGCCATCCTGTCCCAACGAGACCCCCAAACAGGCCTATTACATCCGGTGGCCTATTATTCTAGGAAACTCCTCCCCGCCGAGCAGAATTACATCATCGCTGATCGAGAGTTGTTGGCAATAAAGGCGGCTCTAGGTGAATGGCAACATTATCTGATGGGGGCACGTCATACAATCACGGTGATAACGGACCTCCATAATCTCCAGTTCATTAAGACCGCCAAAACCTTGAGCCCGCGCCAATTGCGATGGGCTCAATACTTCGCTGAGTTCGATTTTATAATTACGTATAAGCTGCCATTTTGTCACGGTACCCAGAGTCAACAGGGTGGGAAAATGGAATTGTACCCCAACCGATCATTCCTTCGACCCGTGTTATTGGTGCCATTTCAGATTTCTTTGAGACTATTCTGAAAGGTTTTACCATGCAAGAAATACAACAGTGGTGCAAGCAAGATCCTCGGCATGCACTCATTGAGGATCTCCCCTACCATGGATCAGCCTTATACCTGCCCACTAAACAATTACAGGAAAAGGCCATATCATGGTGCCATGATTCATCATTGGCTGGACACCCGGGAAAATCAAAAACCCAGGAGCTGGTAGCAAGACATTTTTGGTGGCCTAAGTGGCGACAAGACATTATACATTATGTCTCAAAATGTGAGGTTTGTGCGCGAAATAAAGCCAGTCACCAAAAACCAGCAGGGCTCCTGCGGCTCTTACCAACTCCCACGATACCATGGCATACCATCACCATGGATCTTATTGTGGACCTTCCCGAGGTACAGGGGTATACCTCTGTATTAGTGATAGTGGATACCTTTTCGAAGATGGCTAAAAGAATAGCTACTAAGGGCTGAGGACACCTGAACAAAAGTGCGCAGCAATCAATCTACCCTATATTTCCCCTGCCCTGTACATAACCTCTACCTTACCCTCAATCCGGTTTACCTAACTTCGCCCCACATATCCAACCATCGAGACCCTAACCCTCCTTCCCTGCTCCCGTCAAAGAAACCCGTGTAAGCCTTCACTTGCGGGCTCCGCGACCATAGTGGGTGTGGTTGGTATAACGTCGCTCCTGCATCTTGGATCTGGATATCGTGACAAGGGGGTGAAGGTCAGAACTTAAAACGTGCAGTTTTCTTATCGCTTAGAAAATCGTAGGGGAGGAGTCGCTTACAAATATGCAACACGCTGACCCCGCGATTTTGCAAACTCTGCCACGATCAACCTGGATTACATCAAGAGCCATTCTGTTTTGCAGTGTCATTAATCTAACTCCTTTTTCCTCTAATGTCATATTATATAATATATCTGTTGTCCCATTTATTGTTTTCTCTAATATTCTGGACAGTTGCCTTATGTTATACGAGTTTATTGCTTGGCCCCAGAATGGTATAAATGATTTTGCTATGTCCTCTGCGATCAAACCTCCTTCCTTATTTCGCCGTGGTCTTCACCTGGCCAATTTGGCTATATCTGCTGTTCTTGAAAGGAATACCCCCGGAAACAGAAATCCCAAGTAACAAGTACCTCCCCAGTTTCTAGGTAACCAGGGATACGCTTTTTCTCCACATATAAAATAAAAAGGATCCCCTACATAAACTGGCTCTACCTCCTTATCAAGGACTGCTATATTCATGCATCTATTGAATGTCCCCAACCGAATAGGAACCTTTTTTCCTCAGGTAAAAGGGGACAGAGCGTGGACTGTAATTTACTGTATAGGAGGGGGGCACTGAATCTTAATTTCCTTCTGGGTTCATATGAAACATGATTACAGGTGATTTATAGGGCACAAATAATCTGTCTTGTGGCATCACTACTGGTGTGATCAGTCGTGCTTTGTGAAATATAGAACAACCTACCGGTTTCATAATGATCTCTTCAAAATCATTCATGTTTGCTCTATCTATTTGATCAGTTTCACTTTCGTTCCATTTCCCATAATATAATGCACTCAGGGATGCGTAACATGCAGACCTCAATGGCAGGGGCTGCACATACCACCCAATTCCCTTACCACCATGCTGCGGCAAATGGTCACATACCCAGCAATTATTCTTTCTTAATATGGAGTGAGTCATATTTATTATCAGCAATAGTGTGTTATTCCCATAACCTTCCCTGTGTCTTTCTTCTATTGGGTACAGAGTGTAAGTAATTACATGAACCGGGCTTTCAGTAGTGGAGACGTTTCTAACAGGCAAAAGTACCATAATACCAGTACGGTCATTATTGGGGCTAATATGCTCATTATGCACATCACTATCGTTAAGATCAGCATACCATTTTTTTGGCAATTCTTTTTGTGCGACCTTCCAGTCTCTATGTTTAACTCACTATCAGAAGTGGTGCAGGAGGGGGCAAAAACTTGTTCTGGCATTTTTCTCTCTCTTCTCTTCTTCTCCAACAATGTTTGTCGTGAATATCTCTTCTTGTTGCATTCGTTCAAATGTCAATAAGTTCAGTAATGTCAACAGTTTGTTCTGCCAGTTCTTAGCAGCCTAGATTTGCTATTCGTTGGGCAAGATTTATGTGCATCTGCACATTGCTCAAAGAACTCCAGAGCAGTTTTCAATTGCCTTCGTACCATGTGAGCCCCTCTTGTCTGTAAGGGGTGATCTGCACATGGATTCTTTTTTAGCACCGAGGAGCCTCGCTCTTGGGCTGTCCGGTTTGCACAGCCCTCACGCTGCTCTCCTCTAGGCCTCCGGTTCCTACTTCATCCACAATAAGAAAGAGAGGCAACAAAGATAAAAAAGAAATGAAGATTTGATCACTCCTCCTTCCGTTTTTGCAAATTATACCGCCTTGCTCCTGGTATCGTGTGATCAATGAATAGTGCGGACGCACTTCCAGACTCAAGTTCGAAGTCAGCCTGTTGCGCAATGGCAGATGGTGGGCGCCACAGTGGTACACGTTTTGTGTCAGCCAGTGATGATGCAGGTTCTGCTGGACAACGTTGGGGAACTATTTGCCCTTCCTCTTTTATAGCAATCTTTCAAGGCTTTACTTCCGGATCGGACAGATTTTGTGGCAGAGAAGAACTGGCAACACTTTCTTTTGTTTCTGGGACCGCTTTTTCTTTCCGGTCGTCTCGATCAGGGAGCTTTTCGGACGGTGATGGGACCTTTTTAGCATGCATTGCATGTATCCACACTTTCCTTCCGTCCACACGGATAGCGGTCTGTCTTGTTAACAGTATCTTGGTGCCAGTGAAGTTTTGCTCTCGAAGTTCTTGATGAGGACCCAGTTTCCGGGTTTCAATGCATGCCCCGGACCAGTATATCTTATGCACCTGCTGATGAATGAAACGCAATTTGAATTAACAGATTACAATAAATGCTGAGCACAGGATATTCAAGCTCCCTTATCAGTTTTGGCTGTGGTGCACACCAAACATTCGCCGGTCTCCCCATCACTATCTCGCATGGGGAGAGCCCAATTCTTGCCTGCACAGATGTGCGCATGCACAGTAACGCTAGTGGTAATGCGTCTACCCAGCTTAACTTCTTTCCTGCATAGATTTTACTTATTTTGGCCTTTAAAATGCCGCTGTGGCGTTCAATAAGACCGGCACTAATGGGGTGCCTAGAACAATGGAATCTCTTATCAATCTTAAGACCTGCGCAAATCTGTAGTATCACTGCGCCCACAAAATGTGGGCTATTATCTGACCATATGACACGGGGCAGACCAAAACGGGAGAAGTACTCCTTCAACATTACTTTTGCCGTTCTCATGGCGGTGCAGTCTTTTAATGGATATGCTTCCACCCACTTACTGAATGCACATATGACCACTAGGACATACTTCAAGTTTTGGCACCCCTCCATCTCTATGAAATCAAAATGAATTACCTCAAATGGCATAGAGGGAGGGCCGAAACTACCTGTTGGAGTCACCGTTCCCTTCCCCACATTGTGTTGTAGGCACGTAATACAATTCTGAACCAGCCTCTCAGCATTTTTCTTTATGTATGTGTTCTCCCTTACTGTAGCTAGATGTTGAACTATCCTTTTGGCACAAATGTGCGTGGAGCTGTGGGCCATCGTGACCATTGCAGTTACATAGGAGTTGGGCAGCATCCAATTTTTGCTCTTCTTGTCTACCCAGCAACCTTCTAGATCTAATTCTGCAAAGCCTTCAGCCCTCCCCCGTATTTCATCAGCAGTAGCCTCTGCCTGCATCTCTTTGACAGTAGCAATTTAATTTTCTATCATACAGGGCACTTCCTCAGATTGTACTGTCAACATTTTTGTATTTAAATCAGTGGCAGTTTGCTTTGCAATCCTGTCTGCAAATGCGTTTCCCTCTCCCACTTTACATGTTACTTTTTTATGCGCCTCGCATTTCACTATTGCTAGGCACTTCGGACACGTGAGTGCAGACAGCAATCGCACAATCAAAGGGCCATGTTGAATCCTGGCTCCATGTGATGTCAAGAAACCCCTCTCAGCCCAGAGTCGACCAAAGTTATAAACCACGCCAAAGGCGTATTGTATTAGCTGTCAGTATATATGTTCACAGTCACATTTTCAAAAAATCTCACAAGCTCTAGTTAAAGCTATTATCTCTGTGGCTTGGGCGGAGTTGTAGGGGATCTTTTACTCTCTACAATACTTTTCAGCGCAGTGATAAAATAGGCAGCAGTTGATGTGCCATCAGGTAATTTAAAACAGGAGCAATCACAAAACAGTTCTCCATCTGGCTCTTTTTGTGGGGTATCTGTTAAAGCAATTCTTCCTTTCTTTTCTTCCTCAGTAACCATTAAGCAATCATGAGGAGGTTAATCATTCTCACCTAGTTTTTCCGTAGGCAGTGGCATTAGTTCTGCAGGATTCAAAGCGCTACACCTCATAATTTGGATATGTGGACAATTTCGTATCTAATCAATCTGGCAGAGGTGAGGTATTGCGTCTGTGTTCTATTCAATAGAACGTCTATGGCATGTGGCACCATCAAAATTAAGGTGTGCCCAATACCATTCCTTCGGTTTGTTTCACTGACACAGAAGCCTCTGGAACAGCTCGCAAACAACGTGGTAATGCGCGCGCTACAGGGTCCAGCGGGGAAGAAAAATAGCCGCATGGCCTATTTCTTCCACCTTGTTCCTGTGTCAAAACAGCCAACGCACAGTCCTCGCTTTCATGTACAAACAAACTGAACATTTTTTCATAATTTGATGTGCCCAAAACTGGAGCAGAACACAATGCAATTTTGAGCAGATCAAATGCTCTCTGCCATTCTTCATTCCACCACAAAGGCATCACAGCATCTTTTTTTGTCAATGCCAGCATTGGCTTCACAATCAATGCAAAGTTTACAATCCACTGCCGGCAATATGAAGCCATGCCTATTATAGCTCTGACTCCTTTTTGTGTCTTTGGAATAGGCATACCAGAAATGCTTTCTATTCTCTCTGGCGTCAGTCTTTTTCCTTCTCTCGAAAGTAGGTAGCCCAAGTAAGCCACCTCCTTTCGACAATATTGAAATTTCTTTAAGTTCGCTTTGTGGCAATGCGCTGCTAAATGTGTCAATAGTAAAACAGTGCTCTCTTCTGTATCAGCAGCGATTAATAGGTCATCTATATACTGCAATAATACACAACCTGTCAGTAATTCTAGCATATCTAGCTGTTCTTTCAATGCTCTGCTGTAGATACTCGGACTCTCTGTGTAGCCTTGTGGAATGCGCATGAATGTAAATGATCGTCCTCCTAATGTGAAGGCAAACAGATATCTACTTTCTTTATGTACTGGAATACTGAATAAGGCATTTTTCAAGTCAATAACACTGAAGTACTCTGCCGTGGCAGGAATCATTGTCAAAACTGTGGTGACGTCTGGAACCAATGGGGATTGAGGATCTACTACTTTGTTTAGTGCGTGCAGATCAATTATGAAACGATACGCTACCTCATTACCTCCTTTCTTATACTTTGGGAGAATGGGGCTGTTACATGTGCTGCCTGTAATCTCCTCAATCACCCCCAATTTTACCAAATCAGAAACAATACTTTTCAATCCTTTCTCTCCTTCTGCTGGAATTGTGTACTGTGGAATACGCGGTATCGTTACTCCCTCTTTTAAGACAATCTTTACTGGTTCTATTTTCAAGCATCCCACATCATTGTCATTCATCGCCCATATACAGGTTGGCACTTTGCTCAATTTCCCTGTCAAAGGTTTGGACAGAAATTCAGATACTGGTACATTCTGTGGCGAAATTGTCAAGAACACTCCATCTGGAGTGCAATGGATAACTGCACTGAGTTATTTTCAATAGATTTAACCCCAAAAGATTTTCCCCACAATTTTCTGTTAAGAGAAACGGACAATATTCATTCAATGAACCTAATGTCACTGCTACTGGTTGGGATAGTGGATTGATCACTGGGGTACCTGCGAACCCAACTGAAATATTTCTTCGCCCCGACAGTGGTATCTCCGGAACCAAGTGATGGTCTATCGAGCACTTTTGTGCCCCCGTATCTACGAGAAAGCTATGCTCTCTATCCCCGACTTTCATTTCTACATAGGGTCCTTTTTTGATTCACGGGAATAGACACTGGTTCCGACCCCTGTCTTGGGCTGTCCTATTGAGGGAACAACACATCATCCGATGTGTAATCGCTGCTATTACTATAGTACATATTTGATTGGGTGTCAAAAATGTTCCCTCCCCTTTCTCTATTTCCACCTTGTGTGTTCTGATGGCCCTGATTCGGGGTAAAAACAGTCTGATTCTGGGCTTGGTTCTGATTTTGGGTACCATTTCCTTGACCACTTTGCTGCTGTTGCATGTGGTTTCTATTCTGCGCATTTGCTCCCGGGTGCCCCCTATGCTGTCTTCTCTGGCCATACCCATTTCTATTCTGTAAATGCGGACATTGCGCTCGCCAGTGACCTTCCTCTCTGCAGTACACACACTGATTCAGTCCCAGAGGCCCTCCATGCATATTCAAATTGCTTCTGCCTTGTGTGTTTCCTCTCCCTCTATTGTGTCCCGCCACTTGCTGAGGCAGCACCCTTGTTTTCAAATTCGCCCTATCTTTCACCTCTTTCTCTTTCTCTGTGTTCACTCTATTCTCATAATATTGGGCCATATGCAATACTTCGCTCAACGTTTTTGCTTGCCATGCACTTTCTGATGTCATTATTAGGTTTTGAATTGGAAATATTAACCCTCTTACATATTTATCGACAAATAATCTTTTTCCTGCTTCTGTGCTTACATCCTGTCCACTAAAATCTGTAAATACTTTTTTTTTTAAATATATTTTTATTTTATGTAAACCAAACAACAATACAGCAAAACATAAATAAAACACATCAAACAACAGACAACACTGCAATCCCCATCCCTCCCCCCTATGAGCCTGTGTGGTTTCCAACATCGGTATCCGCTCCGTGCGGTGGGGCATCATCGCCCTCAGATTCAGCCGAAGCTGACACTGTTCCAAACAGCTCGGCTATCAACAACTTCCATGCCGTGAGGGAGCCCGTTTCTTCCTCCTCCCCTGCCATACTGGCATCCCGCCACACCGCTGTCTCGGCATCAGCCCATTTTTGAAGATCTCTCCACCAGACCTCCACTCGTGGCTTATGACATTTCTTCCACCCCATGGCGATCCTACGTTTAACAAGCACATAAGCCAGATCTTTAAGTTTCTCGACATGTCGGAGCTTATGCGTTCTGGGATATCCCCCTAGCAAGCAGGCCCAGGCTGAATCCACTTTGAGCGTGATACCCTTTCCCGCCAGCCTCTGCGCCGCTTCAGCCCAGTAGCTTGCGATCACTGGGCACGCCCAGAACATGTGTATCATGTCCGCATTCTCTGCGTTACACTTGGGGCACTCCTGGCGCCCAGTGTCCCGAAATCTGGATATTCTCAGGGGGGTCATATATGCCCTGTGCGTAATATAGAGCTGTATCTGCTTAAACCTGGCATTCCTCGATACTTTTTTGTGGTACCCCAAAGCGCGTTCCCACACCCCATCCGCCATCGGGGCCCCCATCTCTGCTTCCCATTCCAGTCTCAAGTGCCCCAAATCCTTCCCCACCTTTGTCATTAACATCTCATACAACCTGGAGACCTCATACCCACCCTCCGATGCGTCGTATATTATCTCTAACGTAGCATCCGGTTCATCGGCCAAAGTAGTTTCAGGCCACCTACTCCGGATCTCCTGCACCACCCTATGATATGTTACATATTGACCCCTGTGCAGTCCCGACACCACCTCTAGTTCTTCGAACTCCATTATGGTCCCATCATGCCAGATGTCTCCCATGGTGACCAACCCCACTGATTCCCAGTATGTCCGAAGGATTGCTCTAAGCTGCCTGTCTTCCTTCGCCAAAGCGACCAGTGGTAACTGCGGCACACACGGCAAGGGGTCACCCATCATCTGGCAGGCTCGTCGCCACATGTTCCTACCCAAGGCCAGCATTCTGGGACGTTTTCTCATACATGCATTGGTCTCCCAGATCACCTCCCGCAAATAAAAAGGGGAACAGTCCCCCCCCAGCAGCCTGTGTTCAGGGGTCTCGTCATCCGAGAGCCACCTGGCCACATATTGCAATTGCGCAGCCACATAATAGGCCTCAAAGTTCGGCAGTTTAACGCCGCCTTTCTCGTAAGAGTTCTGCAGTTTCCACAATGCGACTCTATTACGTGTGCCGTGCCATAGGAAATCCCTGCATACACTATGTAACCTCACAAAAAACTTCTTAGGTATCATATAAGGGATGTTATTAAAATAATGCAAAAGCCTGGGCAGTACCACCATCTTGAGCATAGCTCCCCGGCCCATCATCGCTAAAGGCAATCTTTACCAGAACCTCATGCATTTCTCAATCTTCCCCACGGCTAATTCGGTATTATGCTTATGTTCCTCCTCTGTCGTGTGATACACGTCAATTCCCAAGTACCGGAAAGAGCTCATCGCCCACGGGATCTGCAGCACTGGCAACCTCTCCACGGGAGTCCCCACATAACCGCCCAGCGGAAATAGTGTGGATTTCTGGGGGTTTACTGCTATGCCGGACAGCCAGGCGTACCTCCCCATTACCTCCAAGACATACTGCAAGTTCTCTTAAGGTGACACTCCCCTCCTACCTCAATACCCACCGGGTAAAGGTTTGAGGGCCAATATATACAACATTGGGGACCAAGGACACCCCTGCCTAGTGCCTCTGCCCAACTGCCATCTGTCTGACACCACTGCACCCGTACGGACCCTGGCCAGAGGTGCACTATATAACATCTCGGCCCACCTAATGTAGCCTGGTCCCATTCCAAACCGTCCCAGAACAGCCAGCAACCACGGCCACCGAACAGAGTCGAACGCTTTAACCGCGTCCAATGCTACTATCGCCATTTCGCTGTCGTCACTACATCCCCATTCAACCACCCTGTGAAGGCGTCTATGATTGTGAGTGATGTTCCTGTTCGGGACATAGCCCGTCTGTCAGGATGGATCAACTTGCCGATCACTCTCCGCATTCTGGCGGCCAGGACAGCTGTTAGGATCTTGCTGTCTTGGTTCAGCATCGACAGGGGCCTGTAGGAGCCACAACCGTGTCCTGGTTGATTGGGTTTGGGGAGCGGTATTATAATCGCTTCCCTGAGTGATTCCGGCAGCCGCCCCACCTCGAACGCTTCATTAAGCATCTCCAGCATTGGCGGGAGCACCTCCTCTCCATACGCTTTATAAAATTCACTGGGGAACCCATCCGCCCCTGGGGCCTTGCAAGTGGGTAACTGCCTCACAATCTCTTTCAACTCTTCCAGAGTGATCGGAGCATCCAACGCCTCTCGCTCTTCATCACTGACCCTGGGCAGGCCTATGTCTTCCAGCACTTCGTCTATCTCCTCCCGGCTCCCCCCCTCACAATCTTCGTATAATACCATATAATATTCTGCGAATGCCCTATTTACGCCTTCTTGGGTGTCCGCCTCCTCGCCCTTTTCAGTGATCACCGATCGGATCGGGGATCTCGGGGTCTCGCTCTTATACAGCCAAGCTAGAAACCTACCCGTTTTGTCCCCCCCGCATGTAGTCTCTCAATATACTTTCTGTAGTTCAGATTACAGAGCCTGTCCCAGTGTTCCGCACACCTCTGTTACAAGTTAGAGACCGCCTCCGTATCAATCCCACCTTCTTCCAGCTCTCTTTCCAACTCAGTCTCAGCCTTATGCAGATCGGCCGGGACCCCCCCATCAATCCCTTGGACTTCGCAATGGCGATCCCCCGCATTACAACCTTAAAGGCCTCCCATAAAGTACCAGCCGACTTAACACTCCCTGTATTCACCTCAAAGTAAGCAGTTATCTCCTCCCTCATATCCTCTCTGAAGACTAGGTCCCTGAGCGCCTCCGCCCTAAGGCGCCATGTTGGTATACGCGCTCGTGGGGGGTAAAGCTGCCATCGCAAGACCAGGGGCGAGTGGTCTGAGAGGACTCTCGCCCTGTAGTCTATATGGTCGCACTCCGCGACGACGTCCGGAGTGACGAAAAAGTAATCAAGCCTCGTATGCAATTGATGCGGGGCCGAATAATGCGAGTATTGCCTCACACCAGGGTGACTCGCTCTCCACACATCTACCAGGCCGAAGTCCGCCAGCAACGTCTGCAATACTTTGGCCGCCGGGCTGGGCTTGTCCATCTTGTCATCCGACCTATCCTCCCTGGGGTTCAGTACACAATTGAAGTCTCCGCCCCAAATCACCGTACCCCCCATCCCGACACTAAGTCTCGTGCACAGCGTCCTAAAGTATGTTGCCGTGTCCTGGTTGGGAGCATAAGTGTTTACAATACACACTACTTTGTTCTCCACAAGCCCCCTTACCATGACCAGCCTCCCATCTGCCTCCACAACCTCCCCAATTAGCTTAAATGGGACATGTGGCGCCACCCAAACCAGAACACCTCTAGCATAGGCGGAATACGTGGATCCCACTACTGTCCCCTTCCACTTCCTCCCTACCAGCTCCATTTTCTCCCGTGTCAGATGCGTTTCCTGTAACAAGGCTACGTCTATCTTTTGTCTTTTCAGATACAACATGACCTTGTTTCACTTCAGGTAACTGTTAAGCCCTCCAACGTTCCACGTTAATATCCTAAGGTCCCCCATGGTCTATCAGTAGCTTCCACCTCCCTCCCATGGCAACCCGCCTCCCCCCCACCTCACAGACACCCAATTCCAGTTTCACCCCCAGGCTCATATAAAAACTAACACACCCCACACACCTAACCCATCCAACTGCCCAGCTCCATCCCTGGATCTCAGGCATCCCCGTGTTCGATTCTCTCTGGAAACCCGAGTAGAGAACCCGACGGGGTGTCACCCCACTAACAGTGACTAACCTAAACTCAAACTGGGGTATAAAGAACGGCCCCTGGAGGCTCCTCTCCCTCGCATCCGTATCCGTGCTCACAGACCATGTTCCCCAACTATTAACGCGTACACATTATAATACAAATTCAATGACTATGTTCCAGTCCCAATGTTCTTAGCCCAACCAGGCCCGCAGCTTCACTTATCTCGTCCCGTTTCATCAGCCGTCCGAACATCTGGCTCCTGAGGGCAGTTTTGCGCGTCCAGCCATTCCATGGCATCCTCCGGGGTGTCAAAAAACAACATCTTGCTCTTAAAGAAAACCTTCAGTTTGGCTGGGTAGAGTAACATGTATTTATACCCAGCTTCCCGCAATCGCCTCTTAACCGATCCAAAGTTCATGCGACTGCGCTGTACCTGCAGGGTATAATCGGGGTAAGCAGTTATGGTCGCCTCTCCCCGTCGTATAGTGCCTCCCTTACGGAAGTATTCAAGGATCCTTTCCCGGTCCCGATAATTGAGGATCTTGGCGATCACAGGCCTGGGCGGGTTTCCCGGTGGTGGCTTCCTAGTTAAGGCCCTGTGCGCTCTCTCAACCGCAAACCCCTGCGACAGGGCGCCCCCTGTGATCTCCTGCAGTAACAAGTTTTCAATAAACTCCGTGGGACTATGGCCTTCAGCCCCCTCCGGCAGGCCCACAATGCGGACGTTGTTTCTCCGGGCGCGTCCTTCCGCCTCCTCCGCCCTACTCTCCAAGTTGCCCACACGTTGCACCAAAGCATGGAGTTCACTCTTGTGCGTGGTGCAGTCCGCCGCGGTAGGGCCCATTTCCTTTTCCAAGGTCTCCGTGCGCTCCGCCAGGGCTCGCACGTCCTGCCTTAAGAGGTTCACGTCCTCCTGCACCGCCCCAACCTGTAGTTCCATCGCGGTCTTCAGTTCAGCCACAGCAAGCTGGAGCTTGGTCTCCCACGTCGCTTTTAGGTCCGTTATCGCAGCGAGGACCTCCTGGTTCGCACCCCCGGCGGCCATCTCCTTGGCCTGAGCTTTCTCTTTGCTCCTGGCTCCGTCCGGGCCGGGAGGCGTCTTGGCGTATTCGTCGAGCGTGGACTGTTTATTCTTTGCTCTCAGGAGCTTATTCGACATGTCTCCCGTCAGAAGCGTCCTTCTGGCCCCGTTCGGGTCCGAGGCCGGAAGTCACAACGCACTCTTCGGGTGTCCCCTGGCTATCACCACAACTCCGACCATCTTAGCTCCTGTTTCCGTCCACCGCAGTCCCAAGGTGGGCCGGGTTGTGCTACACCGTTCGTAATGCCCCGAGGGCGCACGTGTGTTTTGTAACCCGCCACTGGGGTCCCGTTCCGCACTCTAGGCCTTACGCCCTTCCGCTGTCCCGCGCTCCGACACCATATCTTAGGCTCCTGCTACCACTGATGCCTGGCCTTCACCTCGCGTGTCTTCTGCTGCGTGCCCGCCACTCCCAACCACTGCCACCATGCTCCGCTGCGATCGTCAGGCGCTCAGATCTGCCACTCCTTTGTCCCTTCGTTAAGCGGCGGCGGCCATTTTCTCATCCGTCGAGCTCTCGCCTCCAAATCTTCACTCGGCTTCTAATTACGCATTCGCGGTGCGGACCCGTGTAAAAATGTATCCACACGTGCACCCGAGCTTCATGTACGCAGTCATCTCCATCTCAACCGAGTTGCCTCGGTCCTTGCACGGTTTTCAGTCGGATGATGTACGGATCTGCGGGAGCCCCCATACAGACGCGTCTTTTCACATGGCTTCCTAGCCACGCCCCCCAAAATCTGTAAATACTTCATCAAATCTGTTAAAATAATCTGTAGCTAACTCCTCCTTACCCTGAACACATGCAGTCAATCTGTCCCATTGAATTCTTTTCTCTGGAACAATTTCTTTCAGCTTTTGGATTATCCGTGCGGGTAACGCCGCCATATTTGCCCCTGGTTTTCCCCCTGCTTCTCTATTCTTATCCTCTGCTACTAAATTCGCCCAAGTGGCGCCATAGGCCGTCTCATCATCCACTTTTCTTATTTGCTTCCATATGTCTGCTGGCAGGACTACTGGGAATATCAGATCTATATCATCCATAGTGAACATGGACGATTTCAAATAGGACTCTATTTCCTTATAGAATCCCACCGGATTCTTTCTTATATCGGGAATCGTCTGTTTCGGCGGTAGCCTTCCAATTAACTGTTTCCAACTCTGTGTTAAATATTCCCCCATGCATTCCAACAATACCTGTCTTTCATTGCTCCTCCTGAAATCATACAATGAAGCTAGCGTTGACGTTTCATCATTCCCGTTTATATCCATCTCTGCCTGTTCTTGCAACTCTCGTTTTCTCTCCTTGCTGATCGCACTACGGGTCACTCTCACGCATTCACTTTGTCCTGTCCCCTCTCCTGTTTCAATGAGTTCAAGTTCAATAATTGGAGGGGCGGATGGGACAGAAGCAATCTCTTGGGAGGAAGGTGCAGATGGGACAACGGGAACGGGAAGTGACTGTGGCGGCGCTGGCTGGCTAACGGGAGGCGCTGATTGTGAGGTCTGCGACTGTGCTGGGGTTTGATCAGTAGGGGGGGCTGAGCAACTGGAGGGGGCTGAGCAATAGTCACTGACGCAATCTTTTTAGTGTCTCCCCTTGGGCCTCGCTTTGTATCAGTTAATATTTTGTTTATTAATTCATCTGATGAATGCAACTCTTGTTGTGGATATATTTTATCTATACTCAACTGCGCACGTCTATTTGATTTTCTCAAACTATCATTCCACTCTTCCTCCTCTTTTTCTTTCGTTCTTTCTGCTTTTGACTTATGCCTGCCCGAATTTTTCTCTCTACTTTTCCAACAAAGCCTAGCTTCCCTCCTCCAGTCCCTAAGGATATCAAATACTGCAGGGCGTGTTTTCTTTTTCATCAACACTTTCTCAAAATTATCTATCCTTGAAATCTCAAATTCGGCCATTGCAGGTCTTCCTCTTTTCTGGTTTGCCTATGCCACTTCTCACAAAACATTATCGCTCCCACACCATACTTCACATATATCTCATACGCCGGCGACCCTTGGGGTGGCGCAACCTGGCCAGTTTCCAAAGATTGTCTACCGCAGCGGAAAAATCCTGCTAAGGTGGACAATACCCCAGGCATGTTTTAACCTTACCCTTCGGCTAATCAACCTTACACTGGGTGTTTGATTTTACAAAATCAACTCTCAACCAATATCAGGGTTACTTTGAATCGAGGCACGACTCACCTGATCAGTGAAATCGTCTTTCAAGACGCAATTCGTCCGTATACTGACGCAACCAATGACGTCATGTCTGTGTATCTTGGCTCACTCCGCCTCGTTTCGGGACCCTCGCCTCATTGTTCTCTGGCGGGCACGTCAATCAGGGATCAGTTGTGTGCAGATCTGCGAAGGAGTCACTCATCACTTTCACAGGGGCGCCCCGAACACCTCTTGATTCCGGCTCGATCGTCCCGTCCTCGCCATTCTCTCCGCCTTCTTTATTTTAGAACGTACACGAAGGAACAAGTGGCGGAGGGTCCCTATTCTAGCGCCATCTTGAAGGGGCCCCTGAGGGACCCTCGCGTATGGAAACAAGGCACAATCACCACACACAAATTGATACGCCAGACACGAGGTTGTATTCCCAAATGCTAGGGTTTATTGCAAAGCAATTAGTTACAGTTGGCCAACTGGGTCCCACGCCCCGCGACGTGTGTTTCCAGACCCCGGGGGACGCAAGAGAGCGAGAATCATCCAACAGTTACATATATACAAAGCAGGCATCTTACAATCACTAGTGACACATTTCAATACCGCCCATGATGTACCTCCTTTGAATTGGGTGCGATGATTGACAATAGTGACGAGTATGACACCTTCAGATATTTATTTAGCAACATTTTGCAATTTCGGGAGCCCAAAGACACAATTCTTTGTTATAGGAACTGTCACGACTCGCTCCCTTCGCTCCCGTTCCCACCACTTGAGGGCATGATTTGGGGTTTATTCCCTACTGGACCTTTCCTCCGAACCTTATGCTACAGTGCTGTGATGAATGGGGAGCGCTAAATCCCTATTTTCCAAGCTACTTCCCTTCCGGATCCATTCCAGGTTTTTGGCAGCCAGCATGCTTCTTTAACCAAATGACTATGCTTCCCAGAATGCCTGGCCCACTGCTCCACCTCCACCCTTGCAGGACAAGGTTGGGTGGAGGATAGGTAACAGCTGTGGCTGCAGGTGCAGCAATCAGCACACCTGAGGCGTGTGCTCGTTAAGCAGCTTTAAAAGCCTCAGTCTTACTTCAGTCCAGCGCTGGTCATCGTTTGTTGTGACTAGTCCCTTGTTCCTTGCCTTTGTACCTAGTTCCTGTTTTCTTGTTCCTCCGCCCTGAATTTCGGATTCATGCGCTAATTGATTTCTGCTCCCTTGATTCCGTTTTTGTCTTCCTCTGTTTGCAGGCAGCATTTCTCAGTGCTTTCCCCTTTTAGGTGCAGCCCAGTTTGTCTGTGTTCTATATTTCTTTGACTCTGTCCTTTGCTGCTGTAAACCCGTATGCCTTAGCCTTCCTCTTAGATTAGCATCCTGTCTTTCCCTTGGAGGGGTAGGGGGAAGTTTGCATTGGTTATTTCGTTTTTCCCTGCTCCTGATCCTTATTTTCCATTGGGATCCATTCCATGTTTTCCATTGCACAACTGCATTTATTTCCCATTTGATATTTAGGTGTGGTGTGCGGTTGTAGCTAGCTCCTGTGTGAATGCTTATGTTTTCCTCACTAATTAGGTATTTAGTTTTCCTCCCATTGCTGTTATAGCCTTTCTGGGTCCCAGTTTCATCAACAGGATTCGTGGGTTTAGCGCTGTCAGTACCTGTAACAGCAATTGGGGGTAAGGTGCTTGCCGACTTTCCTCGCGGTCAGGTGCTTACCCCACATCCCTTTTCATATATTGGTTTTTGTTGTCACACTCTATTTGCACTCCTGGGTTCTAGCATACATGAGTCTTTGTTCCTGTGTGCACTTAGTTTAATTCGAAGCCTTTCACTGTGTAATTTAGTGCACATTTCCCTTGCCATATTCGCTGCCTTTGTACTCGCCTGACTAATCCTGACAGAATGACCAGCCCAAAATTCCCATTGAATATGGCAAGTTTAAGAAAGAAAGGCAGCAAGGCCTCTAACATGTTTGTACAGAAAGCTTCCCCTACATTTACCTGTGACAATCAAATCACTAGTCCTGACTTAAATGAACTCCTTGTCACGAATGGGCATTTACGTGCAAAGTATTTTTCCCATAGGATGGCACATCCTACATTGCCTGATCCTAGTTCTATCTTTTGTTTTGATCCTGATTCTATGTCAGCGCAAGCCTCAGCCGCAGAAAACAACACACTGTTAGACTTATTATACAAGAGTACCTCTGTTGTTGAACCCCATGATTCCAGTTGTGCTTCACCTCAGATAGAACAGTTTCATGGTACAAACATAAAGAATGGAGGGGTTCCTTGCATAACTTCTGTTTTCTACCCTCAGTCTAAAGCATACTCCTTTGCACAAGCACATACTGTAGTCCCTAATGCCAAGAGGTCTAATGTCAATAGTTTGCTTAAGGGAAACACAGACCAAGTTGGTAAGAGAAACTATAAATCACAGAACCTGCAAGCAGTAGAGGACAATGTACAATCGGTGCACATCCAGATTGCTAGTGCAGGATCCAGCCCTGATGCCACTATGCCTCCCCCTGTGCCTACTGATAGTGATGTACAGTTAATGCAGGGCATGCTAAGAGCTAAGCTTGAGGAGTTAAGACAAGAATTCATTTCTTTACAAGAGGAGAATAAAACCTTGCACTCTTTACTGAATACACCTCAGACTTTATCCGTTGATGTTGATGAAGTGAACACTGTTCAGCCCCTGAGTGCAGAGACTTTGGTAAACCATGATATTTGTCAATATGTTAGATCTATTGGGAGTGAAAGTCTTTCTTCTAGCACAGCGCTTAATCTGGGCACAGTTTCTAACAATTGTTCTGCTGTTTGTCAGGGATTGCAGTTAGCTGAAGATTTACAAGCCACTCCTTTACCTAAAATTTCCTGTGTAGCAGTTTGTCATAATTCTGAGCTAGCACACATACAAGCTTCTGATTTCCAAACACATTCCACAATGGTGGCATACACAGATTCAGTCACTACAGTAGGCTTAGGCCCTACTCTTGATACAGCTGCTGAGACTGAAGTAGATGTTAAAGCTGATGTGGAAAACGATGTTACCTCTGGGTTCACTCTTCCTTCTGCCAATTCTGATCAATACGAACAGTCAGAGACAGTACAGATTTCATGTTCTGATGGACTCATTCCACAGTATACAGAACCAAAAAAACGACAGGCGATTCCTGAACTGTTGATTGTTAATCTGCCTCTTTCAGAAGCTAAAACAGAGGAATGGACAATTGACGAAATCCTGATTAACAGAGACTTTACTATGGTGATTCCACTGGTTGATTTTGACTTCTACAAAGAAAGAGACTCTGTGTCACCCACTAAAGAAAGGGACTGCAAGGGTACAGCTCAGTCTTTGGTTACTGGTGCCAAGGAGTCTACTGCCCTAAAGGTGCCCTCCATTCTTGAGCCACCAATGTGTCTGTCAACTTCTGAGACTTCTGTCTGTCCTCCTACAACCATTGACTCTTCTATGATCCAATCCACAGCCCTGCAGTCATCTTTGGCACACGTGTCTTCAACCAATGAACCGCTGCCATGTCTGCCATTTACTCAAGAGCCAGTCCCAAAGACCTGGACATGTTTGTATCCAGCAACCGAGATTGCTTCAGCTTGCATGCCTTCAGCCTCAAGGTTTCCCCTGGCCTGCCTGTCTTCAGCTACAGTGACTCATCCTGCAGATCATCCTTCCGCTTTAGAGCCTCCGGTAATCCATCAAAAGTGCATGTCTTCAGTCCCGGAGTATACTGAGTATTTGCCTTCAGTTCATGAGACGCCTGTATCCTGCTTAGCCTCGCTGCCAATATCAGAGGTATACCTGTCTACACCATCAGATCCTGCTGTATTTTCTTCTGCTCCAGCGATTCCTCCTGAATCCCAACCATTTACTGTCGATGAACGTCTAGCTTGCCTTTCTTTTGCTTCAGGAGGAGCACCAGAATGCCTGCCTTTTCCACAAGATGATTCTCCCAACTGCTTCACTTTAGCATCAGAGCCTCCTAAAAATGCAGCATCAGAGTTTGAGACTTTTGCCAGCTCCCGCTTCAGAGTCATCAAGCTGGACCAAGTGGTGAGTCAGAACCACTCACCTGGGTGTGCACAGGGGGTGGTGCAGACCGGCGTATTACCTACAGGACTTGTGCAACAGAATTCCACCAAGAAGCACCAGTTGGGTGCTAGTAGCCAAAGGAAGGGAATGACTGCTGCAGTTCAAAATGTGTCTGTTATTGCTCCTTCTGCGAGTGTGCCTGAAATACCAAGTACTGCGTCTATCAGTCCTATCAGTATGCCAAACGTCTCTGCTGTTGTATCCCACGTGCCACAAGGTGGTTACACGACTGTCACCAGGAGTACCAGCCTTGTACAACCCATTGGACTTTCAGGTCTCCAAGGCGTAGAACATGTGCAGTCAAACCTTAGTCACTTTCAACCACAAGCCTTTTCCCAGATGGATGACAGAAGAAAATCTGAACCTCTACCTCAGCCGCCACCTTCTCTAATGGCTGAACATAAACCTTTCCTGAAGCCAGCAATTTCCTCACCTCCCGCATGTCCACTCTCGGCAGAAAGGCTAACAGGGCTTCTACCATTGTCTAAGGCATGTTGCACCAGCCTGCCTCCCTCCTCAAAGACTTATAAGAGTCCACTCCCAGTGACTGAGCTTCCTGGACCTTCCAACTCTGCTTCAGGTCCTGCAAGTCATTCATGCCTTTCTTCGAACCATGAGTCGCTTCCTCACCAGAAGCCACCGTTTCCATCAGTACCACCTCCAAAGACAAAGCACTCCTATCATGGAAGTCCATCTGCCTTTGCCCACAGGCCACCATTTCCATCAGTGCCACCTCCAAAGAAAAAGCACTCCCATCATGGAAAGAAGATGTCTCGTGCGGGTGGCGGGCACCCGAAGACGGCCGTAGGAGGGGGTATACTGTCACGACTCGCTCCCTTCGCTCCCGTTCCCACCACTTGGGGGCATGATTTGGGGTTTATTCCCTACTGGACCTTTCCTCCGAACCTTATGCTACAGTGCTGTGATGAATGGGGAGCGCTAAATCCCTATTTTCCAAGCTACTTCCCTTCCGGATCCATTCCAGGTTTTTGGCAGCCAGCATGCTTCTTTAACCAAATGACTATGCTTCCCAGAATGCCTGGCCCACTGCTCCACCTCCACCCTTGCAGGACAAGGTTGGGTGGAGGATAGGTAACAGCTGTGGCTGCAGGTGCAGCAATCAGCACACCTGAGGCGTGTGCTCGTTAAGCAGCTTTAAAAGCCTCAGTCTTACTTCAGTCCAGCGCTGGTCATCGTTTGCAGTGTTCCTGTTGTGACTAGTCCCTTGTTCCTTGCCTTTGTACCTAGTTCCTGTTTTCTTGTTCCTCCGCCCTGAATTTCGGATTCATGCGCTAATTGATTTCTGCTCCCTTGATTCCGTTTTTGTCTTCCTCTGTTTGCAGGCAGCATTTCTCAGTGCTTTCCCCTTTTAGGTGCAGCCCAGTTTGTCTGTGTTCTATATTTCTTTGACTCTGTCCTTTGCTGCTGTAAACCCGTATGCCTTAGCCTTCCTCTTAGATTAGCATCCTGTCTTTCCCTTGGAGGGGTAGGGGGAAGTTTGCATTGGTTATTTCGTTTTTCCCTGCTCCTGATCCTTATTTTCCATTGGGATCCATTCCATGTTTTCCATTGCACAACTGCATTTATTTCCCATTTGATATTTAGGTGTGGTGTGCGGTTGTAGCTAGCTCCTGTGTGAATGCTTATGTTTTCCTCACTAATTAGGTATTTAGTTTTCCTCCCATTGCTGTTATAGCCTTTCTGGGTCCCAGTTTCATCAACAGGATTCATGGGTTTAGCGCTGTCAGTACCTGTAACAGCAATTGGGGGTAAGGTGCTTGCCGACTTTCCTCGCGGTCAGGTGCTTACCCCACATCCCTTTTCATATATTGGTTTTTGTTGTCACACTCTATTTGCACTCCTGGGTTCTAGCATACATGAGTCTTTGTTCCTGTGTGCACATAGTTTAATTCGAAGCCTTTCACTGTGTAATTTAGTGCACATTTCCCTTGCCATATTCGCTGCCTTTGTACTCGCCTGACTAATCCTGACAGGAACACTCTGCTTCTGTTTTCTGCAAGCAAGCTGCGTGCAGGGGAGAGACACATTCCAGGCCTCGCTATCTCCTAGTTTCTATTCGCGCACTGAGGGTCAACTTGCCCTCTAGGACTCTACAGGGCTCAGAAAAGGGGGGCCGCAAAGAAGAGCATAATTCAAGCATTTAATGTTCGCTTCTAATATTTCTACTGTATTAACAAGACTAGCTGGCACCTGTGTACTGATAAAAATGCCTTGCTGCTTACTTCCAAGGACTTGTGAGGGAGGAGGCCAGACATTTCTGCCTGTGTTGCTGCGTTATGTTTCGACAAATCTCTCGTGGCCTTGCCCTTTACATGGACGATAATGCATTTGTATGGCAAAATAAGTTTTCAGCAAAGCAGTTTTAACAGAAAGCAAGAGGCGAATGTTAGAAAACAAAATGGCGATTTCTATCATCTTAAAATGGCCGCACTTCAGTCAAACTTATGGCTATGTATTTCTAATGCTAAACACATGAGGCGGTTGGTCTAGGGCCAATAAAGTACATTTCCTCACCATTGAGGGGTGTCTACGTTTTCTGGACTGACACCAGGTGCTCCATCACCAAAGGTTGGCAAGGGATCAAATCTCTTGGCCACTTCGCCTAGCTACCTGCCCGCCAGCCGCAGGACGATCTCCATTGGTGTGGACTTCCTTCTCGTGTACCTGATCCGCCAGCGCCTGGCCTGCTGCTAGGCCGCCTGGTGTGTTCGTTGTGCATTGTGCTGTTTTTCCCTACCTCTATTTCTCCTCCCTCCAGATCTCTGCTCCCTCCCTTCATGGTGCTTTCCATCTCACCTATCTTCTTTAACTGCTACTCTATCACCTATCCTATCTCTCTTCCGAAGTCTGGAAGGAAAAAGTTCAAAAAAGATCTCCTGGTCTCCATTCCAGGCCTGCTCATCGATGACATCTATGTCAACGCTTCTTCCAGTCAGACTGTCACTGACATCCTCTTTGTCGTTCCCTCTCAGGACCTTTGGATTCCCCATATGGTCTCAGTGCTCTCCCCTTTCTCTTCTTCGCCCATTAATGGTGGAACCTGATAGGAAGTACTCTTGGCATATTTTCCATCCTTAGAGTCATCATTAATGTCTACCAGAATGGCACTGTCATGGTCCAGGGCTCAGACCAACCTCCTCCTTCTTGATAGGCGTCTTCCGTCTCTCATAAACTTCCTTCCTTCTCCTGCCACTCCTCCTTCTGCCACTCCCCTGACACCGTTGCCACCACTGACGGGCGTAACACATCCCTGTACCTCTCCACGGAAGACCTTCATAGTTGACAACTAGCTCCACTTAGCTAACCTCAACTCTTGCTTTGCCGTTAAACACTCCTCTGACATCTGCCACCTCCTTGAAGACTTTGACCTCAACGTCCTTGCTCTCACCGAGACGTGGTTCACTGCCAGCTTTGTCACTACTTTTCACACACTCCTCCCAGAGGGCTACAAGATCCTCTCTGAGCCCAGGGCTAACAGGTCTGGCGAAGAGTGGCTCCTATCTTCCCTGGATGGTTCCTTGATACTATCATACCCACTCATTCCTACTCTTCGAATGCCTTGTCTGCAGGCTTGGTGTTTCTCCATTGCTCTCACTGACTCTTACCACCCTGGTCCGGTCTCCCTCTTGGATTGGTCTGACCTCACCTCTTCTCCACTAGCCTCCACCTCCAAGCTTCTCTTCCTCAGAGACTTCAATATTCACCATGACTCCCCTGATGCAACATCTGTGACTCTCTTTCCCTTACCATTCTTCTCTCTGGTCCGACGCACTCAGACGGACACACCTTGGGTGCTCTAATCTTGCAGACATCCCCATCTCCAACCCTCTCACTACACCTCTATCCTGTTCTGATCATGCTCTCCTATCTCTCCCTTCAATCTCTTGGGTCCCCTGGCTAAACCTTTGCCTGCACTGCCAGTCCCCTTCTCTGTCGTTTGACTGATGAAGCTAGTGTCAGTTGCTGCTTTTCACGCCACTTTCATTCTCCTTCCCACTGTGGCCATTGACTTGCACACTGACACAGCCCTTGCTAACCTTCACCTCTCCATCTTCAACACTCTGGGCATCCTTGCCCCTGTCATTAGTATCTGCATGAAACCTGCCTCCAAGCACAACTCCTGGTATGATTCCAACTTAGCCTCTCTGAAGCACAAGTGCAGAGCTCCTAAGCGGAAGGGGCAGGCTTCAAGCACATCCTCTATCATACTGGCTTCTGTCTGCTCCAAAGGCAATACAGACTCTACATCTGCTTGAAGAAGAAGGCCTATATCCAAGCCTGCATCTCTGGGTCCACTCACAACACAGCTGAACTGTTTAAAATCTGCAAGGAACTTGCCAATCCTACTGCAGTCTCGACTCCTCCTCTGCCATCCCTGATCCTCTGCACTGCACTGGCCTCTCACTTCTTAACCAAAATTCAGGACATCCTGTCCTCACTCTCCTCTACACCCCTTCCTTCTCCCTAACCTGCTCTCAGGCCTCCCTTATCCCCCGCTCTCCCCTTCCATCCTATCCTCTTTCTCACCCATATCACTGGAAGAGGTCTCTAGACAAGTCCTCACTATGAAAGTCTCTTCCAAACAGAACTGTCAAGGACAACTTTGCCTCCTTTGCTCTTGGCTGATTTCTGCAATAACTCCTTTGCCACTGGCTCCTTCCTGCCACTCCTCAAGCACTCCCTTGTGCACCCTCTCCTCAAAAAACCCTCTATCGACCCCTCCTGCCCAGCTAACAACCACCCTATTTCTATTGCCCCTTTCCTGGGTAAACTCTTAGAGAAGCTGGTCATCTCCCAGCTGATCCACCACACTGAATCGTTTGGCTGTCTCCACAATCACCAGTCTGGCGTCAGAACAGGCAGAGGCACGGAAACTGCACTCCGGAACACCCTTGAAGTCTTGCTCTCAAATCTCGATTCCAACTCTCCTTCCGTTCTCATCCTTCTTGACCTTTCCTCCACCTTTGATAAGGTCACTCAAGCCACCCTTATAAACGGGATTTGTGATACCCTTGGTATCACGATCCTGGCACTGGACTGGTTAATCTTGTTCCTCTCTGAACGATATCCCAGGTTCAACTGGGCCCTTTTCTCTCTGCCATCACACTTTCCACCTGCGGCGTCCCTCATCGCTCTATCCCCTTTCCGTGGCTCTTCAACATCTACCTTGATCCTCTAGCCCATTTGATCTACGCCTTCTCTCCTCACTTCCATTGTAATGTGGATGACATGCAGCTCTCCTTCAAACTTCCCTCCACTGCCTCCTCTTCTTCCTCTCTCCATCCCGACTGTCTGACTGCTATTCAGGCATGATGTGCTGCTAACAATCCATGCCTTAATGCCAGTAAGCCTGGAATCCTTCTCATTGTAACCCCAGCTCCCTCCTTTCCTCCTACTCTCTGGCTGCCCTCCATGGGCTCCCTCCCCTCCCCCTCTTGTGAGGCAAAAAAACCTTGGTGTCATCTTCGACTCCTCTCTCTCCTTCTCTCCTCACATCTCAGACCTTGCCAAGAAGGCCCACTTCCAGCTGCACCTCCTCAGAAGCATACTCCCTTTCCTCACCTTCCCCCAGAAACTCAATGTCTCCAGAACTCTGGTCCTCTCTAGGCTGGACTACTGCAACAACCTCTTCCTCAATCTGCCTAAATCCTCCATTTGCTCCCTCAACTAATCCAAAATAGGACGACAAGACTTATCCTCGGCCTCAAGCCCAGGGACTGCATCTCTCCAGCCCTAAAATCTCTCCACTGGCTTACGATTTCTGTGACGATCCAGTTCAAGACCCTCTGCTTCATCCACAAGACTTTTTAGGGCCTGGGACCCTGTTACATCCAACTCTCTTGCCCTAAATACCTCCCTGCTAGAGCCTTAAATCTTCTAGCTGCAACTCTCTGCAGATCAGACCCTTCTCCAAGCAGAGACTGGGGGGTAAATCTCTCTCTTCTACACGTGACTCCCTCTCGAATGGCCTCCCTGCTCCTCTCAGACTTGACCCGGATCTCCTTAAGTTCCAGAAGCTTCTTAAGAACCTCCTTTTCTCTTCCTCCTTCCCTCTTTCCCTCCTGTGCTAATGTCCCTCTCTGTTTCATTTTCACTGGCTGACAGGTTCCTTCTGAATCGTACAGGGCACCTGGCCCTCCTCGACCAGTCTACCCCAGCACTTGGTCTCCCCTGCCCCCTCCCCCAACAGGCACTTGCCCTTCCGGGCTTCCTCCCCCTGCACTAATGTGGCTTGGCCTTAACCCTTATTGAGCCCATCCAGCCCCATCCTCGCACTTAGCAAGTGGACCTTCTTCCCCGGCACTCTCTGCATTCCCCTGCCACTGTCCATCTAGCCTTCCCTTAGAACTCGCCTAGCTCTTGGGCCTTCTTCCCAGCCTCCCGCCATTGTCCCCAGAAACTATGCGCCCGCCACTCCGAACTGCACTTCCTTTCCCTCCTTAGCATTTGCGCATTCCGCTCTGACCGGCAGTCCCACCCACCATCCCCTCACCTGCACTTCATGTTACTGCACTTTCACGAACCGAATGACAGAATGACTAGTAGCACCGTTTCATGTTTTCCTTCATCCCTGTTCCCCCATGTAGTAAAGAGGCACACTGAAATGGAGGTGAGTAAGAGCTTTATTTGAGGCCCCCGGGGTAGTCACAGTGGAGGCACCAACTGGCAAGGCACTCTCAAATGGAATATACATGCATGAGGTTCTAAGGAGACTCGTGCATGTATTACCGTAACATCTCCCCCACCTGAGGCAAAAAGAAAAAAGAAAAACAGGGGGGGAAAAACAGGAAAGTGAAAGGGGAAAAAAGGGGGGCCAAGTGGGAGAGGCAGAGGGAAGATGGGTAAACTGGGGTACATTAGTAATAGACATAGTCATTGTTGAAGTTTTGGATGATTTTGCGGTTCCTTCTGGACATTCTTCCAGTGGGGACTCCTTCATGCATGGAGTGAGGTCTATTATTGTCCACATGTTCACGGAGGGATTCTCTTAGGGAATGTGAGGTGTGTTGTGATGGTCTGTCAGGACTGTTGTCCTTAGATATGCTGGTCTCTTGGATGTCTTTTGTTACTTTTATGAGATCATCTCCAGACCATCTCTTTCCATCATCGAGGATGACAGACTTCCCATGACAACTCGCAACTCTCTGTGGAGGTCTGAAGATGGATTCACCCTTGAGAGTTTTCTTCGGTTCTTTGACACATACCCAGTCTCCTTCACGAACCATCATCTCTTTTACTCCATGTCTGGAGTCGTATTGTCTTTTATATTTTGCTTGTTTTTCTCTTACTGTCTTTTGAAGCAGATCCATGTTCACCCTTGCTTCTCCCGTGTATAAGAACATCCACACCGGTCTAAATCGGTTGGTTGCAACCCTACCTCGCATGAGGGTGAAGGGCTCTATGTTTGTGGTGGTGTGTGGGGTTGTTCTATACGCATGTAAAGCTTCTTTGAGAGTTTCTCTCCACGGGAGGTTGTTGGCCGTGGCCAGTAGAACTACGCTCTTCACGAGCCTGTTCATGCGTTCCACAAGTCCGTTGGAAATTGGATGGTACAAAGATGTTGTTATGTGGCTGATGGACCTTTTCTTGAGGAATTCCCCAAATTCCATAGACATGAACTGAGACCCGTTGTCCGAAACCACTTCCTTGGGGTCTCCCTCCCTGTTGAAGATCTCTGTCAGGAAATCTGTGACTTTCTTTGAGGTCACATTGTCCTCAGCTATTCCCCATTCTGTCCATTTAGAGGTGTAATCGACAAGTACTATGATATATACTTTGACTGTTTCGAGGTTCTCGAATGGACCCATGATGTCGATAGCCAGTTTAGACCACACATGTTTGGGAGGTTCAATAGGCTGTAAGGGGGTCTTTCTTAAGATCTTGGACTTGTCACTCATGGCACACGTGGAGCAATTTTTGACCAGTTCTTCTGCTTCTTTCCACATTCCTGGCCACCAATAGTTGTTTCTCAACTTGTTTTTCGTCAAGCCCCTTCCTAGGTGACCTTCGTGTGCCAGTTGGAGTACTTTTTTTCTGAGTTGGGTGGGTGGGATTACTCGATCGCCTCTGAAGATATGCTCATCGTCCATGGATAATTCTTCCTTGAAGGGAATGAAGGTAGTTAAAGCCTCTCCCGTTTCCACCCAGTCATTAGCTATCGCTTCCCTGATTTCTCGCTGTTCAGGATCAGTATTGGCATTAATTTTCCATTCATCTCTCGAGATGGCAGGGTTTACGACAGCTATGATGTCTTCATCTGGAGATGCAATCTGAGTGTCGATGTTGGTCGATAATCTGGAAAGACAATCTGCTACTTGGTTTTGTGGACCAGGAGTATAGCATAGTTGGAGGTTGTATTGCATGATGTCGAAGAACCAACGTCTTATTCTCGGTGATATAAGGTGAGGGGTTTTGGACTGAAGGACATTTAGTAGAGGTTTATGGTCTGTTTTCAGTATGACGGGTAAGCCCCAAATTAGGTTCCTGAAATGCTGAAGAATCCACCTCAGACCCAGAGCTTCTCTCTCAATGGTGGAATAGTTTAGTTCGGCTCCCCTCAGTACTCTCGATGCGAATGCGATCGTCACAATGTTCTTATCTTGTTGCTGTTCCAGGATACCACCCAGTCCGGTTTTACTTGCATCTACGGATATGATGGTTTTGGCTTTACAATCGAACATTCCTAAGGCTGAAGCTTGGTTAATTTGGAATTTGATTTCTTCAAATTCGTTCTTGCATTCAGTGGACCATATGAATTTGGCTGCCTTCTTCAAGATGTTCCTCATGTTTTTGGTCTTATCAGCATAGTTGTTTACAAACTTGGAGTAGTATTCTGTCATCCCGAGGAAACTCCTTAATTGGTCTTTACTTTGAGGCTTGGCGATATTCATTATGGTGTCCATGAGTTTCCTCTTGGGGCTGATGCCGTTGGCGTCAATGGAATGGCCCAGGTATGAAACTCGGTCGCACTTTATGTTGCATTTCTCTAATTTGAGTGTGAGCCCACTTTTTTGTATGACCTGTAGGACACCCACAAGTTTTGCGTTGTGCTCTTCTTCTGTACTGGCTGATATGAGTATATCATCTTGGAAGCAGTGTATGCCATCAAGTCCTCCAAATAGATGTGACATGAGTCTCTGAAAGACTGCTGCGGCTGAAGCGAGTCCGAATGGCATTCTGTTAAACATGAATGCACCGAGAGGTGTGACAAAAGATGTTAGGTTCTTTGAGCTCTCTTCCAAAGCTATCTGGTGATAGGCTGAGGAGAGGTCCAGAGTTGTAAAGTATTTTGCAGGTTTCATGGTCGATAGGAGTTCAGATATATTGGGAAGTGGGTGTCTGTCAACCCATATGTTTTTGTTTAGGTCTCTCAAGTCGACGCACATTCTTATGGAATCGTCCGTTTTTTTTACTAAGACAATAGGGGCAAGCCATTCTGAACTCTCGATGGGTTGTATGATATTTTCATCGCAGAGGCGCTTAAGTTCTTTCTTCAACGCCTCTTTTGTTCCAAAGGGAATACTGCGGACTCGGTGGGCCACTGGGACAGCACCTCTTTTGAGGATTATTCTGTGTTGGAAACCTTTTAGGAGTCCAATCTTGTCGCAGAACACCTTGGGGAATTGTTTTGCTAGATTAGATTTGATGTCCATATCATTATTGAGCACACTCAGCACGGGGATTTCTTCTCCAGGGTGTATTCTTACTCGAAGGGCGGCTTGTTCTTCCCATCCCACAACGGAGGAGCCATCTTTGGCTACAAAGAGTTTGCAATATGTTTCTCTGTCATGGAACTTGAGGTTCACCCACACATATCCCATTATCTCGATGGGTGTTTTTCCATAACCGGTAGCTCTTACACAAGTGCTTCACAGGTCATGTATCTTGCCAGAGAGTACACTCAAAAAGGTCTTGAGATCCACGATGGTGTAGGGGGAGCCAGTGTCTACCATTACGGGTAATGATATGCAGTTGATTTTGTCCCAGGGACCGTTGCTCTGTTGTTGGGAAGTTACAGTGAGTATTTGTACCGTTTGTTGCATTGGACTGATAGATAACATGTCATTGTGCTCTTGGTTGCTTTCAATGACTCTCACAGAGGACGGTCTGATGAAAGGTCGCCTGGTGAGATCGCCGTATCTGGTTGTCTTTCCCCGTGTGTTCTTGCAGACTTTGGCAAAGTGTCCAATCTGGCTGCACTTATAACACTCCATAGCGATGGCGGGGCATTCTTTGTCAGGATTTGCATGCTTGTACCATCCGCACCTCTGGCAGCGCGTTGGATTCTGGGAGTTGTATGGCCTCGCTCTGTTTGAGCCAAATTTCGAACCCCTTGATGGCGGAGCCTTTCTTACTGCTGCTAGTAGAGGCTCGTAAGGCTCGGACTCAGGGCTGACACATTTGATCTCCACACTGGTCGTGTGGTCACGTCTTTCCCTCATGCATAGATCTCCCAATTCCATGCTCCTTGCTATCTCCGTGGCTTGGTCCAGGGTGGGATTTTTGGTTTGCCACAATTTTTGTTGGATGCGTGGATCAGCCACATTCAGCACCAATTGGTCTCTCAAATACTCATCACAGACACCTGTGAAACTGCAGGTTGACATAAGCGCCCTGAGGGACGCTATGTATGAATCAATAGACTCGCCTTTGAGCTGCTTTCTGGAAAAGAACCTGTATCTTTCCAGTACTACGTTGGTCTTGTTGCCAAAATGACTGGTGAGTTTGGCCAATGCTATGTCAAACTTGCGGTTGCCATCTCCTCCCATGTTGCCGGGTTCGGGAAGGGTCCTGAAAAGTCTCAGTGCTTCTGCCCCTATACAGTTCAAAAGGGTCGCCTCCTTGAGGTCATCATTGAATTTGCTGCCCCCAATGGCTCTGAGGTAGACGTGGAATCCATCGATCCATTGTTCCCATGGGCAGGTTGGGCTCCCAGGGCACGGAAGAAACTTGGTGGGAGGCGGAACGCCCTGCATGGTGGTGTGCCTGATTCTAGGTTGTAAGTGGTGAGGAATGGCGTTGAGTGGCACCAGTTGCTGTAGTGATAGGCAGAGGTTTGCAGTACTGTTGGCAGTTAGCAAGGAGGCGCTGGGATACAGTCTTTACAGAATAGCTTGAATGGCAGGGTGGGACCCGATTCAGAGAATGGCCAGGTGTATCTGTACTGCAGAGTCTTTAGCCTTCAGTGTATGGATGGTCCTTAGTACAGATTGTGACCTCACAATGGGCTGGGAGCGCAGGTTGGCTGGTTCAGGGAAGACCTGATGGAATGTTCAGTTGTGATGTCACAATGGACCAAGATGGTGAGTAATTAGTCCCGGAAGGTCAGAGTAGCCATTGAGAGAATGAAGACTGCTAATGCTGTGTGTGCGTTGCTGGGCAACAGCTAGCAGCTTTTGAAAATGATGCAGGGTTCTGCTCAGGGCAGCGGTGAGGGTTTTACACACAAAAAAAAAAAAATGCCAGCAAAAGGAAAGCGCACGTTTCACCTCATCCGTTTTACACATAAAATGCCAAATGAAAGGAAAGTGTAAATTTCACTTCGTCCTCCCCCCTCCTCTGACCTGATAGATGGACAGCTCCTGCTGTCTGAAGCACTTTTGGAGTAGGGCAGGAGTGCAATGTGCGCCGCTCTGAACTCCCAGCGGGAAGAAGCGGCACCCTTTACAGTGTAGAACTGAAGGTGGGGGGAAAGGATGTCGAGGCCTCTCTTGGCAGCGCCCGCAGCGGCCTGCCTGTCAGCTGTCAGCAGAAGTCGGCGGCAGTGAAAGGGGGGGGGGCTGTGCTCGCAGTCAGGTGGCATGATACGCTCCCGGGGGCCTCGGGGTACGGTGCCTCGTCGCCATTGTAGTAAAGAGGCACACTGAAATGGAGGTGAGTAAGAGCTTTATTCGAGGCCCCCGGGGTAGTCACAGTGGAGGCACCAACTGGCGAGGCACTCTCAAATGGAATATACATGCACGAGGTTCTAAGGAGACTCGTGCATGTATTACCATAACACCCCACCCCCTTTCTTGTCTTGTTGCACCTTGAAACACCTGTTGCTGTATAGATGCTTTATAAGTACCCAATGAATATAACATTTTAATTAAATTAAGTATGCGCTGTCATAGTACCAGTGTTGTCTATGGAAAAAAGTGTGAATGGGAAATCTTTCCATGCTACAAGAACCAACTAGCAGTGTCAGCTCCATCTCCTTGTGCCCACGAAAGTTCTCGCTTTCTATCTAATGCTTATCTTCATTCATGTTAGGCCATCTAATTCATGGACACCACTTGTTACAGCTCGCAATGTTAAGCCTTATGCTTTCTACTCCTGCTATTTAACTAGCTTGATTATTGATCAGTAGTAGAATTTGCACCATTGTGTTCTTCAGGAATGCTTTTATCTAAAATGGCAACCATGTACTTTTCCCTTTAATCATGAGTTCACTTCTGTGGCTACTGTGTCTCAATCTCCTGTCTAACCTTGAGTTCTCACACTGGAATAGTGAAAGGGGCCTGGCACCACTATTGCCTAAGTGGATTCTGGGACTGGAGGAGAAACACAGGGGATTCCCCAGACTACCCTCACTGAATCCCTGCACTAAGAGAGGGGGCATTCACAAGATTGCTCACTCCATGCCACCCAATACCTCCCAATAACACCCATATAGATAGGCAGGACCACCAAGAGAGCCCACACATGTACACACATACACCCACTGATCCTTTGCATTCCAGGGACCACCACAAGGAAAAAGAAATGCCCATTCCCCTTAAAAATAGCACCTACTGATAAGGCTTGACAGACTAGGAGATCCAGTCAACCTCCCAGCAGTCCCAGACATGCAGCATAGAGATTGAAGTCTCTCCTTTTAAGGGATGGTTTGTCAGAAACCGGGCTAGCAATCACATGTGCCTTCACTTTGTAGGTCTTCATGTTGACAGGTTTCTTATCCTTCTTCTTGTGTGAGCGCGTGCCATGAAGATAGGGGGCGAGACTCTTCTGACGCCATGCTGCCTGTATAGCATAAACCCAGGCAGGGTGACCCCCGGAGGATAAAACCAAAGGTTTGTCACAGGAGAAGAAACCTGTTCCCCCGGACGGTAAGGGAAAAAACATGTGCGGAAGATTCTGATTTGATGCAGTTGTAGAGAAGAGGAAAATCACACATGGGAGTCGAAGATGAACTGACCCAAGTAGAGGGTGATTTGTTAGAAACTGAAGAGATGTGGAAACAAATTTCCAAGAGGAGCTCCGGAGCCAAGGAAGGGGGAACTAGGAGAAACAAGAGGGAATATAGCATAAATGTAAACCAGAAACGAAGGGCTGAAAAGGAGAAAACCTGGAGTGCTGAGCAGGGAAAACACAATTACCTACGTTTAGATGCGCCGAGCCGAACACCACAGCCGCTGTTATGCAAAGAAACCAGAAGAACCGGCACTGTTGCAAAAAGCGGTCCAAACGCTAGACCACAGCAAGTGAAACTACACGAGGTCGCAGGTGCCATTGGAGGTAAAAATGGCACCTACGAAACGAGGAACGCATCGCCAAGCCGACCGCAAGGACCAGGAGTGGCGGCTCACGACATGGGTATGTAGCCTTTGGATCTCCAAAATGGTTTGGCTGCAACTCAATCTGATGTAGCTAGCATAGGCAATGGTGAGGGATCATGGAAGGTGTAGTCTATAACATCTGGAGAGTAAACCCCTTATTTAAAGGAATAGTGTTGCAACAGTTCAAAGAACCTGATGAGCAAGGAAATGCATTGACTCCCTCAGTGCTGAGACTGAGGGAAACATTTGACATCAGGAGGCATAATCACGCAGCCCACACAGCTATGACGTTTCGGTGAACAATTAAGAACTGATTTGCAGAGACCACAACAACTATAAAGTAAACAACCCCCAGTCTCCTGGCTTCACCTGCATTGCACAGATCACAATTCTATGAAGACATTGTCAAAGTAACAGATACTGCCCCCTACTTGCCCAAGAATTTTTTAACTCCAAGCTCACATACTAAATACCAGGGGTCCCCAAATTGACACGTTCAATAGCGCCAGTAAGGCAAAAAGGAGAGAAGCAGGCCACAGACTTGTCCAGAGCTTCATTGAAATCCCAGATGGCGGCAAGACTTTATGAAACCTCAGGCCAGGTCCCTCCCAGCCAGATCACGTAACCAAAAGAATATGGACCAATTACAGAATTGTACAACCTTCCATACACAGGCATTCTTAATACACTTAAGCACCACACAAGGAGGGGGAATTATTATAAGAAGCATCGCATTTGGTCTGGTTAGATGTGGGAGCTTGAGTAAGAGCTGGTGAAGGGAGTTAGGTAGAAAGTGGTGAGGGAGAAAAAGGAGTGCTGAAAAGATTTAGCAAGAAGATGAAGTGTCATCTGGAGGAGATATTTGGAGGTTGAAGTACACAAGTGGGCAACAAGGGGTAACTTAGACTCGTGCCCCTTTCCTTGGCAAATTCTTCTGACCACGGTTGCCCCATTAGATCCCGATTAGGTCTTCTCAGGAGAGTGAAATACCTTTCTCTTCGCTTAGCTCTCAAAGCTGAAGTAGGAAAGGAAAGCCTTTGCTAAGTCTACCAAGGAACTTAACAGCACATTTAGGAAGATCAGATCATTGAAACTCACAGAGGTGATGAAATGAAGCTACCAGGACATCGAACAGCCCAATACATCAACCTATTTTATTCACAGTAAAATAGGTTAATAAAGCCCCAGCCAACTGAGCGGTCTTCATCTTCTTAAGCCAAATGTTAATCTCTAGAACCTCTAGCTCCTTCAGCATCATTCCCTTGCACTCCACATTCTGGTTCCATATATAAATCTCCTCAGCGATATAACACATCTCCTCCTTTCCCGCTCTAAAGCTTCACTACACAATCCTCTCTTTACCGTTGCCACTCTCCCCTGGTTCCATACTTGACCCCCTATCACTCTCAATGCTCCCCTCAATATCTTCTCAACCTGGTTCACTTAACTTTAAATCACCCTTTCTTTTCACCACTCTCTATTGTATTCTCATCCCGTCACCAACACACACCTTGGTTACTCTGTGTCCTCTCCCCTAATTAATTTTTTATATCACGTTTTTCCTTCTTTGATTGTCTCTTCTCCTCACTTCCACCCCTCATCAGCTCCAAAGTTGTCACACCTATCGAGGCATGAGGTGACATATTCAATGTATACACCCTCTCTCTGATGCACTCCTGCCCATTTCTTCCGCACACTGCCAAGCAAATTGCATCCATAATGCACCCATTGACTCTCTCCACCATTCCATTACTCTCGGGAGGGTATAAAGCAGTCCTTTTGTGTATAATCCTGTATTTTCTTAAAAACGCTTTCATATTCCTTCCCACAAATTGTGCTCCATTGTCCGTCAAAGCACACTATATGGATACCCCTCTCTTTCTAATATCTCCTACAGAAAACGTATCACATTGGTAGCACTAGTCTCCCTCACAATCTTACATTCTATCCACCTTAACAACATTTAGATCACAACAATAATTAATTGTCCTTGGCCACCCCCAACATCCACCGTACCCAACACAACCATGAACAGCACAATTTGCTGCCAAACTCCCTCAAGAGCACTCCCAGCCATTACAGGCTGTGTCACAGCTTTCACACATTTTCCTGCTTTCTCACACTCCAAACAATTATCCAACCTCTTGGTCCTTGTCACTCCAATGTGTCCTTAATGCACAGCATCAATCAACTTATCTCTCATAGACCTGGGAACCACCACTCTTCCCCATCTATATAACAATCCTCTCACAATGCTCAGTTCATCTCTAATCTCCCAATAAACTCTTTCCTCTCCTTCTAATCTCCACTTCTCTGACCATCCATGCTCAACACCTTGCACAGCGCACATTATCCCTTTGTCGGAAGACATATATATATTTATTTATTCACATTTGTTGAGCGCACAGCAGCCCAGGGGCATTGTGGCGCTTGTTACAGTGGGTGATCATAACTTAGTTACATACAAAGATACAGACAGTTAGTTGAAAAGAACAGTTTTGAGATTTTTGCAGAAGGCATAGAGAGACGTTTCGGCTCTGAGAGTAGTAGGGAGCGCGTTCCATAACTTGGGAGCAAGATAAGGGAAGCCTATCCTTCCTGCCTTAGCCCTTTTTATGCGCGGTACCGTGAGTTGGTTAGTGTAGCATAGTCTAGTAGGCCTTGTTGATAGGGATCTGGATAGTGTGTCTGATAAGTAAGAGGCTGCTGAAAGGTTGATGCATTTGTGAGAATTTTTAATGTAATGCAGTCTTTGACTGGGAGCCAGTGAACAGTCTTCCTAGCTTGTGTGATGTGGTCTCTTTTAGGTATACTTAGAGCTGCTTTGAGTGAGTTATTTTGAGTAGTTTGGAGTCTAGCTAGGTTTTTTTTGGAGGTGCCAGCTAGGAGTGCATTGCAGTAATCTAACTTGGCTCCTATGGTGGCTCTGGCAATGGAGAGGCAGTTGTCCCTGGTCAGGAAAGGCTTTATAGCGTTGATAAGTTTGGTGCGCAGGGCAGAGGCAGATACAATGGCGCTGACTTGTTGGTCCATGGATAGTGTAGCATCAATGTGGACCACGAGAGTTTCAACAGAGGATAAGACTGGGATGACACTGTTGTCGATACAGATGTTAAAGTAGAGCGAGCCAAGATTGGCTAATGTGGACTTTTGACCCAGAATGAGGATTTCAGTCTTGTCCCAATTTGAGGCAAAGGCCGTTAGTGGCCATACAGGCTTGGATGGTGTAGTAAATTTGCTGTAGGGTAGTGGTGTCTTGGTGATAGATCCCAGTAAGGGGAAGGAGCCCCTCGGTGTCATCAGTATAGTTTGTGTATGTGATCCCAAGTGCATCTAGTTTATCAAAGAGTGGCTTAGTAAAAAGATTATAGAGGGTGCGGGCAGTACAGGATCCCTGGGGGACACCACAATGAATGATAGTGGGCTCTGCATTAGCTATGTTAGAAAACACTTTCATAGCTCTGCCTTCAAGGAAGGAGGTGACGCAGGTCGCTGCATTATTGGAGAAGTGCGCAGCATGCTTCAGATGATTGGTGAGGGTGTTGTGATCAACCAGATCAAACGCTGCTGAGAGGTCCAGAAGGAGGAGGAGGGGAGGCTTGCCCTTGTCGAGGATATTGGTGATCTGTGTTTTTAAATCTAGTAAGGCGGTTTCAGTTCTGCGCCCTTTGCGAAAGCCTGACTGTCTTTTACCTAAAATGAAATTAGTTTCGACGAACAGTTGGATATGTCTGTGGGCGGCCTTATCTAATATTTTAAGAAGGAACAGGACAGTTGTTATGGGTCTGTAGTTATTAGGTTGAGAGGGGTCTAACATTGTTTTTTTTAAGAGCGGGCGCACCCAAGCCTCTTTAAGGCTGTCAGGGACTATGCCTGTTTTGAATGAAGTGTTGATGAAGGCGGTAAGGAGATGAGCAAGTAGTTCAGCGCATTCCTTGATGATTTTGGGTGGGCATACATCGCCCTTGCATTGTGATGGTTTGAGATGTTCAAGGATGTCTATGACATCCACTTCTGTGATTTCCGTGAATGAGAATTTTGAAATGCTACTATTTTTGGAGCTGGGTATGGTCTGAGTCGGATGGTTCTGTTTCCTACTTCCCATTCCTCTCTCTCAAGGACATATTCATGTCTTACATATACTAAATCTGTTATTTCCTCTCCTCCATCCTCTAAATCTGTTATTTACTCTGCTCCATCCCCTTATGTTCTGCCCCCATACGTGACAAACAATCTGCCATCACATTCTTCTTTCCTGGAATTATCTCCAACTAAATGCATGACACTGCATTCTTATGAACCACCTTGCCATTCTTCTTAACACCTTGTCGAGACCCTTCAACTTAAATATCTCCTTGAGCGGTCTATGGTCTGACCTTATCAAAAAATGTGACCTCATGTGAAACTTTAACATGTATTCACTGCCCAATGGCATGATAATGCTTCCTTCGAATGGATTGTGTCCTCCCACCTATTCCTCATCTTAGATATTCGTATCTTCCAGCTTGCTGCTTCTGAGTTTTTTTTTCACCAGAGGGTGCTGTACTCGAGGCTGCGGTGTCGATGTCCCTCGATGGCCGCCATCGAGCATCAACATCATCTGCAGTATAAAGGGCTTGAGCTGCGTCCGTTAGCCTCAGTTCTGTTTTTCGGATAGCTTTGCTTCATGTGACAAAAACGGCACTTCAGTTTTCAACGAAAATGTCCTTGTCTTCAACTCCTTCCACACCCAAGACCGGTTTCAAGAAATGTCAAAAGTGCGGGAAGAAGATGTCGATCACCGACCCCCATCGAGTTTGCCTCTGGTGTGTAGGCCCTGACCATCGGGTCGACAAATGCGGTTCCTGTCAGGCTATGACTAACAAGGCTCTTAAGGAACAGAAAGGTAAACTAGCGGTGGGGGAGGAATCCTCAAATTCTTTGAGAAAACAGAAAGATTCAAGAGAGTAGAGTGGGAAATCTCGACATGGGTCGAGGAAATCGAGATCAAGAAGTCGATCGAGGAAATCCTACTCTTCCTCGTCAAAAAAATCGAGGAAAAGACAACATCGATCTCCTTCTTCCCCTTCCTGGTCGGCTGACACAAGGGTCATCTCCTACCCTTCAAAACACGATTCCCCTAAAAACTGGGAGGCCTTCAGAGACTCAATGTTAAACATTTTCGAGAACGTGGCCCAGCCCCCCTCAGAAAAGCTGCGTGGGGACCATACCCCAGCTCACTCCAAAAGCGACAAAGGGAGGACAAAGACCAGACACGCGAGATCCAGCGATAAGTCGGCGAGGGTGTCGTCGGAGGAAATCTCCCTGACACCTCGTAAAATAAAATCAATTCTACCGTGTGCACGAAACGGAGGTGACGGCTGACAAGATGGCGCTGGCAATACACCTGTCATCGAAGCCGACGTCGAAGATCACATCGACGCATCTATCGAAGGCGTCCTCAATGCCACCCTCTAAGATGGCGTCAATGCCTTACTCAATGGTTTCGAAGCCTCCTTCGACGCTATCGAAGCCAACGTCGATTACATCAACACCTTCGACGCCATTGTCGAGGCCATCTTTAATTCCGGCATCAGAATCGACACCTTCGACGAAGTCGAGATCAGAACCGGTTGTTTAACCCAGAAGGGTATACAACCACAAAATAGACAAGATTTTTTCAGGTCTATGTCCTCTATTTTCAAAACAGCTTTGACTTAGCAGCGCGATCACATTGTGATGTGAACGAAGGTCGCCAAAATAAAGCATGCGGAAGGCAATACATGCTGGCTGAACAGACAGCGTCACACACCTCTGTGCATGACCACATTGTACACTCTCCTGTACTGCACCGCACAGAAGGGTCTCCAATGTATTAAAACAGACAGTGAGTTCCCACGGCTACCGACTACAAACATTTTGTGAGCCGCATTTTCAGTCTACACAGGAAGAATCTTCTATAAAGGCGAAGACGCAGCAATATTAATTTATGGATGCAATCAAGCCTTAAAATACAGTCACGTATTAAACCCGGTGCTGATAAACTACTCAAGAGCTTAATCTCCCTTGAGACAAAATACCTCCCACACCTAAAGCAATCAGGATATAAAGGTTACAATGGCGATACGCAGGGCCCTGTGCCCGATGCCAAATATTCCTCATTACCAATTGTAAATTGCGTCCTGAAGATGGGTCCTGAAGACGGGTCCTGAAGACACACCAATAGCAAGAACCACTCCTCTTTGATGTAATCCTCTGTACCTAGAAACAGAAACCAGTGTTGATGCTCAGACGCTCCATGTCTTATAGAAAATTAATTATGGATCCAAAATAATCACCTGTGTTACTAACATCACACATGACTGAATGAACAGTTATATTGATTAGATATATATGTATTATCTATTCATGCAGCAATAGACTTCTCTCTTCAAAATGCAATTAATAAGATCTATCACAAATGGTTTTTATTTGACTCTGTTTTTTAACAATGTTATTTTTGAAAATGTATATTAATTAAAATATGTTATGTTATATCTGGTCCATGGCTATACATAGGGTTGTTTGACAGCCCTAAATTGTCACCAGGGGAGTGATTCACAAACATCCTGTGTGTTGGGAAGGTGGGTAGCTGGTGGTGAAATTGCTGTTTCTCTATATGTTCATTTCCTCATTCACCACAGCCCCCACACAAAAAAGAGGAACCCCCTTTTTGCTCAAATCTTTTTGACTCTATTTACGAGGAGCAATCCTCTGAAGAGGAAATTACTCCAGCTGGAGTGAAATTTGAGACTAGAGATGTCCCTGAGGAATTGGTTGACCCTAGCTCCAAATTAAGTAATCGTATAAATGTCTTCAGACAGCCAGTGGCCTGGATACTTCCCCTGAGGTAGACTTTGACAGACCTGAGCTTGCAGATCATGCAGACACAGGGTACAGAAAGTTAATGAACAGAGTCATTGAGTTTATGGGATGGAAGTCAAATCCCCTAGTTTTGACCAAGATGACATGACAGATATCTTTAATGAAGGCCCTCAAAAGGACCATGTCCTCCCTTTCCACAAAGCATTACAAAAAAGGATCACAGCCACATGGGAAACCCCAGATTCTGACCCAGCTATAAATAAGACATTTGTGGGGAAATACAGGCCTTCCACATCTGACCCAGAATAACTTTCAAAGCATCCCTCGCCTGAAAGCTTAGTGGTACAAGCAGCAACTTCTACTAAGCATTCAGCTTACACTTCTATTCCCCCTGATAGGGATGACAAAAGAATTGACGCCTGGGCCCGAAAAGTTTTTTCTTCGGGAAGCACGGCCCTAAAGTACACAAATGTGACTTGCACCCTGGCAAGATTCACACACACCCTGTGGGACTGTATGACAACAGCGGCTGAATGCATCCCTGAGGGCGAGGAACAGCATGGTTTCCTGGCAATAGTCAGAGATGGAAAAGAGGCTATGGAGGAATGCCTCCAGTCAGGACTGGACACTGCTGATAGTATAAGCACGTCCATGGCATCTAGCACAGTCCTGCGCAGATTTGCATGGCTGAGGAAATCGGGCTTTGCACCGGATGTGCAATCCAGATTACTCAATATGCCTTTTGACGACTCGCGGTTGTTTGGCAGCAAGGCAGACAAGAGTTTGGAGAAGCTGAGAATCACTTCGCTCCTTTATAAAACAACCTCAACAACACTCCTACTCAGGGTCATCCTCCTGGAGGAGCCGTCCCTTTTGATTCTACTCCTCATTTGGGAGAGGGAAGGGACAGGCCAGTCAAAGAGGACAACAAAGAAAATGTCCTCGTGGTGGAAGAATGAAAGGTGGTAGATCAGCCCCAGCACCGGCAACTGTCCCCTCAGCCACTGCTGCAGCCACTGCAAAGCCACTCTGAGGCCTTGACCCACAAGACCCCGGTGGGAGGCAGGATCACTCGGTATCTAAACAAATGCTGGGGCATTACTTCAGACACCTGGGCACTAGAAAAAGTGACCGATGGTTACTGCCTTAATTTTCACAAAGGCCTCAAGACCATCCACCGGGAGCTACCTCTACCAAAACTCCAGACCCGCTCCTCGAGCAGGAGATTTGAACCCTGCTAAAGAAAGGTGCAATAGAACATGTACCTGTAGCGAAGAGGAACAAGGGTTGGTACTCCCCTTATTTTCTCATCCCAAAGAAGGACGGAGGATTGAGACCCATCTTGGACTTAAGAAACTTGAACAAGTTCCTCAGGAAGGGCAAGTTCAAGATGGTAACCCTTTCTTAGATCCTTCAGGCTCTCCAACTCCAAGACTGTTTAGTATCATTGGACCTTCAGGATGCTTACTTTCATGTGCCGATCCAGCTCAAGCACGGGAAGTACCTGAGGTTCACGATTGTCGGTTCTCACTATCACTTTCGAGTTCTGCCTTTTGTCCTGACCTCCGCCCGAGGGTTTTCACCAAGCTGATGTCTGTGGTGGCAGCGAGTCTCAGAAGAGGGGGGATTCATGTCTACCCCTACCTGGACGACTGGTTAATCAGGGCGAGTTCACCCGCACGAGCTCAGGAACATCTGACCATGACCTGCCACTTCTGACACACACTGGGATTCTCCCTCAATTACAAGAAGTCTCAAATGATACCACTCCAAAAGCTCCAATTCATCGAAGCAATACTGGATACGTCCTCGGGCAAAGCCTTGCCTTCCGAGGAGAGAGTTCACCACATTCTGCAGATGGTAACAAGGTTTCAGAATGCCCAGCATCTGCCGGACTTCGATTTCTTCAGGTTGCTCGGCCTTAGACATCCTGCATTTTTCTGGTGCCAGAGGCCAGATTGAGGATGAGATCCCTTCAATGGGCCTCAGAACTCAATGGTCCCAATTTTTGGTAGAAATGTCTAATCTTTTGCCGGTTCCAACCAGAGTGGCCCAAGTTCTGCTATGGTGGGCTTGCAGGGAAAATATCCTCAAGGGGGAACCTTTTTGGCAACCATAGCCGGATATAACAGTAGTGACGAACGCCTCACTCATGGGTTGGGGAGCTCACACCAACGATCTGTCAATCAGTGGTCGTTGGTCTACATCAGAGTCCAAACTACACTTCAACATGTTGGAGCGGAGGGCAATCAGATTAGCACAGAAAGCCTTTCTGCCCTCTGTACGGGGAAAGAATGTCCTGATAATGACGGACAACACAGTGGCCATGTACTACCTCAACAAAAGAGGAGGTGTAGGGTCACTACCACTGTGCTAGAAAGGCAAGGCAGTTCTGGTTCTGGGCAATACAGGAAAGAATCTCTCAATCGGCTATTCACCTAGCTGGAGTGAAGAACATGGTAGCAGATGCTCTGAGCAGGCAGAGCACAGTGTCTCACGAATGAGAACAAGCTCAGGAAGTCCTTCAAGAGATCTTGTTTTCACGCCTTGAAACACTTGTGTATAGGCACGTTATAAATGCCATATCATTTCATATCATCTTCATCATTTGGGGAACCCCTCGGGTGGATCTGTTCGCGACCAGGGTCAATCGGAAGTACGATCAGCACTGTTCAAGGAATTTCTCCCAAGAGGAGCTCTAGGAGACGTGTTCGTGGTAGACTGGGAATTTACTCTACTGTACGCATTTCCTCCAGTCCCTATGATTCCTCACGTAGTCAGGAGGTTAATGAAGTTCAGGAAAACCATGATCCTAATTGCCCCGGATTGGGCCAGGAGAACGTGGTACCTGGACCTTCTGGACATGTCCATCTGCTCGCCAATACGTCTTCCACAAAGAGAGGATCTCCTCTCGCAAGAGGAAGGTCGGGACCTTCATCCAGAGGTCAAAACTCTCAGCCTTCACGCATTGGCTTCTGAGAGGCTGAGATATAAGGATTGGGACCTCCCGGATGACGTAATGGAGATTTTGTTTTCGCCTAGAAGACCAGCAACAAAATCCTTGAACCATCGTGTTGGAATAAGTTCAGTAACTTGTGCAAGGACAAGGATGTGGATCCATTCCAATGTAACATACCTATGGCTCTCTCTTTTCTTCTACATTTGGCTAATTTGGGGGTCCAAGTAGGCACCATAAACGGATGCTTGGCAGCACTATCTATTTTCAAGCGCTCATCTGAAGAGGTTTCTTATTTTAAAATGCCCTTGGTTATCCAATTTCTAAAAAGGCTGACAAATGTGTACCCTCCAACTCCCTTCCATGTACCCATTTGGGATTTAAATTTAGTTCTAAAATTTCTCACAGGTACCCCCTATGAGCCTTTACATTCTTGTCCATGAAGGCTCCTCACTTTGAAGACAATTTTGCTAGTGGCAATTACATCAGCCCGCAGGGTGAGTTGCAGGCACTCTCTTGTAAGACTCCTCACACCGTCTTCCATAGAGACAAAGTTAATCTTAGGGTCACACCCTCATTCTTACCGAAATAGTCTCTGATTTCCACCTGTCACAGAAAATTACTTTACTTTCTTTCTATCTTCCTCCGCATGCGAGTAAAGAGGAAGAAAGACTACACAGACTGGACCCAAAGAGGGCTCTCAGTTTCTACATTTCAAGATTAGCTAAATTCCGACAAAGTGACCAACTGTTTGTTGGGTATACTGGACACATATTGGGCTTAGGAGTATCAAAACAAACACTATACAGATGGATAATTTTAGCAATTACGGAGTGCTAAAATTGGCTAGAAAAGAGCCTTGGATGGATTAAGAGCCCACTCAATCAGGGGTTTGTCAACTTCAACGCTCTTCAGAGGGGTGTTCCGATGCAGGATATTTGTGCAGCGGCCACCTGGTTGTCAATGCACACATTCGTGAAACATTATTGCTTGGATTCAACATCTTAGCAAGGTGGCCTCTTTGCAAAAGCTGTCCTTCACACAGTTCACAACTAACTTCTCTGGTACTACCTCCTCCGAATTCTTACTGCTTTGGGAGTATATCTAAGATGAGGAATACGTGGGAGGACACAATCCATTCCAAGAACAAGTTATTTCCCAACTGTAAAGTTATTTCGATTGGATGTTCCTCCCATGTATTCCTCATCGACCCTCCCAACCTACCCCGCCGTATAGTTTACGCCAGTTGCACTTCAAGTTCCTTAAGAGACAAAGGTCAATAAAAGCCTGGTCATCTAATGCGGCTACTCATTTTGTAAAAACAGAACTGAGACTAACGGGCGCAGCTCGAGCCCTTTATACTGCGGATGGCGTTGATGCTCAACGGCAACCCTCGAGGCACATTGACACCGCGGCCTCGAGTACAGCGCCCTCTGGTGAAAAAGGTTTTCTGAAGCAGCAAGCTGGAAGATACGAATATCTAAGATGAGGAACATCCAATCGAAAGAATGTTACAGTTGGTAAGTACTATAACAGGGGGGTAGTCCTACCCTATAGAGTTTAAATATTTGCAGAGTAATTTACATGCAAGCATTGTTTGAACCCTTGTGAAAACACATCTAGATGGGACATTTAGCATTTTATCCCTTCAGCAAGCTGCTTGTGAAAACACATAGATATTCAAAATGTAGATATACAGCTTTTTATTATTTAGCTGATATGCTAAATGTTTGCCTTTTTAATGAAAATAATCAACACATTACAAAGTTATGCAATGTACAAAACAGCAATATGTTAATTTCAGGGCATAATAAATGCACTTCAACATTCGCAAACCAAGTAGTAAGATGATCAGAGCATAATGAGAACAGATTTAATGAACACAAATGCGAAAAACAACTCATAAGGTAATCAGAATGTCCATTACTGGCAAGGAGGCTGCGTAGGGTAGTCCCCCTTCTGATCCATCAGGACCAGACAGGCTATGTACCTGGGCGATCCATCACTGAGAACCTACGTAGATTACATCATGTTATTTATAACACCAATAGCAGACCTGAGAAATGCGCAGTGGCGTCTTTAGATGCCACTAAGGCTTTCGACTTGGTTAGGTGGGAATGGCTATATGCGACCATGACAAAAAGGGGATGGGCCCGGCCTTTCTAAAGTGGACCAAACTCATATACAAATACGGCCAGAGTGCGCACGAACAATACATTCTCCGACAAATGGCACCTCCACAGGGGCACATGGCAGGGCTGTCCACTCTCCCCCATGCTGTACATCTTAGCAGTCGAACCTTTAGCAGCATACCTGCACCAAGAGTATGGTGATGGGGGCATAGTGATTGATGGGGTGACACACCTGGTGTCGATGCACACTGACAACGCACTCCTGTACCTAAACAACCCAGAACATATACTACAGTATATCCTGGAGACGCTGGAGGGGTTTCACAGATACACGGAGATCCAAATGAATAATGAAAAATCATGACTCTACGCCCTGACCGCCCTTAGTAGGCACACCCTCAACAGTCTCCCTTCAATGGCCTTCCAGTGGATGACCACATCTTTCAAATATTTGGGGATCACTATTCATCGGGACCCCAATGTGGAACACACTTTAAACACAGTTAGAGCCAAGGAAAACCTAGAAAAATCAAAGGCCTTTTGGGGTAAATTGCTGCTTTCTGTGGCGGGAAGAGCCGGACTTCTGAAAATGGTGGCGCTCCCCCGAATCTTGCATTATTTTACCAACGCCCCATTCAACATCCCCCCGTGTTTTTTTGCAGACCTAAAGAAACTCTGCAGGCGATTCCTTTGGCAGGAAGGCAGACACAGAGTCGCGCTGGAAATGCTACAAAGGCCCTACGACAGGGGAGGTCTAAAAATCCCCAATTTTGAACTGTATTACTTGGCAGCCCAATTAAAACACGTCATACAATGGATGGCTGATGAGACCACATTCGATACCCGACTTCTGCAACCGGCTGTCTCCCAGACGCTACTCAGAGACTTATTTTGGGTCCCAGCAGATGTGACCCGAAACAGCCCCTACCTGGTGAAGCTGGGAATACTGATCTGGAAACGGGCCTGCAAGGTAGCGAAGATGGAAGAACCATACTCTCCGCAAATCCCTATAGCAGCCATCATGGCGGGCAGGCCCTGGGGCCAGAAAGAGGTATGGCGAAGGTGGGAACCCTGTAGTGTGGCCACCCTAGGGGACTTGGCAGTCATCTACCAAGGGATCCTAACATTCGACGAGTTACAGGCAACCTCGGGGCTGTCATCGGGACAGTTCCTGCTCCATGGAGCTGTGGTGCGTGGGCTCATGGACTGGTGGCCGAGTGCAGAAAACATAGAAACTGGATGCAAGACCATCGAAAATATGCTGACTGCAGCCGAAGGGGGACACGAAACCTCAAGGCTTTATGACACATTAATAAACAGCACAACTAATATAGGCCTCAAGACCAGAGTGAAATGGGAACACGAAATGGGCTTTTGAATTCGACGAAAAAGAATGGGAACACATCGCTCACTACCACAAAAAGCTTTCCAAATACGCCCGACTGCAACTCATACAATTGTACATCCTTAACAGCGCTTACCTTACGCCAGAAGTGATCTCCAAATTCAAAGGGGCGAGAGTTATCGAATGCCCTAAGTGCCACAAACCCCACGCAAGAATGACACACATGTTTTGGGGATTCCAGGTGATACAAACATTTTGGACACAGATAGCTGCAAAAGTGGCTGATGCAGACATTAAGCTGAAAGTGCAAACACCTGCGGCATGCATCCTGGGCAGATACAAAAGAGGCAAAAAGAACAAACCCCTTAATAAACTTAAAGACTTGATGTATATCCTGGCGAAGAGACGCATTGCTTTGGGGTGGAAGAGTGCTAGAGGTCCAAGCATCGCACTGTGGTGGGAGGACCTTCACAAATGGGTGACAGCAGAAACTGGGGCGTGGGAGAATGCGCTGCTTGAACAGAAACTGGACACCAGTCAGGAATTACACCAATGGGTGGCGCTCATGGTGCCATTACTAAGCCCCAGAGAGAAAGAAGCTATTTCTAACAACGCAGGCAGCTCATGGTGGCAGTCTGGTGTGAGCAGAACGGATGCACAGACAGTGGTCTTGGGGAAGGGGTGGGAGGGACGGGAGGGATGTTACAAGTGCAATCTTAAGAATGCAGTGATATTGTCGTTCTTTTGCAGTTCATGTTGACTAAAACCTAATAAACACATTAAAAAAAAGGTAGTCAGAATGTTGTGAGAACAAATTCAATGTACACAGAGTAGTCACTGATTTAGTGAATTGGAGACTTAGATCAAGGGTCTCCTGTGCCCGGCTAGAATATGACCTTGTGTTTGGTCTACGTCAAAATGTGATGTTAGAAATATAGGTGCAGACAAAGTTGTCAGCCCAGGGAGATGTGGGCAGAGATGCTGCAGACGTTTCGGCTAGGAAGATGGGAGCCTTCTTCTAGGGTCATAAGAGTCAGGTCACTCTGTGTGGAGGAAAAGAAAAAAGGGGGAATAACTAAGATGTTTTAAAACATGCAACAAGGTGCTAGCAAGGGTAGAAGATAAGTATCAATACTTAAGGATAAATCCTAATAAGTTCCAGAGACCAAAACAACTCACCTAGAGCTGGGAGCACCGTAAAGTGCTCGCAAGCGTGGAGTTGCTGTGTGGCGGGAAGTGAAATTGAGGTCCAGGGTCGGACTCCAGGCGAATGGGTAGATGGAGCCTGGTTGTGGAAGAGAGGCCCTGACAGGGACGAGGATCCTCCGGACTTTCTCACAGGTTTAAAGCAGAGACAGTGGGCTTGAACCCTAAATAGATGGAAAGTAAGGGTAGAGGCATCAATGTGCCTATATAACTAGTTGTGCAGTAATGGATATGTGAAGGGAGAAAAATGAGGGCATTATCTGCGAGCCAAAATGTAGTAGGCTAAGAGCTGAAGTGAGGCCCGATGGTTGGCAGATGGTTGGAGGGACCTTCTGGCTGAGTGAAGGCGAGTATTGGAACATGTGCACCCTATTATGTGGGGAAAGGGAAGCCAAGATCAGCATGCAGTTTGAATATGAAAAACAAGATCTGTATGTGTCTGTGCCAGGAGGCCTGGCCCCACGTGAAGGCAGTCTGGAGAGAGGGATCCCAATTACCTGTAGCCTAGTGGTGCTGCGGGTGGAGGCGAACGTCCTCTAGCAGAGCCCGTGCGGACTCTGTAAAGGAGCTGTGACTTAGCACACTAAGATGATAGGACAGTGCGCGTTTGCATGCGCTCGGGGAGAGTGTCCCTGCATGGAACCCATGCGCGTGGGTGCAGAAGCACAAAAACTACGTGCGCATGTGCCCGAGGGTAGTGTCCTAGTCCTGAGCACATGCGCACGTAGTTAGTTCTGTATAATCCCCCGGGGGGATGCTATGATTGACGGTCGGCGCAAATGCTGACTGCTCGTGAGTGCCGCAGGTGTCCTAAGAGCAAGTTGACTAAAGGACAGGAGAATGGTGGAGAATCACAACCCTATGGGGCACCAAGCATGGGAGAAAAGGATCTAAGTCCTGCTTAACGAACATGCCAGTTGATACAGCCTACTGTGACTCTATAAAGTGACTAATGCAATAATTTGAATCAGGAGCAGAAATAGTGAACATGCTGGTCATAAGCATCAAATAATAACAGGTGTGCACAAAATCATAACACAATTGAAAACGTACGAGGCACACAGTTCGTTTACATGGGGGACATAGGTCCAATGTAAGAAGACAACATAGCAGAGCCATAAAAACCACCGTAGGATGCAAAGGAAAATTTAAATTAAAATTGAAAACAGCTAGATGCATATGAGTTAATAAGGGGCATCAGATGTTGCTCCACAGATGATGTGTAACGTGGTGCAGGGAAAGCTGAAGTAAGTGTTAGCTGGAGGACACAGAGAGCAGGTACAGAGCCTGAGCTGGGAGGGCCTGTAGATGTGGTGGAACACGGCTAATTTATGTTGGGTACGTGTGTCCCAGTCCTGGGCAAAAGGACAGTCAGGGGTAAACCAGGGCAAAAAATTAGACCAATAGAAACAGTCTATATGCTGAATTGTCCTGTTTGGGCCTCATTGAGGCCTTTTGTGGTGGATTTAAGTTTAAACATCCACCATGCCTCCTTAAAGTTTAGTGAACTCACAGTATTGACCTTGGGCCTCATTACAGCCCAGGCGTTAAGGGGTTAACGGCGCTGTAAAAGGTGTCGGCGCCGTTAAACCCTTAACGCCTGATTACGAGGTCCCTTTGCGGGTTGCACTTTAACGCCTGCTTTTAGCAGGCGTTAAAAAGCCAACCCGCAAAGGGACCAAGGAGCTAATTACGGCACCGTAATTTACGGTGCCGTAATTAGCGCCTTCCCCATTGAGCCCTATGGGCCAAAAATGGGAATGGGGAAGGGCCCATGGTGAATGGTGAATTACCGCCCCGCCAACCTTGGAATGGGGCAGTAATTCCGCCATTCACCATGGCGGACCCCGGCATGGACCATGGTGCTAATAGCACAATGGTTTAGCGCCGGGGTCGTAATGAGGCCCCTTGTCTTGAACTTTGTCTTCGACCCACCAGGAGAAAGAGTCAGGGCCATGTTGGAATTCATCAAAATGGTTGACCAAAGGAGCAGTGGAGTTTTTGCATCGTATCCTGGATCTGTGCTCCCCAATACGTTTGTGTATGGGTTTAGAGGTTTGCCCCACGTATCGTAGCCCACATGGGTATTGGATCACATAGATGACATTAGCTGTTTGCAATTAGAAAAGTGCTGCAGTTGCCACTCTTTGCCATCAATAGGGAAGCAGTTGATTTTACATGTTTGTCTGCACGCTGTGCATTGTCCGCAGGGTTGATGACCGCGGATCTCCCTCATGTTCCATAAAGTAGAACGCGCAGTGTTTTTGCTAGTTCTGGTGTTTGTCAAAAGATCTTTGAGGTTTTTGGGCCTCTTAAGTGCCATCCTGGGTCTAGGTTCGGAGGGCAGCGCGCGCCAGAACTAGCAAAAACACTGCGCGTTCTACTTTATGGAACATGAGGGAGATCCGCGGTCATCATCCCTGCGGACAATGCAAAGCGTGCAGACAAACACGCAAAATCAACTCCTTCCCTATTGATGGCAAAGAGTGGCAACTGCAGCACTTTTCTAATTGCAAATCAGCTAATGTCATCTATGTGATCCAATGCCCATGTGGACTACGATACGTGGGGCAAACCTCTAGACCCTTACACAAACGTATTGGGGAGCACAGATCCAGGATACGATGCAAAAAGTCCACTGCTCCTTTGATCAACCATTTTAATGAATTCCAACATGGCCCTGACTCTTTCTCCTGGTGGTTCATTGACAAAGTTCAAGACAAGGTCAATACTGCGAATTCACTAAACTTTAAGGAGGCATGGTGGATGTTTAAACTTAAATCCACCACAAAAGGTCTCAATGAGGCCCAACCAGGACAATTCAGCATCTAGACTGTTTCTACTGGTCTAATTTTTTGCCCTGGTTTACCCCTGACTGTTCTTTTGCCCGGGACTGGGAAACACATACCCAACATAAGTTAGCCGTGTTCCACCACATCTACAGGCCCTCTCAGCTTGGGCTCTGTGCCTCCTCTCTGTGTCCTCCAGCTAACGCTTACTTCAGCTTTCCCTCCACCACGTTACACATCATCTGTGGAGAAACATCTGATGCCCATTATCAACTCATATGCATCTAGCTGTTTTCCATTTGAATTTTTGTTTTCCTTTGCCTGCTATTGTGGTTTTTATGCCTCTGCTATGTTGTCTTCTTACATTGGACCTATGTCCCCCATGTAAACGAACTGTATGCCTCATACGTATTCAATTGTGTTATGATCTTGTGCACACCTGTTGTTATTTGATGCTTATGACCAGCATGTTCACCATTTCTGCTCCAGATTCAAATTATTGCATTAGTCACTTTATAGTGTCACAGTTCCTGTATCAACTGGTATGTTCGTTAAGCAGGACTTACATCCTTTTCTCCCATGCTTGGTGCCCCATTGGGTTGTGATTCTCCACCATTCTCCTGTCCTTTTGTCAACTTGCTCTTAGGACACCTGCGGCACTCACGAGCAGTCAGCATTTGCGCCGACCGCCAATCATAGGATTCCCCGGGGGACCATACAGACCTAACTAAGTGCACATGTGCTCAGGACTAGGACACTACCCTCGGGCACATGCGCATGTAGTCTTTGCGCTTCTGCACCCGCGCGCATGTGGCCCATGCAGGGACACTATCCCCGAGCGCATGTGCGCGCGTACTGCCCTACCATCTTAGTGTGCTCAGTCACAGCTCCTTTACAGAGTCAGCACGGGCTCTGCTAGAGGACGTTCGCCTCCACCCGCAGCACCACTAGGCTACAGGTAATTGGGATCCCTCTCTCCAGACTGCCTTCACGTGGGGCCAGGCCTCCTGGGACAGACACATACAGATCTTGTTTTTCATATTCAGACTGCATGCTGATCTTGACTTCCCTTTCCCCACATAATAGGGTACACATGTTCCAATACTCGCCTTCACTCAGCCGGAAGGTCCCTGCAAGGACTGCAAACCATCGGGCCTCACTTCAGCTCTTAGCCTACTACACTTTGGCTCGCAGATAATGCCCTCATTTTTCTACCTTCACATATCCATTACTGCACAACTAGTTATATGGGCACATTGATGCCTCTACCCTTACTTTCCATCTGTTTAGGGTTCAAGCCCCCTGTCTCTGCTCTAAACCTGTGAGAATGTCCGAAGGATCCTCGCCCCCATCAGGGCCTCTCTTCCACAACCAGGCTCCATCTACCCATTCGCCTGGAGTCCAACCCTGGTCCTCATTTTCACGCAGCAACTCCATGCTTGTGAGCACTTTACGGTGCTCCTGGCTCCAGGTGAGTTATTTTGGTCTCTGGAAGTTATTAGGATTTGTCCTTAAGTATTGATACTTTTCTTCTACCCTTGCTAGCACCTTGCTGCATGTTTTAAAACATCTTAGTTAATCCCCCTTTTTTCCTTTTCCTCCACACAGTGACCTGACTCTCATGGCCCTAGGAGAAGCCTCCCATCTTCCTAGCCGAAACGTCTGCAGCATCTCTGCCCACATCTCCCTGGGCTGACAACTATGTCTGCACCTATATTTCTAACATCACATTTTGACGTAGACCAAACACAAGGTCATATTCTAGCCGGACTCAGGAGACCCTTGATTTAAGTCTCAAATTCACTAAATCAGTGACTACTCTGTGTTCATTTAATTTGATCTCACGACATTCTGATTACCTTATGAGTTTTTTTTTCACATGTGTGTTCATTCAATCTGTTCTCGTGATGCTCTGATCACCTTACTACTTGGTTTTCGTATGTTGAAGTGCATTTATTATGCCCTGAAATGAACATATTGTTGTTTCATACATTGCATAACTTTGTACTGTATTGATTATTTTCATAAAAACGTCAAACATTTAGCATATCAGCTAAATAATAAAAAGCTGTGTATCTACATTTTGAATATCTAAGTGTTTTCACAAGTAGCTTGCTGAAGGGATAATATGCTAAATGTCCCATCTAGATGTGTTTGCACAAGGGTTCAAACAATGCTTGCATGTAAATTACTTTTCAAATATTTAAACTCTATATGGTAGGACTACTCCCCTGTTACAGTGTTATTATAGCCCTTTCGGTCCTCCCCTACAATGGGCAGCCCCTCTTTGTCCACACAGTTGGTAAGTAACTTGTTCTTCTCTATTACATAATATTTATTCTCTGCACCTCGCAACACCCTAGGTGCATGTGCAATAATGTCTTCTTCACCAACACAACCTCTATGTATCAGCAATGACCTTATGCCTACATCACTAGCATCCACAGTTATAATCGATTTCCTCCTAGTATGGAACTGTACCAATGCTTGAGCCAGATTTATCTCCTCCTTAATTGCTTTAAACTCCCCGTCACACGACAGCCCTGAAACCTCTCCCAGGACTCCAATCCAGGCAACCTGATAGCCGATCTCCAGCTGGGGGCTGTCGCATCGAAAACAGCTTGTGACACGAAATACCTTAATACATCAAACTATTTTATTCACATTTAAACAGGTTAACACAGCCCCCGGCCAACTGAGACGTCTTCATCTTCTTAAACCAACTGTTAAACTCTAGAACCGCTAACACCTTCAGCATCACTCACTTTCACTCCTCATACCACAATCCGGTCCTTACATATATCTTCTCAGAGATATAACAGGTATATTCATCAGACTGTAACCCTCTCTCCTGCAATGCAGAAATGGGCTGAAGATGTATCTATTCCAAGATGATCTAACCCGTGGAACCTTCTTGGTTCAGTCAATCAGCATCCGTCTTTGTCTCCCTAGACTGTATTCCTGCCTGTAAACTTCTGTATTCCCTTTGCTCATAACTTTCCAACTTTACACATAATATGCCATCTATCTAATGTTATCCTTATTATTGCATAACTCTTCTGTATCCGCTTGGTGCACAGCTCTATGTTGCTTCCCACTTGTGTTGTGCGCTACAAAAAAACAATATATACATGCATACATGAAGGTCACAGGTTAGATTAACTGCAGTGTCAACTCTGACAACATCCTTCAGAGGGCTTTTAATGGTGTTTTAAACAGTGCTCCGAAAGAGTAGAACCTGGCGGGACAAGTGTTTTACACATAAACAAATTATTCATATTGCTATTGTTATGCAGCGCACGTTTACCAAGCCATTGTGAAACCTAAAACCTGGAAAGAATACGTTTGCCAAGGTCTCCTTTCATCTGGAAGTCTTTCAACAGCCTGACCACCCTCTGACTGCTTCAGCCATTGGCAGCCGCTGCATCAACCTGAATTTACAAAGGAGGACATGTCAATGAGGAGAACATTTCCAATAGACTTGCCTGCTTTCACAAGAAATATTCACATGTCTGATGTCTGAATACTCACCAATATCAGCATTTGGTTTCGTCCTTGGCGCACATATGAAAGAGGAGCCGTTCTTAATGACTTTGATTGCCACAAATCGGTTCTCTCTGATTGAGGGAAACATAAACATAAAATATTAAATAAGAACAAAAATGTGTGCAACAAATTTATATATAAACATTAACATATCATGTAAAATATAATGTACAACAAGGTCAAATGTAAATAAATAAGGAAACTACTTTTAAAAATATTAATCTAACAAAGAAATGCAGTGTAAGATATATGGCAATGGGTCAACAGAACAACTAGATAAAAGATAGATTTTTGTGTTGTATTTCGGATAACATGTACAGCATGTGCTAACATTTCAAAAGCAGACAGAGTAAGGAAACACAAAAGTCTCCCTGGTCTCTGAAGTGAGTCCCCTCTTGGGAGAGACAGTGAGTCTCTTTTCTGTGATGGTTTAAGGTCTTGCCGAATCTTGTTTTATGAGTGAGCATACTTAGGGGTTTCCAAACACTTCTTCCACTATATCTTCCATAAGTCACTTTTGTGTTTCTTAGAGGAGCTGTAGTGAAAGAAGTAGCTACAATGTATAAACATCTTTCGGCTGTGAAATTTAGAGACACCAGATGATGGGCCAACCTAACATTTTTGAATGTAGCAGATTTCCCGGAAAACATGTGATTTCCCAAATACAGTGGGGCAATATCTGAAATCTGGGGTTTTGTGGCTAACAAAAAAGGCACACCGGTACATTTTCTGCAGCATTCTCTGCAGCTAGTTGTTTTTTCATCTTGTGCCTGAAATGCCCACAGCTCTTATGCGATGAATAGCCAGAAAGAAGGCCATAAACAAGGATCTTTTATGTAGGGATGCCAGTTGTCTGATTTTCATCCAGGTTTACTTGATCAGACCTGTTGAACATAGCAACATGGCCAAGGTAAGTAGAGGTTTGGTCTCTAAAAAAAGAAATAAAAATATATAATTATTATTTTTTTTTTAAATTGTTATAGTTTACAAAGAAACTTTTCATTTTATCATATCTCTACTTAGTTCTCATTCAGTGTGTACTGAATGTAATTTACATATTAGGTTTCTTATGTCGACAGTGCATCAGGTTTCATGATTTGTTTCTTCATCCGTCATTGTCTCTTTCATCTTAAAGTAGGTTCGATATCGAGATCCCTCAGATTGTAATTTGGACACCCCAGGATGATATGGCGAATTATCTTGATCGTTTCTGCCTTCTGATAGAATCTACAGAATTGTTGAGAGGCATCTATCTGCTTTGTTCTTGCAAGTCTTGATCTTGTTGGTAATGTGTTAATTCGCAGTTTCAAGTAAAGATTTCTGATGAGTTTGTCTGGAAATGTCTTACGGTAAGTTGCTGGATCATTTACTGCTCTTATGTCCTGAAAACATGTCAGGTTTTCTTGAAACCTTAGTTTTCCATTCATTGTACTTATCCAGTCATTCCGCATAAAATTCTGTTTCGCTTCTTGTGGGCGATTTAATAGCATTTCCATTGTGATGTTTTCTTTTGCAATGCTTGTGAGTATTTGTGCCTTCCATTCAAGCAGTGGTTTGCTGCATATTGCATTTTCCTTCATTCTCAAGATGTCTATATTGGATCTTCACTCATCATTTTGCGGAATAGGTCAATTTTCTTCCAAAGCACAATCGAAGCCAAGGATTGCATAGCAATCACAAAGCGGATTCTTGTAATCGGGAAGGAAGGTGGAAAAATCACAATTTTCCGCCAGAAAATGGCTTCTATCTTCGGCCATATCATGGGAGACAGTTTAATCATAGTTTCACTTCCATAGGTTATACACAGAACCACTTTGTTTCTGTAAAAGGCTAAGATTGGAGTGAAGGAGAATTTTCTGAATTGTCTATGGAGCCTACTTCCTTGCTGTGCAAGTGAATGGATTTTGGTGAGCAGATGATCGGCCAATTCTTTTTCAACTGGAGATTTATTAATCAGAATGCCCAGATATTTGTATGTGGTCACTAAAGCTAGCGTTATTCCTTTTATATAAAGTTTTAGGTTTTTCTGTTTCTTACAATGAGGCTTAGTGATAGATAATATTTTTCGTTTTGCCAATGTTTACCTTCAGTTAATTCCGTTCCATATAGTCTCCCATCTGATCGAGACTTGCTTGCAGACCTCGTGAGGTTTTATGAAGTAAGACAATATCGTCTGCATACATCATCACTGATAGTGGTGTAGAATTTTGTTTCAGAGGATTGCAGGTGGTAGTTGTCTCATCTTCATAATCGGCAATGTATAAATTGAAAAGAGTTGCAGCCAACGTGCACCCTTGCTTCAGGCCATTCCAGGTCTCGATATAGGCCGATTGTATTCCTTCTTTAGTTAATCTTACCCATATCTTTGTATTTGAATATAGCAGCTTAATGGGTTCCAATATATGGGTGGGACATTTCAATTTTTTGTGTTTTTCCCATAACAATTGGCGATTCACTTCATTAAATGCCAAGTGTAGATCCACAAACGCTACCCACACTGAGATTTTCTTTAGCATGGCTTCTTGTTTGATAAGGTTCAAAAGTATTAGGTTTATATTTGTCCATACTTTTCGCACAAAGCCTGTTTGCCTTATCGCAAATCGGTTAGTGTTCCTGGCCCAGGCACATAGGTCTGTCAAGCGGAGGGTCCCAAAGATTTTCCCCAAAGAGTCAAGTAGAGCAATTTGCCTATAATTCAACAGGTCTGCCTTATTGCCCTGTTTGTAGATGGGGATCAAGGTTGCATGTTTCAATGTGGTTGGAATTTGATTATGCAGATTAATTAGGGTCATGATTTGCATCAGAATCTCAGACCAGACTTCAGGTGATTGTTTAATGATTTTGTTTGTAAGGCCGTCAGGGCCAGGGGCACGAGAGGTGTTCAGATGTTTCATGATGTTGGTGATATCTTTTTTGGTCCAGATCATCTTCCAGGTCTCTTTCTGAGTCAGTTCCTCTTCTATCACAATTTGTCCTCTTTTGCGGTATAGATTGGAAAAATGGTCTATCCATTTTTTCTCTGGGAAATTCTGGATCAGTTGATGTTGTTTACTGTTTGTTGCGTTGAGGATGCTCCAGAAATCACGCATATTTCGATTATTTAATGTTGCAAGGATTTTTTCTGCGTCCTGTTGGTACAGTGTGCTTTTGTACATTTTAATCCAGTTTCGGTATTGTTGAGTTGCGGCCTTTATTAACTTCCGATTCTCTGGTGTGTTCTTCCTTAATTCTCTCACTCCTTTGCGTAGTTCTTTTGTCTTGTCCTTAATTTGTGAACAGAAATGGTGAGTATGGCTCGTCACCTGTTTTGTGTTAGTCTTTACTTGGTGTTGGTAAGGATCAAGAAGCCATCCATAACTAAGTTTCTTGAGCCCTTCTTTGTAAGCTTGCTGATATTTATGCGCTAGGGAAAGCACTTGGTCGGCTTAATTCGTAACCTGGTACATTGTTCATTCAGTTCCATCATGGGTAAGCGTTGTAGGTCACGCTTCAGGCCAATTCCTGTCCATGAGACTGTTAGTATTGGATGATCGCTCCTAATTGTAGGGATCACACTGATTTGTTGAATTGCTGCCAGGATCCCTAAGGAGACAAATATATAATACATTATGGCCTTTGAGTCGCCACATCTCCAAGTGGGAATAATTTCCTTATTTGCATCTTTGGAGTTTCCTATCTGTGTCATCTGTCTTAGGGTCATCTCTTTCACCCATATTTTTGCTCTTATTGACAAATCAATTTTTTCCAGACGGTTCCCCTGTGTGTCAAATAAGTGAATATTCAAATCTCCACATATGATGATCTCAATATTACTATATGTCACTTGGATTTAGTCGAGTGCTGTAAGGACCGTATCCATAAACAATGACTCATTGATGGCCATCGGGTTCCAATATAAATTGAAAATTCCTAGACAGGAGGCAAACTTTAGTTGCTGTCTATGGTTTTGTTCTATTTGCGTTTTCTGGAGTATTGTATATTGGACCCAGGAGTTCAGGTTATAGGATTCGATTATTCTCCATGCTGAATCTATTTTGATCAGAGTAATTAGGCCAGCAGCCAGTCTACCCTTCGATCGCACTACAGCTGGATTCATATGTACTTTGTCAGCCATGTTTCTTGAAAACAAATGAAATGGCTCTTTGCTAATATCGGATTCACGTGTTGTAATAAATGACCGTGTCCGGGTGTATTCCACAAGCATATAGACCAATCTGTTTTATCTTCTTCCACTAGTTGTTATGAGTGGACTTCCATCTGACGAGTATCATTTTCAAAATCTTCGGTCATTGCTCTCCTTATAGGGTGCAATTTCTAATTCCATCTGATGCTAGAGTTCTGATATTCGCCGCTTCCTGGGGCCACTTGATGTTGGATTGAGTCTTTACTGCTTATCGAAATCCTAGTGGACCATTCTACATCAGAATTGTTGAGCTTTGTCTCAATTATTTTCATTGTCTTTCTTTGAATAACATTGTGCCATGATGTCGGCCTCCCTGGACCAGAGGCACACAGGAAACCCAAAAATGCTAGCTGTTTATCCATCTTTAGTATGTCATTCATTGTGGTGGAAAGTTCAATTTCAACCGAGTCCAGGTATTGTTCCTCTATAAATTTGACAAATTTTAAATCTTTTGAGGTTATGTCCCTTAGTTCTGGGATGGTGTTGAATAGACGTAATATGTTTGTTCTGTTTAAGGTCACTGTATTTCCCTCTTTTTCATTGGAAGAAGAGAGTGATATTACGAATTTCTCTTGCACTTTTCTGGGATCTAAAAATGTAGGCACAGTCAAATGCGCATAAGTTACATGCTGATCATGGATGTGCTGTGAGACCCTGCTCATATTGTTTTGTCTATTGGGTGATGGAGTAATGGCTTCTGTTGATAGTTCTAATTCTTCATCAGAAATGTCTTCGCGGGATAGCGTAATTTCGGTGGAATAGATGGTATGGTCTGCTAAATATTGATCCAAAACAATCATTCCCGTATGGTTTATATCTGACACCTGCTCAGGTTCACTTCCTGTTATATCATGACTATAATTTGATAGATTCATAAGGTCAGTTATTTCTTTTGTTGCTTCATCTGGTTGGAGGTGTTGAACGGCTATCTGGCATTCCCTTGTCTCAGGGAGTGTTGAAGCTTCAGTCATCTTACTTGCTGGAAAAAATGCTCTGCCCTTTTAGCTGGTAATTGCACAGATTGGGGTTGTGAGAGTGTTAAATTCCTCAGGAAGGCACAAGATCCTATCTGACGTTTCTTTGATTTCTTCGGTTTCTCTTTAGGTGTAATTTTGCCTTGGGAACCCTTTGTTTGGGTAAATATAACAAAGTTTTGATGTTCCTTTACCACTTGGGATTCTATAACGAGAGTTGGATCCTGAGGTGGTTTTAACACCGGTGGTTCTGTCATCAGAGTGGGATATTTCGTCTATTGAAGCATCGTTCCTAGAGGTGGTTGGTCATTTCTTAGTGTTTGAGGATCCCCTTGTGGATATGGTGTCTTTGTCAGTTCTTTCATCAAGGACATCATAGCTGTCATTGATGTGTGTTCTGTCTGCTCTATCAGCACTCGTTATGTCTGCAAGTCTGGTTTGCCATAGCCGACTAGACTCTGCTTCTATATCCAAGCGTTGCTGAATTTGTAAGATGAAATTCTCACTGTGAATTTGTCTAGTATGCATGAGTGCAATGAGGGTAGCTTGATCTTTGATTGCTTCTACGTTCGCCTCATGCAGATTGAAGAAAGGCATTAGTGATTGGGATGTTGTTGCTATTAGTACATTTTGGAGGTCGAGCATCGTAGTTGGGATGCAAACCACATTCTGGTTCTCCAATTTTTCACATAGACATCTCTCTGTGTTCTAGCAGGTGAACAGCCCGGTTCACCGGCTTCTTGCTCGTTGCATTTGTCCTGGCTAAGCTCCAGGTTTGGGTGTTGTGGGAAGAGAAATTGCTCTTTTAGTTTGTTGAGTGGTATTGAGGTGAAACGTAGATCATTTTTTGAGGCTTGAAATTCTTCTACTTCTCTTGATTTTTCATGCATACTCATGAGGGTGTTAATTTCTGTCATATCTAGAGACAGTCGCGCTATACGACTAGGCACATTCTGTCGCTCATTTTCCAGTTGATGGTCTTTTTTTCCTTTGTTTGCGTGCAATTGTAACCAAAGTTTTTTTACTCGAAGAGCTTTTTCTTTTCTATTAGTGGTCTTCTCCTTTGTCAGGGCAAAATTATCAGCGCAATTTGCTGGGAAAAGAGGACTACCTACTACCTCATCTTTGTGCGCGGGAGGTAGACCGTATGAGCTGGTAGCTTGTGACTGAAACTTGTCCTGGCTGAAGGAGGTGGCAATGGGCGAGCTTGGTGTAACCTCGACGGTGTGACATCCTTTGGAGAACTCATTGGCCCCATCTCTTTCATCATTCCCTGGTTTGTAGGCGATTGTATCAATGGGCTCATAATCGTGTCTTTGTCCAGGGATACTGACGCAGCCGCCTCTTGTGGGTCACAATTTTCACCCTCTCTGGCCCCGCCCACTACCTTCAACGGGAGAGCATTCAGCATTTCTCGCCCTGGGGGACAAACGCAGTGGCCTCTTGCTGGTCACAACCCTCACCCTCTCCGGCCCTGCCCCCTACCCCCAACGGGAGAGCATTTGGCGTCTCTTGCTCCAGGGAGACAGAGGGCGGTGCACAGAATGGTCCGCCATAGAACTCCTCAAGACCGACTTGCGGCAAGGTGAGTGATGTTTCGGTCGCAAGGGGTGTTTGTATATGGGCATTCGCCAGTAATCACATGGCTTGAGCTGAGTTCTCTTTAGTTGTAGCTAGGTTTAAAGGGTTACAGTCTGTGATTTGTGGTGGAAGAAAGGGTAGGTCATATTGGATATCAGGAAATGTTTGTTGTACTGGTAATGCAGGCTGGGTAGCTTGGCTTAGCTTGCTGTGCGTTTGAGTCGTATTCATCGAAGATGCTGATGTCCTCTGTGATGGTTTACACATTGATTGTTCTAGTGTCAGTTGGAGGTCTGATTTCAGCACAGGCGGCATCAGGCTCGGAGCAGCTTTTCCTCTCAGACAAGTCCAGGGGCACAAAGCAGTTGCCATTTGTTGTTTTCTTTCTGCTGCAATAAGAGACTGTCGTGGATGGATCACGGAGTCCTGCCCAGTTCCCGCAATCCACAAGGTCCAAATTTCAGATGTTCTGAGTCAAACTGGATGCGGAGACTGGAACGCCAGGCACCCGGTAGCCCAAGAGTCCCAAGACCCTAAGACTCAGCATCCGGACTCCGCGGCCACTCCGCAGGAAAAGGAGTTTTGAAACAGGCAGCAGCAGTTGCCAAAGAAAGAAGACTAGACACCAGCACGCCAGCTCCTGGAAGTAGCACTCCACCCTAAGACTTAGCTTCTGGAGTCCGATATATACATATATATATATATATATATATATATATTACACGGCCACGGTAGTTATGGTTAAGTTGCTGTTTCCATAGGAAGAGCATTTTTTTGGGGGCCTATAACTCCGCTCCCCCTGGACAAACTTTGCAGAAAAAGTATATGGGGCAATCTCAATTTATTTGCCAAGTTTGGTGATGTTTGGTGTAGGGGGAGCAAAGTTATAGGGGGGGTCCCAAAAAGTATTTTTTTTCCATAGACTGAATGGGGAAAAAACTTTGCGCACGCCTACAGGTCAAACCATTGGACAGATTTTCAACAAATTTGCGGTAGGGCAGGGGCTTGGTCCCGAAGCATGCTTTAGTAAATTTGGTGACAATACGTCCAGTACTTTCCTTTAAAATGACCAAAAAATATGTGTCAATAAATTAGTGATATCTATGTCTGCTCCGCTGTCACATTTCCCTGTTCGCTCCGCTGACAAGATACCGATTGGCCACGGGGGGTGGCGTCATCACCGCGAACACGCAACGTCTTCGCCGATTGGCTACAGTGAGCCGTGATGTGCGTCAGAATGTGTGGATGTGCCCGACATCTTGGATCCGAAGACAGCGCGGTCGCTACCAGAGGCGAAATGCTGTTTTGAAAATTGTTTTGCTCTCCTACAGTGCGTGGGGAGGATCACAGAGTAAGAGATGGGTTACATACTGTACTTGTTTGGCCGGCAGGTGTTAATGATGTATTCGCCATGCAAAATTGTGTTTGGGAGATTATTTTGATCTTCTACAGTGCTTGGGGAGGTTCAAAGAGTAAGAGACAGATGAAATACTGTACTTGTTTAGGCAGCAACTGTCAATAATGTATTATCCATTGGCGCCTTCTTCAAGATGTTTGTACGTGCAGAACATGAGGGGTCTAATAAGGGTAGGATTTGAGTCCGTGCGGTGTAAAGGCACCTTCAGAATGTTCAAAGGACACGCGTGGTGGTAGTGACCATTGATTTTGAGCAAATGTCGTTATTATGTTACATTTTCCTATGGGTGTGTTATTGATTAGTACGCCACCATGGTCGTGACATGCTGCGGTAGTTGTGACCAGGGCCTAGAGTCTTGGATGCATGGCCGTAGGTCGAAGGCCATACTTCCAAGACTGTTGGCCCTGGCACAACCACCGCAGCATGTCCCGACCATGGATACACCTGTAGTATTGATTATCGAGTGAAAACAAGAGTTGAGCAATGAAAAGGTCCTCTTTTTTGTATGGGGGCTGTGGTATTGGAGGAATCAATATGAAGGCAAAAACAAGATATACCACAAGCTTCCCACCTCTACCACACACCAGTACTGGGTGCAGCTTGCTCACAGAAAATGGTGCAAAACATAAAATTTGAACAAAAAGGGCCTCATATCAAAACAGGCATATTTTAATATTTATACATCACACAATGTGTTCACATAAAACCAATAAAACACTGCTAATTGCAGATGTGACTTGAAGAGCGACACAATACCACCATGGGACAAAAACATCCAACATGGATTAAGACAGCGTCTACACTTCAATGTGTTTCTGGGACAAGGAATGACACTTCCGTGATCTAACTTTGGTTAGTGTAGTGCCGAGCCCCGTCTTCAGGACGCAGAAAAATAGTGGCAGTGTTCAACTATGGTGCCTTAAACTTGAGCATCACAGTTGAAACCTAAAAGACAAATAAAAACGAATTTAAATTAAAAAAGGCCTATGAGAAAATGCACCATACTGTATGCATTATACAAGTAGAGAGTAGGGATACCACTGACCTGGAAAAAAGTTTATTTTTAGGTGTGGCGGGCAACTTAATTAGATTTGGACATTTAACCTTCATGTGAATTCGGCATCTTAAGAGAGTCCACGATTCTACAAAAAGAATGAGGTAAATGTGGCCATCAGGCATGTTCTTGCCCATGGAAAGAAATCATATTATTAGTATTGCTAATGAAGGTGTTAATGACCTATTTTCAATTTGGTGGTTTCTTGTGTTGGATCGCGTTCCTTCAGCAGGAGGATATACACAACATTAACCACAATGCATAATTGGTCCTGTGGGGACACGATAACAAAAGAGCGGGGCAGCCATTAATCACCCGTGTAATCTTTACTGTTGTCAAAGTATATGTGCCGTGATGGAAGCCACTTACTTGCTATCCGCGTACCAAGATGTCATGCGGAGAATAATACAGCTCATGTAACTTCACGAGGTTTGACACGGAGCCCAAATGTTATCAGCCCACGTAATGAGGACACGTCCCGTTTTGATCCGAGGATCAGTAATTTCTTAACGGAAGCCTGCACGAGAGAATAACAGGCCTCTTAGTTTATATAGTACAAATTAGAATCAATAGAGTGAAAAAGTTGTCACGCCGCATTGTACTGACCTTAACACACCACCTAGCATTTCTAAATCCAGCGTTGTGTATCGAAATAAACAAAGGACTGTGGGTTTGTACGCGGCTCTTTCATAGAGAGCCCGCTGCCCCGTGATTGGGTAAACAAACCGGTCAGCTCAGTACAGCAAAGGAGAGCGCCATCTTGTAATAAACGGGGTGAACTAACAATTTGCCTCTTATTGTGGCACCAGTGAATCGATAATTCACTAGTGCATGCCAGAGCCAGTAATGTACCCACTTGAACAAACAATGGATCATATTTGTCAAATACTAGTGTGGCATCTACAGAAAAGTACAGAGGGGCTCACCAGGAGTGTATACAACGCCCCTCAATTGCTCCTCTCAATGTGTCCGAGATGGACGTTGGCAAAAAGGTTACCTCCCTCGTATATGTGGTGTGCTCATTCAGTTCAAGAACATCCCACAAGGTACATGTATCTTTCACGGTAATGTGGAGGAGGGTGGAGGCAGTGGTTGCAATATTATCCTCTGTGGTTAACACTCATCCATACTGTGCCAGTTAAATGGCTGATCAATGTGAATTCTCAGGACATCAGTGGGCAAATAGATTCCATTCCACGGCTATGTTGGGGCTGATCTGAGCTGTTTTAAGATTATATATCCATTTTTGCTCAAGTTTTTTGAGGGACAAGTCCCTGTCTCTGCCCCGTGGATGCGCTTTAATTGTCTGTATAACAAACCAGAAAATATCTTCACTTGTATGCTTAGCTTCTTTAAAGTGGGCTACAAGAGGTTTGTCTGGTGTTTCATTTCTTATTGTTCTCCAATTTGCTGTTTTATGGGTCTGATAGTTTTACCCACATATAGGAGCCCACAGGGACATTTTTTCCCATAGACTACCCATTTCGTCAGGCAATTCGAGAAGGACTTGTATTTCCAGATACGACCATTCAGATCGATTTGTTTGATATTATTGGTCAGATGACATACCGAACACTGTCCACACTTAAAGTGGCCAAATACAGGGGGTAAATCCCATAGTGGCTGTTGAGTAGGTCTACCTGGTTTATTTACAGGGTAATTATGGACCAATTTGTCCCGAAGGTTCGGCATTCTTTTAAATGCAAACCTAGGGGTGTTTGGTCTAAAGTCGTCGGTTTGGACGATCTTCCAGTTTTTCAATATGATCCTTCTCAAATCATTGCTCAGCGGTGAGAAAGAAGAGATGCATGTAATTTTCTCTTCGTATGGTCTTTTTTGTTTGTTGAGGGTAATATATCGGTTGATGTTCCGTGCACGTTTCATAGATCTTTTAATGATTCTTGCCGGATATTGCCTATTGTGCAGTTTAGTGCACAGTTCATTTCATTTTTTTTTTAAATCATCAATCTCGCTGCAATTGCGGCGAATCCTAAGGAATTGCCCGTAGAGCAGGTTCTCCCGAAGACTTTGGGGATGGAAACTGCTGAAAAGCAACAGTGTGTTTTTGTCTGTGGGCTTTTTGTATAGGGTAGTGCCTAATATATTGCCCTCTTTTTTGAAAATCATAAGATCTAGGAATGTAATACTTTTATTGTCAAAGGACATTGTGAAGTTTATGGTTGGTGCTTGTTACCCCTCACCCCCCTCTCATGCCCCGTGTCTCTCTCCTGTTGCTCCCCACATCCCGGTCATGCCCCGTGTCTCCCTGCTGTTGCCCCCCACCCTCCGCTCATCCCCGTGTCTCTCTCCTGTTACGCCCCACCCCCCTCTCATGCCCCGTGTCTCCCTCGTGTTCCCCCCACCCCCAGTCATGCCCCCTGTCTCCCTGCTGTTGCCACCACCCACCGCTCATGCCCCATGTCTCCCTTGTGTTCCCCCCACTCCCCACTCATGCTCCGTATCTCCCTGCTGTTGCTGCCCACCCTCCGCTCATGCCCCATGTCTCCCTCCTGTTGCCCCCCACCCCCTGCTCATGCCCCGTGTCTCTTTCCTGTTACCCCCCACCCCCTGCTCATGCCCCGCATCTCCCTCGTGTTCCCCCCACCACCGCTCATGCCCCGAGTCTCCCTGCTGTTGCCCCCCACCCACCGCTCATGCCCCGTGTCTCCCAGCTGTTGCCCCCAACCCCCCGCTCATGCCCCGTGTCTCCCTGCTGTTGCCCCCCACCCCCCGCCTCATGCCCCGTGTCTCCCTGCTGTTGCCCCCCACAACCCGCTCATGCCTCGTGTCTCTCTCCTGTTGCCCCACACCCCCCGATCATGCCCCGTGTCTCCCTGCTGTTGCCCCCCACCCCGGTCATGCCCCGTGTCTCCCTGCTGTTGCCCCCCGCTCATGCCCCGTGTCTCTCTCCTGTAGCCCCCCACCCCCCGCTCATGGCCTGTGTCTCTCTCCTGTTACCCCCCACCCCACGCTCATGCCCCGTGTCTCCCTGCTGTTGCCCCCCACACCCCGCTCATGCCCCGTGTCTCCCTGATGTTGCCCCCCACGCCCCGCTCATGCCCCGTGTCTCTCTCCTGTTACCCCCCACCCCCTCTCATGCCCCGTTTCTCTCTCCTGTTGCTGCCCACACCCCGGTCATGCCCCGTGTCTCCCTGCTGTTGCTCCCCACCCCCCGCTCATGCCCCGTGTCTCTCCCCTGTTACCCCCCACCCCCAGCTCATGCCCCGTGTCTCCCTGCTGTTTCCCCCCACCCCCGCTCATGCCCCGTGTCTCCTGCTGTTGCCCCCCCCGCTCATGCCCTGTGTCTCTCTCCTGTTCCCCGCACCCCCAGCTCATGCCCCGTGTCTCCCTGCTGTTGCCCCCCACCCGCCACTCATGACCTGTGTCTCTCTCCTGTTACCCCCCACCCCCCTCTCATGCCCCGTGGCTCCCTCCTGTTGCTCCCCCACCCCCGCTCAAGCCCCGTGTCTCTCTCCTGTTACCCCCCACACCCCGGTCATGCCCTGTGTCTCACTGCTGTTGCCCCCACCTCCGCTCATGCCCTGTGTCTCCCTGCTGTTGCCCCCTGCTCATGCTCCGTGTCTCTCTCCTGTTGCCCCCCACTCCCCAGTCATGCCCTGTGTCTCCCTGCTGTTGCCCCCCACCCCCCGCTCATACCCCATGTCTCTCTCCTGTTCCCCCCACCCCCTGCTTATGCCTCGTGTCTCTCCTGTTACCCCCACCCCCGCTCATGCCCCGTGTCTTTCTCTTGTTGCCCCCCCGCTCATGCCCCGTGTCTCCCTGCTGTTGCCCCTCAACCCCCGCTCATGCCCCATGTCTCTCTCCTGTTACCCCCACTCCCCTCTCATGCCCTGTGTCTCCCTGCTGTTGCCCCCCACCCCCCGCTCATACCCCATGTCGCTCTCCTATTCCCCCCACCCCCTGCTTATGCCTCGTGTCTCTCCTGTTCCCCCCACCCCCGCTCATGCCCCGTGTCTTTCTCCTGTTGCCCCCCCGCTCATGCCCCGTGTCTCCCTGCTGTTGCCCCCACCCCCCTCTCATGCCCAGTGTCTCCCTCGTGTTCCCCCAACCCCTGCTCATGCCCTGTGTCTCCCTGCTGTTGCCCCCCACCCCCGCTCATGCCCCGTTTCTCGCTGCTGTTGCCCCCCACCCCCTGCTCATGCCCTGTGTCTCTCTCCTGTTACCCCCAACCCCCCTCTCATGCCCCGTATCTCTCTCCTGTTACCCCCCACCCCCCTCTCATGCCCCGTGTCTCTCTCCTGTTTCCCCCAGCCCCCGTTCATGCCCCGTGTCTCTCTCCTGTTACCCCCACCCCCTCTCATGCCCGTGTCTCTCTCCTGTTACCCCCAACCCCCCTCTCATGCCCCGTATCTCTCTCCTGTTACCCCCCACCCCCTCTCATGCCCCGTGTCTCTCTCCTGTTTCCCCCAGCCCCTGTTCATGCCCCGTGTCCCTCTCCTGTTACCCCCACCCCCTCTCATGCCCGTGTCTCTCTCCTGTTACCCCCCACCCCCCTCTCATGCCCCATGTCTCTCTCCTGTTACCCAGTTACCCCCACCCCCTCTCATGCCCAGTGTCTCCCTCGTGTTCCCCCCAACTCCCGCTCATGCCCCGTGTCTCCCTGCTGTTGCCCCCCACCCCCTGCTCATGCCCTGTGTCTCTCTCCTGTTACCCCCACCCCCCTCTCATGCCCCGTGTCTCTCTCCTGTTACCCCCACCCCCGATCATGCCCCGTGTCTCCCTGCTGTTTCCCCCCAGCCCCCGTTCATGCCCGTGTCTCTCTCCTGTTATCCCCCACCCCCTCTCATGCCCGTGTCTCTCTCCTGTTACCCCCCACCCCCCTCTCATGCCCCATGTCTCTCTCCTGTTGCCCCCCACTCCCCGGTCATGCTCCGTGTCTCCCTTCTGTTGCCCCCCCACCCCCGGTCATGCCCGTGTCTCTCTGCTGTTGCCCCCCACACCCCTCTCATGCCCCGTGTCTCTCTCCTTTTACCCCCCACCCCCTCTCATGCCTGTGTCTCCCTCATGTTCCCCCAACCCCCGCATATGCCCCGTGTCTCCCTGCTGTTGCCCCCCACCCCCCGCTCATGCCCCATGTCTCTCTCATGTTGCCCCCCACCCCCTGCTCATGCCTCGTGTCTCTCTCCTGTTACCCCCACCCCCTCTCATGCCCCGTGTCTCTCTCCTGTTGCCCCCACCCCCCGGTCATGCCGTGTCTCTCTCCTGTTGCCCCCCACCCCCAGTCATGCCCCGTGTCTCTCTCCTGTTGCCCCCCACCCCCCGGTCATGCCCTGTGTCTCCCTCCTGTTGCCCCCCACCCCGGCTCATGCCCCGTGTCTCTCTTCTGTTACCCCCCACCCCCCCTCATGCCCCGTGTCTCCCTCGTTTTCCCTGCGTCACCCGGTCATGCCCCGTGTCTCCCTGCTGTTGCCCCCCACACCCCACTCATGCCCCGTGTCTGTCTCCTGTTACCCCCTACCCCCCGCTCATGCCCTGTGTCTCTCTCATTTTACGCCCCCACCCCCCTCTCATGCCCCGTGTCTCTCTCCTGTTGCCCCCCACCCCCCGGTCATGCCCCATGTCTCCATGCTATAGCCCGCCACCCCCGCGTCTCTCTCCTGTTACCCCCACACCCCTCTCATGCCCCGTGTCTATCTCCTGTTGCCCCCCACCCCCCGGTCATGCCCCGTGTCTCCCTTCTGTTGCCCCCCACCCCCCGCTCATGCCCCGTGTCTCCCTGCTGTTGCCCCTCAGCCCCCGCTCATGCCCTGTCTCTCTCCTGTTACCATCCACCCCCCTCTCATGCCCCGTGTCTCACTGATTTCCCACCCACCCCCCGCTCATGCCCTGTGTCTCCCTGCTGTTGCCCGCCACCCCCCGCTCATGCCCCGTGTCCTCTCATGTTGAACCCCACCCCCCGCTCATGCCCCATGTCTTTCTCCTGTTACCCCCACCCCCTCTCATGCCCTGTGTCTCTCTCCTTTTACCCCCCACCCCCCTCTCATGCCGGTGTCTCCCTCATGTTCCCCCCACCCCTGCACATGCCCTGTGTCTCCCTGCTGTTGCCCCCCACCCCCGCTCATGCCCCATGTCTCTCTCATGTTGCCCCCCACCCCCCGCTCATGCCCCGTGTCTCTCTCCTGTTACCCCCCACCCCCCTCTCATGCCCGTGTCTCTCTCCTGTTGCCCCCACCCCCCGGTCATGCCGTGTCTCTCTCCTGTTGCCCCCCACCCCCAGTCATGCCCCGTGTCTCTCTCCTGCTGCCCCCCACCCCCCGGTCATGCCCTGTGTCTCCCTCCTGTTGCCCCCCAACCCGGCTCATGCCCCGTGTCTCTCTTCTGTTACCCCCCACCCCCTCTCATGCCCCGTGTCTGCCTCGTTTTCCCCCCGTCCCCCGGTCATGCCCCGTGTCTCCCTGCTGTTGCCCCCCACCCCCCAATCATGCCCTGTGTCTGTCTCCTGTTACCCCCTACCCCCCGCTCATGCCCAGTGTCTCTCGCCCCACCCCCCTCTCATGCCCCGTGTCTCTCTCCTGTTGCCCCCCACCCCCCGGTCATGCCCCATGTCTCCATGCTGTTGCCCCCCACCCCCGCTCATGCCCCGTGTCTCTCTCCTGTCACCCCCACCCCCCTCTCATGCCCCGTGTCTATCTCCTGTTGCCCCCCACCCCCCGGTCATGCCCCGTGACTCCCTGCTGTTGCCCCTCAGCCCCCGCTCATGCCCTGTGTCTCTCTCCTGTTACCATCCACCCCCTCTCATGCCCCTGCCCCGTGTCTTACTCATTTTCCCCCCACCCCCCGCTCATGCCCTGTGTCTCCCTGCTGTTGCCCCTCACCCCCCGCTCATGCCCCGTGTCTCTCTCATGTTGAACCCCACCCCCGCTTATGCCCCATGTCTTTCTCCCGTTACCCCCATCCCCCTCTCATGCCCCGTGTCTCTCTCCTGTTGCCCCCCCACCCCCCGGTCATGCCCCGTGTCTCCCTCCTGTTGCCCCCCACCCCGGTCATGCCCCGTGTCTCTCTCCTGTTGCCCCCCACCCCCCGGTCATGCCCCGTGACTCCCTGCTGTTGCCCCTCAGCCCCCGCTCATGCCCTGTGTCTCTCTCCTGTTACCATCCACCCCCTCTCATGCCCCTGCCCCGTGTCTTACTCATTTTCCCCCCACCCCCCGCTCATGCCCTGTGTCTCCCTGCTGTTGCCCCTCACCCCCCGCTCATGCCCCGTGTCTCTCTCATGTTGAACCCCACCCCCGCTTATGCCCCATGTCTTTCTCCCGTTACCCCCATCCCCCTCTCATGCCCCGTGTCTCTCTCCTGTTGCCCCCCCACCCCCCGGTCATGCCCCGTGTCTCCCTCCTGTTGCCCCCCACCCCGGTCATGCCCCGTGTCTCTCTCCTGTTGCCCCCCACCCCCAGTCATGTCCCGTGTCTCTCTCCTGTTGCCCCCACCCCCATCCATGCCCTGTGGCTCCCTCCTGTTGCCCCCCCACCCTGGCTCATGCCCCGTGTCTCTCTTCTGTTACCCCCAACCACCCTCTCACGCCCCGTGACTCCCTCGTTTTCCCCCGTCCCCCGGGCATGCCCGTGTCACCCTGCTGTTCCCCCCCAACCCCCACTCATGCCCCGTGTCTGTCTCCTGTAACCCCCACCCCCGCTCATGCCCCGTGTCTCTCACATTTTACGCCCGCCCCCCTCTCATGCCCCGTGTCTCTCTCCTGTTGCCCCCCACCCCCGGTCATGCCCCATGTCTCCATGCTGTTGCCCCCCACCCCCGCTCATGCCCCGTGTCTCTCTCCTGTTACCCCCCACGCCCCTCTCATGCCCCGTGTCTCCCTTCTGTTGCCCCCCACGCCCCGGTCATGCCCTGTGTCTCCCTGCTGTTGGCCCCCACCCCCCGCTCATGCCCTGTGTCTCTCTCCTGTTACCATCCAACCCCCTCTCATGCCCCGTGTCTCACTCATTTTCCCCCCACCCCCGCGCATGCCTTGTGTCTCCCTGTTTCCCCCCACGCCCCGCTCATGCCCCGTGTCTCTCTCATGTTGAACCCCACCCCCCGCTCATGCCCTGTGTCTCTCTCCTTTTACCCCCCACCCCCTCTCATGCCCCGTGTCTCTCTCCTGTTGCCCCCACCCCCGATCATGCCGTGCCTCTCTCCTGTTGCCCCCACCCCCAGTCATGCCCCGTGTCTCTCTCCTGTTGCCCCCCACCCCCGGTCATGCCCTGTGTCTCCCTCATGTTGCCCCCCACCCCGGCTCATGCCCCGTGTCTCTCTTCTGTTACCCCCACACCCTCTCATGCCCCGTGTCTCACTCATTTTCCCCCTGCTCATGCCCAGTGTCTCCCTGCTGTTGCTCCCCATCCCCTGTGTCTCTCTCATGTTGAACTCCACCCCCCGCTCATGCCCCGTGTCTTTCTCCTGTTACCCCCATACCCCTCTCTTGCCCCGTGTCTCTCTCCTGTTGCCCCCACCCCCGGTCATGCCCTGTGTCTCCCTCCTGTTGCCCCCACCCCCCGCTCATGCCCCGTGTCTCTCTCCTGTTGCCCCCACCCCCGGTCATGCCCCGTGTCTCTCTCCTGTTGCCCCCACCCCCTGGTCATGCCCTGTGTCTCCCTCCTGTTGCCCCCCACCCCGGCTCATGCCCCGTGTCTCTCTTCTGTTACCCCCCACCCCCCTCTCATGCCCTGTGTCTCCCTCATTTTCCCCCGTCCCCCAGGCATGCCCCGTGTCTCCCTGCTGTTGCCCCCCACTCATGCCCCGTGTCTGTCTCCTGTTACCCCCCACCCCCCGCTCATGCCCCGTCTCTCTCATTGTATGCCCCTCCCCCCTCTCATGCCCACGTGTATCTCACCTGTTGCCCCCCACCCCCCGGTCATGCCCCATGTCTCCATGCTGTAGCCCCCCACCCCCGCTCAAGCCCCGTGTCTCTCTCCTGTTACCCCCCACCCCCTCTCATGCCCTGTGTCTATCTCCTGTTGCCCCCCATGCCCCGGTCATGCCCCGTGTCTCCCCTCTGTTGCCCCCCCAGCCCCCAGTCATGCCCCGTGTCTCCCTGCTGTTGGCCCCCACCCCCCGCTCATGCCCTGTGTCTCTCTCCTGTTACCATCCACCCCCCTCTCATGCCCCGTGTCGCACTCATTTTCCCCCCACCCCCGCTCATGCCTCGTGTCTCCCTGCTGTTGCCCCCCACCCCCTGCTCATGCCCCGTGTCTCTCTCACTCTCTCATGTTGAACCCCACCCCCCGCTCATGCCCCGTGTCTCTCTCCTGTTACCCCCATCCCCCTTTCATGCCACGTGTCTCCCTCCTGTTGCCCCACCTCCCGGTCATGCCCCGTGTCTCCCTCCTGTTGCCCCTACCCCCCGCTCATGCCCCGTGTCTCTCTTCTGTTACCCCCACACCCCTCTCATGCCCCATGTCTCCCACCCCCCACTCATGCCCCATGTCTCCCTGCTGTTGCCCCCACCCCCCACTCATGCCCCATATCTCTCTCCTGTTATCCCCCGCTCATGCCCCATGTCTCCCTTCTGTTGCCCCCCACCCCCCGCTCATGCCCCATATCTCCCTGCTGTTGCCCCCCACTCATGCCCCATGTCTCTCTCCTGTTACCCTCACCCCCCTCTCATGCCCCGTGTCTCTCTCCTGTTGCCCCCCTACCCCCTGGTCATGCCCCGTGTCTCCTTCCTATTGCCCCCCACCCCTGCTCATACCCCATGTCTCTCTTCTGTTACCCCCCACCCCTCTCTCATGCCCCGTGTCTCCCTCGTGTTCCCCCACCCCCCGCTCATGCCCCGTGTCTCCCTGCTGTTGCCCCACCCCCGCTCATGCCCCGCTGTGTCTCCCTGCTGTTGCCCCCGCATCCCCCGCTCATGCCCCGTGTCTCTCCTGTTACCCCCGCTCATGCCCCATGTCTCCCTGCTGTTGCCCCCCACCCCCCGCTCATGCCCTATGTCTCCCTGCTGTTGCCCCCAACCCCCGCTCATGCCCTGTGTCTCCCTCCTGTTACCCCCCACTCCCTGCTCATGCCCCATGTCTCTCTCCTGTTACCCCCACCCCCCTCTCATTCCCCGTGTCTCCATCCTGTTCCCCCTACCCATGCCCTGTTGTGTTCTCTTTATACACCCCATCTTCCCTTTCCATGGTGTCCATCTTAGTAAAAGATTTTCCATCCTACACCGGGACGCCGCAGGCGTTCTGGTTTTGGGAAGAAAAATCTTTTTCTTACCACCCCGGGTTCCCACTTTGAGAACCTAGGATGCTAGTGGTCTTCATCCATTGAAAAGGATGTTATGGTTACATTGCACTAATAAAAAACTATGAAATTCAATGAAAAAACGTTAAAGGGACGTTATGGTTAAGTTGCACTAATAAAAACCTATGAAAATCAATGAAAAAATGTTAAAGGGACGTTATGGTAAAGTTGCACTAATAGAAACCAATGAAATTCAGTGAAAAAACTTTGTTAAAGGGACGTTATGGTAGTTGCGCTACTAAAAACCTATGAAATTAAGTGAAAAAACGTTGGTAAAGGGACGTTATGGTTAAGTTGCGCTACTAAAAACCGATGAAATTCAGTGAAAAAAACTTTGTTAAAGGGACGTTATGGTTAAGTTGCTCTACTAAAAACCTATGAAATTCAGTGAAAAAAACTTTGTTAAAGGGATGTTATGGTTCCAAGTAAAACCAAAAAACCCTTGAAATTCGCCAGTTATGGTAAGCTAAGCAACCATAACTCGCGCCACCACTGTGCACTGCTAAGCCTAACACCCAGGACATCAAAGATGACATCACAAATGTGAGTGGTGCATGTCAGATACTGAGTAATGTCACAACCCCACTAATGATACTCATCATCACCTCCCCAGGGGACAGTGCCTACCCTCTGAGCACCCACATGATGACGCCAATTCGGAACCCCACCACACCACCCGAGGTAAGATACCACACAGCCCACATTGCAACCCGGGGCATACTGGAGCGCACATTAGGAGTGCTCAAGTCACGCTTTCGCTCCCTTGACCGCTCTGGTGGGCAGCTGCTATACGCTCGCCAGTAGCGTGCAGGATCATAGTGGCAGCATGTGTCCTGCACAACGTTGCAACATGCCGGGGCCTGCCGGTGGACATGGTGGTGCCCCCACATCCCCAACCACAAGCATGGCCGCTGCGCATGCGAGGGGAAAGGGCATGTGGTGAGGCAGCCCGTACGCAGCTGGTGGCTAATTACTTCACCTAAAATCACACCCCTGTGGAGTGCACACAGCCCTGGCATATACCAGCTGACAATCAATGATGATGACATAAGGGACAGTCAACTGTCACAACCATACCAGCCTGAGATTGGTCACCTGGAAGTGTTACATTGTGTGCATTCCTACCTACCGAAAGACAACCAATGCTGTGTCACAAAAAGACACACATTTATGCTGCATGAATGACTACCCCCTTGCAAAATACAACATGAAAATAGCGCCATATCACCCAACCGCCCCCCATCTCCGCCACCCAACACACCATGGCATGTCCTGCAATGTGAATGCAAACAAAGGAATGCACAACACATGACACAAGTGTCACAAAGTGCACTGTCCCAAATGGAAACAGGCCACAGACAATATGCTCCCAGTAATCAATAACAAACAGCACACATGACCAAATACTTACCAGCAACACAATACAGCAACACAGCATGAAACATCGCCAAAATATGACAGTACAAACTCAAAGTAATGTAAGTCATGCAACCCAATAAGCCAGCATATCGACCCCTTCCAACTCCACAGTGTTGCTGTCAGGCAAATGTGTCAGTCTACTGCATACAACATGAACTGCATCTGCAAAGGAGAGGGCCTTGTGATGACATGAAGGTACCTGTGGATAAGGAGGAAGACATGGATGCACAAGCACATATCAATACACCATGCAGTGTTCAATACAAAACCAAACCCTTCTAGGGATGTCCACACAATTATGACTACAGACTGCCCACACAGCTCATGGGAGCCCAATGCCAATGTGTAAGTCACTGTCACTTGGTCACACCCTTTGCAAGCCCATGGAAACGGGAAGCAGGAGGGGTGTGTGTGTCAGGAACCCAAGCATCTAACCCAAACACAGGACAAGCCTGCATGTGCCCCGCCGGAATACACAGTAGATGCCCACGGGAGCCACACAAGGCAACACACTTTAAAAAAAAAAAAAAAAAATGGCCATGTAGGGACCAGGGGGGAGGAGGCCACCCAGGAGGTCCGAGGACAGGGTGCACACCAACACCCACCTGTGTGGATGTTGCAAAAAAAAACACCTCCATGGGCTCATGGCCTGCACGGCTACGCTACTGTGGGAGAAGTGCTGCTGTTGCTCTCATCACCCTGTGTTGCTGCAACAGGAGGTGGTGGTGCTATGGGAGGCAGCCCACGCAAAGCCCTGGTATGATCCTCCATGGCAGCAAGCATGCGGGTGTGGAAGGTCTCGTTCTGGAGGATGATAGTACGGAGATCCCCATGCAGCACCTGATGGGTTGCCTGCATTTCTGCACGCATGGCCTCCCGTGATGCCCAGTTCTCCTCCCGAGTTGCCTGCAGGTCAGCTGAGAGTGAACGTGTGAGCCACTCCAGCTGCTGTTCTGTCCTCATATTTGTGGAAGCCTCAAGTTCAACAAGAGTCTCCCTGAGGTTATGGAGTTCTACCCTCAGGGCTTCCCCGTGGCCCTTTGACTCTATAGAAATGGCTTCCCGCAGAGTCTCCAGTGCCGCCCGTCGGTCCCTGTTGGACGCCAACATGTCTTGCCCGTGTGATCGGAAAATGGAGTCTGTTGCCTGCTAATGTTGCTCCATCTGCCTTTCAGGGGGGATAATGGAAGTAGCCACCCTCTCCATTGCCTGAGCCATCATTTCAAGTGATGCTGCCTGTTTGGTTACCATACCGTACATGGAGTTTTCCCATACAGTATTGCCTGGTGGCGTACGGCCACCGTGTCGGCGGGCACCACACTTGTTCGGGGCAAGGGAATCTGCACCTTGCTGTGCTGGCACTGCCTGAGGCTGCAGGACTGCATTCCCCCTCTGATCTGCTGGCCCAGGAACAGGATCAGATGTTGTGGAGTGTGACCCTGCATCGGTAACCGCCAAAGGCGAACTTACCAACACTGACATCCCCATAGAGGGTTCTACGCCTGGTGCAGGTGGGTTGGATAGAACATAATCCCTGCCAGAAACACTCACCTGCGATGTCACATAAGTCTCATCATCCAATTCAGCACCGGAATAGAGGTCTGGGGAGGTGCACCCAGAGACACCCCTGGACAGTATGGTCTGCAGTACCAACTTGCACCACCACACGTGGCGTAGACTTGCTGACCTGGAAGTCAGCCTGGGAGTCATCCTGTGCCGGTTCAGGTGCCACAATGGGCTGGTCCAACAAGGGCTGAGCTGGGCTGGTCCAACAAGGGCTGAGCTGGGATGGTGTCAGCTACGTTTCCCACAACCATGGGGGGGCATGGGCGTCCCTGATTGCTCCTCCACACATGGGGGTCTAGGGGCACCCTGCAAATCATGGCCACATCCCCTACCGCGCCCACCATGCCCACCTTTTGGAGGTCGGCCACCTTTGCCTCCCTTACCGCTTGGTCGCCTCCCAACCATGGCACTGATGTTGTTGTGCGTATGGGAGTAGCAGTAAACGATTGTCCTGGGCAATTGGGGGTGAAAGGGGTAGGGTACTAGATGGAATTCGTACCCTAGTGCTCTAGCAAGGCTGTCTGTGACCCCTGGGGGAAGATGACGGGTCACGCAACGCACAGGCACCCCGAAAACAAAAAATAACATGCACGCAACCCCTCGTAGACCACGTGCGTGGAAAAATGAACCCGCGCTAAGTTGTGGCACCCAGAAACACAAAATAAGCGTACGCGTGTTACACGCAGCCTACAATGACCTCTGAAGGGGTACGCGACACACGGGGCAAGCACAGTTGGTAAATACATGCACGACTCACCGTCTGCCTGGAAAAAGAACGTGAAAGAGATGCACATGTGCGCATTTGCAACACCCCCACCAAAAGAAGAATTGTACGCTGTCTGAGGAGACAGGACAAAAGAAGAAGTGAACGCTGTTTGAGGAAACAGGCCCAACAAAAAAAATGAACGCTTTCAGAGGTAACAGGGAGTACGAACTTGAAACGCTGTGAAGTAATCGCGTGTGAACCGACAAGAAGTACAGAATTCACCCACTCGCTCTCCACGAAAAGCACGTACAAGGAAATGGGGTCCTACACATACCTTTTAAACCGGCCCACACGTACAACGTCACTTACGCGTGTACGCGCTAAGGCCCTTTCCTCCAATTACACGAGCTGACACACGGACGTGCAGTTTTTGGACGTGTACAATGAACATGCACCCGTGTTGACGTGCGTGGGCGTTTCCCTCACGTCACAGACGCGTAGGCCCGTTCCTCGGATTACACGCATTCACACACGGACGTACAGTTTTTTCACGAGCCATGAACCACTATGCCCACGTCACGAGGGAAACGCCTGCGCGCGTGACGTCACAGACGCGCTTACGCGCTAAGGGCCTTTCCTCGAATTACACGCAGACGTGCAAGATTTTCACGTGCCAAATCACTCCGTATCAAGCTGGCCACGCAACAACACACGGAAGACCACGCTACTGCCCAGAAGGACAAATTACTGCCCCCCAGAGCCCCGAGCACGCTCCCACCTGCCATCTGCTGCTGCCTGCCTGCCTGCTGCCCACGTGCCCTGCTATTTGCTGCCTGCACATCAGCCATCTGCAGGGGTGCAGTTGTTGTGACCACCCCTGCTGGAACTGAAGACTCCCGACTTGGATACCATCGCTCCACAGCCCAGCCCCCAGGACCCAGTTGCCCACCCACACCTGCCTCTGGGGTTGCCATGTCGGGCACACCACCATCTGGCACCACCGCCAACCCCCAGCCAGAGAGGCAGAGGGCCACCAGCTTCAGTGCCAGGGAAGTTGGTGTCCTGGTGGAGCAAGTCCTGGGGCAGTATGATGCCCTCTTTGGAAGTTCTCGCGCCGACTATGAAGGATGGACCAGGATCTGGATGGACATTGTGACTGCCATCAACAAGGAGGGGGTGGCAGTCCGTGACATCAAACATGTCAAGAAGCGCTGGGAGGACTTCAGGTCCAGGACCCTCGACAAGGCCCGGCGCCTCTTGAAGGCAGCGGATGCCAAGGGGTGCCAGGGCCACCTGTCCGACCACCAAATGAGGTTCCTGGAACACATATGCCCAGCGCTCAACGTCCATGTCCTTGAGAGGCAGACCCATCTGGAGTCGAGCGGTAAGTGTACATGCATACTGATTGGATGCTGTGCGTGTCGTGGTGTGCCAGTAGTGTGCAGGTTGCACATGTGTTTTTGTAGGGCCATGTATGGATGTGTATGCACAGGGGCGTGAGACTGACACATGCGAGTCCTCATGTGTGAGACACATGGATGGTGTATGTGTGGGCAAGCATGCAGGCCAAATGCAGATGTGGGAGCACGCATGTTTGAATTACTGTGTATGTACGTTGGCATGGTTGTGGTGTCACACATGGATGTTGGTTCCAGCTGCATGTATCTGGACTGTGTACATGTGCATGTGTGCGTTTTTGACAAGTGTGCAACTGTGATGCAACATGGATGCATGTGGCACTGACATGTAGAAGGCTGAATGCCAAATGTGACATGGATGGCGATCTCATCACTCTGACAGTTGGTGGACATGCACACATGCATGTAAGTGGGTTGGTGTGTGTGCATGTGTTGTGTACTTCCCGTGTTTCATGTGACGTCAGGCTCACCTTCGGATGCTAATGCTGTTGTATGTGTATGGATGGTGATGCCTGGTGCAATATTGCTGTGGAATTGCTCAGGTGTGTGAATAGAAATGGCATGTGTGATAGGGAGTGTGATGCCATGTCTGAATTTCGACACTGCCACTCATGTACAACTGTCATGTGTGTATCAGTCCATTGTACAGTGCCCTGGTGCCTGTGTTCTATCTCTCCCTGTCTGCAGCGTCAACTGATGAGGAGGGCGGAGAGGGTGCTGTGGATCAAAGCGGCAGGGATCGCACCACCAGCCGGAGACGCAAGGCCCGTCTCCCCTCCCAGATTGTCATCTCTTCGGGGGAGTGAGGAGTCTGGTGCCGCGTCCCAGGCCACAGCTGCCGAGGGTAGGTCCAAGAGGCGGAGGTTGGAGATGGACTCCTCGGCAGCAGAAGGGGCAGCGAGACCCCACAGGGTCCCACGGAGGAAGATGGCATGGAGTCATCCAGGTTGGTGGGGGGTTTGGAGGAGGAGGAGGCCGTGGAAGGGACATACACGGGGTCTGGAGGTGCGGATTCCACTGGTGCCAGTGGTGCAGTGCAGGGGCAGGGACAGGAGGCAGCACAGGCCGCCGCGGCGGTGCCTGTGTGTAATCCTGTCCCTGATTCTGTGACTGCATCATCCGGCACCAGCAGCGATGCCTACGTCCAGACCCGTTTTCAGGGAGGGGATGGGCGCACAACAACTGGCCTTCCTCTCCCTGCGGACGTGGAGATCCGGTACCGTGTTGAGCCTGTCCTGGCTGGGATAGCGTTGCGTCAACGGGGCATGCAAGGTGACCTGCAGTGTTTTCGTGAAGACACTGCACGTCATCTCGGATGCCTCTTTGACCGCGTTGACCTACTGGGACGGGTCACCAGCGCTGGATTTCTCCGTGTGCTGGACCTTCTTGCGACCCCCTCCTCACCTGAACCCCCTATGCGCCAGTCGTCCTCCATGCCATCTTCCCACACATGTATCACCGGGGTACCCTCTGGAGCTGCCTCGGACCCAGCGGCCAGGCTGGTGGAGGACACATCCCTGCCACAGTCGGGAGTCGGACGTCCAGCAGGGGTGGCCACCACGACAACTGCACCCCAGCCGGAGGAGGACGTGCAGGCAGCAAGAGCCAGGGGGCAGGCACAGGCACAGCAGCAGCAGCAACATGGTGGGAGCAATGATGGCTCGGGGCCTTCAACATCGGAGGGGGAGGCATCGGCCAGAGGGCAGGAGGACCCAGGATTGCAAGTGTCTTCCGTGTGGCAGCAGTTGGGCCACGCCATAGATGCGGAGCGGCAGCAGGTCGGAAGAGGCAGGAGGACCCAGGATTGCAAGTGTCTTCCGTGTGGCAGCAGTTGGGCCACGCCATAGATGCGGAGCAGCAGCAGGCGGAAGAGGCACGGCTCACAATGGTCAGGGCGGAGAACTCCATGCAGAGGGCACTGAGGTGGGCCGAGTGCCTTGAGGCAATTCGCAGGGAGTTGGAGGCCAACAAGTCATCGTCCCTGCGAACCCTCGGGGCCATGGAAGAGGACCGCCTCCAGGACATTGAGTGGGAGTTCCATGATGCCCTGGCCCGGGACATCCAAAAGTGAGCCGTCGGATTAGCCCGCTGCCATTGTAAATAGTTAGTTAGTTAGTTAATGTTAGGTTTCATTTTGGTTTTCATTTTTTTGGGGGGCGCTTGGACAATACCCCACATTTTTGTATAAAGTTTTTCATTAGTTAGTATATTTTTGTAGGTTTCATTTGGACAGTTGGGCTCATGGACACAGGATTTCATCCTTGTAAATAGTCGGAGTGTGGATTTGTCGGCATTTTCTTTTTTGATTTTACTTTTGCATTTCTGTTTGGATTTGCTTTGTTGGAAGGAGACTTTGGAGACATTTTCGATTTCATATATTTTGGATTTGGATTTCCCTTTTTTATCATTATGTGACATTCTGCATTGTTTTCCTTATGTCCATTGTTTGGTATTTGATTTTCTTTCACCACATTTTTTGTTCAATACATTTGTTCCCATACTTCAATGTGTGGTATTCTCTCATTGGTTTCATGCATGTCACGATGTGGGTTTTCACATTCACTGGCACCCATTGTGTGTGTGTGACGGACATGTGTTGATGTACATACATGCCATTTGGGTTGTTTCATGTAATGGGCATTTCAATGTGGGGTGTATGTTATGCTTGGTTGGTTATTTGGGCAGGGGTGGCGTGCCGTGGGATTTTGGTGGCCA